>NC_079332.1:13028860-13628860 GCF_029931775.1 Euleptes europaea
GGCTAGGATTTGGGAGTCCCAGGTTCGAACCCCACTATGCCATGGAAACTCAGCGGGTGACCTTGGCCCGGTCCCACGCCCTCAGCCTAACCTACCTCCTAGGGTCCAGAAGACCCTCGCGCACCAGACCTGACAAGAAGCGCTGTTGAAACCATTTTACCTGTAGGTCCGTATGCAAAAACTGTCGCGTTGTATCCCGAAATGACCCCTTCGATGAGATTTTTGGTTGTGCGGACATATACCTCCTTCTAGGAGCAAGAAAACACAGCAGGTCAGATTGAGTAACATTTAAACTGGGAGCAAATAAATAAACCTTCAATTAAAGATTGGAGAGAAAAATTATCGATGTATATGCGGATGGCTAAACTTACAGATCCTTTACATGGTAAAGATATGGATGAGTTTTAAAAAATATGGTTAAAAGCCGCCGTATATTGGGATAAATCGGCGAAAATGAATTTTATAAGTATATTTAATGAATTATAGATTAATGTTCTTTTGGTATAAATTAGCAATAATAATTGGTTTTTTAAACACTGTTGAAACGCCTCTCCGGAAGTCCAATGGTGGTGGGTACACTGTTGAGGTGGGTGGTGGATTAGGGCAACTTATATTCTACAAATTATATTATGTATTGTAATTTTATTGGTTGTAAAAGTGCTCTTTTTGTGATTTTGTATTTTTATGTTGTTTTTCTTTTTATATTATGGTTTCATATTTTATATTATTAATATTATTTTATTTTTATTACAAAAATAATAAAAATCTATATTAAAAATTGAGTAACATTTCAGGGGGGTCTAGATTTTTGAGCTTATATATATGTGTGTGTGTGTGTGTGTGTGTGTGTATACATATATATATATATGTGTGTGTGTATATGTGTATATGTGTGTGTGTGTGTGTGTGTGTGTGTGTGTGTGTGTGTGGTGTATATATATATATATATATATATATATATATATATATATATATATATATATATATATATATATTCCCGATTAAACTACTCGCCGAAACAGTTAAATTAGATGATGGGCTTCTGCCCCGAGGTCGACAGGACCCCGACGGTTTCGGAGATGCGGGTCGGAGCGTCTCACCTGGCTCGCTGCGGGGTCAAAAACCATGTCGAAGATAAAAGTCTTCTCTCGGGACCGGTGGGCGCGCAAGATGTCGTCTGGATCTTCGGCCGGATCCATCAGAACCACCATCTGTTGCAAGGGGGAATAATTGGCAAGTTCGGTTTGGCGGACACGGAGGTGGTTCCATTCTTTTTTTTTTTTTTTAATTTTTTATTGGTTTTTATAATATAAATTTTCCATGTTAACAAACAACAATATACGTAATATTAAAAACTAAATCATAGGTAATGTTGTTATAATTGTTTAAGTGCTAAATAAAAATAAAAATAAAGGAAAATTTATTGACTTCCCCGTCACCTCCGTCCGCCTCTTAATAAAGTATTCTATCCCATCGTGATATGGTCTGATCTTAATTATTCTTATATCTCAATTAAGTTTGGAGGTGGTTCCATTCTTTAACCATCTTTTTTTAAAATCAAGAAGGGCTTGGCTTGAGGTGCAGTGCCTTCTCTGGAGTGACCGGTGTATTTTTATTTCGCTATTTCTGTTATTTCTAGTCCAACACTCCAACCACCCCACAAGCTCTTACTGTGCTGCTGCTGTTTTAAAATTCTGCTAGATTTTTAAAAAAATAAAGTTTCCATTGTGTTTGCCGAATGACGGTTGTATGCCATTTTATGGTGGAATAAATAAATAAATAAATAAATAAATAAGCAAATAAATAAATAAATAAATAAATAAATAAATAGAGAAGTGTAAAAGAGATTCCCGGAGAGGGTCGATCTCCCCTAGCTCCTTCCATCTTCTTTAACCTACTCCAGACCAGAAAAAAATCTGCTCCTGAGGTCCAGGAGAGAGGTAGAGTGGCATCGTGGTTAAGAGCGGCGGACTCTAATCTGGAGAACCGGGTTCGGTTCCCCACTCCTCCAAATGAGCGGCGGACTCTAATCGGATGAATCAGGTTCAGTTCCCCACTCCTCCACAGGAAGCCTGCTGGGTGACCTTGAGCCAGTCACAGCTCTCTCCGAACTCTCTCAGCCCCACCTACCTCACAAAGTGTCTGTCGTGGGGAGAGGAAGGCGTTGACTGTAAGTCGCTTTGAGACTCCTTAAAAGGCAGAGAAAAGTGGGGTATAAAAACCAACTCTTCTTTTTTGGATGAAGTTCATGGGACTGGGAATTCGAGAGAAATTAGGGAACTCCGCCATGTGAAAAGGTGAAAGTGTATCGTTGGATCTAGCTTTCAGTACTCACACCATAGGTGTTTAAAAACAGGTAACTGCAGCCACTTAGCAATTCCCTCAACTTTAGTGTTTCTTAAGTGGAACTAATGGTTTAGGGTCTAATTTAAGAAGAAATGGGGGGGGGGATTCAGTGGAAAATTGAGGGCGTAGGCCCTGTGCCGAGAATTTGGTTTCAGATTTTAGACTGGACTGCCAGTCCTAAAGCAAGGAAGAATTTTCATAATTTCTTTTTTTAAAATATTTTTTTTATTTTCTTCATATAACATATCAGCATATAAAACAATATCCAGTACTAAAAAATAATAACAATATTAATAAAAAATTCTAATAATATTGCTAATTTAACAATAAAACGACTTCCCCCTCCCCCACTTCCATCTAAAAATAAATTGCATAAACTTTTGCTAACGGAACTAATCCCAACATTATGTTAAGTAATATAGTCTTATCCTAGCCAACATTTTTAAAACTATACCTAAACATAACATTAATGTAAAATATAGATAAGGGATTAGATCAAAGAGTATCCTTTAAGTCAGTGGTTCCCAACCTTTTTTTGACCAGGGACCACTAGGACTTTTTTGTTCGGTGCAGGGACCCCAAGGTTCAAAATAAAAATTCCGAGAATTTGAAAATAAACTTTAATCATAACTGTTAGTTAAACATTAAACTTAGAATAATATTTGAATATATATTTTTATAATAGAAAACTTTTAATTGAAAATATTAATTTATTATGGGTTTATAACTTTGTTTCGCGGACCTTAATTTAGTTCTCGCGGACCCCTGGGGGTCCACGGACCCCCGGTTGGGAATCAGTGCTTTAAATGGACCCATTGAAAATTGATTTTCACAATACATTCTCCAAGGCTCCCATTCCTCCAAAAAAAAGTCAGTTCAGTTCAATTTTCATAATTTCTGACAAGCATGGGGTTGCCAACTTCCAGGTGGGGCCTGAACATCTCCCAGAATCACAACAGATCTCCAGATTACAGAGATCACTTCCCCTGGAGCAAAAGGCTGCTTTGGAAGGGGGACTCAATGGGATTATGCCCCACTGAGGTCCCTTCCCCTCCCCAGCTTCCACCCCCAAATCTCTAGGAATTCCCCAGTCTGGAGTTGGCAACCCGAAATACCATAATGCAAAAAGCAAATCTGTTATGCTCCCCGAGGCAGAGAGTTTGTCTCCGGGAGATGTTCGGTAGAAAATAGACTTTATTTGTAATGGGAAGTTGGAGAACAGCCTTGGGTTCTCTGGGCTCATCCGGGAGCGAGTTTCCTTTCTCTCAAGGAAAGCAGAACGGAAGGTGGAGCTGTTGAACCTCCGGGGGAAATTGCATCTTCCAAAGAACCACATGTGATAATGCTCCAGAGGAACTTTGGCAGCGTCTTGGGTAAATACATCATTAGGGAAGTGTTGGTAATGTTGATCGCGAACCATCTGCTCTTAGAAGCGAAGAAAGCAAACACGGACCGCAGGCGCCAGTTGGCAGATAAAGCACATGAAGACGCCGGAGGGCTAATATAGCATCAAACGAGAAGAAAGCAGAGAGCCAGCATGGTGTAGTGGTTAGAGTGTGGGACTAGTATCCGGGAGACCCGGGTTCGAATCCCCCACTCGGCCGTGGAAGCTTGCCGGGTGACCTTGGGCCAGTCACGCAAGTTCAGCCTCGCAGGGGGGTTGGGAAGAGAACGACAGCAGCCTCTTGGGAGTCCCCATTGGGGAGAAAGGCGGGGTTGTTAATGAAGTAAAGAAATAAACTCTTGTTGGCACCCTTTCATAGTTAAAGGTATTTCTTAGTGGTTTGAAGAGGATTCTTTCGAGGTTTTTTGACGGCTGGTGGCAACCAGCAGACTCACTAACCATCATAAGAATGTAACGTATGGCATGCCCTGCTGGATCGGACCAGTGAGGGTCCATCTAGTCCAGCATCCCGTCTCACAAAGTGGCCAACCAGTTCCTCTGGACGGCCGACGACAGGGGATAGAAACCGAGACCTTCCCCTGAGAAGAACATCAGAAGAGCCCTGCTGGATCAAACCAGTGGTCCATCTAGTCCAGCATCCCATCTCACACAGTGGCCAACCAGTTCCTCTGGACGGCCGATGACAGGGGATAGAAACGAGACCTTCCCCTGAGAAGAACATCAGAAAAGTCCTGCTGGATCATACCAGTGAGGGTCCATCTAGTCCAGCATCCCGTCTCACACAGCGGCCAACCAGGTTCATCTGGAGGGCCAACGACAGGGGATAGAGGCCGAGACCCCTGAGAAGAACATCAGAAAAGTCCCGCTGGATCAGACCAGTGAGGGTCCATCTAGTCCAGCATCCTGATCCACGTAGTGGCTAACCAATTCCCCTGGAGGGCCAGCAATAGGGCACAGAAGCCAAGGCCTTCCCCCGAGAAGAACCTCAGAAGAGCCCTGCTGGATCAAACCAGTGAGGATCCATCTAGTCCAGCATCTCATCTGAGACAGTGGCCAAAAAGTTCATCTGGAGGGCCAGTAATGGGGCACAGAGGCCGAGGCCTTCATAAGAACCTCAGAAGAGCTCTGCTGGATCAGACCGGTAGTCCATCTGGTCCAGTATCCTGACTCAAGCCCTGGATTTCCTCAGTGGTCTCCAAATATTGACCAGGGCCGACACCACTCAGCGTCCAAGATGAGGCTAGCCTGGGCTATCCAGCTCAGGGTAGGGTATATACAAAGTAAAACTCAAATAAAGAAATTAAAGAAAATAAAATAAAAGAATAATTTAGGCTTATCAGAAGCCAGCACCCGTCTCCCACTCCCAGACAGCACCAGCAGTTCGAATTATCCGTCCCCCACCCCGAAGCCTAGCTCCGTTTCTCACCTGGTCACCCACCCGGTGGGCGATAATTCCAGCTCCTTCCTCCAGCTCCGTTTCGTTGATGGGACGGATGCGGAGGGCCACCTGCGGATGGAAACGAGAGGCGGGGACGTCCTGGAGCGATGTGAGAACCTCAGGGATCCAAAAGGGATCCCGGGATAAATGCCCATCCTTCTAGCCCAGGAATGTGTGTGTGTGGGGGGGAGACCAAGGCTTTGTCCTCCTTGTATATTATTAGGGTTGCCATCCTCCAGGTACCAGCTGGATCTCCCGCTATTACAACTGGTCTCCAGGCAACAGAGATCAGTTCCTCTGGAGAAAATGGCCACTTTGGCAATTGGACTCTATGGCATTGAAGCCCCTCCCCTCCCCAAACCCCACCCTCCTCAAACTCCACCCCCCAAATCTCCAGGTGATCTCCAGATTTTGGAAGGTAGACAGGCATTATACCTAGGGTTGCCAACCTCCAGGAACTAGCTGAAGATCTGCTATTACAACTGAAGTCCAGGTGATAAGAGATCAGTTCCCCTGGAGAAAATGGCCGCTTTGGCAATTGGACTCTACGGCATTGAAGTTCCAAGCTGGATTCGGACCAAGTTATGAAGCAATCCGTATCAGACGTTGCCCCAGTAATCGCGCCCCGGTCGGATCTGCAGGGAGCCGAAGCCCGTTGAAGTTCTCACTCGCTACAAAACCTTCCCGGCGACCTTGGGCCATTCACACTCTCTCAGCCTACCTCACAGGGTTGTTGAGAGGATAAAATAGGGACCGGGAAGGAGCATGAACCTCATCGAGGGGCCTTGGGCCAGGCATGCACATGCACGCACGTGTGGCCTTGGACCAGGCACGCACATGGGCCAGGCAGGCACATGCACATGTATGCACTCTCTTCCTCTCAAACCTACCTCATGAGGTGGTCGTAAGGATAAAATGGGGTAGAGGAAACCCATGTACATCACCTCGAACTCTTTAGAGGACACGCGGTCAAAAATACACAACATAAACAGAAATCTATTGTCCTTATATCCCTTAAACCAGAGGTTCCCAAACTGTGCTCTGTGCAACATCTCCTAGGGCTCCTAGGGAAAGAAAAATACTACTGTCGTTCAGTTTAGTATATAAGTGCTAGGTGAAAATTAGTGCCCCGTGACCAATTTCTCTCCTGAAAAGTGCTCCATGATTCAAAAAGTTTGGGAAACTCGGCCTGAAACAAGAGATTTCGAATGACGCTGCTCAAGATTTAAGTATCAAGGAGCTTCTAAGGAGGAAAGGGAAGGAAAGGGAGGGGAGGAAAGGGAAGGCAAGGCAAAGGAAAGGAAGGGAAAGGAGCAGCCTCCAAAGCAGCCAATTTCTCCAAGGGAACAGATCTCCTGTTAGATCTCCAGGCCTGGCCTGGAGGTTGACAACTCCCCCAAGTAGAGAAGGAAAGGTAACTGGGATTCCTCCAGACATACCACGAGCTGCTGCTCGGCTCTCAGCTCCTTCAGGGCGGCCGATCTGGGGGTGGCCCTGGCCGTCCCAGACCCCCCGGGGGACCTCTTCTGGCCCGGGGTGGGGGGCGCCGTCGAGGGAGACCCCATCAGGGCAGGAGGCAGCAAACGCGCACTTTGCCGAGCGAGGGAGAGAGAAAGAGCCACGCCGAGGCTGCCTGTTCCCCAGGGAAAGTGGCAGGCTCTGACATCAGCCCCAAAGGAAAGCCCTCTTCCAGCCTGCGCTGCCTTCTTGTTTGGCTCAGAAAGGCGGTTATGGGGAGACACGATAGAGGCCTCTGAAAATTATGCATGGTGTAGAGAGAGTGGTCAGGGAGAAGCCTTTCTCCCTCTCTCGTAATGTCAGAACGCGGGGTCATAAGCACATCAGAAAAGCCCTGCTGGATCAGACCGAGGTCCATCGAGTCCAGCAGTCTGTTCCCACAGTGGCCAACCAGGTACCTAAAGCACTGGTTCCCAACCGGGGGTCCACGGACCCCCAGGGGTCCACGAGAACTAAATTAAGGTCCACGAAACAAAGTTATAAACCCATAATAAATTAATCTTTTCAATTAAAAGTTCTCTATTATAAAAAAACCATATTCAAATATTATTCTAAGTTTAATGTTTAACTGTTATGATTGAAGTTTTATTTTCAAATTCTCGGAATTTTTATTTTGAACCTTGGGGTCCCTGCACCGAACAAAAAAGTCCTAGTGGTCCCTGGTCAAAAAAAGGTTGGGAACCACTGACCTAAACGAAGCCCACAAGCAAGACGACTGCAGCAGCATTGTCCTGCCTGTGTTCCACGGCACCCAATATAATAGGACTGCTCATCTGCTGAAGCTGGATTCAAAACAGATGAAAGGAAGTCTTTCTTCACACAACAGTTATACTGTGGAACTCCCTGCCCCAGGAGATGGTGATGGCTGCCAGCTTGGAAGGCTTTACGAGAGGGGTGGACACGTTCGTGAAGGAGAGGGCTATCCATGCCTACTAGTCAAAATTGATACTGGTCACAATGCATGCCTATTCTCTCCAGGATCAGAGGAGCAGGCCAAGAATTAACATCACAGGGAGAGGCTCTCCTGGCTGTCTCCCCAGTCGAAGAAGCTGTCTGGTGGGTACATGAGAGCAGGGCCTTGTGGGTGACAGGCCCACGATTAGGGAACCTCTCCAGGAAGGTGCGCCTGGCCCACTCACTTTAGGAGGCGGGTGAAGACAATTTTATTTAGGACGGCAATTGGGTAAGGCAGTCCCAAATTGTGGTTTTAAATTTTGGTGTTGTGTATTCTGTTTTAGTGAGCCATCTCGAGTTCCGTTAAGGAAGAAAGTGTGGTTGATAAATATATTAAAATACATTAAAAAAATGTAAAAATCTTCGAAGAGGTTACTGCCCCGGGGTAAATTTCAAACTGACCTCTGCAAAATGAGGAGTTTCCGACAGACATGAACCACCAGGAACGTACAGGGAGCTGAAGGGTTAAGCTGGAAACTAAAAATTCTTATAAAGTAATACATTTCTTAGGTGTACGCAATAAAATGGATTAAAAGCCTGGGCCTGGAATACAGGCTACACATGAAACCATCAGTATAAACAGTTACAAAAATAACACCGTTGATGATATACAAAATATAAGTGACCGACAGACCTTCTGCGTTTTGGCTTTTCGGGTCTTCCTCGTAAGTATTTCAGTGTGATTTGCTCACACAAGTGTCGGGCGCAAAATTTTTTAACATTTCCGGATGTGTCAGGAAGTCCTGGGAGACTAGATGTAAATTAATAACACGAATCATATATATTTTGTCAACAAGTGAAAAAATATATATGATTGGTGTTATTAATTTACATCTAGTCTCCCAGGATATAAGGTTTATATATTTATGATACCTTGTAAAGTGCCTTTCCGGATGTGATTTAATAATCACTGAGGTCAAATTCTAAATTTATAAGAACTTTTAGTTTCCAGCTCAAGAAGGAGGAGTTGGTTTTTATATGCCAACTTTCTCTACCACTTAAGGGAGAATAAACCGAATTACAATCCCCTTCCCCTCCCCACAACAGACACCCTGTGAGGGAGGTGGGGCTGAGAGAGCTCTAAGAGAGCTGTGACTACCCCAAGGTATAGCTGGTTTCACGTGGAGGAGTGGGGAATCAAAGCCGGTTCTCCAGATTAAAGTCCACCACTCCAACCCTTAGGTTCCTTGAGAGTTTCAGACAACACGGCCGACACACTTTCTTTATTAAGCATAGAGGTCTGCTTTATTGCCCATGTTCAACTCGTGGAGAGATCGTGTCGCAATCTGAATGGAGGAGGGTAAAGCCCGCTGTAGTGCTTTGTCGGCACACTAAAGCCCCCGGTGCGGAGAGCTGCCCTCTTGCCGGCATCCCCCCGTACGAAACCCATGCCCGTCCGCACGCCTGGGACACTGGAAGAGTCTTTGGTGAACGGGAGCGCCGTGAGTTTGCGGCAAGTACACCGGGGCTGCCCGTGGGAAGGCCGATGTTCCACGTGACTCGATTCAGGGAGCATCAAGCTGCAAACTGGTGGCAGGTTTCTTTTCTCTTCTTTGCAAAAGAAAACTTCACAAACACCCCAATAAAGGAATTAAAAATTTAAAAGCAGTGCCTTTCGGAGGACCCCGCTGTAGGCGGCGAGGACAGAAAAAGGCACTGCAGTGGTGGCAGACAGAAACGGACCCCCGTGCATTCACCGTCCAGAGAGAGAAAAGATGGGCTTTAAAAATCCCGAAGACACGAAAAGACCTTCTGGAAAAAAAAATGAACGGCTCCTTTCTCGGTACAGGATATTTGGGGGGCTGTAAAGGAGAGACAGAAATAGAAGACGCTTAGGCCCCTGATAGTTCAGAAAAACCTGCCCCCTACTCCGGCTTCTCCAATTACAAATTCTTCTCTTTTATTTTTTTACCACAGCTTTCGGGATTACTCCGACTCTGTAACGGGAATAATTTCTTCATTGATAAAAAATTCAATGGTTTCCTCTTCCCAATCTTCCACGTTGCTGTCTAGCTCGTCCGTGTCCACTCCTGGGGAGGAGAGAGGGAGAGAAAAGATGTGAAAGTTGGGTTGCCAGCTCCGGCTTGGGAAATACCTGCAGATTTTGGGGGCAGAGCCTGAGGGGGGGCCTCTTGGGGAAGGAAGAGACTTCAATGCCATAGAGTCCAATTGCCAAAGCAGCCATTTTCTCTCCAGGGGAACTGATTTTTATCAGCTGGAGATCAGTTGTAATAGCAGGAGATCTCCAGCTAGTACCTGGAGGATAGCAACATTACGTGGAAGACTTGGGTGACCTGGAGGCAGAGAAGCGGCCCTGCGGATGGGAAGCACTTCTCAAAAGAAAAGAAAAATTCTTAAGCATGACTGGGACGACTACGGCTGCAGCGCTCGCAGGCTAATGATAGAATCATAGAGTTTGAAGAGGCCATACAGGAGATCTACTCCAACCCCTGCTCAATGCAGCCAGGACAGAAGGCCCTGGTTCCGTCGTGCCCAGCTCTGATAGCAACAGCATTCTCGATCTCTCCCCTGTCTATACAGCATGTTAAAAGCCCTCTTTTGATTTTAGAATCATAGAGTTGGAAGGGAACACCAGGGTCATCTAGTCCAACCCCCTGCACAATGCTGGAAATTCACTACCACCTCCTCCCCCCCACACACCCAGTGACCCCTACTCCATGCCCAGAAGATGGCCAAGATGCCCTCCCTCTCACCATTTGCCTAAGGTCACAAAATCAGCATTGCTGACAGGTGGCCATTTAGCCTCTGCTTCAAAACCTCCCTCCCTCCCGAGGAAGCCTGTTTCACCGAGGAACCGCACTGTTAGAAAGTTCTTCCTAACGTCTAGACGGAAACTCTTTTGACTTAATTTCAACCCGTTGGTTCTGGTCCGACCTTCTGGGGCAACAGAAAACAACTCAGCACCCTCCTCTATATCACAGCCCTTCAAGTACTTTTTGGGGGCTGTTTCATGAGATTCATTTTATTTGTTGCAAAGACATTCTCCCCCTTGCTCAACGACAACAATGAAAAGCTACTGGACTGGTTTATAAAGGAGGAAATAATAATAAGAAAACCATGCATTTCTAACGTATTACCAATCGTGTAACCTTGGCTAGAGGTGGTGCCGTGGGCTTTGAATAACAGCAATAATAACAACAGCTGGGCCAAGTCAAGTTAGAGGTTTGGGGTGGGTTCCCACAGCGGCTGTTTTCCCTGCCCGGCTCACCTCCTCGCAGCTCTAGCCGTTCGTTCCTTTGCTCCAGGTAGAGATCCTGCGCCATCTTGCGGTATTTCCTGAACTCCTCCATCATCGTTCGCCTTCTGTCGACCAGTTCCTGCGGAAGAGACGTTCCCATGAGGCTTTCTTCAGGGAGGGTGCCAAGGAACCGCCCTGAAGGCCCGGGAAAAAGCTGCCTCCCTATCGGGCGGCGAGCTCCGTCATCGACCCGGCGCCTGCTCGTTTTGTGACATCAAGATTGCGGCCCAAACGAGGCCTCCTCGAGAAGTGTGGGGCAGATACCACGCTGCCGTCATGTAAAAGCCCCTGCCCGCACCTCCGTTCTTACGGAGGAACGCCACATTTGGCTTTACAGGCTTTCCCTGGATGGTGCCTCGCCCCCAGCAGGCTGTCCTTGTCCCCGCAAAAAGGTCTCTTTGGAGAAAAAAAACTACACCCCAGATCTGCTCCCCTCCCCGAACGAAGGAAACCCGGCGGCGGAAGCAACAGCAGCGGGTTAAGATTTGCTGAGAGCAACCTTTCGGCCGTTTGCTTCCAGGCCCCACTTATTTTATTTACTTATTTGTAACCCTGCTTTTCTCCCTAACAGCAACCCAAAACAGCGGCTTACCTTGGAGGCTTTGGACTGGCTCAGGCGATCTTTCTGCTCAAAGATTTTGGAGTATTTCTTCAGGTCTTTCTTGATTTGCTGCGGACACAGGAAAAGGTGATCAAACCGGGGCCCGGCAGGCTTTCGACCGTTCGGCAAAGCATTCTCACAGCAGCCCTTCGGACATGAGTGTTTGGTATTTTCTGTAGGCTCACCTCCTGACCTGCAAAGGTGCCCTGAACTTTACACATTTTCCCACAGGCTTAAGACCTGCCCTCCCAATTCCCTATCCCCAACAGCAATTAAACTGCTAGGAGAGAAGAGTTGGCTTTTATATCCCGCTTTTCTCTAAGGAGTCTCAACACGGCTTAGAATCACCTTCCCCTCCCCACGACAGGCACCTTGTGAGGTAGGTGGGGCTGAGTATGGAGAGAACTGTGACTAGCTCAACCCAGGAGTTTTTATATGCTGACTTCCTCTACCACTTAAGGGAGACTGAAACCGACTTACAATCACCTTCCCTTCCCCTCCCCTGTGAGGTAGGTGGGGCTGAGAGAGCTATGACTAGCCCAAGGTCACCCAGCTGGCTTCGTGTGTAGGACTGGGGGAAACAAATCCAGTTCACCAGAGTAGCCTCTGCCGCTCATGTGGAGTGGGGGATCGAACCTGGTTCCCCAGATCAGACTCCACCGCTCCAAACCACCGCTCTTAACCACTACACCACGCTGGCTCTCACTACACCCAGCAGGCTTCATGTGTAAGAGCTGGGAATCAAACCCGGTTCTCCAGATTAGAGTCCACTGCTCTTAACCACTACATCATGCTGGCTCTTGGGGGATTTTTTGTTTGCGAAAACCTGATTTGCTCGATACTGGAAGCCTCCCCCAGGCCTCAGAGAACTTCTGGCAGAGAAAGCAAAAACAGCCTCCCTGCAGAGGATTCGGGGTGTCCGTCAGCTCTGCCCAAATGCTACGGCTCTTTCCCCTAACGTCGCACTCGGCTCCCGACTGCCCGTCCCAACAGGCGAGAATGAGCCCGCTGTTCAGAGGGAGGCCCACCTTTATTTGATCCTGGGTGAGCAAAGTCGGGGGCCGGGGCCTCCACAGCAACTGGCAGAATCGGTCTTTGTTATTCTTCTGGAGGAGGCGACCCTGGAAAGTCCACAGCCAGAAGGCGTTGTCCACCTAGGAAGAAGGAGCTGGTGTTTATACCCCACTTTTCTCTACCTTTAAAGAGTCTAAATGCAGCTTACAATCGCCTTCCCTTCCCCTCCTTGCAACAGACACCCTGTGAGGTAGGTGAGGCTGAGCGAGTTCAGAGAGAACTGTGACTAGCCCAAGGCCACCCAGCAGGCTTCATGTGGAGGAGTGGGGGATCGAGCCCGGTTCTCCAGATTAGAGTCTGCCGTTCAAGTGGAGAATCAAACCCAGTTCATCAGAGTAGAGTCTGCGGCTCATGTGGAGGAGTGAAGAATCAAAACCCAGTTCTCCACATTAAAGCCTGTCACTCTGAACCACTACACCATGCCGAAATTTCTATCAATCTACACAGGGGGCACTGTTCTTTCACAACGCCACACTTCATTCATGAGGACTAGAAACCTGAATCAAATGATCCCTCGACCCTGGTGTGGTATTAAGACAACAGGAAGCAGCTTCTAAATGACGTTACCAAATACCTTTCCTTACATGTGGTGGTGGGAAACATTTAACGTGTCTGAATGACATGGAAACAAAGGTTTAAGGGCAGTTCACTGTGTGGGCCAGAAAAGAGACTCTTTGAAAGCATCTACAACAGGGGTATCAAACTCATTTGTTACGAGGGCCAGATATGACATAAATGTCATATGTGGGCCATAAATGTCATATCTGGGCCATGCCTTGCCAGCCCAGATCAGGACTGGAGGGGTGGCTGCCTCAGCTGGGTCATGGGCCGGACAAGGGCTCTCAAGGGGTCAGATCTGGCCTGCGGGCCTTATGTTTGACACCCCTGGACTACGATCTCTCTTTCCAAACAGACTGGAAGGTGGAGGTACGGAAGTAACCACAATTAATCAGCTATTGTGGGAAATGGATCATTGACGAAGCTACTCAAAGGGGGGATGATCCAGCATGGTGGAAGAGAAGCCGGGTTTTACATGCAGAAGATGCCCAGCTTGGCATTTCCTGAAGTGTGTGTGTGTGTGGGGGGGACACCCTTCTCTGCTCAAGACCCTGGAGAGGTGTTGCTAGTCCGAGGAGAACACGGAACCGGAGAGATCAGCGTTCTGACTTCGTAAACTAAACTCAGACGGATCCTCTTGAAGACTTGAGGCAGAAGAGGGCAAGAAAAGGTCCTGATGGTACCTTGTGGCTCCACCAAGACACCGATGTCACAAGGTATCGGCCGGTGGGGTCCCACTCCACATCGGAGGCTGTGTAATGCTCAGCGATGTTCATCATAGTGCAGTCGGATGTGTCGACGAAGGCTAAGGCACCGTTCATGCTGCGCAGAGGAAGACAGGAAAAGACATAGATTCTTAGGTGCACGCTCTCTTTTAAAGAAGGGTTAGTTTTTAGACCCTGCTTTTCTCTACCTTTAAGGTGTCTCAAAGCGGCTTACAATCATCTTCCCTTCCTCTCCCCACAACAGATGCCTTGTGAGGTCGGTGGGGCTGAGAGAGTTTGGAGGGAACTGTGACTGGCCCAAAGTGACCCAGCTGGCTTCGTGTGAAGGGAGCTGGGAATCGAACTCGGTCCTCCAGATCAGAGTCTGCCGCTCGTGTGGAGGAGCAGGGAATTGAACCCGGTTCGCCAGATTCGAGTCCGCCGCTCAGGTGGAGGAGTGGGGAATCAAACCCGGTTCTCCAGATTCGAGTCCCCCGCTCTTAACCACTACACCACGCTGGCTCTCAAAGCACTTAAAGCTAGCAAAAATGTATCTGAGGCCTGTTTTGAATGGCCAGGAGGGAAGTTTTCATTTCCATACTGGAGAGCTGTACTTGGGGGGAAGGAAAGAACGACAACACAACTTTTCATTAACTGCTGAAGCATTATTGTTCAGAGAAAGAATCTGAAAACTTAGATTGGAGCCCAGTAGCACCTCAGGGGCGAACAAGATTTCCAGGGTTATGAGCTTTCCAGAATGAATGCTCTCTCCTGAAACAAAGCAAAAAGCATTTCTTCGCTATTAGGGTAAAGTTACTCGCAAGGAATGCAAGCCAGCAGAGAAATTCCATTCTGCAAAAACTGTTTTAACAACCAACTGTCCTCTCTCACAATTATATCAAGATGCTACAGGACTCTTGGATGAATTGCTACAGCATTCTAAGACAGCCACCCTTCGGGAATTTGTTCCAAGTAGACCACAGCTACACAAACATGATTAGTACACTCAGCGAACGTTGGCGAGAAAACCTTTCCTGCCTACACACGTAACATTTCTTTTTGATTCAGAGTGCCTTACCTCAAAATGCATCATTTACAAGAGCCCGTTTATTTTTTAATGCTTTCATCGACAACTGTACTTTCACACAGATGGCCGTGCAAATGGCAGAATATCAAGATCCTACCTCTAAAAACACCGTCTCTTCTCTGCAGCCTCCAAAAAGCGAGCAACAAAATAAGAACGCTGAGGGTCAGAGTCCTCCAAGAGGAACTGAACCTTTTGCTCCAAAGTTGCTTGAGAAAACGCGGACCATTTTTAAAACACGGTATAATCCATTTTAGCCTAAGTTGGTATATGTAAGGACAATGCAAAAGGATATGTACCCGGGAGTCCACTGACTTGAAGAGGGCAGGGACACAGCAGGTCTGAAAAAGGGATCCTTAGCAGACGGCCCAGCAAAACCATTGAAAAAGGGCAATTAAATCTGACTTTGGACTAACCAGAGACTCCATATAGGAAAGAAGACTACCATTAGATAACAGGCCCAGGGCAAGCGGAGAACACGTCCTCCGAGCATCAAAATGAGTGTAACTCTTATCTCTAGCACAGATCAATTTGGCCACATGTTTTTTACATTGATCTACAGAAGAAGAGTAAAGGTCTTCCATATATCAAGATCCAAGCACATGCGACCTGCGGGTTCTCTTCACCTCCCCCAGGGCCAACACTTACCTTCTGAGGCCCGCTAGCACCACAAACTGTCCTTGGGGACTCCAGAATATCGTGTTTGCTTGCTGCTTGTCAAACATTTCTGAAAACAAACCCGAAGGAGATTAAAACCCGGGACGACCAAAATCCCCCCAATGCCTTTCTGTTTCATGATTTAATTTCCACCCGTTAGTTCTGGTCCGACCTTCTGGGGAAACAGAAAACAACTTGGCACTATCCTCTCTATGACAGCCCTTCAAGTCCTTGAAGATGGTTATCATATCCCCTCTCAGTCTTCTCTTCAGGCTACACATATCCAGGTCCTTCAACCTTTCCTCACAGGAAGGAGAAGGATGTCTGAAGAACACAGTGGGAACGTAGGAGGGTCCCCCTTTTCTTTCCCCTATGACCTCCCCCAACACACACACCCCTATCGGACTCTAGGTAACCTGCAGGTGCTTGGTCTATTGCAGTTTAGGAACCAGGAAGCAAAAGCCGCCGAAGATGCGACGGCACGATTGGCATTCATCTTAAAACAACGGTGTGCATCGCCGCCAGGGAATGGGCACCGACCCTCATCCTGCTCCTGGTTTTTCCGTCCCCCCCAACTCGAGTTATGCTTATTGGAAGGGCAGGATGTCTGGGGACTTAAAACTGCAGCCGCGCCTGTGCTCTGGCCGACGCGGCATCAAAAGCCCGGCGGCAAGCGGACAATCTGACACCAGCTCTGAGGCCAGCCCCCCTTTTCCTCCAGACAACTCCTCCCCCCAGCCAGGATCCGCTTACTGATGAGCTCGATCTTCCCGTTGTTCTTCACGTGATAGAAGGAGCAGTTTATGCGCGGCACCTCCCCGTGCAGCACGGCGAACTTGCTTCCGTTTGGCTCCCAAGCAAAGGCTATGATGGGTTCTGGGGGGGGGAGCGGGGGGAAACGCGTCAGCACGGCGATATTAGCCTAACAAAATCCGATGCTGCATCGTGGGGATGACAGAGGTTCGGCAAGCACCCCCCCCCCCCAAAAAAATACGCAACACCACCAACACGGAAAGTTTAGGGTCTACGGAAATAAAGATATCAGCGGGTCCCGCCACAAGGCACTGAACAGCTCTTCCTTGGGAGGGGCTGTGGCTCAGTGGTAGAGCACCTGCTTTTCATGCAGAAGGTCCCAGGTTCAATCCCCGTCATCGCCAGTTAAAGGAACCAGGCAGGTAGGTGACGTGAGAGACCTCTGCCTGAGACCCCGGAGAGCTGCTGCCGGACTGAGTAGACAATACTGACTTTGATGGACCAAGGGTCTGAATCAGTATAAGGCAGCTTCATGTGTGTTCATGCGTTCCTTCTATTATATGCTTTCTGCATTACTTCTATTCTCAAGAAACGATAATCAACATCGTCTCATTTGTCATTAAGCCATTTGTGCTTAACTGCATTTTAATATCCCTAAAAACAACGTAACGGCTCTAAAACCATCGTCTCCCACAGCTTTTCATTAGTTCTTCTGCCTACTGGCATTTTAAATTATTGATTGTAACTTGATTATGCACTGTATTGCATTTTATTATTACTTTTGTTGCAAACCACCACAAGGTAAAAAAGCAGTGAAGGAATGTTTTAAATAAATAAAGAAGAAGAGTTGCTTTTTCTATGCCGACTCTCTCTATCGGTTAAGGGAGACTCAAACCGGCTTACAATCTCCTTCCCTTCCCCACCCCACAACAGGCACCCTGTGAGATAGTTGGGGCCGAGAGAGCTGTGACGAGCCCAAGGTCACCCAGCTAGCTTCATGTGTAGGAGTGGGGAAACCAACCCAGTTCACCAGATTAGGGTCCACCGCTCTTAACCAATAATATTTGGAGGCTTTGTGCCTGCCCCATCTCCCAAGGGATGAAACGGAAGAAGGTGGGAAGCCATAGTTACCGCTCACCTTTCATTTCTACCACGTCGACTGGAACTTGCTTCTCTCTCATGCGGAATATTTCAAAGTTGGTCACTACACCCTAAAAAGAGAGAGAAGGAAAGAACGAAAGGCAGCGTTGGGTCTTTGAAAGGCTTTATAGGAAGGGCTGGGCCTGTTGCAGTCTGCTGTGTGAGCTGGCGGGATCCTAGAAGGCATGCCCAATGTTCGGAGAGATAGAACCGCCAAATGTTCTGTTCAGACGCAGAGCCAGCCAGGGCCAATGAAGTATTACGCTATCTCAAAAATCGAATTGTGCTGTAATATGAAGTCATCCAAAGAGCAGATACAGCACGGGCTATATAACAAACGTTAATCTTGTTTGCACAGAATGTGTTCAATAACACCAAGTAAATGACAACAAAAATACAGCTAATCTAGCTCCAAAAGGATACAAGTTAAAAACAAACAAAGCAAAAAACCAAAGCAAAAAACCAAATCCCGGTCTTCCATAACATACAATTTTCTTCTCAAACCAGGATCAAGGTCAATCAGGCGGGTTTTCTAATCAGTGATCCTATTTTGACTCTCGTTTGTGATTTACCTGCCACTGGAATGCTGACCTGCAACTGAATTGGCTGGTTTAAGAAGAAAATTGTATGTTATGGAATACCTGGGTTCCTGTATTTGGTTTTTTGCTTTGTTAGTTGTTATAACTTGTATACTTTTGGAGCTAGATGAGCTGTATTTTTGTTTGTCATTTACTTGGTGTTATTGAACACATTCTGTGCAAACAAGATTGTGTGTGTGTGAAGTGCTGTCAAGACACTTCCGACTCATGGCGACCCTAGGAATCAGTGTCTTCCAAAATGTCCCATCTTTGAGAGCCTTGCTCAGATCTTGCAAATTGAGGGCTGTGGATGCCTTTATTGAGTCCATCCATGCCTTGTTGGGTCTTCCTCTTTTCCTGCTGCCCTCAACGTTTCCTAGCATGATTGTCTTTTTTAGTGACTCTTGTCTTCTCATAATGTGATCAAAATACGATAGCCCCAGTTTAGTCATTTTAGCTTCTAAGGTCAGTTGTGGCCTGATTTGATCTAGAATCCACTGATTTTTTTTTTTTTGGCAGTCCACGGTATCCGTAACACTCTCCTCCAACACCACATTTCAAAGGAATCTACTTTCTTCCTAAGAAGATTAACTTTTGTTATATAGCCTACATGCTGTATCTGCTATTTGACTGAAGTATCACAGGCAGAGGGCGCTTTAGCCCCACTAATGCAGCTTACGGCAAACGAACTCTGAAGAACTCCGCCAGCTTCACTCAACACCCAAGGGCTAGGAACAGTAAAACGAAGTGGGTTACGTCTAAGCCGAAACCCCGTACCTGTGTGCCCTTGGGGGTCCGGTCGACCTTCACGCACAGGTAATCCCCGTTCTTCTGCCAGTGCAGCTTGCAGTCCACCACGTTGAACAGGTTCCGGACCCGGATCTCCTGCCTGGAGGGCAGTTGCATCAGCGTCACCCTCGCGGGGATATCTTTGTCTTCAGGCACCCAGAAGGCGATGATGTTGCCACCCGGAGACCAGGAAAAGTCTCTGAGGGGTGATTAAAAAAGCACATAAGAACCTAAGAAGAGCCCTGCTGGATCAGACCAGTGAAGGTCCATCTAGTCCAACATCCCATCTCAAACAGTGGTTAACCAGTTCCTCTGGTGAGCCAACAACAGGGCATACAGGCCGAGGCCTTCCCGAGAAGAACCTGAGAAGAGTCCTGCTGGATCAGACCACTGAGGGTCCATCTAGTTCAGCATCTCGTCTCACACAGTGGCCAACCAGTTCCTCTGGAGGGCCAACACCAGGGCATAGAGGCTGAGGCCTTCCTCCTGAGAGGAGCCCTGCTGGATCAGACCAGGGAGGGTCCATCTAGTCTGGCATCCTGTCTCACACAGTGGCCAGCAAGTTCCACTGAAGGTCCAACAACAGGGCATAGAGGCCGAGGCCTTCCCCTGATAAGAACATCAGAGGAGCCCTGCTGGATCAGACCAGTGGTCCATCTAGTCCAGCATCCTGTCTCACACTGTGGCCAACCATTTGCCCTGGAGGGCCAAACAAACAGGGCAGAGAGGCCAAGGGCTTCCCCTAGCGTTAAGAACATAAAAAGAGCCCTGCTGGATCGGACTGGTAGTCCCATCTAGTCCACCATCATATCTCACATAATGGCCAGCAAGGCCAACAAAAGGGCATAGAAGCCGAGGCCTAACCGATAAGAACAACAGAAGAGCCCTGCTGGATCAGACCAGTGAAGGTCCATCTAGTTTAACATCCCATCTCAAACAGTGGTCAACCAGTTCCTCTGGTGAGCCAACAACAGGGCATACAGGCCGAAACTTTCCCCTGATAAGAACATAGGAAGAGCCCTGCTGGATCAGACCACTGAGGGTCCATCTAGTCCAGCATCCCGTCTCACACAGTGGCCAATGAGTTCCTCTGGAGGGCCAACAATAGCACATAGAGGCCGAAGCCTTCATTAGAACATCAGAAGATCCTGCTGGATCCTTCTGGATCAGACCAGTGGTCCGTCTAGTCCAGCATCCTGTCTCACACAGTGGCCAACCAGTTCCTCTGGAGGACCAACAACAGGGCATAGAGGCTGAAGCCTTCATTAGAACATCAGAAGAGCCCTTTTGGATCAGACCAATGATCCATCTAGTCCAGCATCCCGTCTCACACAGTAGCCAACCAGTTCCTCTGGAGAGCCAGCAACAGGGCATAGAGGCTGAGGCCTTCCCCTGAGAAGAACATCAGAAGAGCCCTGCTGGATCAGACCAGTGAAGGTCCATCTAGTCCAACATCCCATCTCAAACAGTGGTCAACCAGTTCCTCTGGTGAGCCAACAGGGCATACAGGTCGAAGCCTTCCTCCGATAAGAACCTGAGAAGAGCCCTGCTGGATAAGACCAGTGAGGGTCCACCTAGTGCAGCATCCTGCTTCAGGCAGGGCACCACTTCAGAAGCAAACACATATTATTCCAGCGGAAGGGAAAAGGGAGGGAATCATTCTTAGCAGCAACAGGGGCAATGGTTCCCGCGTCTCGGCCATTGGGGGGGAGGGGCACACTCACCTGATTCCACTGATTTTCACGCTCTTCTTGTCCAGGAGACCCATTGACTAGGGAGAGAAACAGCGCCACAAATAATTTAGCAAACTGCCGAATCTTATTGTGAACACGCTTATGGGCAAAATGGTTACGCTCTCTCAACCTAGGGATGGAACTACACTAAGCATCTGTAACGGGGAAGGGACAGGACTGGAAGGAGAGAAGACCCATGCGAGTGGGGGGGGATTGAACTACTTCTCTTTCATAACCCCCCACCCTCGTCGTTTTTATCCACACCAAAGAAGAAGAATTGGTTTTTATATGCCGATTTTCTCTACCGCTTAAGGCAGAATCAAACCGTCTTACAATCACCTTCCCTCCGCCTCCCCACAACAGACACCCTGTGAGGTGGGTGAGGCTGAGAGAGCTCTAAGAGAGCTGTGACTAGCCCAAGGTCACCTAGTTGGCTTCCTGTGTGTGGGGAAACCAACCCGGTTCACCAGATTAGCATCTGCTGCTCATGTGGAGGAGTGGGGGAATCCAACCCGGTTCTCCAGATCAGACTCCACCACTCCAAACCACCGCTCTTAACCACTACACCACCACCGAGGTTCTTAGACAAGAAATAAGTGAACAACTACGAGTGGAGGAGAGGGAAGAGTTAAGCACATGGCCAAAGCCCACACCCTTCTTTCCCCAGCAAGCATGGGTTTGGGACTTGTGGTTACTCAGGGCACATTGTCTTTCCCCCCTCCACTACTCTACTTTGGCCAGAGAGGGCGGAGGAGAAACTTAATAAAATAATAATACTTTGGTGCCTTTGGATGGCGAGCCAAGCACGTCACAGAATCTTACTGAGATAGAAGAAGAGTTGGTTGTTTTATATGTCGACTTTCTCTACCACTTAAGGAACATCCAAACCGGCTTACAATCGCCTTCCCTTCCCCTCCCCACAACAGACACCCTCTGAGGTAGGTGGGGCTGAGAGAGCTCTGAGAGAGCTGTGACTAGCCCAAGGTCACCCAGCTGGCTTCATGTGGAGGAGTGGGGAATCAAATCTGGTTCTCCAGATTAGACTTCACTCCTCCAAACCACCGCTCTTAACCACTACACCACGCCGGCTCTAGTCAGTAGCGAAGACTTACGGGGGTTTCGAAGATGCTCAGCACATCGGATGTCATCCGAGCAAAGAATTTACCGTCGTGGCTCCACCTGAGCAAGTAAAAACGTCAGAACATCAGGAAGTTGGCTTCCCTTCCTCTGGGAAGGCCTTTGTAACCCCCTCCCGTCATCCCGGCTTACTTGAAAATGGGCCAGTGGGCCGAACTTTCGCAGTGGAACCCTCGCTTCTTCTGTCCCGTGAGGATGTCCCATATGATGATGGCCTGAGGGTCATCCTGCGTGTCCATCAGAGGGCTGAAGGACACCATGTATCTTCATTTGACAAAACAATACAAAAAAAGGATGAAAATCACATGGATTCAGCATCGAATCGAATCAATATGGCCGCTGACCAGCATAAGAACGTAAGAAAGGCCACGCTGGACCAGACCAAGGTCTATCAAGTCCAGTGTTCTGTTCACACAGTGGCCAACCAGGTGCCTCTAGGAAACCCACAAGCAAGACGACTGCAGCAGCGTCATCCTGCCTGTGTTCCACGGCACGTAAGATAATAGGCATGCTCCTCTGATCCTGGAGGGAGGGAGGGAGGGAGGGAGGGAGGGAGGGAAGGAAGGAAGATAAGAACAGCCCTGCGGAATCAGACCAAGATCCATCAAGTCCAGCAGTTTGTTCACACAGTGGCCAACCAGGTGCCCCTAGGAAACCCACAAGCAAGACGGCAGCAGCAGCATTGTCCTGCCTGTGTTCCACAGCACTTAAGATAACAGGCATGCTCCTCTGATCCTGGAGAGAATAGGGATGCATCATGACTAGTATCCAGTTTGACTAGTAGCCATGGATAGCTCTCTCCTCCAGGAACATGTCCACTTCCCTCTTAAAGCCTTCCAAGTTAGCAGCCATCACC
This sequence comes from Euleptes europaea, assembly GCF_029931775.1. Taxonomy (NCBI): domain Eukaryota; kingdom Metazoa; phylum Chordata; class Lepidosauria; order Squamata; family Sphaerodactylidae; genus Euleptes; species Euleptes europaea. Next base: position 13,051,445 of record NC_079332.1, read on the forward strand.
ACCTCCTGGGGCAAGGAGTTCCATGCCTTAACCATGCGCAGCAAGAAAGATACAAAACATACCAAAAATTACAAATTGCTAATATATAAATGGAATTCCTACAGACATCATGCACCTTGTCATAACCCCACTAACATTTCAAAAGGGTGTGACGTCTTTTAACACATTTCATTCTGTGACCTTAAGGAGATGATGAGAGGGAGAGCATCTTGGCCATCTTCTGGGCATGGAGTAGTGGTCACTGTGTGTGTGTGGGGGGGTGGTAGGTGTGAATTTCCTGCATTGTGCAGGGGGTTGAACTAGATGACCCTGGTGGTCCCTTCAAACTCTATGTGTCAGGTCCTGACTACAGTCACCTGAAGAAGGGCTCTTGGAAAGAACAGGCCAGGCTCTGGCTTCAGGTCAAGTTCTTGGTTCACATGTCACAAACTCTGTGTATAGTTTTTCATCCTGTTATCCGCTCAGCCTGCAATCCACAGATGTTGTGTTGTCTATCTTGCCCTGGAAACTGTTATCTCGGGATTGTTTCACTTTGTTTTACTTTCTCTGGCTGGAGTGCTTTTAACCATGTATTCTACCCATGTCATGCCATTAGCAGCCTTCTTCATTCTGTAGAGTCAGTTCTTTTAATTTACCTTTTTGCTCCTAATAAAGTATTATTGCTTCAGGATCACTTGCCTGGATGAATTTGCTTTTAAGGGATGCTAGGGGTAAATGCCCTGATGCTGACACTATGATTCTATGAACCAACTGAATTCAACTTTTTCCCTCCTCTACCAAGGGGCTGAGAACTTGCATAAATTTCACCAAATGAAAGAAGTTACCGTTTCAGACGGCATGCAAGGCTCGGTTTCTGAGCTAAGTGCGTGTCAAAGACAATGCGTGGCATGCGCCCGCCTGCCAAGGGATTGTTTCAAGCCTGTTTCCGACAAGAATACCTTTCACAGGGAGAGAAGTCGATGAGCTGGACCCCCTGATGGCTGAACTTCTGGATCTGCTTGAATTTCTCCCCGCCCCAGAGAGCAATGCCCTTCTGATGGAATGTAGCCAGGCAGGTGCCCTTTGGAGACCAGCGGACGTAGGTTTCCGTCCATCGCTAGAAAGGGGGGAGAACAAAGAATGCGGGTTACATCTCAAATTGGAGCTCATCTCATTTTGATCATTACTGTACTTTGCTAAGTGCAAGATGTCACCTGGTAAACTCAGCACAGGACTCGAACATCCTGAACAACCATTAACAGCGAGGAAGCAAAGAAGCAGCTTGCTGTTGGCCATGAACCATCAAATAGCCCTGCAAGAGTCCTCTCTCTTTTTAACTTGCTTTTTGGCGTCCCATGAACCTATGAATCTTGTTACAGCGTGGTGTAGTGGTTAAGAGCGGTGGAGTCTGATTTGGAGAACCGGGTTTGATTCCCCACTCCCTCACATGAGTGGCAGAGGCTAACTTGGTGAACTGGATTTGTTTCCCTGCTCCTACACATGAAGCCAGCTGGGTGACCTTGGGCTAGTCACAGCTCTTAGAGCTCTCTCAGCCCCACCTACCTCACAGGGTGTCTCTGGTGGAGAGTGGCAGGGTAAGTGATTGTAAGCTGGTTTGATTCTACCTTAAGTGGTAGAGAAAGTTGGTATAAAAACCAACCTTCTTCTATACAAGAGCATCTGGCCATGTTCTAAGCCATAATTTTTAATACAGCTACTACTGTTATTTATGGAATACCTATTATTATTTAACAGTGGGTTTTGTTGGGTGCAGTTAATAGCGCAAGATGGATGGATTCTGTAAAGGAAGCCACGGCCCTCAGTTTGCAAGACCTGAGCAAGGCTGTGAACGACGTTTTGGAGGTTACACGCAAGCAGTGTTACATCCTTCAATGACTTAGTAGTATGTGTGAAAAGGCCCTTGGGGTCTTAGTAGACCAAACACTGAACATGAGTCAGCAGTGTGATGCGGTAGCTAACAAGACAAATGCGACCTTGGGCTGCATCAACAGAAGTATAGTGTCCAGATCATGCAAGGTGCTGGTATCGCTTTACTCTGCTCTGGTTAGACCTCACCTAGAGTACTGTGTTCAGTTCTGGGCAGCGCAATTTAAGAAGGATGTAGACAAGCTGGAACGTGTCCAGAGGAGGGTAACAAAGATGGTGAGGGGTCTGGAGACCAAGTCTTATGAGGAATGGTTGAAGGAGCTGGGTATGTTTAGCCTGCGAAGGAGAAGACTGAGAGGGGATATGATAACCATCTTCAAGTACTTGAAGGGCTGTCATATCAAGGAAGGTGCTGAGTTGTTTTCTGTTGCCCCAGAGGGTCGGACTAGAACTAACGGGTTGGAATTAAATAAAAAGTTTCCATCTAGACATTAGGAAGAATTTTCTAACAGTTACAACAGTTCCTCAATGGAACAGACTTCCTCGGGAGGTGGTAAGTGCTCCTTCCCTGGAGGTATTTAAGAAGAGGTTTGATGGCCATCTGTCAGCCTTGCTGATTCTATGACCTGAAGCAGATGATGAGAGGGAGGGCATCTTGGCCATCTTCTGGGCATGGAGTAGGAGTCACTGGGGGTGGGGGGTAGTTATGAATTTCCTGCATTGTGCAGGGGGTTGGACTAGATGACCCTGGTGATCCCTTCCAACTCTATGATTCTTAGAAGGGTGTAACTCTGCTTAGGACTGCACTGTAAACCCTTCCCCTCGTACACAGAGGAAATTAAGCCCCCTGTAATGTGTTACTTGTGACACTCAGCGTATTTGTCCTCAACACATGAAACATTTTAACTAGCAGAACTGAACTCTGATGGCTTTCCTCAAGGTATTCTTGACAGTTGTGCCAAATCATGTCTCAAGCCCCTGAATGTTTTAAATCATGTTTGCTTTCTTGCAGCCGCTGAATGCAAGGCTGTTCCTCCACGTACAGAAAATCCCAAGAGACACTCACAGCTCTTTCTTCGATCGGGACAGGCTCCTTGACGTCGTTCCAGTAAATAGTGGTTCGGTCCCCCGATTCAAAGATCACGCTGTACTGATCTCGACAATCTGGGTCCTCCAGCCAGTAACGCAAATTCCCCTGTGGTGATGGGTGGGAGAATCGAAAGAAAGGAGTAAGAGAAAATCAAGCAGGACGTTACAGAATGCATTCAGAAGAACATTCCGGTGAAAGACAAGAATTACTTTCCCTCTTTATATCTCCAAGACAAGCCAAAGCGAAACACAAACATTAAGTCCCTTCAAGATACTGAGCTTCCGAGTCTTTGTAGTGAGCATCTGACACCTGCCACAAACCCTGACAGCTCCAGATGAGTTTTCTGAATGTCTAAGAACGTCAGAGCTGCGCCAGAGAAAGCCGGCATCCACATTTGTCTGAGACTGTCAACGGTCGCCAAACCTTCTGGCCCTTGCTGCCAACACACAGGTGGCTTTTAAGCCTTCTGCACTTAAGACGTGTTTTGTTGTTTTGTACCCTTCGGCCGTGTTTGCAAATTTGCAACCGTAGAAGCAATGAACGTTAAATAAACAAATAGACTTCTGAAAAGAGAAAGAATTGGGACGCTCAAGAGCCGTTAACAATGACCCATGGGGACACTCACAGCCCGTGCGTCACCCGTTACCAACCGCAGTCATGCTACGGAAAGATTCCTTAAAATAAAATACAGACCCTTCCTTGTCTTACTTTGGCAAAAGCCCAAGACACATCATCTGGCCTCAGCCACAAATGCTGCATTAGTACTCAGAATGGCCTCTCTCAGAAGACTCTGAAACAAGTCTTAAAGGTCTAGGACTAGGTAGTCCCCTGTACAAGCACCGGGTCATTCTGACCCACGGAGTGACGTTACATCATGATGTTTACGAGGCAGACTATGTTTTACGGGGTGGTTTGCCACTGCCTTCCCCGGTGTACGCTTTACCCCCAGCAAGCTGGGTACTCATTTTACCGACCTTGGATGGGCAGGAGGCTGAATCAATCTTGAGCCTGCGACCTGAAACTGACTTCCATTGGGATCGAACTCAGGTCGCAAGCAGAGCTTGGACGGCAGCTTACTGCTCTGCCCCACAGGGCTCTCTCGAGACAAGTGTGACATACCACAAAAACACTTTTCAGGGCTCACCAGGTCTTTAAAAGGCTGTTTCTCGGGAATCTCCCAGTCGTCGCTGATGTTCATATACCTGCAAAAGCGAATTATTCAGTTATACAGACGGGTGTCTGAATGGCCAGAGGGATGGCCAATTTAAGAAAGATGTAGACAAGCTGGAACGTGTCCAGAGGAGGGTAACAAAGATGGTGAGAGGTCTGGAGACCAAGTCCTGTGAGGAATGGTTGAAGGAGCTGGGTACGTTTAGCCTGAAGAGGACAAGAATAAGAGGGGATATGATAACCATGTTTAAGTACTTGAAGGGCTGTCATAGAGAGTGCCGAGTTGTTTTCTGTTGCCCCAGAAGGTCGGACCAGAACCAACTGGTTGAAATTAAATCAAAAGAGTTTCTGTCTAGACATTAGGATTTTCTAACAGTTACAGCGGTTCCTCAGTGGAACAGGCTTCCTCGGGAGGTGGTAAGCTCTCCCTCCCTGGAGGTTTTTAAGAAGAGGTTGGATGGCAATCTGCCAGCAATGCTGATTCTATGAACTCGGGCATATGATGAGAGGGAGGGCGTCTTGGCCATCTTTTGGACATGGAGTAGGGGTCACTGGGTGTGTGCGGAGGGGGAGAGGTAGTTATGAATTTCCTGATTTGTGCAGGGGGTTGGACTAGATTACCCTGGTGGTCCCTTCCAACTCTATGATTCGATTCTATGATCTATGGCGTCTGGGCGGAAGGTGGCGACGGCAGTACTCACTTGTCAAAGTCAGTGAAGAGGTTGACCCTGAAGGTGTGCTGTTTGTCCAGCTTGTAGCCGTCTGCGTTTTTCACGGCATCTAGCGCGTGGGTGGGGGACGTGTATTCCAGGAAAATGTACCTGCCGGGAACAAGACGCGAGCGAGGGCTGAACTCCATTCGAGATCGTGCTGCCTGCACGAGGTGATGACCAAAACAAAGGGCCGCTCGAGAACGTCACAGGCAAGCTGCTGGACATGCTTGGGAAGAGGAACAGAGGGGAGGCAGGGGAGGAATCTCTGTGAAATGCCATAGCTTAACAGACATTTCAACACAGGGCAGATGTGAAGGGGGGAAATCAGGCAACCTCTGCAGCTGTCTATCGGCAGGACCCGTTCTGATATTTTTCTTCTGGCTCTTTCCCGGAGGGAGGGGGGGGTCTAGTTTCGCACAGCTCTTAAGTCTTCTTGCCAATAACAGAAAACAGGCTTATCCACCTAAGATTTCCCTTTGAAAAAAAATTCTAATTTTAGAAGAAGAGTTGGTCTAACATTGGCAGAAGAAGTTTGGTTTTTATATGCCGACTTTCTCTACCACTTAAGGGCGACTCAAACCAGCTTACAATCACCTTCCCTTCCCACAACAGACATCCTGTGAGGTAGGTGTGGCTGAGAGAGCTGTGACTAGCCCAAGGTCACCCAGCTGGCTTCGTGCGGAGGAGCGGGGCAACAAACCCAGTTCACCAGATTAGCCTCCGCCGCTCATGTGGAGGAGGAGTGGGGGAATCAAGATCAGAGTCCACCGCTCCAAACCGCGACACCACGCTGGCTCTCTTAGAAGCAAAATTACACTCATCTAAATAATCTACCCTCATACCGAATGTACCTTTCCTCGGCCTATCCAATTCAACTGTTTCCCTCCACTCAACCCCCAGCCTTTTCTAACGCAAGGCCAGGACGCTTCGGAACAGTCTATGACTTTGACGTTGGCAGCTTAACTCTTCCAGCGACCGATCGCAACATCAGAAGAACATTTCCCTGGCAGAAGCTCCACATTTTCATTTTTCACCGTCATGTGGCTCACCCTTTAGTCTGCCCATCCGATTCCGGGTAAAATTCATTGGTGATTTTCCCGAACTTGGAGAAAATCTTATGGATGACGTTCTTCAGCTTCTCGAGACGGTCCGGCCCGACCTGGGGGACGTTGTCCACAACGACCACCGAGTCGATCCCATCCGCTTCCTGAGGCCGCTCTTGCAGAATGTCTTCAAGTAACTCTGCGGGTTACAAAAGAAATTGGCGCACTGGGTTTTGGGAAGGGACGGGCATTTATACAATTATACCTCAAAACTGAAATTAACCAACTGTGTTCGATTACCCTTCTGATAATAAGCAGATGGACTTTGTATGTTACCGCTGAAGTTAACTTACTACCTTCAGGAATACGGAGAGGTCTACTTTTCTTATAGAACCTTCTTAAACACGGTGCCCCTCCTTTGCTGTGTGCCAGGCTCGGCTCCCCTGCTGATTTTGGGAGAAACTGTGCAGCATTCTACTAGTGAATGAGCCCTGGGGCCACCTGCCCCTCCTAGTAACGTCTGCCCATGAGTGCCTGGCTGTAGGCATGCCCCTGGAGCCCCACCCCCACCTCTTTCAAGCCACGATTGCATCAAGGAGCCAGCGTGATTCATCAAAAGAGAAAGTGACTGACTAAAATGCAGTAGATTTAATGTTATAAAGTTATGACAGTATGTATTGGGAAGGCAGCAAGAGAGAATCTAAGAAATGTTCTTCATGTCCACTCAGTTAAACTGTATTTTATTAGATTTTGTATGTGTATTGTGTTGTTTGTGCATGTAATACAATCAGAATGAATTGCGTGTGTGTAGTTTGTTATGTTTTTATGAAATATATATATAAATTTTTTTTTAAAGGAGCCAGAGTGGTGTAGTGGTGGACTCTAATCTGGAGAACCATGTATGATTCCCCACTCCTCCACATGAGCGCAGGAGGCTAATCTGGTGAACCGGGTTGGTTTCCCTGCTCCTCCACATGAGCTCCTCCTGCTGACAACTTGGAAGGCTTTAGGACGGGAGTGAACATGTTCATGGAGGAGAGGGGTATTTGTGGCTACTAGTAGACGTGGATACTAGTCACGATGCATACCCATTCTCTCCAGGATCAGATGAACATGCCTATTATATTAGGTTCTTTGGAACACAAGCAGGACAATGCTACTGCAGTTGTCTTGTTTGTGGGCTTCCTAGAGGCAACTGGTTGGCCACTGTGTGAACAGATTGCTGGACGTGATGGACCTTGGTCTGATCCAGAATGGCCTTTCTTGTGTTCCTATGTTATGTTGAGTGGCAGACTCTAATCTGGTGAACCAGGTTGGTTTCCCCGCTCCTCCACATGAAGCCAGCTGGGTAACCTTGGGCTAGTCACAGTTCTCTCCGAACTCTCTTAGTCCCGTCTTCCTCACAAGGTGTCTGTTGTGGGGAGAGGAAGGGAAGGCGAATCTAAGCAGGTTTGATTCTCCTTAAAAGGTGGAGAAAAGTCAGCATATAAAAACCTAACTTCTTCTACCAACGTTAGAGCCACATCACAGCCAGAAATACCAGGGTACAAATCCTAACTCAGCCAAGAGGATGACCCAGGGCAAATCGCTTTGTCTGCCCCCTGCCCAAGCCACAGGGCTGTGGAGAAAGGAGTGGAGAACTGCACATGCTGCCCTACGTTCTGGCGGGGCTGAGAATGGACAGATGGAATTGGCGTCCACCATGGTGCTGAACTATTTGAATGACCTCTCCACGAAGCTCTGCTGCTCTTAAGACGCCCACCCCAGCCTTTCCAAAAAATAAAATAACGACGCACAGCCGTCCAGGCGGAATGCTTTCTACACTGTCGCATTGTTATAATTATACAGCCATATCCAAACGCTCCAGTTACAGCTGAAGAACAAGTTCTCCCTGCTTTCAAAGACACGCTTAGTTTAATCACGCAGCGAAAAGGAGACATCTGCGTGTTTTCACCCGCTAGATCCATAAACTTTGCTTGCCCCTTCTGGATGGGGACACTAAAGACGCTGCTGAGGCTGTCTGGATTGTTATGAGCACAAAATGTTCCCAGACTTCATTTTAGACAGCTGTGGCCTGAAAACTGTATTTTGCTATGAAAAAGTTAAATATAAAAGTACCGAATTAAGTTGATAAACCTGGTACTACACGCTCCCAAATGCATGAGATACTGCATGAGTGAAACAAAATTAGAATATAGCATATGGTCAAACACATTCCAGTTGGGTACAAGTACCCCAGGACAGCCAAAAGCAGATGTCCTACTATGTCCTCTAGCCATTTTTTAATTTACAAACTTAAATTAGACTTTAAGTCATTTCTAACCTCAGACGAGAGAGCCAGAGTGGTGTAGTGGTTAAGAGCGGCGGACTCTAACCTGGAGAACCGAGTTCAATTCCCCATTCCTCCACATGAAGCCTGCGGGGAGACCTGGGGCCAGTCATGGTTAACTCTCTCTGCCCACGCAGAGACAGGCGATGGCAAATCACCTCTGAAGGCCTTGAAAACCCTATGGGGTTGCCATAAGCCAGCTGTGACTTGACAGCGCGCACACACACACACACACACACAAAACCTCAGATGAGGTTTGGTCATGTTCCTGCTCAGAAGGATATGAGCATTTCCTGACGTTTATGGTCCTCCATGTACCAACGGGAAACACCAGATAGGAGGATCTCAACTTCAACATGTAAATACGTCTTTGGATTCACGGTGGAACTCGAGAGGAGCGAGGTCAAGAGAGTCAAAAACTTCGTATGTTTAAAACATAGGAAATTGTACCAAATAGGATGAAATGCTATTGATGTACTTGCATAGGCAGGCAGATATTAGGGTTTATACAGAACTGTAGCAGTTGTGGCATTGCCTAGTGAGGTAAACAATGCAGCAATTTCTTGGAAATCTATATTCTAATAATTCCACTTTAGAATAACTGTGTCTAAATTTGCATTCTAATGACTCCACAGGACTGGTCAACATTTCAGTCCAATCCTTACCAGCTTTGGATCAGCCACTCTCTCATCCTGGCCTACTTCGCAAGGTTGTTGCGAGAATAAGAGTGAGAAGACCCATGCACCTTGACTGGCTTTCTGTCAGGCACTCTCTCATTCCAACTCACCTCATAAGGGTGTCACAAGAACAAAAGTGTGGAGACCCATCATCCTGACTGAGTGACTTTGGGTCGGCTGCTCTTTCAGCCTGGCCTACCTCACAGGATCGCTGTGAAAGTAAGCTAGAGGAAAAGAGTGGCTTTGGATCGGCTGCTCTTTCAGCCTGACCCTCCTCATAGAGTCATTATGAAAGCAAGCTAGAAGAAAAAACCACAACCCTCACTGAGTGCCTTTGGGTCGGCTGCTCTTTCAGCCTGGCCTGCCTCAGGATCGTTGTGAAAGTAAGCTGGAGGAAAGAACCACAAATTTTACTAAGTGACTTTGGATCAGCTGCCCTTTCAGCCTGGCCTACTTCACAGGGTCGCTGTGAAAGCTAGAGGGAAAAACCGCACACTTTACTGAGCGACTTTGGGTCACCTGCTCTTTCAACCTGGCCTACCTCACAGGGTCGTGTGAAAGTAAGCTGGAGGAAAGAACCACAAACCCTTACGGAGGGACTTCGAGTCAGCCGCTCTCTCAGCCTGGCCTACCTCACAGGGCTGCCCCCCCAAAAGGAGATCCATGAAATTGACTGGCTTTCGGTCAGGCACTGACTCATTCCAGTCCACCTCATAAGGGTGTCGCAAAAACAAGAGTGGAAACCCATCATCCTGACTGAGTGACTTCGGGCCAGCCTCTCTCTCCCATCTCTGCCTGGCCTACCTCACAGGGTCATTGCAAAAGTAAACCAGAGGAAAGAGCTGAAAACCTTACCGAGTGACTTTGGATTGGCTGCTCTTTCAGCCTAGTCTGCTTCACAGGGTTGCTGTGAAAGTAAGCTAGAGGAAAGAACCATAACCTTTACTGATCGACTTCAGGTCAGCCACTCTTTCAGCCTGGCCTATCTCACAGGGTCGCTGTGAAAGTAAGCTGGAGGAAAGAACCATAAACCCTTACGGAGGGACTTCGAGTCAGCCACTCTCTCAGCCTGGCCTACCTCACAGGGCTGCCTCCCCCCAAAAAGGAGACCCATGAATTGGACTGGCTTCTGGTCAGGCACTCTCTCATTCCAGCCCACCTCATAAGGGTGTTGCAAGAACAAAAGAGTGGAGACCCATCATCCTAACATAGTGACTTCAGGTCAGCCCCTCTCCCCCTCTCTGCCTGGCCTACCTCACAGGGTTGTCGTGAAAGTAAGCCAGAGGAGAGAACAGCAAACCTTACTGAGTGACTTTGGATCAGCTGCTCTTTCAGCCTGGCCCACTTCACAGGGCCGTTGTGAAAGTCAGCCAGAGGAAAGGACAGCAAGCCTCCCCGAGCGACTTTAGACCAACCGGCTCTTGCAGCGCAGCCGCGAAAGCGAGCGGGAGGGAAGAACCACGGGCCCTTCCCGAGAGCGACGGGGAACAGCCGCGCTCTCTCTCCCCGCCCGGCCTACCCCTCAGGGCCGTTGTGAAAACGCAAAAGGCAGAACTAGTACGGAGCCCCCTGCCCACACCTTCTTCCTCGATGTCGTCCACGTAGCCTTCGGGGTCGCTGAAGGAGACGCCCTCGTCCTCCTCCTCCTCCCTGGGGGGCTTCTTCTTGGGCCCTTCCTCCTCCTCTTCTTCTTCCTCCTCCTTCTCCTTTTCTTCCTCCACCCCCTTTTCTTCTTCCTCCTCCTCCTCTTTTCCCTCCTCCTTCTTCTCCTCCTTTTCTCCTTCCTCCTCTTTCTTCTCCTCTTTCCCCTCCTTTTCTTCTTCTTCCTCCTCCTTCTTCTCCTCTTTTCCCTCCTCCTTTTCTTCTTCTTCTTCCTCCTCCTCCTTGTCCTCCTCCTCCTCCTCCAGGCCGGGGCTGGGGGCTTCCTCGCGGGGGGGCGCCTCCTCCTCCTCCGCGGCCTCCTCGTGAGCAGGGGGCGGCGAGGGAGGAGGCGACGGGGGGGCCGCCGCCGTGGCTACGGGCTCGCCTCCCTTCTCGCCCTCGCCGCCCGCATCCTCGCCCTCCTCCGCCTTTTGGGCCTCCTCGGCCGCCATAGGCCTCGCCTCGGGCTCCCCCTTTTGGGCCTCCTCGGCCGCCATAGGCCTCGCCTCGGGCTCCGCCGCGGCAGGGCCGTCCGGCCGCTCGGGCTCCGGCTCCTCGGCCCGGCCTCCCTCCTCGGCGGCGGGCGGGGACGCGGGAGGGGAGCCGGGCTCCGAGGCCGAGGCCGCCGCCGCCGGGCTCTCCTCGGTCTCCTGCATGGGCGACGGGCGCTGAGGCGGCCTCAGGAAACGGGAGGCGCCGCCGACCGCCGGGCCATGTGCGCGCGAGACTGCCGGCCGCGAGTCTCGCGAGAGGACGCGAGGCGCTGCGGAAACGCCCAACTCCCGTTTTTTTTTGGGGGGGGGAGAAACGTTCAAAACGACCAAATAACGGTTCGGTTATAATAAAGGGTCGATGATAAAAATTTCCGCGTGTTTATTTTTTTTTTGTTTGGGGTCTTTCCTCGCACGCTGACGTCGAAAGGCGAAGCGGGGTTTCGTCAGGCCGCGTCCACGCCCCTTTCGCCTTCCCCCCCCCGTTTGTTTTTTGGTGCGATCCGAGATGGACGTTGACTCCGCCCAGCCCTAAGGTAGGGACCGGCCTGAACCACCTCAGAGAGAGGAAAACAAAAATGCAAAATTAGAGGAACTGTAACGTGGTTGTTGTTTTTTTGGTACACCTCTGTCGTTATTTGTAATTTTAAAAGATGTTGCGATGTTTTAGTGACTGTCGGCGGTGTGGCAGCGCCTTTGGTCCCCCCCCCGTCTTGTCTTGGTTGGATCCAAGATGGAGGTCTTACCGTTTCCTTCGACCCGCCCTAAGAAGGACCCGGATATACCATCGCGGGAGGGGTTTAGAAAAAGGTTGGCAGTTATTTTTCCTGTTGTGTTGTTGTTGTTTTTAAATGTGTCCTGTTATTTTCGTTTGTTTAAATGCCGACAGTGACCCAAACCGGGATTTAGGCAGCGTAGTGTGATCCCAGTCACACACCCCTTTGTAATTAATAGAATGGAATCGCCCGGTGGCTCGGCCGGCGTTGTGGGCCGTACTAACTTCGTCGAATGGGGGGGGAGATTAGGGCGCGTCGCCTATTAGAAGGCCTAACATGACTTGTGTAAAAAAAAAAAATCCTCATGAACATTACCTTATATAAATAAAATAGCAGTTACATCAAACCACAGCTACTTTCGAAAGCTCCTGGTTTATTAACTATTTATTAATGGTACGGCCCGACCAGCCTCGCCACATCGCCGCTGTCCCGTTCACGTGACGCTTTGCAAAGTCCCGGATGTAGCACTAAGGGGCCGCTGCGCCGCCATGACACCAGAGGCAAAGGGGATCTTGCCTGGCCCGTGGTACATCCCCAGGGGGGAAGCCGCTGACTTTATTCCATTGGCTGCGGCAGGGTTTCTTTTCCTATTTTATTTTATTTATAATTTTTCCAATTTATTTTTCCTAATGCTTGGTTTCACCACCGTCCTCTTTTGCAGCCAAAAGTTGCCAAACCAAAAGAAAAGTTGCAAAAGAAAAAAAAAGTTGCAGAACCAAAGAAAAGTTGCAAAAGAAAAAAAAAAGTTGCAAAACCAAAGAAAAACAACCGCGATCAGACTTTGGTCAAGAGATTAAATTCCATAAAAGAACAAAGAGAGAACAATACACTGCAACAATGAATGTTTGATTTGAGCTGTGGTTTTTATTAATATCACACCCCTGCCAAGAAATTACAGATAGCAGGGAGATGGTTGTACACTATGTGAACTACTGCCCGAGAATCTCCTGCCTGCCATACACCTAGGGTTGCCTGCTTTAGGCAGTAGGACTAATATCTAACTCATAGGACAGTGGTTCCCAACCTTTTTCGAGTCGTGACCCCCTTTTACAATTGCCAAGTAACCTGCGACCCCCGCCACATTTGCGTCCTAAAGCCATAAATGACATTTTCAATAGGATAAAGAAAACACAATACAAATAGACTTTTCAGACTGTAATTCCAACGTAATATTTAAATAACTTTCATTAAATAATTAATTAATATTTAATGTGATGGCTGTGCTTGCATCTGGGTAACCAGCTTCAAAAATTCGTGGCTGAGTGTTTGTTAAAGCCAACCTCATGTCATCCTCAACATTTAGTCTGTTTCTTGTCTTGATATGAAGAAGGGTTGAAAATCCACTCTCGCAGAGATATGTGGAGGCAAATGGAATTAAATGTTGAGAACCGCTGTCATAGGAGATTGTACCAATCTGTAGGCCACAGACCGCGATTGGTATTCTAAGGACGAATATATGATTTTGAAGAGGAACTGATGAAGACATACGAACAGAAACGGCCGTCTTCCCCTTCAACCTGACATGTGTTGAATACAAGGGAGATTATTCCTGAAAAAAACAGAATTGTATTAGTATAAGAACTGTTGTATACTTGCCTGTGAAAATGTTTTGACTGTACAAAGTTGTATTACACCGTTTTGTAGCATAGATATTTACTGGAGTTAATTTGTGATTTGATTCCCAATATATTTTTGGGTTCTTTCTATTTCGTGAATCTCTGGGTGTTTTTGGATTTCACCTCCAGGTGGTGGCTGTAGCTCTCCTGCTATTACAACTGATCTCCAGCCAATAGAGATCAGTTCACCTGGAGAAAATGGCTGCTTTGGCAATTGGACTCTATGGCATTGAAGTCCCTCCCCTCCCCAAACCCCGCCCTCCTCAGGCTCCACCCCAAAATCTCTAAGTATTTCCCAACCCGGAGCTGGCAACCCTACATACACCTATTACAGATCTGCTCTACCAGGCATGTACTGTCTGTGTTTACTATGGAGTAGCCTGCCTTTGGGGATAAAATAAATATCTAAACAAGTACAATTTCATTTTATGTATTTAACAAGCCATCTTCCAAGAGGGGAAAATAAATAATAGTTGGGTTGCATGGTATCATGCATATTGAAACAATGCATACCTTCGCCAATGAAAAATATGTATCGGTATACATTTACATTCCACAGAAATGTAGACATAACTTGGTTCTATATTGAACTGTTGAGCTTGGAAAGGGCTGTTTAACTTGGAAAGAAGGCAATTAAGGGGAGACATGGTAGAGGTCTATAAAATTATGCATGGTATGGAGAGAGGGGACAGGGAGGAGCTTTTCTCCCTCTCTCATATTACTAGAACGCGGGGGTCACCTGCTGAAGCTGGAGGGTGAGAGATTCGAAACAGAGAAAAGGAAGTACTTCTTCACACAACGCATAGTTGAATTGTGGAACTCCCTGCCCCAGGAGGTGGTGACGGCTGCCAACTTGGAAGGCTTGAAGAGGGGAGTGGACATGTTCGTGGAGGAGAGGGCTATCCATGGCTACTAGTCCAAATGGATACTAGTCATGATGCATGCCTATTCTCTCCAGGATCAGAGGAGCATGCCCATTGTATTAGGTGCTGAGGAACACAGGCAGGATAAATGCTGCTGCAGTCGTCTTGTTTGTGGGCTTCCTAGTTGGCCAATGTGTGGACAGACTGCTGGATTTGATGGGCCTTGGTCTGATCCAGCAGGGCTTTTCTTATGTTCTTATGAACTGGGAGCAGGAGGGGATCGCGCTGAAAATAACTGAATGTTAAGGTTAATGGGAAAGGGTTCTCCGACGGGAGCAAAATGGAACCATTTTTTTTTTAATGTCTGAGCCGTGAAAGAAGTATGAACGTACATATGCCTCTTAAACACACCGGAGAATGGAAATATCAACCGTGTTCTCATTGGGATCAATTAAAATTGCCAGTAGAAGAGAACATTGAATGCCTCAGTTTGCCAGGGGACCACTTGATCCGGGTGTTAGATTTTTAAAAGCGCTACCTGTTTTAAGGACGTGGTTTGGGACCTGGAAGCATTCCCTGCCGATATCCGTCAGAGAGACTCTATAAGAACGACAAAGCTGGCGGCAAATCTCCGTTTATGATACAATTTTAATTTGTAAAGAACTGGCCCATTTCTCTCTGCAGCATTCACCTAGAAACGGTTATATTTATTCCCCTGCCGTTGCCTTTACAGATTAAAATCTTATCAGCATGCCCATAACGCAGATACTATCTGGCGTTACATTAATCTCCCTTCTCCAAGCTTCCTGTTTCGCAAGTCTCTGAGCTCTACGCTCCACTCTAGAGTCCGATAATATTTGTACTTGTGTTGGTTTTCAGTTGCGGCTGGCAGACTTTTTACCGTTGGATCTGTGCAGTGGATTTTTTCGTTCGCTCTAAGTGTATTTAAAAATTAACTGGATTTCAGGCTGCGTGGATGATGTGCCGCTCTTCACAAGGGATGCCAGCCTCCAGGTGGGACCTGGGGATCCCCCAGAATTACAGCTCATCTCCAGACTGCAGAGACCAGTTCCCCTGGAGAAAATGGATGCTTTGGAAGGTGGACTCTGTGGTGTTGTACCCCACAGAGGTCCCTGTCCTCCCCAGGCCCCACCCCCAAATCTCCAGGAGTTTCCCAGCCTGGAGCTGGCAACCCTACCCCCCTCTCCCCCGCATAGTTAAATTGTGGGATTCCCTGCCCCAGGATGTGGTGATGGCTGCCAACTTGGAAGGCTTGAAGAGGGGAGTGGACGTGTTCATGGAGGAGAGGGCTATCCATGGATACTAGTCACGATGCATACCTGTTCTCTCCAGGTTCAGAGGAGCATGCCAAATATAATAGGTGCTGTGGATCACAGGCAGGACAATGCGGCTGCAGTCGTCTTGTTTGTGGGCTTCCGAGAGGCACCTGTCAAGAAATCCACTCACGCTTGGCTCATGATCAGGCTGCAATTTTCAGCACCCAGTCCTAGACTCGTAGGTTTGCCAACCTCCAGGTGGTGGTAATACAGTTAGTTAGCAAGTACAAAATAGCAGAAAGACAAGCATTCAATAAATGCAAAGTATGTCTTTGTTCAATTTAGGCATATAGTTATATAGTGCTGCATAATATATTGCACAGACAATGATTATATAATTGTATGTTAACTATATGCCTAAATTGAACAAAGACATACTTTGCATTTATTGAATGCTTGTTTTTCTGCTATTTTGTATTTGCTAACCTCCAGGTGGTGGCTGGAGATCTCCCGCTATTACGACTGATCTCCAGCCAATAGAGAGCAGTTCCCCTGGATGAAATGGCCACTTTGGAAGGTGGACTCTATGCCATGGGAGTCCCTCCCCTCCCCAAACCCCGCCATCCTCAGGCTCCGCGCCAGAAATCTCCCAACCTGGAGCTGGCAACCCTATCGACATGTTTACTTGGAAGCAGGGCTTGCACGTGAGCCAACCGTGGAGCCGATTCAGTCTCCCGGGACCAAATTTGCAGGAATCAGATCCTAGGCATATTATGTTTACTTGGAAGGAGAACTAGTCTTGCTAACAACAACAATAATTGTAATAATACTGTATTTATCTATTTATTTGCAAGCTTTTTGCCCTGCCTTTCTGCCCCCATAGGGCCACCAAGGCAGCCAACAAATCAAAACACACCCATTAAAATATTGTCTCAAAAGCCATTAAAACCGACGCTCCTCTGCATCCTTCGAACCAGTTAAAACCAAAGCTTAAAATAAGGACGCAAAATATGTTTTTAAAAAAGATAAAATATTGGGGCGATAGGAGGAGGCGCCATTAGGCGCCACTGCCCCGTTTACTCCGCATTCGCTCCAGTTTAAAAATGTGTGGGAGATTTTGCCTTGGATTTGCTGCTGTCGAGATGCAAATTTCCCCCATGATCTGAATTCTCAAAACTCAGCGTTGAGAATGCGGATGGGGAAAATGTGCATCTAGGCAAATCCTCCCTTGCATAAATGGACCTCGGGTGGTAGAACTGGTCGCTCCGGAGCGACTTCATAGAATAGAATCACAGAATCATAGAGTTGGAAGGGACCACCAGGGTCATCTAGTCCAACCCCCTGCACAATGCAGGAAATTATCAACTATCTCCCCCCACATCCCCAGTGAGCCCAACCCTCCCCCGCCATGCAGGATCCCACAATATAGAATATTGCAGCCACCCAATACTGCATCCACCCAAGGATTTCTTGGATTGATGAAGCCTGTGTAGGAAGGGACCACCAGGGTCATCTAGTCCAACCCCCTGCACAATGCAGGAAATTCACAACTATTTCCCCCCCATCACACACCCAGTGACCCTCTACCTCCTAATGTCTAGAGGGAAACTCTTTTGATTTAATTTCAAACCGTTGGGTCTGGTCCGACCTTCTGGGGCAACAGAAAACAACTCGGCACCCTCCTCTCTATGACAGCCCTTCAAGGCCTTGAAGATGGGTTATCGTGTCCCCTCTCAGTCTTCTCCTCTTCAGGCTAAACATACCCAGCTCCTTATTCCATGGTGAGGCTGGAGACTGGTCAGATAAGAGTAGAGGCTAGAGTTGTTTTACTGTCGATCTACCCATGGCTTAAGTTGAACCTTAGACCCTGTGGACTTCTGCCATTGATCCTAGAGGGTAATTATCCATCAAGCTGGCTGAAGGCTGTAAGAAACACAATAGGACATCTGAGGGCCTTAGGTTACGGTAGAGCAAGACAAGCCGTAAAACAAAGAATTAAAGACGCCGAAGGGCAATCTGATCTAGCTAGAGCGCCTTTCTGCGCTAGCCCAATGCTCGGTTATGCCCTCCGCAGCACTAGAATACCAAGACCACGGTTACACAGCCCGGATAACCCACAAGAACCAATGAACTCTGACCGTGAAAGCCTTCAACGATATTTTGATGTAGTAAGAGTTTGAAAACCTTATAAAAACACTGTTCGCACTTTCTATGTATTCCCACCGACGTGTTAAGAGTTTGAAAAGGTTATAAAAAAATACTGTTCGCTCTTTCTGTGTATTCCCAGCAATGTATTAAGAGTTTGAAAACGTTATAAAAAACACTGTTTGCACTTTCTGTGTATTCCCAGCGATGTAGTAAGAGTTTGAAAACGTTATGAAAAAATACTGTTTGCACTTTCTATGTATCCCCACCGATGTATTAAAAGTTTGAAAACGTTATAAAACATACTGTTCGCACTTTCTGTGTATTCCCAGCGATGTAGTAAGAGTTTGAAAATGTTATAAAAAATACTGTTCGCACTTTGTGTATTCCCAGAGATGTAGTAAGAGTTTGAAAACGTTATAAAAAATACTGTTCACACTTTCTATGTATCCCCTCCGATGTAGCAAGAGTTTGAAAACGTTATGAAAAATACTGCTCGCGCTTTCTGTGTATTCCCAGCGATGTAGTAAGAGTTTGAAAACGTTATGAAAAATACTGCTCGCACTTTCTATGTATTTCCAGCGATGTAGCAAGAGTTTGAAAACGTTATGAAAAATACTGTTTGAACTTTCTATGTATCCCCTCCGATGTAGTAAGAGTTTGAAAACGTTATGAAAAATACTGTTTATCTAACAACTCCTCGTCTCTGTAGAGCTTTTTGCTTGGCTAGATTGAATGCTAACCCTTCTATGGTAATGCAGGGCAGAATTCTGAATATACCATACCCTTGCTCTTCTGGCTCTATTGACTCACTAGCCCATGCCCTTTTGCAGTGCCGCTTTTACGAGGAACTTCGATCGCACTATATTTCCCCCCTTTTAACATACAAATCCAATGCCTCTGTGACTGACATTATGCCTTTTTTACTAAGCGATAGGGACCCCAAGGCTACATTGACAGTGGCAAGATTTGTTTCAGTCCTTATATCCCTCCAACACTAGATATATGCTGCTCAAGATCAATTGATCAAGGAGCTTCTAAGGAATAAAAGGAAAGGAAAGGAAAGGAAAAATACTGTTTGCACTTTCTATGTATTCCCACCAATGTGTTAAGAGTTTGAAAACGTTATAAAAAACACTGTTTGCACTTTCTGTGCATTCCCAGCGATGTAGTAAGAGTTTGAAAACGTTATAAAAATACTGTTTGCACGTTCTGTGTATTCCCAGCAGTGTATTAAGTTTGAAAACGTTATGAAAAAATACTGTTTGCACTTTCTGTGTATTCCCAGCGATGTATTAAGAGTTTGAAAACGTTATGAAAAAATACTGTTTGCACTTTCTATGTATCCCCAGCGATGTAGTAAGAGTTTGAAAACGTTATGAAAAAATACTGTTTGCACTTTCTATGTATCCCCAGCGATGTATTAAGAGTTTGAAAACGTTATGAAAAAATACTGTTTGCACTTTCTATGTATCCCCAGCGATGTAGTAAGAGTTTGAAAACGTTATGAAAAAATACTGTTCGCACTTTCTGTGTATTCCCAGCGATGTATTAAGTTTGAAAACGTTATGAAAAAATACTGTTTGCACTTTCTGTGTATCCCCTCCGATGTGTTAAGAGTTTGAAAACGTTATGAAAAATACTCTTCGCACTTTGCTTGGCCCCTTTAGCGGCGAAGCCGCCTCCCGACCATTTTTTAGCCGCGGCATCCCAAAAAACCCTTTCAAAGCGGTGTTTTTTTTACAATGTTTCCAAACTCTTGCTACATCGCCGGGAAGACCAAAGTGCGGCCGCAGCCTTGGGTGGTCGACCTTTCTCCGCCTCTCCGCAATTGCGGAGCCCCAGACCGGACGCGGAGCGGCTCCCCGCACCCAAGCCAAGGATCGCGCTGCAAAGGATCGCGCAGCCCCAGCGGAGGGAGAGTTGGAAGCGGAGTCAATCCGGTTCGGGCGCCCCCCCCGCCCGCACCCTCCGGATCCCGCCCCTGCAGGCAGGGCCCCTCCTCCTCCTCCTCCTCTCCCATGACTGCGGGCGAAGGGCGAGGCATGGACGGGGGGTCGCCCGCGGCCGCCCCAGGTGAGGGGGGCGCACGGGGATGGGGTGGGGTGGGGGTCAAGCGCCTTCTCGGGTGGGACCCCGGAGAGACCCCGGACCCCTCTTTGCCCCGTGGGGGGGAAGCCTGCGCGAGGGGGCATCCCTGTGGTTGCAGCTGGCGGCTGGGAAAGGGAGGGTGCCGACCTCCAGGCGGGGCCTGGAGATCTCCCGGAATCCCAACATTTCCGAGCATGGATTAAAGGGTCACTGGGGGTGGGGAGGTCGTTGTGAATCTCCTATATTTTATGTATGTTTTGCATTTGATGCTGGCCTGGTTGCAGCTGGCGGCTGGGAAAGGGAGGGTGCCGACCTCCAGGCGGGGCTGGGGATCTCCCGGAATCCCAACATTTCCGAGCATGGATTAAAGGGTCACTGGGGGTGGGGAGGTCGTTGTGAATCTCCTATATTTTATGTATGTTTTGCATTTGATGCTGGCCTGGTTGCAGCTGGCGGCTGGGAAAGGGAGGGTGCCGACCTCCAGGCGGGGCCTGGAGATCTCCCGGAATCCCAACATTTCCGAGCATGGATTAAAGGGTCACTGGGGGTGGGGAGGTAGTTGCGAATCTCCTACATTTTATGTATATTTTGCATTTGATGCTGACCTGGTGGCAGCTGGCGGCTGGGAAAGGGAGGGTGCTGACCTCCAGGCGGGGCCTGGAGATCTCCCGGAATCCCAACACTTCCGAGCGTGGAGTAGGGGGTCACTGGGGGTGGGGAGGTAGTTGTGAATCTCCTATATTTTATGTATATTTTGCATTTGATGCTGGCCTGGTTGCAGCTGGCGGCTGGGAAAGGGAGAGTGCCGACCTCCAGGCGGGGCCTGGGGATCTCCCGGAATCCCAACATTTCCGAGCATGGATTAAAGGGTCACTGGGGGTGGGGAGGTAGTTGTGAATCTCCTATATTTTATGTATATTTTGCATTTGATGCTGGCCTGGTTGCAGCTGGCGGCTGGGAAAGGGAGGGTGCCGACCTCCAGGCGGGGCTGGGGATCTCCCGGAATCCCAACATTTCCGAGCGTGGAGTAGGGGGTCACTGGGGGTGGGGAGGTAGTTGTGAATCTCCTATATTTTATGTATATTTTGCATTTGATGCTGGCCTTTGGCTGTAATAAATGATTTGTTGTGAATTTCCTGCATTGGGGGGTGGACTAGATGACCCTGTTGGTCCCTTCCAACTCTGTGATTCTGTGATCTCCAGATGACAGAGATTGGTTCAGAGAGGAAGGAAGCTTTGGAGGGTGGGCCCTAGGGCACGATCCCTTGCTCAGGTCTCCCCCACGCCCCACCCACAAGTGTCCAGGAATTTAGCAACCTAGAGGTGGCAACCCTAACTCAAATTTCCCCATCCAAAGGGGGGGGGGAATCTTGTATTCATACAAGTTACCATTAATATAATGTATTATATCCATTACCATTAATATAATGTATTGTATTCATACAAGTTACCATTAATATAATATTTTTGATAGCACGTATAGCATTTTAAGTTGCCATTAATATAATATTTTTGATTGCACTTATAGCATTTTAAGTTGCCATTAATACAATATTTTTGATTGCACTTATAGCATTTTAAGTTGCCATTAATATAATATTTTTGATTGCACTTATAGCATTTTAAGTTGCCATTAATATAATATTTTTGATTGCACTTATAGCATTTTAAGTTGCCATTAATACAATATTTTTGATTGCACTTATAGCATTTTAAGTTGCCATTAATATAATATTTTTGATTGCACTTATAGCATTTTAAGTTGCCATTAATACAATATTTTTGATTGCATGTATAGCATTTGAAGGGGGGTCATCGTTCCTTGGTGTAAATGTGGGTTTGCTTATTAATAATAGCTGGCATTAATTATTAATATACTGAACGGATTAATGTTTATTTTTTGTTAGTAATAATTTTGATGCGCTGCCTTTCCCCAGCTGGCCTCCCCCAGGCGGCGCACCTTTGTATAAAACGAATGTTGTGTGTATGTGGCCATCCAAATGTAATCTGGCTTGGGGGGAAAATATTATTTTTCTATTTCAGTGGTCACGGTTGTAATCCATTTAGGGCCCCAGCTGAAAAAGGCCGGCTATCCGTGAAAATCCTCATCTGTAACAGAATGTTATTCTAGGTTAAGGTTTCTTGGACTTTTTTGGAGACCCCTTGAGTGGATCTTTGCTGGGCATGCATTTTCTATAGGTTGGCGGGGTGTGTTGTGTGCAGGGAAGGATTCTCGCCCCCCCCCCCCACAATTGTATGTCAGATGTGGTTGATCACTTATTTATTTGTTGGATTTTTGGGCCACCCTTTCCTGACCCGGTCAGGCTCAGAGCAGCTCACAACCATTTAAAAACAATTTAAAACCAATTTACAGTGCATTTATACATTGTACGTTACAGTGAAATTATTATTACAGAGGCCGAGTCCTGTGAGGAACGGTTGAAGGAGCTGGGTATGTTTAGCCTGAAGAGAAGACAGAGGGGATATGAGAACCATCTTCAAGGACTTGAAGGGCTGTCATAGAGAGGAAGGTGCCGAGTTGTTTTCTGTTGCCCCAGAAGGTCGGACCAGAACCAACGGGTTGAAATTAAATCCAAAGAGTTTCCCTCTAGACATTGGGAAGAATTTTCTAACAGAGCAGTTCCCCAGTGGAACAGGCTTCCTTGGGAGGTGGTAAGCTCTCCTTCCCTGGAGGTTTTTAAGAAGAGGCTAGATGGCCATCTGTCAGCAATGCTGATTCTGTGACCTTAGACAGATGATGAGAGGGAGGGCATCTTGGCCATCTTCTGGGCATGAAATATGGGGTCGCTAGGGGTGTGGGTGGGAGGTAGTTGTGAATTTCCTGCATTGTGCAGGGGGTTGGACTAGATGACCCTGGTGGTCCCTCCCAACTCTATGATTCTATGATTCTATACATTTTCCTAGAGTTGTCCCTTTGCGCCTGTGTTGTTCAGGAATGCTGTTCTAGTGTAGATTTTCAAATCCACTTTGTTTCTCCCCGGGATGTATTGAGTGGATCCTCATCTCACGATAGGGTTTGCAACGCTCGACTGGTCTCCAGGCTGTGGAGATCAGTTCCCCTTGGAGAAAACAGCAACTTTGGAAGGTGGGATCTATGGCATTGTACCCCACTGAAGTCTTCCTCCCTCCCCAAACCCTGTCCTCACCAGCCTCCACTCCCAAATCTCCAGGAATTTCCCAACCCAGGGCTGGCAACCCTAAGACAGGCAGGTATTTTATGATGCCAGTTTTGGGAGTGGGGGGAAACTAATGCAGTGTCTAAAATTGAATTGTCCAGGAGAGGGTTTTTTGTTTTGTTTTTTGATAAAGGTAATATTGCTGTAATAAACTGGACTGATATTTTTGCCTGCATATTTTAATATGTCAGTGCTAGATTGTGAGCTCGGCATGCATAACATTCTAGTCTCAATCCTGCTTAAAGGATCTTGGGTAACCAAGATCCTTTAAGGAAGGGGCCATTGCTCAGTGGCAGAGCATCTGCTTGGCATGCAGAAGGTCCCAGGTTCAATCCCCGGCATCTCCAGTTAAAAGGACCAGGTGATCGGTGACGTGAAAGACCTCGGTCTGAGACCCTGGAGAGCCGCTGCCGGTCTGAGTCGACAATCCTGACCGGGATGGAGCAAGGGTCTGATTCAGTCGAAGGCAGCGTCATGTGTTCAACCAACTAGGTCTACGGGATTAATTGGCGAACTGACTCCAGTTAGCACGGGCAGAACTGGTCTCAGTGGGCACTTGGTTTGGATTTTATAGGGAACGACGCCGTATGTCAAGAATGTCTTGCAAATTCCCATCGCCTTTGAGATGGCCTCTTCCTGAGATGTTTTGCTGATCTAGGTTCTGTGTTGCCAAACATGTTTTTACACATGAATTGTGTGTATCCTGGTCTTTGCTTATGACAGTCAACTTCTGTTTTATTAGGGACGCAGTGAGTAAACAGTTCCCCTTTATTCTGGGGAGTTGGTTAGCCTGATATTGACAGGAACCGTGTCTATCTCGCTGAGTTCTCCCACCCTTGATCCCTTGAGGGAAATTTGACATTGACCGATGGAGGCTGTCCTTGGGATCCGGCTCTCTGGGGTTTTACATTGTTTTTGGGGCCGGGAGAGAAACTCTGAGTTCAAGGGGAGCGGGAAGACGTTTTGACCGTATGCAAGCCAGGCCGGCGATCAAAACGATTTGCGGCCTGTTTCGACGCAAGAAGAGGGAGGGAATTTCGTGGTTCAGCTTTCTTGAAATTCCTCTTTCCAGTGAATATGGGAATCCTTATAGTGAACCACTTGCATTTAATACTTGCAGCGTAGTCCGAAGCAGAGTTACGCGTCCCTGAATCTCTTTCCAGTGAATATGGGAATCCTTATAGTGAACCACTTGCATTTAATACTTGCAGCGTAGTCCGAAGCAGAGTTACGCGTCCCTGAATCTCTTTCCAGTGAATATGGGAATCCTTATAGTGAACCACTTGCATTTAATACTTGCAGCGTAGTCCGAAGCAGAGTTACGCGTCCCTGAATCTCTTTCCAGTGAATATGGGAATCCTTATAGTGAACCACTTGCATTTAATACTTGCAGCGTAGTCCGAAGCAGAGTTATTCGTCCCTGAATCTCTTTCCAGTGAATATGGGAATCCTTATAGTGAACCACTTGCATTTAATACTCGCAGCGTAGTCCGAAGCCGAGTTACGCGTCCCTAAATCCTCTGAAGTCAGCAGGTTTCGAAAGATATAACTATTTAGCATTGCACTGTGAGATACTAAGCATTAAAAGAAAGCTTGCTGGAAACCTTCTTGAAAGACAATAAAAAGACTGACCGTTTTTGTCCCCCCCCCCCAAAAAAAAATTGCTGACTTTTATTGTGCCACCATCAGCAAGTCTAGAAGTAGCTCATTAAACCCAAATCGGCGTATGTAAGACTTCTAGCTTCACCCAAAAAAAGCCCCCCCCCCCAATGTCACCCTTTGGCCTTGGACTCTGCCCCTAAGCTTTAAGCCTTGTCTTGAGAGCCAAACATACTGATAAATCCAGGCGTGCGTCTTCGCTCCAATGGCAAATCTTTAACTGCCTTAGATAGCAAAGGGGGGGAGGAGGAGGAACCCATTGTAGGCTTTGCATCGAGTCTAGTTTTTAAATATTTGTCAGGGGAGAAGGGCACGGACTTTAGGCAGAAGAACGCAGAAAGCTGTCCGTTTCGATCCAGATCTCTCAAACCTTCTGAATTCGAAGCGTGGGGAGGCTTCGATCCTGTCTAGGGTTGCCAGCTCCGGGTTGGGAAATACCTGGAGGTTTTGGGGGTGGGGTCTGGGGAGGACGGGGCCTGGGGAGGGCAGGGACTTCAATGCCATGGAGTCCAGTGGCCAAAGTGGCCATTTTCGCCAGGGGAACTGATTTCTATTGCCGGGAGATCAGATGTAATAGTGGGGGATCTTCAGCCACCACCGGGAGGCTGGCAACGCGAACCCTGTCCCAGGTGTGGCACACCCACGTCACCATGTCTGGGAGACCCAGTAGGGGTATTGCCGATCCTTCTGTCCTTGCCTAGAGTGCCACAACAGTAAGCGATCTAGCTGGAGATCTCCTGCTATTACAACCGATCTCCATCCGACAGAGATCAGTTCCCTTGGAGCAAATGGCAGCTTTGGAAATTGGACTCTATGGCATTGAAGTCCCTCCCCTCCCCAAACCCTGCCCTTCTCAGGCTCCGCCCTCAAACCTCCCGGTAGCGGCGGAGAGGAAGGTGGGGGGTGAGAGAGCTGCGACTTGCCCAAGGTCACCCAGCTAGTTTCATGCGTAGGAGTGAGGAATCGAACCCGGTTCTCCAGATTACAACCCGCCGCTCCAAACCACCGCTCGTAACCACTGCACCACGCTGGCTCTTTGCAATCAAAAAAGGCAAAGCGCGGTAATTCACAAAATTAAAAATCGCTTTGGCGATTGGACTCTATGGCATTGAAGTCCCTCCCTCTCCAAACCCCGCCCGCCGGTAGCGAAGAGGGACCCTATGTGTAGCCAAGTTGGAACTGGAACACGTTTCTCCCCAAAAAAAACGAAACCCACACGGCCTAGTGACAAATAACTTAGGCTTGCTCACGCTGAAAATTTGCAGCGGCCCAGATGTTTCTCATTGAGAGTTGTTTTTGAGCGCCCATGTGTGATTTTCCTGGCCTGCGGAGAAGGGACGGATGACATCCTGTCATGTGGCGAAGCTCTGTATGGCTTCTAACCATGCCGGCGTGGGTGGGCATTGCCTCAAATCTACTTTCTTACTAGGAAGTCCTCGGTAAAGCAGTTACACATGTGCACATATATATCTTTCCGTATGATTCAAGGTTTGCTTAAATGTCAGGGCTCTGCGCTTCTGGCAGAGAGCCCTGGGCGTGTCCCTCCCCGGTCTTTGGCAGTCGGATGATAAATGTGTCGCTCAGCGTTGTCCTCGACTCCTTGACAGGCGGGCTTGCCATGCGCATCAGGCGATGTGGGGGCTGACTCGCGAGTTGCGTGGAGGCTGATCCTGGCCTCCGAGCGCGAAAAGCCGAAGAACGGGGGCCTTGCTGGAACACGCCTAGGGTTGCCAACCTCCAGGCGCTAGCTGGAGATCTCCTGCTGTCACAATTGATCTCCAGCCGAGAGAGATCAGTGCACCTAGAGGTAGGGTTGCCAGCTCCGGGTAGGAAATTCCCTGGAGATTTTTGGGGTGGAGCCTGAGGAGGGTGGGATTTTGGGGGGGGGGACTTGAATGCCATAGAGTCCAATTGCCAAAGCAGCCCTTTTCTCCAGGGGAAGTGATCTCTATGGGCTGGAGATCGGTCGTAATGGCGGGAGATCTCCAGCCGCCGCCTGGAGGTTAAACTAACCTGTGTCAAGCAGTACCTTCTGTCTGGGGATATAGCTTGTTAATAATTTATAATAAATCTCTTTAAATGAAATTACCAATGTTCAGGTTGCTAATTCACCAGGGACAGTTCCAACTTAGATATCACTTCAGCTTCAGCTATTTTACACTTATAATTGAAACAGAAAACTTACAAATAACACATAGGGTTAATACAACGATAGTCCTAAACATATATACAGTACGCTAATCCCACAGGTAGTGTTCTGTGTTACGTATATTGTTGAAGTTATATCTAAGTTGGAACTGTCCCTGGTGAATTAGCAACCTGAATATTGGCAATTTCATTTAAAGAGATTTATTGTATATTATTAACAAGCTATATTCCTAGACAGAAAGTACTATTTGGCACAGGTTAGCTTATTGGACATTTTAGTACCTTCATTCCCCTTTAGGATCATTGGTTTATGCCACCTGGAGGTAGTCCACCCTCTGTGTGTGTTAAGTGCCATCAAGTCGTTTCCGACTCATGGCGACCCTATGAATGAAAGTCCTCCAAAATGTCCTATCTTTGACAGCCCTGCTCAGATCCTGCAAATTGAAGGCCGTGGCTTCCTACCTGGAGAAAATAGCCACTTTGGCCATTGGACTCTATGGCATTGGAGTCCCTCCCCTCCCCAAATCCCGCCCTCCTCAGGTCCCACCCCCCAAATCTCCAGGTATTTCCCAACCCGGAGCTGGCCACCTTACCGATACTCCAGTTTCGGTTCACAAACGTACCTCTTTTGGGAAACTGGGGCAAACCAATTTTGGGTGTGTGTGTATGGGGGAGACACCTTTTCCCATTGCTTTCTGCTCCGCCACCTCTTTCTTAAGGATGGTCGGCGCTCCCCGCTGGAGGAAACAGGTGCGGACAAAACCCTTTCCTGTGCAAATAAGCACCGACGGCTCGGCCCGCTTGCATTTCCACATCTCAGCATTTTGGAGTCTGCAGAAAGGCCCTTCAAAAAACAGCAACACATTCTTTGGAAGCATCTGCAATCTGGAACAGCCTTCCTGTTTATTCATTCATGTTGGGCTACCCCGGTACGCCAGGGGAAAAGGGTATCTTGGCAGCAGACCGAACTCATGACTTCCCCACCGGTTCCCCCTCCAGATTTTCCTCTGAAAGACGAGCACAGCCCGGGCGTCGATGTCCTGAAACCCGAGGAAACACACAGCGTCGAGTTTTGGACGCAGCAAGCCAGGGCGGTGCGAGGATTTTGCAGAGCGAGGGTTTTGGCTTCCCGTGACAGATAGGGCCGGCCGCTGAGCTCCTCTCCCGATGGCTGTCAATGAGCGTGTTTATTCTCCAAACCCTAAATGTAGACGGAAGCGTGAGAAAAACCGACGGCTGAATAAAACTTTGACTCTCGTGGTTCAGAGAAAAGAGCCATCTTTTAACACCCCCCCCCCCGGTTTGAGCCTCGAACACAAAACCTCTGTTTGTAGTGAGAAAGGAGACGACGGGGAAACCGAGGACACGGGGCCAGCCGGGAAACCTTGGACAAACAGGAGCGCCCTGTGACATTCGGGGTGTCTTGTTTTGGTTTTAACAAATTGCCTCCTGTGTGTGGCTTATGAGCCGGGGTTGAGAACGCTCATTTGTCAAGAAGACACTTCTCTAAGAGCCCCATTAGGACTTCCGTAACAAATAGTGATTTATTGGAGATTTCCTGGTTTGCAGTTTCGGTGCCGTGGCTCAGTGGCAGAGCCTCTGCTTGGCATGCAGAAGGTCCCAGGTTCGATCCCCGGCATCTCCAGTTAAAGGGACCAGGCAAGTAGGTGATGGGAAAGACCTCTGCCTGAGACCCTGGAGAGCTTAGGGGAGGGGCCGTGGCTCAGAAGTAGAGCCTCTGCTTGGCATGCAGAAGGTCCCAGGTTCGATCCCCGGCATCTCCAGTTAAAGGGACCAGGCAAGTAGGTGATGGGAAAGACCTCTGCCTGAGACCCTGGAGAGCCGCTGCCGGTCTGAGTAGACAATACTGACTTTGATGGACCAAGGGTCTCATTCAGTAGAAGGCAGCTTCATGTGTTCATGTGTTCACGTGCCGTGGGGAGAAAGAGAGGCTCTTCCAACTCTGGTTAGCCCTCTCTTGTACCAGCAGTCGACCACCTGATCCATGGGGGTATACTGCTCCTGAACATGGAGGTTCTATCCCTAGCGTGCAAAATGGGCCTCTCTCGTTAACGAATTTGACTGAGAACGGTAGTGAGGAGGGCCAGTGAGTTTGGGAACGCGGCCCCTTTGACCTCGGGAAGCCTGTTTATTGCTCACGCTTCCTCCCCCTAGCCTTTTTTGCTGAGCCGGCATTTGCTTTGTGACATCAGTCATGTCAGCTGTGTCATTCTTCGCTGGAGCAGGGCTGCGGTGATTCACATCCACTTACCGAGCCGCCGACCGGAGACTTTGTGGGATTGTTCTCTAGGCTGGTGGCTAAATCATTGTAATTTATGCTTCGGCAAGCTCGGGCTGGGAACTGAATCTTGATGTGGGGTTGTTGTCGTACGTACCTGAATACGTTGGCTTCCTTTAAAGCAACAGGATTTTGTTTTCCTCAACAATTAGGGTTGCCAGCTCTGGGTTGGGAAATACCTGGAGATTTGGGGGGGGGGTAGAGCCTGAGGAAGGTGGGGGTTCTCCTGGGGGACTGATCTCTGTCGCCTGGAGATGAGTTGTAACAGCGGGAGATCTCCAGCCGCCCCCTGCAGGTTGGCAACCCCGTTAGTAGCATGCTTCATCCTAAAGCAGTAACTGAGTTTTTAATTGCCTGGAAGATGAATAAGGGACACTCCAAGTCTATAAAACGTACAGCTGGCATGGAGCATTCGAAGCTGTGAATACGTCTAACGGTGCAATCCTAAGGAGAGTTACTCCGGTCTAAACCCATTCATTTCAGTGGGCTGCGAGTGGAGTAACTCCGCGTGGGATGGTGCCGTAAAAGGATCTATGACTATAAAATTAGGCATGGTATGGAGAGAGCGGAAAGGGAGAAACTTTTCTCCCTCTCTTATCATACCAGAATGCAAGGTCATCTGCTGAAGCAGGAGGGTGAGAGATTCAGAACAGATAAAAGGAAATATTTCTTCACACAGTTAAATGGTGGAACTCCCTGCCCCAGGATGTGGTGATGGCTGCCAACTTGGAAGGCTCGAAGAGGGGAGTGGACATGTTCATGGAGGAGAGGGCTATCCATGGCTACTAGTCAAAATGGATACTACTCACGATGCATACCTATTCTCTCCAGGATCAGAGGAGCATGCCTATCATATTAGGTACTTTGGAGCACAGGCAGGATAAATGCTGCTGCAGTCGTCTTGCTTGTGGGCTTCCTAGAGGCACCTGGTTGGCCACCATGTGAACAGACTGCTGGACTTGATGGGCCTTGGTCTGATCCAGCAGGGCCTTTCTTGGGTTCTTATGCCAGCCGCTGAGTATAAAATGTTTATTTTTAATTTTGTTTGTTTTATCTGTAGTCCACTTCTTTTTGTCAAAACTCACGGGGGGGGGGGGGTGTACAATTTTTTTTAAAAAACCCCACAAACCAATGCAATACAGAAAAACAGTATCGGATGTGCCGTAAATAACGCAACAACTGGGCGGCAATAGCACATTTGAAAACCGTGTACTGCAAGCAAAATCATGCATATAATAAACTTCCAGCTTGCATTACTTGTTGGAACAGATTGGGGATTACAAAATCCCTTCCCACCCTGGGAGAGGAGACATGCATAAATAAGGATTTTAGCTTTGATTTTGATTTGGCCGTCACAGCTCAGTCAGGTGAATTCATAACTTCAAAAACGAAGAAAGGGCTGGGAAATCTTTCATGTCTGCAGATTTCATGCCCTACGTCTCTGGGGGCAGTTGGTGCCTGTTAGGATGCCAACCTCCGGGTAATAGCTGGAGATCTCCCGCTGTTACAACTGATCTCCAGCCGATAGAGATCAGTTCCCCTGGAGAAAATGGCCGCTTTGGCAATTGGACTCTATGGCATTGAAGTCCATATGATGGGAAATGAGGTAAGCCGCTCTGAGTCTCCATCAGGGTGAAAGGCATAAAAACGAAGCAAATAAAAATATCTTGATGTCTGTGATGAAGCAAAATTGAGAGGTGAATGTCCATTCGTGCCTAGCTTTACTGAATCGTGCAGACTTCATGTGTTGGATTCATATACAGGTTGAGTATCCCTTATCGGGACTGCTTGGGACCAGAAGTGGTCCGCGTTTCGGATCTTTCCGCATGTCGGAATATTTTGGAATTTTTGCATATCCATAATGAGAGATCTTTGGGAGGGGACCCCAATTCGTTTACGGTTTATAAACGCTTTATATGCATAGCCTGCATGTCATCTTAAACAATATTTTAAACATACACATGAACACACATGAGGCTGCCTTATACTGAATCAGACCCTTGGTCCATCCAAGTCAGTATTGTCTACTCAGACCGGCAGTGGCTTTCCAGGGTCTCAGGCACATCACATCTACCACTGAGCCACGGCCCCTCCTTCTTTCAGGGTCTCAGGCTGAGGTCTTTCACATCACCTCCTTGCCTGGTCCCTTTAACTGGAGCTGCCGGGGACTGAACCTGGGACCTTCTGCATGCCAAGCAGATGCTCTACCACTGAGCCACAGCCCTCCCCAATTTTATGTACATTGAACCATCAGAAAGCAAAGGTGTCACTCGCTGTCTCGCCAGAATATCTGTCAGCTGTCAAACAAGAGCAACCACAAACACTCCACTTAGGATGCAGCGTACGCTGTATTTTATTTTTTAGGGGCGAGGGAACATTGAAAGCAGGCAGCACGGATCTGAAGGGTCTGGTTTTCGGATCAGTCCGGGATATAGGATGTCCGGATAAGGGACACTCTACCTGTATCTCCACTTCGCTGGTCCTACCTGTTTTTTTTTCCAAAACTTTGCCCAACAAACACCAGCCCTGACAGCTGGTGGAAACGTCAAAGTATCTCCTTCCTAGCCGAGACTTTTAAAAATAACAGTGCCTTCCCTTCCCGCAGCTGGAAGGCAGGATTCAGCAGTTTGGAGCCAGCCGTCCAGATTCTTGCGTTAGCAAAAACGGGTCGAGCAGGAAATGCGGGCCTCTCGGCTTGGTTCGCAGAGCTTTGGCTCCTAGCTTGAGAAGAGCTGTCAGCTTCCCCCCCCCCACCCCAAGTAGGATCTGGGCCAAGCCAAATCGGAGAAGGAGGTGCTTACTCCTTGGTAGACACGGCTCCGTTGGGGAGTTGCTTCCTAGCTTTGGGGGGACGCCAGAGCGCAAACGGCCAGCGGAGGTGGCTTCCCGGTTTTCCCTGGCCCCAAACCTGTTTTGACATATCTAATTTCCTCCTCCCCTTCTGGACTCTCTCCCAGATTCGGCGACGCCTCCGCCGAGTGACGAGAGGGACCCCGACGAGCCGCAGATGCAGACGCCCCCGGGAAACCCGCTGGTGGTCCCCCACACCCTGCCGGAGCTGCTGGGCAAAGACACGGTACAGGTGGAGCTGATCCCGGAGAAGAAGGGTCTGTTTCTGAAACATGTGGAGTACGAGGTTTCCAGCAAGGTAAAAACGGGGCCTGGACTCCTGGCGGCTCTCGGTCAGCCGACGGATTCGGGGCCGGAGAGGCTGACGTTGCCGAGGCCTGGGGAGGGAGGCTTCGGTCGCATCCGCTTGCCGGAGGGATGGTTTTGGGGGAAGGTTTCTCATCAGTCGGCCTTTTCACCTGGAAGGAGCAGGTTCGAGAACTCTTGTCGCATCACCTCCTGTGGGAGGGTTCCCCCTTCCTTTTGGTTTTAGTACCAAGAGAATCAAAAGATCAGGTCATAAATCAGGCAGGGCATCATCCGGCGGATCTTTGTTCTGATTTTAATTTTTTTGTATCCTGAATGGTTCTCCCCAATTTGACCCTTACGGCGAAGGGTGATAGAGGTCTACAAAATGATGCATAGTTTGGAGAGAGTGGACAGGGAGAAGCTTTTCTCCCTCTCCCATAATACTAGAACACGGGGTCATCTGCTAAAGCCGGAGGGCGAGAGATTCAGAACATAAAAGGAGGTATTTCTTCACACAATGCATAGTTGAATTGTGGAACTCCCTGCCCCAGGATGTGGTGATGGCTGCCAGCTTGGAGGGCTTTAAGAGGGGAGTGGACATATTCATGGAGGGAAGGGGTATTCATGGCTGTTAGTTAAAATGGATACTAGTCATGCTGCATACCTATTCTCTCTAGTATCAGAGGAGCATGCCTATTATTTTGGGTGCGGTGGAACACAGGCAGGATAAATGCTGCTGCAGTCGTTTTGTTTGTGGGCTTCCTAGAGGCACCTGGTTGGCCACTGTGTGAACAGACTGCTGGACTTGCTGGGCCTTGATCTGATCCAGCAGGGCCTTTCTTATGTTCTTATGCAGTTGCTTCAATGGGCTTGAGGGACCTTATTGTCGACTTAGAGATGGGAGATTGATCGGAAAGTGAACATCTGCCAATCCGATTGTCTTATAAGCTTAGCTGTGATCTAGAAGCGTCCCTCTTGCCCAATCCAGATAACGATGGCCGTCCTCAAGAGGATAAAATGGTCAACGGATTGCCAGAAGCAAGTTTAACAATGGATGCTTAGTAATAGGGGACTACGATTGAACCATGGGCGGAGGCACTTTTAGCTTGAGGGGGGGGTTCTTGCAGAAAAGCAACACACTCGCTGGCCTTGGGATACCTTGCTGACCCCTGGGGGTGTGGACGAATAGGGGGACGCCTGTACCCCAATCCTGGGGGTGGGGGGACAAAATTGAAAAAGTTTGCTTTTTTCTTTTTATTGCAACCCAGTTGCCCATCTGCACAGCTGAGCGGCCTTCAAATGGGACAAGCAGCTTATTTGGCCGTAGTATAAACCTCCGAAACATCCCTGATTTAGTAGGGTATGCTCCTGACCTGCCTTGCTATGGTTATCTGGAACGGATCTTTTTACCCATTTGTTTCTTTAATTCATCTCTACCCCCCCACCTTCCTCCCCAATGGGTAGGGTTGCCAACTGCCAGGTAGTAGCAGGAGATCTCCTGCTAATTCAACGGATCTCCAGCCGATAGAGATCAGATCACCTGGAGAAAAATGGCCGCTTTGGCAATTGAACTCTATGGCATTGAAGTCCCTGTCCTCCCCGAACCCCACCCTCTTCAGGCTCCACCCCCAAAATCTCCCACGGGTTGAGAAGAGGGACCTGGCAACCCTACCAATGGGGGGACCAAGCGGCAATCCGGTGACTCTGGAGTAGTCCGTCCTGCCGTAGCTGAAAGCGGTCTGTTTTGTTAGCGCTCAGGATGGCAAGCAGAATCGTACCCTGAGCGGCCGGTGAAATGGAACCTCCATGTGCAGTGGCATTTTGCCTTACTGTGCTGGCTGCTGGGGGAACGGACGACAAAGGAAGAGGAGGCTCATGGCTTCCTCCCATTGCTTAGAAGCTTCCGCCAAGTTGGCAGCAAGTGGTTTTTGGAGGAAGCTTGCTGGACCAAACGGTGCTTTGGCTCGGCGGGGTGATTGGCAGCTGCCCCGCCGAAATGCTGAGCGCCCCTCCCACTTTCTCCTCTGCAGCGTTTCAAGTGCTCCGTGTATCGGCGATATAATGACTTTGTGGTCTTTCACGAGATGCTTCTTCAGAAGTTCCCCTACCGGATGGTCCCGGCTCTTCCGCCCAAAAGGATGCTGGGGGGTAAGTCATGCTCCGTGGCATGTTGGCATGCGGGGAGACACGGCCAAAGCTATGCAAGCTGTGGGAGGGGCTGTGGCTCGGAGGAAGAGCCTCTGCCTGGCATACTGAAGGTCCCAGGTTCCATCCCTGTCATCTCCAGTGAAAAGGACCAGGCAGTAGGTAATGGGAAAGACCTCAGGCCTGAAACCCTGGAGAGGAATTCTGGGGAGGGGCTGTGGCTCAGTGGTAGAGCGTCTCCTTGGCATGCTGAAGGTCCCTTGTTCAATCCCCGGCATCTCCAGTGAAAAGAACCAGGCTGCAGGTGATGTGAAAGACCTCAACCTGAGACCCTGGAGAGCCATTCTGAGGACAGGCTGTAGCTCAGTGATAGAGCATCTGCTTGGCATGCAGGAGGGCCCGAATTGAATTCCCAGCATCTTCAGTTAAAAGGATCAGGCTGTAGACATAGCCACAGGCATGCAAGGTTTGGGAGGAGCTGTGGCTCAGAGGAAGAGCTTCTGCCTGGCACGCAGAAGGTCCCAGGTTCAATCCCCAGCATCTCCAGTTGAAAGGACCAGGCGGTGGGTGATGTGAAGGAAGTCTTGCTGAGATCCTGGCGATCTGCTGCCAGTCCGAGTAGACAATACTGACCTTTGTGGACCAAGGATTGGGAA
This sequence comes from Euleptes europaea, assembly GCF_029931775.1. Lineage (NCBI taxonomy): Eukaryota > Metazoa > Chordata > Lepidosauria > Squamata > Sphaerodactylidae > Euleptes > Euleptes europaea. The sequence continues at coordinate 13,086,475 of NC_079332.1, forward strand.
GGGGCTATGGTTCAGTGGTAGAGGATCTGCTTGACATGCAGAAGGACCTGAGTTTAATTCCCAGCGTCTCCAGTTAAAAGGACCAGGCAATAGGTGATGGGAAAGACCTCTGCCTGAGACCCTGGAGAGCCGCTTCCAGTCTGAGTAGAAAATACTGCCATTGATGGACCAGTGGTCTGATTCGCTATAAGGCAGCTTTGTGTGTGTTCATGTGAAGGCATCACACTTCGATGAGCCGGAGGGGCAGGCCGGCGTGGGGAAGTCAAGCCTTCCTCAAACTATTCTTAACTTTCTTAGAAGCCGCCTCCAGCCGATGGAGTTCTCGGTGCTTTCTCGCTGAAGTTAGGCGTGCTACTTCCTTTCTTTGTCTTCTCTTTTTTAACCTCGAAAGCGGCAATCGAATTGAATACTTGAAAACCACCGGACAAGAATGAGAAATGTTGCTTCCCCCCACCCCCTCAGTAGGATATCTGCCTCACACTTAGGAAGAATGCCAGCCACTTTCTCTTGAGTTACCTCACTTATGTATTTATTTACTAGATAGTCTGCCTTTCTCGCTGAGAATCATAGCGGATTACACAGTGGAACTTGATACAGTCCATGTGAAGAGGCATCTAAATGAGAAATATACTAGGACAGGAGAAGAAGAGTTTTTTTTAAAAAAAATACCTCTTTATTTTAAGTTTATTTTATAGCAACAACAATAGTTAAGTTCTGCTGCTGGTTTTTACATGCCCCCTTTCTCTACCGCTTAAGGAAGAATCAAACCGGCTTACAATCACCTTCCCCTCCCCACAACAGACACCCTGGGAGGTAGGTGAGGCTGAGAGAGCTCTAACCAATCAATCTGTATTATGTACAGCTTTTGCCAGAACATAGTGTACAGCTACAATCTTAACAACGATTTTTAAAAGGGTAGGTATCAAATCAAAAGTATCTCCATAGCTTAACATAAATACATTAAAATGATAAAATAGTTGCAATAAATATACTAAAATTTACCTAAAAGTTAGTTGTGACCAATATTGACATTACCATTAGTGGTCTCTCTCAAACGGACCTTAATAGCCACTGAGCAAAATTCAGCAACTTGGAAAAGACTAAAGGTGTCCCCTTCCCAAAGCAGAAATTTCATTTCCTCCTCTTCTGAATCAAACTCCCTTAGGTTCACCAGTGGATGAACCAATTTTTGTCTAATGTCCTTATCATAGTTACATCTAAGAATAACATGGCCAGAGTCTTCCATTTCTCTGGCCCCACAAGGACATTCCCACTGAGATCTTGGGAGTTTTCTAATTTTTCCCTCCAAGGAGAGCTCTAAGAGAGCTGTGACTAGCCCAAGGTCACCCAGCTGGCTTCGTGTGGAGGAGTGGGGAATCAAATCCAGTTCGCCAGATCAGCCTCCGCCGCTCATGTGGGGGAGTGGGGGATCAAACCCGGTTCTCCAGATCAGAGTCCACCGCTCCAAACCTCTACTCCACAATGATGTCCGTAGTTGGTGCACCGGGGCACATGGAAGGGGGCGGTCTTTCAAATGTGTAGCTCCCAGGTCATAAAGGGCTGTAAAGGGCGTCACCATCACCTCAAATGCAAGTCGGAAACCGACAGGCAGCCAATGTTTATTTCCTTTGCAATCCATCTTTCTCAGTAAGAGTCAAGACGGAGCGCATAATTTAAAAAAAAAACCTTACAAACAAATAGCGTATCGTACCAATAGCATATCCTAACAAGGAAGAACCTTCATTGGGTGAAATAAAGAAGACATGTGAACCACATCAAACTGCCATCCCGTGCCCCTCATACCCCGCAGTTCCCATGGCCTCTTAATTTTTTTTTGCACGGCACCCGTGAATCCCCCCTTTTTTTTAGCCGAAGAGAAATGAGGAAACAAAGCTGACACGTAAGCCGAACGAGAAAAGGGAAACGGCCCGGGGATTTTGTGCTCGTCTTCGCTTAGGTGGAAGAGGGAGGGGGTGCGCCAAGCAGAAGGCTCAACGGGTCGCTGCTGACTTGCTTCCCTGGAACAATTGTTCTTAAACTGGTCCCGGGCAATGGCTGCCAACGTCGTGATTCCAGCACGTCAACGGCGCACTCCCGTTTTCATACATTGGCCTTCTTAACCTTCACTTCCTGTTCTGTGTTGAATGCTCAGATGGTCGCGCCAGTGGAGATAGGGGATGCTTTAGTTCAGGGGACCCCAACACGGTGCCTGTGGGTGCCATAGCGCCCACTAAGACCGTTCTCGGCGCCCGCCGACTGTTCCTTCAGTAGGGTTGCCAACCTCCAGGAACTCAGCACCGATGCGACAATTATGAACAAAGTGCAAAAACGATTTATAGCTGCACAAATTCAGCGCAAGACAATGCATAAACTAATCTGTTATATACATACCATGAGCACTTGATGCAGCCTTACGAGGAACAAGTTGATTATCCAGAATAGAAAATAGCAGTCTGAATGTGGAAGCAAGGAGCTTTAAAAAGTGAATGAATTGGGGGGACTGAGGAAGACTCTGAGAGAAGAAATCAAAACGGCCGTATCCCCGTGTATCTGCAGCTCCACCATGAAATCCTATGTGGAACCACTTTATATATACAGCTTGGATCACTGATAACTGTACAGAGACTCTTGACTGACCAACTGTACAGAGACTTTTGACTGACTATATGTTGTGTATTGTCTTAGGATAGCTCATGATATGTATATAATAGATTAATTTATGCATTGTCTTGCGCTGAATTAGTGTAGCTATAAATAGTTATTGCACTTTGTGAATAATTGTCGCATCTGTGCTGATTTCCAAACCTTGCAGTACTGGTACAGAGGTGTCTTTTTCCTACAACCTCCAGGAACTAGCTGGAGATCTCCTGCTAGTTCTCCAGCCGATAGAGATCAGTTCGCCTGGAGAAAATGGCCGCTTTGGCCATTGGACTCTATGGCATTGAAGTCCCTCCCCTCCCCAAACCCTGCCCTCCTCAGGCTCCGCCCCAAGAACCTCCCGCTGGTGGCGAAGAGGGACCTGGTGACCCTATCCTTCAGTGACTGGAGCCATATCTTAAAACCATCCGGGGGCCCTAGGCTTGCTTGGAAGGCATTTTCCAAGCTGGCCCTCCGTCACGTGGTTAAAGGCAAGTTGGAAATCCAACCGTGCTAGCGGGAAGTCCAGCTGCCTTACCTGGACTCACCTTCCCCTCTTGATGCCTGCTGAACAACTAAGAACTGCCTTCTCCCATATAAATCCTCAGCGGAACAGGCTTCCTCGGAAGGTGGTGAGTTCTCCTTCCCTGGAGGTTTTTAAGAAGAGGCTAGATGGCCATCTGTCAGCAATGCTGATTCTATGACCTTAGGCAGATCATGAGAGGGAGGGCACCTTGGCCATCTTCTGGGCACGGAGTAGGGGTCACTGGGGGTATGGAGGGGAGGTAGTTGGGAATGTCCTGCATTGTGCAGGGGGTTGGACTAGATGACCCTGGTGGTCCCTTCCAACTGTATGATTCTATGAATGAAAATTTGATTGTAAATAGCCATTGACCATCACAGTTTGCTAAAACAAATAAATAAAACACAAATACAATAGATTAGCAAGTAAAATATTAAATGGATAATACTAAAACATTTCAATTTAAAAGAAAAGTAGCTGCGTATTCTGATACCACGTTAGGCCTTATTTTCTTTGCTGTAAGAGCAGACAAAGAGTCTCTGTATGATGCATATGCATCAATATCTAATAACAGAAATATAATTTTCTCTGCATCCGAGTGTGTATTGATACTGGATAATATTACCGCCAAAAATGTAGCCCTGGGGCCTGCATACAGCGGGCAAAATAGGATGTAATGAGGCAAGTCCTCCGAAGTGGAGGATCCACCAATACAAACAAGTTGATCCTTTGGTGTTGGAGAGTAGCCTTCTCCCATATGAACCTACCATCTGCTCTGGTCGTCTTTGGGGGCCCTGCTGTGGTTGCCCCCACCATCTGAAGCCAGACAAGGGGCAGCCCCGGAAAGGGCCTTCTTGGTGGTGGCGCCAAAAATTTTGGAACTCTCTCCCAGGGACGTTTCTTCGGTCTCCTCTGCCATTGTATTCCGGCAGGGGGTAAAGACTTCTTTGTTTGGTCCGGCGTTCCCTCGCTGGCTCTTCTCAACCCTCCTCCTCGGGTGTGTGTTTTAACGGGTTTTCGTTTTCGTGCGTGGCTGTGAGGTTTTAAATGAAAATGCATTTTTAACGCTTGAAATCTTTGGAAATGCGGTAACATTCCCCGTCCTGGCGACCCTGAACTGGGTGGGAAAGTGGGCAGAGAAATGCTTTAAATGAACGAATACACAAAGAACTGAGAAAGAGATGATCCGAGTCTCATCTTGGCGGACGGTCAACATTACATTTAGCAATGGTTGTCCTTTAACCAGAGAGAGAGAGAGAGAGGAACATTCGAAATCAGCCAGTGACACGGAAGCGTGTGAAACACAGCTTTGGCTCCTGATGTACAGGAAATGATTTCGGGATGCGAAGGCCTGAAAAATGCCAACCTTTCATCTCTCCTGCGAAGGAATTTTGGCGGTCTTCCTTCCTTCCAGCCCAAGTCTTTATTTGCAATGCCCAAGGGCAGTTTAGCACGACATATTTATGAAGGAAGGCATTCCCCCCCCAGACTGGCTGCATGCTGCTAGACACAAATTCCAGATTTGCACGCTGTGGTTTGTGGCAGCCAGCAAATGCAGTTAGGAAAAAACCATTTGTGAGGGTGGTGTTCTTTTCGTTCTTCCAACCACGTGTGGAAAAACCACGAAGGTCAGTTATCGGTCTCATGAAACTTCCTGATACCGAATCAGACCCTCAACCATCAAGATCAGCATTGTCTACTCAGACTGGCAGCGGCTCTCCAGGGTCTCAGGCAGAGGTCTTTCCCATCACCTACCTGCCTAGTCCCTTTAACTGGAGACGCTGGGGATTGGACTTGGGACCTTCTGCACGAGCACATGGAGGTGCCTCTGGGTAGCAACCTCAGACATCCTTGGTGGTCTCCCATCCAAGTATTAACCCGGGCCGACCCTGCTTAGCTTCTGAGATCTGACGAGATCGGATTAGCCTGGACCATCGGGTTCCGGGTGTCCAGAGACTTTACTCATCAACTTATCAGTACACGAGCATATCACTTTACCTAACTCTGTTGCGTTCTGCTCCTGTCGTGGTTCGTGGGACGTGGTTGTGTAGGCGGCTGGATTTTGATAGGATCGGCGAGGTTCAAGGGCTGGCCGTCTGTGTTCCCAGGTCAGTTCCATCTCTAAGCGTGGGTGTTGTAGACACCCACTTTGAAGTCCATACGAGCCCGATCGGCACCCTCCTCTTATCTCCCTCTCCCGCAGCTGACCGCGAGTTCATCGAGGCCAGGCGTCGAGCATTGAAGCGGTTCATCAACCTGGTGGCGAGGCACCCTCCGTTCTCCGAAGATGTCCTGCTGAAGCTCTTCCTCTCCTTCAGTGGCTCGGTGAGTTCTCTAAGCTGCTCGGGAGCAGGGGGGGGTCACGTAAATGGGGTCCATGCCCCAAGGGACTCAGTGGCCCCTCCCCTAACTGTGAGTGCTGGCTTGGCTGGCGAGGGCAGAGGAGCTCAAAAAATCGGCTTGACATCTGCTTTCTCCCCTTTTTATTTTGTAATGGCTTGATAAAGATAGGCTACTCTTTGATAGGCTACTCTTTTGACTTAAATTTACCATCTTAATATTGTTAATATCATCAAAGGCTTTCACGGTCAGAGTTCATTGGTTCTTGTAGGCTATCCGGGCTGTGTGACCATGGTCTTGGTATTTTCTTTCCTGACGTTTCGCCAGCAGCTGTGGCCGGCATCTTCAGAGGAGTAACACTGAAGGACAGCGTCTCTCAGTGTCAAGGGTATAGGAAGAGTAATATATAGTCAGAAGGGGGTTGGGTTTGAGCTGAATCATTGCCCTGCAAAGTATTAAAGGTAATGTGCTAACCATTGTCCTGTAAGTATCAAGATAATGTGCTAATGAGGGTGTTAATGTGGAACCATTGTATCCTGAAGTGATCTGTTAACATGTGGAATCCAAAACTAATCCGCATGGCTATTGTGGACTGTAGTCTTTGTTAGTCTGGAGGTTTTCAGGACAGGAAGCCAAGCGTTATTCATTCTTAAACTCTCTTATTTTCTGTTAAAGTTGTGCTGATGTTTCTGAATTTCAATGGCTTCTCTGTGCAATCTGACAAAATAATTGGTAGAATTGTCCAGTCTTTCAGTGTCTTGGAATAAGACCCTGTGTCCTGTTTGTGTCAGTCCATGTTCAGCCACTGCTGATTTCTCAGGTTGGCCAAGTCTGCAGTATCTTTCATGTTCTTTTATCCTTGTTTGTATACCAAGACCACGGTCACACAGCCCGGATAGCCTTAATATTGTTAGTTTCATTTTAATTCTTTTGGGTGCACAATCTATCTGTCTGTCTGTCTATCTATCTATCTGATTTCATATCGAAATAAAGTGATTGACCGATTGATAAAGAGATTTCCCCCATTTGAGTCCTCGGGTGTAAGATCGAAATCGCTGTCTGCCGATCGTCGAGAGGTTTATCTGACCGCTTCTCCTTTCCCCCCCTCTTTAAAACCAATTTTTCCCTGTCTTGCTTTTCCAGGATGTGCAGAACAAACTGAAAGAGCTGGTCCAGGGCGTGGGGGACGAATTCCTGATCTGCAAGTTTGCCACCCAAGCCAAGGTATTCCCTCCTGTGCCCAGAATGCTTCTTACCTGCTTGGGAGATAGAAGGGGCTTGACCGAGCGGGAAACTTTCCAGGGCTGTCTTTCCATTGGTAAGAGAGCACCGGCTGAGGTTTGGCTTGCAGTTTAGGCGGCTTAAATCCCTCCGATATCGGTGGGATTTAAGCGGCCTAACTGAGTGCAGGATAACAGCCTCTGTCGGTAGCCAGCTCCAGGAACGTCTTTGCCCAGGGGCGTCTTTGCACAACAAACATCCGCTTTGAGTGTCTGTTGGAAAAGCCGTCCATAAACGTTTTAGATAAATAAGTGATGATATTTGTGGTTTGAGTAGCTAGCTAATAAATCATATATTATGTTATTTAAAAGATTTTTATGCCCTCTTTCCACTCGATCAGGGTCCACAAGGTGGCAAATTGTTTTTTTTTAATTAAGTAATGAAAATACAGTTAACATTATAAAATAATTCAGTTGTCAACACATATACAAACCGCACTAGGAGGAAGGCCAGGAACGGGTATTGGGATATGCCAGACAAATAAAAAAAGTCTTTGCCTGCTGGCGAAAGACACTGATAGAGGGAGACAGACGAATCTCCTTGGAGAGGGAGTTTCAAAGCTTTGATGCCACAGCCGAGAAGGCCCTGGCGCACTGATTGTTGCGCTGCCAGACTTGCACTTCCTCAGCCATGGCGCACCGCCCCCGACTTTCTCCCTTTGCCACGTGTTGTTTGCGCCTTTCAGACCGCTGTCCGAAGCCTTGCAGGATCGGTCAGCCCTACCCCTCGCGCTCTTCCATAGGATTTCCTGCCCGCCGACATCCAGCTCCAGTTCGCGGCCAGCAGGGAGCTGATCCGAAACATCTACAACAGCTTCTACAAGCTGCGGGACCGGGCGGAGCGGATCGCTGCCCGAGCGGTCGACAACGCCGCCGACCTCCTCATATTCGGCAAGGAGCTGAGGTTAGAAAAGGGTGGGTGGCGGGCTGGTCTCTCTTGCGGCTGTCCCTCTTATGGGGGACCTTGGAAAGAGCTGAGTGTTGCGAGTTCGAGTTCCTGTTTTTGTGCTGGTCTGTGGAGTGAGCACACGCAAGGAACGGCAATGTTCTGACCCTGTGGGGGAGAAAAGTGAGATATGAATATCAAAATACAATACGAGGGACCATCTGTGGGGTTTTGTGCTGGTCTATGGATGTGAGCACGTGCAAGGAATGGCAATATTATGATCCCCGTTGGGGAGAATAGTGAGGTACAAATATCAGAATACAAATAAAATACAAGGGACCATCTGTGGGTTTTTGTGTTGCTCTATGGATGTGAGCACGTGCAAGGAACAGCAATATTCTGACCCCCGTTGGGGAAAATAGTGAGGTATGAATATAAAAATACAAATAAAATACGAGGGACCGTCTGTGGGTTTTGTGGACGCTCATTCCTGGATCCTAACAGGGGGTGCTTTTCTTCTCGCAGTGCTCTTGGCTCCGACACGACCCCGCTCCCTTCCTGGGCCGCTCTGAACAGTAGCGCTTGGGGGAGCCTCAAGCAAGCCCTGAAAGGCCTGTCGGTCGAGTTTGCGCTTCTTGCGGACAAAGCAGTCCAACAGGTAAGTCTCCCACGGGCTCTCGCATCTCCTTTACGGAGCAAGATAACTATCCCAATGAAGGTTTGCTCCAAGAGCCTGGGTTCTGAAGCAGCAAACCCCGGAACGCTCCCACTGTAATCCATGGAATCCCACTGTAATCCATGGAAACTTGAACCGAGCTGCGTTTGGGAAACGTCTTTCTCTGCCGCCACCTGGTTTCACTTGGCTTTTATTTGCCCTTTTGCTTCCTAGGGTAAACAGGAAGAGAACGATGTGGTGGAGAAGTTGAACCTTTTCCTGGACTTGCTGCAGTCCTATAAAGTGAGTCCCCCGTCCGTGGGCCGGCGCGGGAGCAAATTGCTTAGAAACCGCTTTCGCGTGCCCCTTAAAAGGTGTCACACTGGGCAAAACGGACCAGGGACCCAGTTTAGAAACTGAAAGGAGTGTAGCGCCATTTGTACCTTTCTCGGGCTGTGCTGGAGCAGGCAGAGGGGGTCTCAAGGGGGTCCGAAATTCTGCCAACAAAACCAGAACGCTGTCACCCGACACTGAAGTCCATCGAGTGCTGGTTAGAGTGCTGGAGCTGAAAGAACCGGGTTCAAATCCCCACTCTTGCCACAGAAGCTTTCTGTGCGACCTCGGGCCAGTCACACACTCTTCGCCTAGCCTACCTCACTGGGTTGTTGTGAGGATGAAACAGAGGAGAGGGGAATGATGTAAGCCATCTTGGATCCACACTGGGGAGAAAGGTGGAGTAGAAATGAAGTAAGCAAATAAAGAAAACATATTTGCTTCTGCGGGTAGCCTTTTTTCTCCTTCCGCGAGTCCCAGGGAGGGGCCAAAACGACCCAAGGATGTTGAAGCTTGTCTCTGAGTTTTCACTAGATAGAGCTCATGAATGGTCGAGCTTATCTCAGTGGTCTTAAGGACTAGAAGCTTTAAAAATTAAAATCAAAATGCCTGAACATTGTTTGCCATGTCTGTACATGTCTCCTCTTTACCCACCTGCCTGCATGCAGAAGGCTCGGGCAAGGGGTGGAATAACAATGACCTAGTTTTTCTTCTTTGCCCCGCCAGGACTTGTGCGAGAGGCACGAGAAGGGGGTCTTGCACAAGCATCAGCGGGCCTTGCACAAGTACAGCATGATGAGGCGACAGATGATGAGCGCCGCCGTCCAGAACAAGGAGCCGGAAACCGTGGAGCAGCTGGAGTCCCGGATCGTGGAGGTACGATCGGGCGCGTTCATGCATGCCAGCCGGGGATGTCCCAGGGCTGGGGACTGTTCCGCAGTTTGGGACCCAAAGAGTGCAAAATCTGTCAAAGGACTGCAGCGTCCCAAGGATTATAGATTTTTCTTTATTTGTATTTTTAAATTTTTTTAAAGAGAGTAGCCGTGTTGGTCTGCGGTGGAAGAGCGAGATTCGAGTCTAGTAGCACCTTAGAGACCGACAAGATTTTGGAAGTATAAGTTGTCGAGAGTCAGAGCTCTTGTGTCAGATGATGGACAGATAGTATCCGAGGGTAACCGTGTTGGCTGCAGTAGATGAGCTAGATAAGAGTCCAGTAGGACCTTAGGGACCAGCAGGTTTTTTGGGGTATGAACTTTTGGGAGTCAAAACTCCCTTCATCAGATACGAGTAGGAATGGAGATCTTGGCGTTTTTATGTCCCACTCATATCTGACGAAGGGAACTTTGGCCCTCGAAAGCTCATACCCCCAAAATCTTGTTGGTCTCTGAGGTGCTCTTGGATTTGAATCTAGCTGTTCTACTGCAGACCCACACAGGTACCAATAGCAATATTAGATACTGCTTATAATTTTGGAATTTAGAGTTCTGGTTACTAGAAGATTGGTATAGTTAAAGAGCAAGATGCTTATATGATATATGGAACTTGGAGTAGTTCATCATTAAGATAAATCCACTGTGTAATTTAAACAAGTGTTCTCTGATTATTTACTGGTTCACTTATAATTATTTACCGATTTCCTTGGAAGAAGGTCTAGACTGTATGTATGTGTATGTGTTTGTAATGTTTAAATTTTCAATGAAATATATTTTTAAAAAAACCACAGGTACCCTCTGAAACAATGAGACTTTTTACTTAGACCTTAAAACCTTCTCCTATGAACAGATAGCATAGAGATGACAATTGCGCACCGTCATAACTTTAGAAGTAGAAATGAGCTAGAGTCCAGCAGCACCTTGAAGGCTAACAAAATTTCTGGGAGGGTATGAGCTTTCGTGAGTCACAGCTCCTTCAGATACAGCTAGAATTTTTAGAAAGCTTTTATAGATGCGTAATTATATTATATAGGGAAGGCACTGGCAAACCACCCCGTAAACAAAGTCTGCCTAGGAAACGTCGGGATGTGACATCACCCCATGGGTCAGGAATGCCCTGTGCTTGCACAGGGGACCTTTACCTTTGCCTTTTTAATTATAAACCCACCGTCACGGTTGTTATATTCTGTTATTATTTTTTTGTTTTGTTTCTTTCTGTTTGGAGTAATTAAGAATTTTTAAAAGGGCTTTTGTTCATGTTTGATGTTCACGTCCGAGATGCCCACATCACAAGGTGGCCAGATTAAAATATCTTCGGCCTGTTCTAGTTGGCTTTCTGGGCGAATCCGATGAAATTAAATTGGAAAACGTATTGTCCGATAAAAATCACTGGGTATCCATACAAGTTGCTACATTTTGCCTCGGGATATGTAAGACTTGGGAAACAACAGTAAAGCCGTTGTAAAGCTGTAGACCAGGTGTGGGAAACCTTTTTCCCGCCAAGGGCCATCTGGACATTTATAACATCATCTGTGGGGCATACAAAATCATCAACTTAAAAATTATCCAACCAAGTCCCAAGCAGGCAGCTGCCCCAGATGATCCACCCACCCCCCGGTGCGGGCAAGCAGGCAGGCATCGCACTGGTGGCGCCAGTCTTAGATCCTTCTGAGCGAGAGATCTGCCAGGACCCACGAAGGGCCGCAGGCCTTAAACGGCCCCTGGGCCTGACGTTCCCCACCCCTGCTGTAGACTTTTATTCTTCTTTTGTTTTGAATCATTGTTTTAAATCTGGAACTTTTGTTAAATCTTGTTTTATAACGTTTGTTATACTGGTCAAAGACTGCAATAAAATTTTACGAATATGATGTTCATGTCCCAGAAACGTAGCCAGGCCATGAGTTAGCATGCGACAGAACGCTTCTGCCCGTGGCATTCCCGTCTTGTCCTCTTCCATCACCCTCGCGGTTAACCTGTCCTTGTTTCCGTTCCTCCCGCAGCAAGAGAACGCCATTCTGACGATGGAGCTGCGGAATTACTTCTCCCTCTACTGCCTGCACCAAGAGACCCAACTGATCCACATTTACCTGCCGGTCACCTCTCACATCCTGGGGGCTTTCGTCAACTCGCAGATCCAAGGCCACAAGGAGGTGAGCTCCTCGTCCGCATGGGCCCCCTCGTCCTGTGAAGTGACGGATGAATGGTTTATTGCTAAGGCTGCCTGCTTTCCGGTGGGATCTGGAGATCTCCTAGAATTACAGCGGATCCCTAGGCAACAGAGATCAGTTCCTCCTGGAGAAAATGACAACGGTGGAGGGTGGACTTTATGGCATTATACTCCACTGAGATTCCCTCCAAACCCCACCTTCCCAGGCACTAACCCCAAAATCTCTAGGAGTTTCCCAACCTGGACCTGGCAACCCTATTTATTACACTCCCTTTTGGCCTTGGGCAAGCCGACTCCTCTCTTGATCAAGGCTGATTTAGAAGAAGAGTGGGTTTTTATACCCCGCTTTTCTCTACAATATGGAGTACCAAAGTGACTTACAATCACCTTTCCCTCCCCACAACAGGCACCTTGTGAGGTAAGCACCTTGTGAGGTACCCGCCCTGAGTCAGCTTGCTGGAGAGGGCGGGTTATACGTCTAATAAATAAATACATAAATAAATAGGTGGGGCTGAAAGAGTTTGGAGAGAACTGGGACTGGCCCAAGGTCACCCAGCAGGCTTCAAGTGGAGGCGTGGGGAATCGAACCCGGTTCTCCAGATTAAGGGATTGAAGCTGGGACCTCCTGCCTGCCAAGAAGAGGCTCTTCCGCTGAGCCAGTGTGGTGTAGTGGTTAGGAAGGGTGGACTCTAATCTGGAGAACGAGGTCTGCTTCCCCACTCCTCCACATGAGCAGCGGACTCTAATCTGGAAAATGGGGTCTGATCCCCCACTCCTCCACATGAGAGGTGGACTCGAGGTCTGATCCCCCACTCCTCCATATGAGCAGTGGACTCTGATCTGGAGAATGGGGTCTGATCCCTCACTCCTCCACATGAGCGGCAGACTCTAATCTGGAGAATGGGGTCTGATACCTCACTCCTCCACATGAGCGGCAGACTCTAATCTGGAGAATGGGGTCCAATCCCCCACTCCTCCACATGAGGGGTGCTGGGTGACCTTGGGCCAGTCACAGTTCTCTCTGCACTCTCTCAGCCCCACCTACCCCACAAGGTGTCTGTTGTGGGGAGGGGCAGGGAAGGCAACGGTAAGCTGCTTTAATTCTCCTTAAAAGGTAGAGAAAATCAGCACATAAAACGCAAGTCGTCTACTTCTCTCCCAATCCGATCCAAACAGTTCAGGACTTTCCCTATTCGCAATTGCCTTGGTTGCGATTCCCTCCCCATCCCCTGCCAGAGCCCGTTTTCCATCTTGACCAAGCGATCTCTCGATGCCCTTTTCTGTCTTCTAGATGAGCCAAGTCTGGAACGAACTGAAGCCCAAACTCAACTGCCTCTTCGTCGGATCCGGCCACCCGCCGACGTCGCCCTTTGCGCTCCGGGAAGACACCTTCTTTTCGAGTTAATTGTTTAGGATGGCAATGCGGGGCAGTCGGGAGGGTGAGGGCGCCCTGTGGGATTTGCACATGCCGCTGTTCCGAGGAATCATCCCGTGGGCTATCCTTGCTCTTTATCTTTAATATATATATTTTTTGCTGCTTTGAACTGCTCTGTGACTGACGGGCTGCCTGGAAATGTGACCGTGCAAGTGGAGAGGACCCCTCTCTCCCTCCTCTTTATGGTTTTTTTTTGGGGGGCGCCTTTCTCCCGACTGCACTGTCGCTCATCTCCTCGATCTCGTCTCGTTTCCACCGACCAGTTGGTTTTGTGTCTTCCGGAGCGCCTGACCGGGAAGGGGGAAGGGAGTGAACCACCAAAGGGCCGAACCTGTGGCTGTTTGCCAGTTCTGAATCAAAAAAGGGGGCCAGGTATGAGATGCGGCATTGAGAGCCAGCGTAGCATAATGGTTAAAAGCGGCGGACTCTAATCTGGAGAACCGGGTTGGTTTCCCCACTCCTCCACATGAGCGGTGGAGGCTAGTCTGGTGACCTGGATTTGTTTCCCCGCTCCTCAAGAAGCCAGCTGGGTGACCTTGGGCTAGTCACAGCTCTCTTAGAGCTCTCTCAGCCCCTTATCTCGCAGGGTGTCTGTTGGGGGGAGAGGAAGGGAAGATTTGATTATCAGCCGGTTTGATTCTCCTTAAAAGGAAAGAAAGTCGGCATATAAAAACCAACTCTTCTTCTTCTACCCCAGGTGGTTCCCTTTTAAGTGGTCCTACATTTAAACAAATTACTGATGAAGTGCTTTTAAGGGCCGTTTGAAACCCGGCCAGTTTTCTGCATCATCTGTTGGTGTACATCAGATGGTGTACATTTACCCCCCAGGGGACGTTCACCAGACACATTCCTAAAAAGGCTGTGGCCAGCAGGCTTTTCCACATTCGGTGGTAGCAGAAAGTACCTTCCATTCTCCACCTTGATTGACATGTTTGGGTGTTTGTACGCATACAGGGAGGTGATGGTTAATAAATGACCACGGTTCTAGGGGACCGAACTAGAAACATAGAGGGGACCTTCCCAACAGAAGGTTGGAACGTCTTTCCATAGCGTGCCGCGATCAACTTTGTAGGTATTTGCACCCGGCCTTCCTTTTCCGTGAAGGATGCGGTTTGTTAAACTGAAAAGGGACGGATGCAGATGGGAATTTTTTGGGATCGCTGAGGCCGGTTTGGAAACCACCGGAGGAACTTCCAGCTAAAACGTACCTCTTCGTCTGCAGGGTCAAAACGCCAGCTCTGCAAACTCGCCGCAAAGGTTGCCTGGGAACAATTTCAGCTGGATCCGTGTATGTCGGCGACAAGATACCCCCGTTGTATTCAGCTGCAAAAAAAGAGCTGCGACTCAGTCCGCCACGGGGTCGGAAGGGGGTGAGATTCGGGGAGGAGAGGTCCATCAATTCAGAGGCGGCCAACCTGTGAATCTCAGTGCTAGAAGGCAAGGTTAGGGGGAACGCTTAGGCTGTTCCCTGTTTTGACCCTCCAGGGTTTAGCCACTGTATGAACTAAGAGGCTGGACTAGATGGACCACTGGTCTGATCCAGCAGCGCTCTTCTGAGGTTCTTATCAGGAGGAGGCCTCGACTTTTCCTTTATATGTTAACACAGTATATCTTTTGGGGAACTTTTATAATGGGTTTTTTTGAAAGTGTGAACTTCTTTCTTTGGCTAGAGCAGGGCTCCCCAACATGGTGTCCCCATAGCTGCTTTGGCGCCCCCCGACACCTTTCCTGGGGCCCACCAAGGTGGTTTTTTTTTTTAGAAAGTGGGTGGGGCCAGGAGGGGCATTTGCCCAGCAAGGATTCTGATTGGCCATTGGCGATGCTGTTGACTGTTTCTGGAGCTTTGGAGGTGTTTCTCTCCCCTAGTTTGAGGGCAACCGGATCGAGAGAGGGTCCGGTAATCTCAACTGACCTCAAAGAAAGAACTTTCTGCAGACAGATTCTGAAAAGCTGAATTCCTGGTCTCTACTTCTCAGGCAATGCCTTTGCTAAGCAAAAAGTAGAAGAGGGGATGCTTTGTTCCCCCCGCCGTCCCCCAATCTCTTTGGAGTTTGGCAAATTTTGGAATAGCCAAGGTTTGTAATGCGGTGTCTTCTTCCCACAGTGCTTTGCACAAATAGGAGCATTTTTTTTTAATTTTTTAAAATTTTTTTGATGAAGCACTTTATCAAACTGCAGGAATCAGAGAACGCATTACCGCAGCTGGTAGACATCAAAATGTTTACATTCCTCTCCCGAAAAAGCAATTCTATCAACAAATGTTAAAAAAAAAATCTGTATTTGTAAAAGATGCATAAAAACTTGTATTAAAAAATTATTTCAGTTATACATGTCTGTTACTATGAAACTGGTGTTAGTAAAGGTGGGTGAGTCCACAGAAATCTTCAGAGTCCAAAGCTGTTTGACGAATGGAGTGTAAGAAGCATGAATCAGGATTGAGCTTGAATTTGTAAACCGCATAGACAGTTCATTCCTGGGAGTATAAGGTGGGTGAGTGAACATGAGCAGGCTTCAGGTATCTGCTTTGAATATTTCTGGAAAACTCTTCAAATGACAAAATTAAACCCCACGGACTCTTTCCTATTCCACTCTTAAGAATTTACATTTTAGGTCTTTTTATAAAAACAACTCCATATTGGTTTGGTAAAGAGTGGGAAAGAAGGGAATTTCATTTGTAATAAAATTTCCCCACTGAGTATTCATGGCTGTCTCTCTGTGTTTATCAATGACGAATGGTATTCATGTAAAAAAAAGACCTCAGGTTGCCAACCTCCAGGTGGTGGCTGGAGATCTCCTGCTATTACAACTTGTCTCCACTTTGGCCATTGGACTCTATGGCATTGAGGTCCCTCTCCTCCCCAAACCCCGCCTTTCTCAGACTCCACCCCCCAAATCCCCAGGTATTTCCCAACCCGGAGCTGGCAACCTTAAAAAGATATGAAAACACAATTCCTGTGGTTAAGGCCAGCAGCTGGAATAGGAAATAATTGGTGTCCCAGTGTGGTGTAGTGGTTAAGAGCGGTGGTTTGGAGCGGTGGACTCTGACCTGGAGAATCGGGTTTGATTCCCCCACACCTCCACATGAGCAGCGGACGCTAATCTGGTGAACTGGATTTGTTTCCCCACTCCTGCACACGAAGCCAGCTGGGTGCCACTCTCTTTGAGCTCTCTCAGCCCCATCACCTCACAGGGTGTCTGTTGTGGGGAAGGGAAAGTGATTGTAAGATTGAGTCTCCCTTAAGTGGTAGAGAAAAACGGCATATAAAAACCAACTCTTCTTCTTCTTCTTCTAATTTAATTTTTTATCTCACACAGGCAGCCATACAAAAGAAGTGCCGTCTATGGTTCTCTTCCAAACACTTTAATTTTTGCCTGCCTGCCGTCCACCGGTGACACAATTAATTCTGTTTTATGCTGGAAATGAATAGCTCGTCCCTCACCCGCAACGCAAGAGGGCGTTCCGGATTGGAGGGCCCCTGGAGTTCTTTCCCGGCCGATTAGACCTCTTCCACCTCTTGCAAGGAGTACTCCAAGATGGTGTCTTCCCCCTCGAACTTAAAATACCCGACAAACAACTTCTTTTGGAGGAGCAGAGGAAACCAATAGCTGTCGTCCGGCCACATGTCCTTGAAGGGCACCTGGTCCAGTTCAAACCACTGTGGACGCATTTCTGCAAAGGGAAGAAAACAACATAATAGATTAGAAGAATATGCCGACTTTCTCTACCACTTAAGGGAGACTCAAACCGGCTTACAATCACCTTCCCTTCCCCCACACACAACAGACACCCTGTGAGGTAGGTGGGGCTGAGAGAGCTCGAAGACTAGCCCAAGGTCACCCAGCTGGCTTCGTGTGTAGGAGTGGGGAAACTAATCCCGTTCAGCAGATTAGCCTCCGCCGCTCATGTGGAGGAGTGGGGAATCAAACCTGGTTCTCCAGATCAGACTCCACCGCTCCAAACCACCGCTCTTAACCACTACACTATGCTGGGTTCCCCTCCTTGAAAAAAAAGGCCGAAAGAAAGGCTGGGGAGAAAAGAGGGATATAAATAAAGAGAATACATAAATGCATGTGTGTAACCAAGAGGGATGACAAGAAAAAGAAGAGTTGGTTTTCATAAGCCGCCTTTCTCTACCTTTCAAGGAGGATCAAACCAGCTTACAATCACCTTCCCACAACAGACACCTTGTGAGCCAGCAGGGTGGTGTGGTTAAGAGCGGTGGTTTGGAGCGGAGAACCGGGTTGGTTTCCCCACTCCTACACATGAAGCCAGCTGGGTGACCTTGGGCTAGTCACAGCTCTTTAAGCCCCACCTCCCTCACAGGATGTCTGTTGTGGGGAGGGGAAGGCGATTGTAAGCTGGTTTGATCCTTAAGTGGTATAGAGAAAGTCAGCATATAAAAACCAACTCTTCTTCTTCTTGTAGGTGGGGCAGGTGAGCGAGTTCTGAGAGAACTGTGACTAGCCCAAGGTCACCCGGCAGGCTTCATGTGGAAGAGTGGGGAATATAAATTGGTTCTCCAGATTAGAGTCCACCACTCTTAACCACTACAACATGCTGAATGATTTCCGTCTAGACATTAGGAAGAATTTTCTAACAGAGCGGTTCCTCAGTGGAACAGGCTTCCTCGGGAGGTGGTAAGCTCTCCTTCCCTGGAAGTTTTAAAGAAGAGGTTAGATGGCCATCTGTCAGCAATGCTGATTCTGTGACCTTAGGCAGATGATGAGAGGGAGGGCATTTTGGCCATCTTCTGGTCACTGGGGGTGTGGGGAGGAGGTAGTTGTGAATTTCCTGCATTGTGCAGGGGGTTGGACTTGATGGCCCTGGTGGTCCCTTCCAACTCTATGATTCTATCATTTGGCACAACTCGGTCTGGGAGCAAAGACACTAAGGGCGACATTTTTCATTACCTTGCCGCTTTTTAATGGCGGTCTTACCGTCGCTTTCTGCGGGCTCTCCTTGGAAACTGTCAGCTCGGAAGAGGTGGACTTCCATCAGCTCTGTGTTGCCCACGAATTCGAAAGTGATCCGGCCCACCTTCTCCAAGGTGTCCACCGTCAGGCCGCACTCTTCCTGCAGCTCCCTGATGGGAATGAGCAACTCGGAATGAAGGAATGCGGAATGAATGGGCAACGCGGAATGAAGGAATGCGGAATGAATGGGCATGAATGGGCAACGCGGAATGAAGGAACGAGTTGATGGACGCGTGAAGCTGCCTTCTACTGAATCAGACCATCAGTCCATCCAGATCAGTATTGTCTACTCAAGACTGGCAGCTGCTCTCCAGGGTCTCAGGCAGAGGTCTTTCACGTCACCTAGTGCCTGGTTCCTTCAGCTGGGGATTGAACCTGGGACCTTCTGTATGCCAGGCAGATGCTCCACCACTGAGTCCCTTCCCTTTGCCTTATACTGAATTAGACCCTTGTCCCATCCAGGTCAGTATTGTCTACTCAAACTGGCAGCAGCTCTCCTGGGTGTCAGGCGGAGGTCTTTCACATCACCTACTGCCTGGAACTGATCTGAGCTCACCTCCTGGCCGCTTGCTCGATGGTTTCTCCCGGCTGTGCCTTCCCTCCGAAGCCGTTCCACCGCCCGGCGCCAAAGCCACGTTTCTTCATGCCCAGCAGGATTCGCTGGGGCTGCACCACCAGCACGAGCGTGAACAGCTTGCTGGTGAACATGCTCGGCTCTCTCTGCAACGGGAAGGATACCATCAGGTGTGTGATTGTGATGAAAGGCAGGTCTGCAGACAGTGAGCTCAGTAGGACACTCGAAAGTGTCCACAGTGTTTTGTGCGGGCCCTAAGAAAATGTAGTCACAATTCTCTCTGAACTCTCTCCGCTCCATCTATCTCACAAGGTGTCCGTTGTGGGGAGGAGAAGGCGATTTTCAGCCGCTTTGAGACTCCTTAAAAAGGTAGAGCCAAGCGGGGTATAAAAACCAACCCTCTTTCTTTTTCTTCATCCCCACGCACCAATTTCACTCCAATGCAGTCATCCTATTGAAACCGTGCAGAGGAAATGCGTCCTTGTGCTGCGCTTGTTTTGTTCTAAGCCCGCGGAAGTCAATGGGCTCAGACTAGGCTTGCCAACCTCCAGGTAGGGCCTGGCTATCTCCCCAAATCACAGCTGATCTCCAGACTGCTTAGCTCAATCCCCCCAGAGAAAACGACAGCTTTGGAGGGTGGGGCTCTAGGGCATTTTCAAATACTTAATTCATCGCTGGGAATACATAATGTGGTAACCCCCAAAATCAAACGACAAAGTTTTTTTATATGGTGCGAACGTAACAAAACAACATGAACGTACAAGTGCGTGCTAGCCGTATATACAATGGTCAAGCAGCCCCATGTGCGTGTGTGTAAAGTGCCGTCAAGTCGCAGCCGACTTATGGCGACCCCTTAAGGGGGTTTCATGGCAAGAGACTAACAGAGGTGGTTTGCCAGTGCCTTCCTCTGCACAGCAAGCCTGGTATTCCTTGGTGGTCTCCCATCCAAATACTAACCAGGGCCGACCCTGCTTAGCTTCTGAGATCTGATGAGATCGGGCTAGCCTGGGCCATCCAGGTCAGGGCAAGCAGCCCCGTAGACGGAGGAAAATGTTCATATATACAAATCAATGTTCATATATACAAATCATATATACAAATCAAATGCAGTGGCGTAAAAGCCTGCTTACTGGAGGTTGGCCAGCCTAGCTGGGACTGGATGGCACTTTGCGCGCGCACAGTGGCCATAGCCCCCACTGCTGAGCTCCCTCCCCTCCCCAAACCCCCCTCCCCAGGCTCCATACCCCTTCCCAAAATACCTCCAGGAATCTTCCAACCCAAAGTTGGCAAGCCTTCCCCGGCTCGACTTTGCCCAGCCCAGGATTGCAAAGGATCCCGCCGCTCTGGGCGGGGACAGGCACGGAGCCGCTCTCCCCATTGGGCGGCGGAACTAGAGGGGCGGGGCCCGGTTTCCGGCCGGGGCGGCTGGGGCGCCGGACCCGATCTGGTCCGTCCGCTATAAGGGTCCCCCGGCTCCCGTTCCCGGAAGTGGTGGTGGTGGCCGGCCTTGGGGGGGGGCATGATCCGGTGAGCGCCTCGGACTGTCTTCTGTTTCAGAGGAGGGTGGGGGTCGCGGTTGGGGCCCCCAGCTGGGGCTGGGGGGTGGCCCAGGCCCCAAGGCCTCCATGCGCTCATCCGCCTCGTTGGTACAGCTGAGGGATGCCAACCTCCAGGTGGGGCCTGGGGGTCCCCCGGAGTTACAGCTCGTCTCCAGGCTGCAGACATCAGTCCCCCTGGAGAAAAGGGGTGCTTTGGAGGGGGGCTCTATGTAGGGATGCCAACCTCCAGGTGGGGCCTGGGGGTCCCCCGGAGTTACAGCTAATCTCCAGGCTGCAGACATCAGTCCCCCTGGAGAAAAGGGGTGCTTTGGAGGGGGGCTCTATGTAGGGATGCCAACCTCCAGGTGGGGCCTGGGGGTCCCCCGGAGTTACAGCTAATCTCCAGGCTGCAGACATCAGTCCCCCTGGAGAAGAGGGGTGCTTTGGAGGGGGCTCTATGTAGGGATGCCAACCTCCAGGTGGGACCTGGGGGTCCCCCGGAGTTACAGCTAATCTCCAGGCTGCAGACATCAGTCCCCCTGGAGAAAAGGGGTGCTTTGGAGGGGGGGGCTGTATGATGTTTGGTCCCCCTGGAGAAAAGGGGTGCTTTGCAGATTGGACTCTATGATGTTTGGTCCCCCTGGAGAAAAGGGGTGCTTTGCAGATTGGACTCTATGATATTTGGTCCCCCTGGAGAAAAGGGATGCTTTGCAGATTGGGCTCTATGAGATTTGGTCCCACTGAGGTTCCTCCCTTCCTGCAGTGCCAGCCTCCAGGTGGGACCTGGGGATCCCCCAGAGTTACAGCTCATCTCCAGGCTGCAGAGATCAGTTTCCCTGGAGAAAAGGGGTGCTTTACAGATTGGACTCTATGAGATTTGGTCCCACTGAGGTCCCTCCCTTGTTTCAATGCCAGCCCCCAGGTAGGATTGCCAACCTCCAGGTGGGGCCTGGGGATCCCCCGGAGTTACAGCTCATCTCCAGGCTGCTGAGATCAGTCCCCCTGGAGAAAAGGAATGCTTTGGAGGGGGGGGGGGCTCTATGATATTTGGTCCCCCTGGAGAAAAGGGATGCTTTGCAGATTGGACTCTATGATATTTGGTCCCCCTGGAGAAAAGGGGTGCTTTGCAGATTGGACTCTATGATATTTGGTCCCCCTGGAGAAAAGGGATGCTTTGCAGATTGGACTCTATGATGTTTGGTCCCCCTGGAGAAAAGGGATGCTTTGGAGGGGGGCTCTATGTAGGGATGCCAACCTCCAGGTGGGACCTGGGGGTCCCCCGGAGTTACAGCTCGTCTCCAGGCTGCAGAGATTAGTCCCCCTGGAGAAAAGGGATGCTTTGCGGATTGGACTCTATGATATTTGGTCCCCCTGGAGAAAAGGGATGCTTTGCAGATTGGACTCTATGATGTTTGGTCCCCCTGGAGAAAAGGGATACTTTGCAGATTGGACTCTATGATGTTTGGTCCCACTGAGATTCCTCCCTTCCTGCAGTGCCAGCCTCCAGGTGGGACCTGGGGATCCCCCAGAGTTACAGCTCATCTCCAGGCTGCAGAGATCAGTCCCCCTGGAGAAAAGGGATGCTTTGCAGGGTGGGCTACTCTGTGGCATTGTCCCCCCGCTGAGGTCCTTCCCATCCGACTTATGGTGACCCCTTTTGGGGTTTTCATGGCAAGAGACTAACAGAGGTGGTTTGCCAGTGCCTTCCTCTGCACAGCAACCCTGGTCTTCCTTGGTGGTCTCCCATCCAAATACTAACCAGGGGTGACCCTGCTTAGCTTCTGAGATCTGACGAGATCAGGCTAGCCTGGGCCATCCAGGTCAGGGCCATATTATCCTACATGGAGATAGATCACGATGGGTAGCTGTGTTAGTCTGTCTATAGCAGTAGAAAAAAGCAAGAGTCCAGTAGCACCTTAAAGACTGATAAAATTTCGAGCTTTAGTGATATTTTCTTCAGGTATCTTCAGATACTTGAAGAAGTGAGCTGTGGCTCACGAAATCTCATATCCTGCCAGAAATGTTATTACCCTACATGAATTGAAAATGTTTCCTAGAACATGCTCCTGTAATGTGTGGGGCAGGGAAAAATCAGTAGCGAGAATCAACAGCAAATTTTTCCCCACTGGAGAACCCCTGATAAACTTCTATGTTCCCCAGCACAACAGCTTGAAGATTGATTTAGAGAAACAGAATCGGAAGCATGACAAAAATCCAAACTGACTGGTGTGGATTCTTAGACACCCCCTCCCCCAATGTCTTGTGCCCGTCCGGCAACACCAATATTTTCTTTCGTAGGTATCGGAGGTTACCAAGCCTTTTGCTTCAGGGCTCCCAACTCCATACAGCGTCGCGATGCCTGAAGAGCAAAACAGGGGCAGAGCAGCGTTGGCTGGAGCGACACTTCAAGGACCCGTTTGTCAAGGAAGCCAGGCAGCAGCACTATCGTTGCCGGAGCGCCTTCAAGCTTCTGGAAGTGGATGACAAACACGGCATCCTTCGCCCGGGGCTTTGTGTGTTAGACTGCGGCACGGCCCCCGGAGCTTGGGCTCAGGTGGCAGTCCAGAGGGTCAATGCGGCTGGTTCGGGTGAGTGCGTTTTGAAAGGGGAAACGAGTCAGGGGAACCCCTTTCCTGGCATGGTGTAGCGGTTAAGAGTGGCGGTCTCTAATGTGGAGGACCGGGTTTGATTCCCCACTCCTCCACGTGAGTGGCAGATGCTAATCCGGACCTCATCGAGTGAACCGGGTTGGTTTCCCCATTCCTACACGTGAGGCAAGCTGGGTGACCTTGGGCTAGTCACAGTCTTCATACTCTCTCAGCCTCACTTACCTCACAGGGTGTCTGTTGAGGAGAGAGGAAGGGAAGGCAATTGTAAGCCAGTTTGATTCTTCTTAAAAGGTAGAGAAAATCAGCATATAAAAACCAACTCTTCTTCTTCTGCTTCTTCTTTCCTTACATTTCCCCCTATCAGTCTTTTAGTTTAACACCTTACCCTCACTTGCTAGTTGGCCTCTCCTTTACCTCTCTTCCCTGTTCTCCCTGTATATTTCATATTGTATATTATAAGCTCATTGAAAGCTGAGTTAGTGTCTCTTTTTTGCCGACAAGACTCTAACCTGTGATATTAGGGTTGCCAATCTCCAGGTGGGGCCTGGGATCTCCTGAAATTATAACTAATTTCCAGGTGATAGAGATCGGTTCCCCTGGAGAAAATAACTGCTTGGGGGGGGGGATCTATGGTATTAAACCCAGTTCAGGTCCCTCCCCTCCCCAAACCCCACCCTCCCCAGGTTTTGCCACCTCCAGATAGTTCTCAATCCGGAGTTGGCAACCCCACGTGATCTCCACTGATGGCGGACATCAGTTATCGACCACCATTCAACCCTATCCAAACGCCGTAGGGTTTTGTTGGGAAGGGAGGGGGAGCAGATGGGCTCTCTTTTCATCCTTGTTGGGGACTTGATTTAAAATCTGGATTTTCACCTCTGGCAAGAGATGGCCAGCACCGTCTCTCAGGAACTAGCTTTTAATTCATTAATGTCAGCGAAAATGCTCCGACAGCAGAAAACGTTATCAGCTGACTTTGGAGCGGTGCGCCCGCCCTACTAGACAGTGTGATAGATGAAGATTTCTGAAGTATTGATCATCGCAGAAAGGCCTGCTTTTAAAATAGCTCATTACGGGGGGTGGCTAAAAATAACCTTTATACTGGCGAGAATGGAGTGATACGCAGGGTGTAGGCGTTTGCCTGGCCGGACTTTGCCGGCACGCAGATGGATGGGGAGGCAGGCAAGCATAGCAGACGCCAGGAAACTTCCTGCAACGTGTCTTAAGGAGGGATTCGGAGTTTCTCAGCAACGCCATGCTGTCCTCAGTGGTTGCTCCACTAAACTGGGAAGGTGGCAGTTGGTGTTCGTCTCTAGGAAGCAATACTGGCCGGTTTGAGATTTATTATTTATTTGCAATATTACGCCCTGCCAAGGAAAGTCAGCCTCCCAAAAAAAACCACCCAAGATAACAGAGGCAACAGTCTAACACGACAGTTTTGACAGATACTGGAAGACAATCAGTGTAACTAACAAAGTGCAGTAGACTGTCACAACGCCATCGCGGTGGAGTGGTTAAGAGCGGCAGACACTAATCTGGAGAACTGGGTTTGAGTCCCCACTTCTCTACATGAGCAGTGGACGCTAATCTGGGGAACTGCGTTTGATTCCCCACTGCTTCACATGAGTGGTGGATGCTAATCTAGAGAACCGGGTTTGATTCCCCACTCCTCCACATGAGTGGTGGATGCTAATCTAGAGAACTGCGTTTGATTCCCCACTCCTCCACCTGAGTGGCAGAGGCTAATCTGGTGAACCGGGTTGGTTTTGCCACTCCTACGCATGAAACCAGCTGGGTGAACTTGGGCTAGTCACACTCTCTCAGCCTCTCCTACCTCACAGGGTGTCTGTTGTGGGGAGGGGGAGGGAAGGTGATTGTAAGCTGGTTTGATTCTTTCTTAAGTGGTAGAGAAAGTCAGCGAATAAAAACTAACTCTTCTTCTTCTGCTACTTCTTTTTCGTCCTTGTCTTCTTCTTCCTTGTCTTCTTCTTCCTCTTCTGCACATGAATCATGAATCATCCCATCCATGTTTTTGACACTGATTGCTTGTTTCCTAGATCAAGGCGCCCCCATTGGCTTTTTTCTTGGAGTTGACCTCCTTCACATTTTCCCTCTGAAAGGCGCCGTCTTCCTGCCTCATTCCGACATAACCGACCCGAGCACTCAAAAGAAGATCCAGGAGGTCCTTCCCAAAGGCAAGGCGGACGTCATCCTGAGCGACATGGCGCCCAACGCCACCGGGATCCGGGACATCGATCACCAGCGCCAGATTGGCTTGTGCTTGTCCCTCGCGGATCTGGCCCAGCGCATTTTGGCGTCCGGCGGGACCCTACTCTGCAAGGTGTGGGACGGCTCAGAAAGCCGTCGCTTTCAGAAGAGATTGCTGCAAGACTTTGCGGAAGTGAGAACCTTAAAGCCCCAAGCCAGTCGGAAGGAATCAGCTGAGATGTATTACCTGGCGAAATCGTTCAGACCACAGCGTTTAAAAAATGTGAATGATGGTGCCGGTGCTTAGCAAGGTCTCTTAGTTAAAGCCGCGGAAATTTCAGGGATTTGATCGCAACGGGCCCACGTGTGCCTCATTCTCTTACCAGCTGGCAGTGTTGCGGAAACTGAAAGGGTGTGGAAGGGATGAAATTAACAAGCTGTTAGGTCTGGCCAAGGGGTAACTTTGAAGCAGCGCGAGGGGCACTTTTTCAACTTTGTGGAATGGGCGGAGAGACCATCAGAATATACCCATCAACCCGTTTGCACCTCTGTAAGCTACTGACGAGGGCTCGTTGTTATCAGATATTGCTTGCGCGAAGTACCACTGGTCTAAACAAAAAAGAGCAATGCTGTGGAGTGTGGTTAAGTAACTTTGTATTTTAACAATGCTTTAAAAAATAACCACACCGCTTATACTGATTGTCAAGTTATTAGGAACGGGATTCCTAGTTTTAGGAATAATAAACACGTTCTACTCTGAAGTTTGCTTTTGTTTTTTTGGGAGGGGGATTCTGAGAAAGGACGCGGAGCACGTCAGATTTCTAAGATCATCCCTTACGTTTTGATCACAATGGGCAACCAAAGTATTTATTACAGTCCACGGCCAGCAAATACCAGCAAAAGTACAAAAATGGGAACATTATAAAAATAATCACAGAACACATCAGTCACGAATACAGATAAACATAATGTGTTTGACGAATACTAAAAATTAAATCGCCTCAAGGACTTGAGATAGATCACAATGGTCTGATTCAGTGTAAGGCAGCTTTATGTATGTTCATGGCTAAGAGGTTGTTCTGCCAAGGCAGAGGTTCTTTTGGATTTGGAGGCAATAAATAGGTAGGTGAAGGAAAAGCAATGCTTTACTTATAACACACAGCATTCAGCTTATAACACAAAGCATTCAGCTGGCACACAATATAGCATTTATACTTTGCTCTGCTCTGGTTTTACTCTGGTTTTACGCTTTACTCTGCTCTGGTTAGACCTCAACTAGAGTACTGTGTTCAGTTCTGGGCACCACAATTTAAGAAAGATGTAGACAAGCTGGAACGTGTCCAGAGGAGGGCAACGAAGATGGTGAGGGATCTGGAGACCAAGTCCTGTGAGGAAAGGTTGAAGGAGCTGGGGATATTTAGCCTGGAGAGGAGAAGACTGAGAGGGGATATGATAACCATCTTCAAGTACTTGAAGGGCTGTCGTATAGAGGAGGGTGCCGAGTTGTTTTCTGTTGCCCCAGAAGGTCGGACCAAAACCAGCAGGTTGAAATTAAATCAAAAGAGTTTCTTGTCTAGACATTAGGAAGAATTTTCTAACAGAGCGGTTCCTCAGTGGGACAGGCTTCCTCGGGAGGTGGTGGGCTCTTCTTCCTTGGAGGTTTTTAAGAAGAGGTTAGATGGCCATCCGTCAGCAATGCTGATTCTGTGACCTTAGGCAGATGATGAGAGGGAGGGCATCTTGGCCATCTTCTGGTCACTGGGGGTGTGGAAGGGGAAGGTAGTTGTGAATGGCTACACTGAACAGGAAAAAAGGTGCCATTCGCCTGACCCCTTCAACCAGTCACGGGGGAGTATCCATGGAACTTTCCAGACGAGGAGCAAGTCCCCCTCCCCTTACCAGATCCCCAGCTGAGTTGGGTGAGTCAGTTAACTGGCCTGAGAACATGTCCTGGAAGAGCTGGGTGTGCGTAATTGGGTAACCAACACCTGCAAGGTATGTCAGGGAAAGAGCTAATATCTATCTATCTATCTATCTATCTATCTATCTATCTATCTATCTATCTATCTATCTATCTATCTATCTATCTATCTAATCTCAGCCTGTTTTGTTATTTCAATTGCTGATTTAGCAGTGATAGTGAGTCTTTTGTTACCACCTGGAGGTTGGCAACCCTAACCATTCCATTACAGTGCAGTTCTATTTACCTGTGCATTTATCATTCCCTTTTGCAAGAAGAAACGGATGTTGCTTGGATTTGGCTCAACTCCCCGCAACCCCCATATTTTGCAAACCAGCCTCCATCCTCAAAAACCAGCGACCATCCAAAAAAAAAAAAAAACCCCTCCTGCATCCCCTGCGCGCCTCTATTCCCCTTTGTTTCATTAATAATTTTTTTTATTTTCTGCAGTGAACGGATCAACAAAAAACAACATAATAGCCATCATGAAAAGTAAAACAAGTCACATCTCTAATTCAACAATCAAATGACTCCCCCCTCTCCCTCTCCCTCTCCCATCTGAAAATAAATGGAATAAACTTTTGCAAACGGAGCCAGTCCCAGTATTGTTGCAATGAACCTGTTGCTGTCGGATCCAACGTTATTAAAGCAATACCTAATATAAAAATTAATGCAAAATAAGGTTTGCGCGCCTCTATTCGCGACGTTACGGCGGCGAGGGGCAGCGCGTGCGCAACGCCTCGCAGCCTTACGGTAGAGGGAAGGCATCGCCCCCCCCCCCGCCCGGTCTCGCGAAGCGCAGGAGGGAAGTCTCGCGAGACTTGGCGTCCCCGGGCAATTAGGGAGATGCAAGCGCGCGCGCGAGAGAGAGAGATGGAGAGAAGCAGCGCCAGCAGCGCGGAGGGCTGGGGCGGGTGAGTGCCTCAGAGCATGTCTAGAGTGCTTTCTTCCAGGAAGGCCCCCCCCCTTGCAAAAAAAGCCTCCCTTTCCCATTTATTTATTCGTTGGGTGCATTAAAAAAACATCCCCTGCTTTGCTTTCCTTTAGGGGGTCTTGGCATGCACTATTGTGCAGGCTAGGGACCCCTTCTTTGGGAGGCTCACGCTCGCCCCCCCAGCACCTGGGGCGGGTGAGTGCCCCTGAGCATGTCTAGAGTGCTTTCTGCCAGGAAGCCCCCCCCTTGCAAAAAAAGCCTCCCTTTCCTATTTATTTATTCGTTGGGTGCATTAAAAAAAAAACACACACACCCTGCTTTGCTTTCCTCCAAGGGGGTCTTTGCATGCACTATTGTGGCTAGGGACCCCTTCTTTGGGAGGCTCACGCTCGCCCCCCCAGCACCTGGGGCGGGTGAGTGCCCCTGAGCATGTCTAGAGTGCTTTCTGTCAGGAAGCCCCCCCCTTGCAAAAAAAAAGCCTCCCTTTCCTATTTATTTATTCCTTGGGTGCATTAAAAAAAAATCTCCTGATTTGCTTTCCTCCAAGGGGGTCTTTGCATGCAATATTGTGCAGGCTAGGGACCCCTTCTTTGGGAGGCTCACGCTCGCCCCCCAGCACCTGGGGCGGGTGAGTGCCCCTGAGCATGTCTAGAGTGCTTTCTGCCAGGAAAACAGCCTCCCTTTCCCATTTATTTATTCGATGGGTGCATTAAAAACAACAACATCCCCTGCTTTGCTTTCCTCCAAGGGGGTCTTTTCATGCAACATTTTGCACGTTAGGGACCCCTTCTTTGGGAGGCTCATGCTTGCACACCCCCCCCAGCACCTGGGGCCCAAACAATAAGTTTGGGGGGCGGTGGATGTTGCGAACCACGCAGAGGCGAGCAGCTGAGTCTGCCCTTTTGCGTGGCCTTTTAATTCACCTTTTAAATTTAAATGCCTCTTTGAGCACCATTGATAAGTCTGGAAGTGGTTATTTTGAGTACTGAAATGTAATCCCCATGTTTTATTTTTGATTAGGTTTGTTTTGCAAACTGCTTTGGGCAGGTTTCTGGAGAGGCGGCATAACACTTTGCCGAACGGACAAACAAACGCATCCTTTTCCCCCCAGGATTTTGTTCTACTGTTTTTCATCTTGTGAGTCAACTCAAAACATACACACACACACACGTATATATACACAGAGGGAGAGAGAGTCAAGCTGCACCTTGACTCGAGCTTACTAGCCAGCGACTCAAAATCAGAGTTTTGGCAAGGATGAGAGTCGTGCGATTTCAAGCAGGAGTGGAGAAAAATATGTCCTTTCCATGGTAGATATTTTAATTTTTCTTTTGAAAGGGGGTCAGGAGAACATAAGAACATCAGAAAGGCCCTGCTGGATCAGACCCAGGCCCATCAAGTCCTGCAGTCTGTTCACACCGTGGCCAACCAGGTGCCTCTAGGAAGCCCACAAACAAGACCACTGCAGCAGCACCGTCCTGCCTGTGTTCCTCCGCACCCAAAATAATAGGCATGCTCCTCTGATCCTGGAGAGAATAGGTATGCATCATGACTAGTATCCATTCTAACTAATAGCCATGAATACCCCTCTCCTCCATGAATATGTCCACTCCCCTCTTCAAGCCCTCCAAGCTGGCAGCCATCACCACATCCTGGGGCAGGGAGTTCCACAGTTTAACTCTGCGTTGTGTGAAAAAATACTTCCTTTTATCTGTTCTGAATCTCTCGCCCTCCAGCTTTAGCAGATGACCCCGTGTTCTAGTATTATGGGAGAGGGAGAAAAACGTCTCCCTGTCCACTCTCTCCAAACCATGCATAATTGTATAGACCTCTATCATGTCTCCCCTCAGCCACCTTCTTTCCAAGCTAAACAGCCCTAAGCGTCCTAACCGCTCCCCATAGGACAGTTGCTCTAGTCCCCTAATCATTTTGGTTGCTTTTTTCTGCACCTTCTCAAGCTCTGTAATATCCTTTTTTAGGTGTGACCAGAACTGTACACAGTATTCCAAGTGTGGTCTCACCATAGATTTGTACAAGGGCAGTATGCTATCAGCAGTTTTATTTTCTATTCCTCGTCTAATTATGGCCAGCATAGAATTTGCCTTTTTTACAGCAGCCGCACCCTGGGTTGACATCTTCATTGAGCTATCTACTACCACCCCAAGATCCCTTTCTTGGTCTGTCGCTGCCAGCACAGATCCCATCAGTGTATATGTGAAGTTGGGATTTTTTGCCCCAATATGCATCACTTTACACTTGGAGAAACAACTTGATTCTGGCCGGTTGCGAATCGCTGTGACAGCGCCCCGGATTGTGCCAAACATTTTACATTTCAGGAGAGCTTTATTTAGAAAATGTAGCTCTTGTCTCCTCCAGGCGACGTGTTTTGATTCGGCTCACCAAAGAAAAACAGTGGAATAAAATCCCGGAAAACAACAACGAACGAATGATCAATAATATCCCAAGCCGTGCAAACACAGCAGAGCCATAAAGCAATGTTCGGTGACGTAGAATGATATCTCTGAAACATCCCTCAAGCTAGAAGGTCGGACCAGAACCAACGGGTTGAAATTAAATCGAAAGAGTTTCCGTCTAGACATTAGAAAATTCTTCCTAACAGTTAGAGCAGTTCCTCAGTGGAACAGGCTTCCTCGGGAGGTGGTGAGCTCTCCTTCCCTGGAGGTTTTGAAGCAGAGGCTAGATGGCCATCTGTCAGCAATGCTGATTCTATGACCTTGGGCAGATCATGGGAGGGAGGGCATCTTGGCCATCTTCAGGGCCAAGGGGTCACTGGGTGTGGGGTATGTGTGTGTGTGGCGGGGAGGTAGTTGTGAATGTCCTGCACTGTGCAGGGGGTTGGACTAGATGACCCTGATGGTCCCTTCCAACTCTATGATTCTGTGATTCTAGAAGTGGGTGGTAATAATGGCAGAACTCCCCCCCCCTTTGGTAAAAATAAATGTTTCAGTCAAGCATCTAAAAGCCATCAAGGTAGGCGCCAAGCGGGAAGGCGAACATCTCTTCGAGAGCCTGTGTGCGGTAGTGGTTCGTGTTGGACCCAGGTTCGAGTTCCTCCTCCATGGAAGCTTGCTGGGTGACCTGGGGCCGACTATAAGCCAAACTTACCTCGCAGGGTTGTCATGTGGCTGAAATGGAGGTGAGGGGAATGATGTCAGCCACTTAGGGTCCCGATTTCGAAACAGGGTATATAAATAAGTTGAAGAATCATCTTCAACCCTCTGTGTATACAACTGATTTTTTTTTGTATTCCTAAGTACCAGCCCAATTTATTATTCTTTTAATTTATACCTGTCCCATGATTTATACTAGGGGTTGTCAAACTCCTTTGTTACGAGGGTTGGATATGACAGAAATGTCACTTGGTCGGGCCGGGCCATGTGTACCATACAATTAAATGCCAGGTACTGAAGATACAAGCTTTATAGAAGACCCAGGCAAAGCCAATTAATGATATTATTTTTTACTTTATTTTTTACTTAAAAATACGTGCTTAAAACAATAAAACTCGTACAGTATTTTCTTTTATTTAACAGTCTTTGAGCATTGACACCTTGACAACGAAGGCAGCTCTGACTCTTGAAAGCTCATAGTCCGAAAATCTTGTTGGTTTCTAAAGTGCCCCTGGATTATAATCTAGCTGTAGAAAATATGGTCCTACATAACCCTGAAGGCTTAAAAAAAAAAAAAGGAAATTGAGGCTGACTTCTAGAGCCTGAGAAAATTTATCAAGGCCCCGCCCAATGTGGAAGAGCTTTTGCCACTGTTTGCTCGGCGGGTGGATTGGTGGAGCCTCACTGGTGTGGCGCAGTGTACCTTCGCTGGCTGATGCGAACGGAGCGTGCGCCCCCAGCCGATGAGCTTTGACGCCCGAAAGATGAAACTCTGAAAATCTCGCTGGTCTCTTAAGGCGCTGCGCTAGCCAGCAATAAAAGGGAAAGGATTCAAAACGTGTTAAAAAAAAAAATCCAACTTATGTTGTCTGTTTGCAAATCTAGGCAGGTTTAAATCTTCAGGAATCTTTCCTTCTTGCATGCAAGCAACAACTTTCTCTGTCCCCAGATATTCCTCCAGTTTGGGAAGGCCGCTTTGGTTATAACTAGCCATGCGCACAAACTTTTCCCTCCTGAAAATTTTCATTATCCATTTTCTCCCCCCCCCCCCCCGCAGGAGCAAGGAAGACATGGAGGAGAATACGCTGGTCTTATCTGTGATGAAGCATTTAGACCGGGTGTTGGCTCCGGCCGCTGACCCGGCCCAGAGCTCTGTGCACGTGCGGTACCAACAGATGATGCGGGTAAGGCGCCTGCGCGATCCCTTCTCGGTCCTGTGTTCACGATACTACAGGTCCTGCCCCGGCGGCCATGCCGAGCCGGGGCAACGACCTTGCCCGTCGTAAAGCAACAGTTTCAATGGGGTTCCGTATTGTGAGCGAGTACGCCAGCGTGGTTCGGGCCAAAGATCAGAGGAGCAGGCCTATTATTTTGGGTGCTGGGGAACACAGGCAGGATAATGCTGCTGCAGTTATCTGGTTTATGGGCTTCCTAGAGGCACCTGGTTGGCCACTGTGCGGACAGACTGCTGGACTTGTTGGACCTTGGTCTGATCCAGCAGGACTTTTCTTACGTCCTTTACGTACTCCAGTTCAGTTGCCTAAAACAATTAATTCATTGTGTGTGCCCTTTTGGGCGGGGAGCTCGCGGTCATGTCCGTGTTTGGGATTGATGATGCCCTCCTAATGCCAGACAGTTCGCCGAGCCTCTCTTCCAAACTGGTTCGCGGGACTAGAATCCCTGAAATGTTCCCGAAGTCGTCTTTGAATCGTTTGGCAGGTGGCTACGGGTGTGCTGTTTGTGACGCATCTCTCCCTCCCTCTTTTGCCCTCCCCGCCGACGGATCAGGCCGAAGAGGAGGCCGAGCAGATCCATTCCGGGACACGGCTCTTGCAAGCGGAACGGGAGAAGATGCAGATGGAGCTGAGTCACAAGAAGGCCCGCATCGAGCTGGAGAAACAGGCCAACTCGCATGCGAGGAATTACGAGGTGGGGGCAAGCAGTTCTGCCAAGAGTTGGTTCTTCTATGCTGACTATATCTACCACTTAAGGGAGAATCAAACCGGCTTACAATCCCCTTCCCCTCCCCACAACAGACACCCTGTGAGGTAGGTGGGGCTGAGAGAGTGTGACTAGCCCAAGGTCACCCAGCTGGCTTTGTGTGGAGGAGTGGGGAAACTGACCCGGTTCACCAGATTAGCGTCCGCCGCTTATGTGGAGGAGTGGGGGATCGAACCCGGTTCTCCAGATCAGACTCCCAACACTCCAAACCACCGCTCTTAACCACTAGATCACCCTTTTGTGGTTTTCTTGGTGTGATTTGTCTTGTGGCGAGCCTGCCGTAGGATCCTGGGAGCTTGTCGACTCCCGAGAGAGTGAGCCAGGCTGCATGCAGTTTGGACTCTTTCAGATCCCTTTAAACGTCCTTGAGAGGACGGAGCGTTTTGTCCTGGACCAGGACGGCGTGGGTTCAGGTCTCGGCTGTGTCGCGATGCTCCCTTGGGTGACTTAGGATAAGTTCTCACCTTGCAGCCGGGCCTACCTCACAGGGGTTGTGAGGATGGTATGGGGGGGGGACACTCTCACCCAGAGGCCACATTTGTAGCCTGCCCCATGGACACGGTCTAAATGTGATTAAGAGGAGTCCAGTGGTGTCTTAAAGATGAACAAAATCGATTCCAGGCAAAGGTTGCTTCAACAGGTTCGCAAAGGTTACATCCGTGAGGCCAGGGGTCTCCACCCTTTCTGAGCCTGTGGGAACTGTTGGAATTCTGACCCAGGGTGGTGTGTGCAACCACAAAATTGCTTCTACAGGAGGTAGACCAACCACACAATGGCTGCCACAGGAGGTAGACCCAACCACACAATGGCTGCCACAGGAGGTACACTCAACCACACAATGGCTGCCACAGGAGGTACACTCAACCACACAATGGCTGCCACAGGAGGTAGACCAACCACACAATGGCTGCTACAGGAGCTAGGCCCAACCACACAATGGCTGCCACAGGAGGTAGACCCAACCACACAATGGCTGCCACAGGAGCTAGGCCCAACCGCACAATGGCTGCCACAGGAGGTAGACCGAACCACACAATGGCTGCCACAGGAGGTAGACCCAACCACACAATGGCTGCCACAGGAGGTAGACCGACCACAAAATGGCTGCCACAGGAGGTAGACCAACCACACAATGGCTGCTACAGGAGCTAGGCCCAACCACACAATGGCTGCCACAGGAGGTAGACCCAACCACACAATGGCTGCCACAGGAGGTAGACCCAACCACACAATGGCTGCCACAGGAGGTAGACCAACCACACAATGGCTGCCACAGGAGGTAGACCCAACCACACAATGGCTGCCACAGGAGGTAGACCCAACCACACAATGGCTGCCACAGGAGGTAGACCCAACCACACAATGGCTGCCACAGGAGGTAGACCCAACCACACAATGGCTGCCACAGGAGGTAGACCCAACCACACAATGGCTGCCACAGGAGGTAGACCCAACCACACAATGGCTGCCACAGGAGGTAGACCAACCACACAATGGCTGCTACAGGAGCTAGGCCCAACCACACAATGGCTGCCACAGGAGGTAGACCCAACCACACAATGGCTGCCACAGGAGGTAGACCCAACCACACAATGGCTGCCACAGGAGGTAGACCCGACCACACAATGGCTGCCACAGGAGGTAGACCCGACCACAAAATGGCTGCCACAGGAGGTAGACCAACCACACAATGGCTGCCACAGGAGGTAGACTCAACCACAAAATGGCTGCCACAGGAGGTAGACCCAACCGCACATTGGCTGCCACAGGAGCTAGACCCAACCACAAAATGGCTGCCACAGGAGGTACACCCAACCACACAATGGCTGCCACAGAAGCTAGGCCCAACCACACAATGGCTGCCACAGGAGGTAGACCCAACCACAAATCTCTCTGGGGAGGGACTTCCAAAGTTCTGGGGCCACAGCCGAGAAGGCCCTTCCTCGCATTTCCACCCGTCTAGCTTCAGATGACTGGGGCAGCCAAAGCAACGCTTCCAAAGATTAGCTGAGCGTATGGGTTCAAAATCACACAAGGTTGGAAGAGACAATGGTCATCGAGTCCAACCCCCCGCCATGCAGGATCCCACAATCAAAGCGCTCCCGACAGATAACCATCCAACCTCTGCTTAAAGACCTCCAAAGACGGGGACTCAACCACCCTTCGAGGTAGCGCATTCCCCCATCGAACAGCCCTCACTGTCAGAAAGTTCTTCCTAATGTTTAGGTGGAATCGCTTTTCCGTTAGTTTAAATCCATTACTCCGTGTCCTAGTCTCGGGAGCAACAGAGAACAAGCTAGTTCCCTCATCAACACGACATCCCTTCCAATATTTAAACATGGCTATCGTGTCTCCCCTCAACCGTCTCTTCTCCAAACTAAACAAACCCAACTCCCTAAGTCTCACCCCATAGGGATTCCAGACCTTTGACCATTCTGGTCGCCCTCCTCTGGACACGCTCCAGCTTGTCAGCATCCTTCTTAAATTGTGGAGCCCCAAACTGGACACAGTATTCCAAGTGAGGTCTGACCAATGCAGAATACAGTGGTAGTATTACTTCCCTTGATCTAGACAGGTTCAATCCCCAGCATCTCCAGTTAAAAGGGACTAGGCAGGTAGGTGATGGGAAAGACCTCTTGCCGGAGACCCCGGAGAGCCACTGCCGGTCTGAGTAGACAATACTGACTTTGATGGACCCAGGGTCTGATTCAGTTCGGCTCTCCTCGGCCGAACCCCAAATTCAGCTGAGTCAGTCGCAGGAGCGCTTCGAAAAAAGCGAGGCGAGCTAAGCCAACGGCGTGGTAATTACCCGGCTCGGATTCCGCCTTCCAGGAAGTCATGTGGATCGACTTTTTTTTTTTATAGAGGAATCTTTTTGCCGTTTTGCATAATCCGCGCTTAGTATGCAAATCCGCGGCTTGTTTCGCTTTGATTAGCCGAGCAATTTGCTGCACCGTTTCCAATAAACGCGAATCGATTTGGGTCGGGAGGAAACACACGCTGGGGCGGAAATGATTTTGGGGGGTTCCTAAAAGGAAGAGGGAAATGACTTTCCTCCTGTAATGCGCAGCTGAGATTCAGTTGCCCGATACGCTGGCGATGCAGAAAAATCGTAGCTCCGGCTGGAAATCTTATTGTGATGGACCAGAGAGACATCCCTTTTAATAAGTTTAATTTTCATGTTGTGTATTAAACCGCATCAAGGGTCCAAGGGCTTGTACGTTGGCACTCTAAATTAGAGAGCCAGCGTGGTGTAGTGGTTAACAGCGGTGGTTTGGAGCGGCGGACTCTGATCTGGAGAACCGGGTTTGATTCCCCACTCCCCGGCAAGAGCGGCGGAGGCTAATCGGGTGAACGGGGTTTGTTTCCCGGCTCCTCTGCACGAAGCCAGCTGGGCGACCTTGGGCTAGTCACAACTCTCTCAGCCCCACCTTCCTCACAGGGTGCCTGTTGTGGGGAGGTGAAGGGAAGGTGATTGCAAGCTGCTTTGATTCTCCCTTAAGTGGTAGAGGAAGTTGGCATATAAAAACCAATTCATCATCATCATCATTGGCTGCTAAACGGAGAGCCTGGGTACTCAGGGAAAGGGGAAACCTCCACATTCAGAGGCAGTCAACCTCGGAATACCAGTTCTAGGGGGCAACGTTAGGGTAAGGCCTCC
The DNA here is from genome assembly GCF_029931775.1 of Euleptes europaea. Classification (NCBI taxonomy): domain Eukaryota; kingdom Metazoa; phylum Chordata; class Lepidosauria; order Squamata; family Sphaerodactylidae; genus Euleptes; species Euleptes europaea. The sequence continues at coordinate 13,123,253 of NC_079332.1, forward strand.
GCCTCTATGCCTGGTGTTTGGCCCTCCAGAACAATCCTATTGCATTGTTTGCTGAATGCCTCATCGTGTCCATTATATCGACTTGCTCTGTGTAATCTGCCTGAAGTCCCAGTGAGAGCGGGTTACAAATAATGTGAATAAATAAATATGCATTGAAATGTTTCAGTCTGTAAAAGCCTGGTTGGCTTCATTTTCAGTCCTAGAAAAGCCCTCAGCGGTTGAAGATGCATCTTTTTTGGTGGAATGGGAGGATGGCGGCTTCTTGCCTGTTCGTGTCTTTTTGAGAGCCAGCGTGGTGTAGTGGTTAAGAGCAGTGGTTCGGAGCGGTGGAGTCTGATCCGGAGAACCGGGTTTGATTCCCCACTCCCCCACATGGCCGGCGGAGGCTAATCTGGAGAACTGGGTTGGTTTCCCCACTCCGCCAGACGAAGCCACCTGGGTGACCTTGGGCTAGTCACATTTCTCTTAGAGTTTTCCTTGCCCCACCTACCTTACAGGGGAGTGGAAGGGAAGATGATTGTAAGCCGGTTTGATTCTTCCTTAAGTGGTAGAGAAAGTCGGCATATAAAAACCAACTCTTCTTCTTCCTCCTCTTCCTCCTCCTCTGATAGTTGGGCTAACAATGTTCTTTTTTTTGTTATAGTAAGGGATAGATAAATAATGGAAATAAATATTAGGATTAGAAACTATGCAAAAGACTATACAAATATATTTTGAGATGGAGGAGGGTGTAGGGGAAGTTAACCTAAGATTGAACGTAACAATCTTGGTGAATGTTTTTTATCTATTCTGATGTTTATTTGTATTTGCTGAAATAATGTGTTTAATAGATTAGAAAAATAAAAAAAATTGTATTTTTAAAAAAAAGATAGTTGGGCTAACAAATGCCAGACTGCAGGCAGAGGGAGAGAAGTCAGAGCACTGCGGAGGAAATAGCGCAAACCGCGCGAGGCTTAGACCAGGGGCTACAGATCAGAAATGGCTGGGCTGGATAGCGTATTGTCGCCAGGGTTGGTTGGTTTGGTTAAATCGCATTTTAATGTCTCCCCTCTCTCTAGCGGGAGTTCGACCGTAGCCAAGAACTCCTAAAGCAGATCAAGCAGTGTCGGGAAAGGGAAACGGAGGCCGAAAATAAGCTGAAAGAACAAATCGAGGCCAGTAAGACCTGTCAGAAGAACGCCGAGGCTGTGAACAAGAAACTACAAGAGAAGGAGAACCAGCTTGCCGAAGCGAATGAGGTAAGCTCTCTGCGTAGCCTCCGAGCCGACTTGGGACTTGGCGCCAATCGTTACCGCAATTTATTTTCTTCATTTAGTTATTGCTTGACTTCATTTATACCATGGCCTTTCTCCCTAATGAGGGCCCAAGGCGACTTGTATATCATGCTCCTCTCCTCCGTTTCATCCTCCCGACAACCCTGCGAGGTAGGTTAGGCTGACAGAGCGTGCCTGGCCCGAGGTCCCCCCGCGAGCTTCCGTGGCGGAGCGGGGATTCGAACCGGGGACGAACGGGTTTGGGGTGGGGAGGCAGACGAGAGCCGTTTGCGCAGATAGGAAAGGAAGCTGAAACCCACGGTGCCCCTGGAAACCACGAAGGGTTTAACAATGTGGAAAAAGCTATAGGAAGTGGTGGAGAGCATGGTGTGGTGGTTAAGAGCGGTGGACTCTAATCTGGAGAACCGGGTTTGATTCCCCACCCCTCCACATGAGCGGCGCACGCTAGTCTGGTGAACCGGGTTGGTTTCCTCCACAGGAAGCCTGCTGGGTGACCTTGGGCTAGTCACAGCTCTCCGAACTCTTTGAACCCCACCTCCCTCACAGGATGTCTGTTGTGGGGAGGGGAAGGGAAGGCAATTGTCAGCCTGTTTGATTCTCCTTAAAAGGTAGAGAAAGCCAGCATATAAAAACCAATTCTTCTTGGGGTCACTGGGGATGTGGGGGGAGGTAGTTGTGAATTTCCTGCATTGTTCAGGGGGTTGGACTAGATGACCCTGGTGGTCCCTTGCAGCTCTATGATTCTTCTTCGTATCAGCAGTGTCTGTGTATAGCCAGAAATGTCTATTTAATGTTTGATTGCATTTCTGAGAACTGGGGAGATATTTCAGGAGAGCTCGGAATACAGGTGTACGAAACTGTAGCTAAACAAGAGTTGTAGCTATAAAAGTCGCCGTATTCCTCTTAGCGTCACGTTCAAGAACTGGTATTCTCCGCTGTAATCTGGAACTGGTTCGTGAGCTTGCGGGTCACCCCAAAAAATGTCGGCCTTTGGCATATTTCCAAGATTAGGCGGCGCCTTTAGAGCAGGAGACCCCCAACCTTTTCGAGCCCGTGGGTGCCTTTGGAGGTCCGCCACTGGGCGATGGGTTCCGCCACAAAATGGCTGCGGCGGGAGGCAGAGCCGAGCACAAAATGGTTGCCACGCGGGGTGGGGGGGGGGCGCGGAGCCGCAGACTTTGAGGAAACCCAAGTGCAGAGGACGAAGGGAGTCATTAAAAACAAGAAACTGGGAAAGAGGGACTGCCTGTGGGAGGATTTATCTGGCCTCAGTTTCCATTGTTGGAGAATGTAGTGATACAGCGCTGGTGGATCCATTTGCACCACCCTCGACAGGTCCATCGTGTAGAACATAACATAAGGAAAGCCCTGCTGGATCAGACCAAGGCCCATCAAGTCCAGCAGTCTGTTCACACAGCGCCCAACCAGGTGCCTCTAGGAAGCCCCCAAAGAAGACGATTGCAGCAGCAGCATTACCCTGCCTGTCTTCCACAGCACCCAATATCATAGGCATGCTCCTCTGATCCTGGAGAGAATAGGTATGCATCATGACTACTATTATCCACTTTGACTAGTAGACATGGATAGCCCTCTACTCCATGGACACGTCCACTCCCCTCTTCAAGCCATCCAAGTTGGCAGCCATCCCACATCCTGGGGCAGGGAGTTCCACAATTTAACTATGCGTTGCGTAAGAAAGACTTCCTTTTATCAGTTTTGAATCTCTCACCCTCCAGCTCCAGCAGATGACCCCACGTTCTAGTATTATGAGAGAGGGAGAAAAGCTTCATCCTGTCCACTTTCTCCGTACCATGCATCATTTTATAGACCTCTGTCATGTCTCCCCTTAGCCGCCGCCTTTCTGAGCTAAACAGCCTTAAACGTTTGAACCTCTCCTCATAGCGCCGTTGCTCTACCCCCCCTCCCCCCGATCATTTTGGTTGCTCTTTTCTGCACCTTCTCAAGCTCTGTAATACCTTTTTTTTTTTTTTGGCGTGGGGACCAGAACCGAACACAGCATTCGTTCCATCTTTGACAGCGCCCAATTTGCTTTTGCTAGCTTGGGTTTCCGCACTCGACGGGCGGTGACGGATGAGAGAGGGTGGTTTTTAAAACCTTTGTTCGGAGGTGATTTTTTAAAAAAACGGCCTGATTTATGTATTTCTTGCTTCCTTGCGCTGGCCTGGCCGAGTAGCGGCTCGCCGGCTTTGACGGTCAGCCCCGGGGGGCCTCTCTCCCGCCTTCTTTCCCTTTTCAGAAGTCGGCCGCGCTGAAAGCGAGGATGTCCGAGCTGCAGTGGGACGTCATGAACCAGGAGAGGCAGATCAAGAGCCAGGAGTCGGAGAAGCAAGAGCTGACGGAGCAGCTGGAGGCACAGCGCAAGTGAGTCGGGGATTATCAACCGCCGACGGGCAAAGGCCGCGGCCGCTGGCGTCGCTCGGCAAAACTTTCCGACAGCTTTTGATTCCCCCCCCATTGTTCAAAGGGTTGCTTTGATCTGGATTCTCTGATTCTATTCTATGATTAACGGAGGAGAAGTCTATCAGTGGCTACTAGCCCTGGTGACCAACGGGAACCTCCACGTTCGGAGGCAGACAACCCCCGAATCTCAGGGCCGGGAGTCGACATCGAGACTCTATGCCCTGTGGTCGGCCTTCCGTAGTAACTGGTTGGCCTCTGTGAGACAAGAGGCTGGACTAGATGGGCCAGTGGTCCGATCCAGCAGGGCTCTTCTGATGTCCTTTTCAGGAGAAGGCCTCCCCCTCTGGGCCCTGACGTTGGACCTCCAGAGGAACTGGTTGGCCCCTGTGTGAGACAGGATGCTGGACTGGATGGACCCTCACTGGCCTGATCCAGCAGGGTTCTTCTTTCGTACTTTTGAAGGCTAACTGAAGTAAAGATCAAGTCACAATTTCATTCTTAAGCATCGGCAGTGAGCCCCGGCAAGCCTTTTTTGCTCTTTAGATGTGACCTCTTTGTTTGCATCATAGGAATTTGCAAGGCGCAAGTCCTGCAAGATCCTAAAAGCAGTTAATATTGGCTGTCTCATTTTCACAAGCAGGCGCACATAAAGGAGAAATGCCGCAGAGCCTGAGGGAGAACCATGTCTGTGACTTAAACCGTAGGATGGGACACGGTCCTTTGAATCAAAACTCCTTTGAAATTAAATCAAACGAGTTTCCGTCTAGACATTAGGAAGGATTTTCTAACAGAGCGGTTCCTCAGTGGAACGGGCTTCCTCGGGAGGTGGTGAGCTCCCCTTCCCTGGAGGTTTTGAAGCAGAGGCTAGATGGCCATCTGTCAGCAATGCTGATTCTGTGACCTTAGGCAGATGATGAGAGGGAGGGCATCTTGGCCATCTTCTGGTCACTAGGTGTTGGGGGGAGGTAGTTGTGAATTTCCTGCATTGTGCAGGGGGTTGGACTAGATGACCCTGGTGGTCCCTTCCAACTCTATGATTCTATTCTATGAATCGTACAAAGATGTCCCACGGGTATTTTTGGTCACAGGGAGAACATTAGCTTGGATAGATGATGAATGAGGCCCGCTAGCCGTTCCCGTGTGCCTTTTTAGCGTTCTTTCTTCTGTTAAACGTCCTTCTATTTTATGTCCATGTGGAACAGGCAGTGGCAAGAGGCCTGCCAGCAAATTCAGGCCCTGCAAGCCAAGCAAACCCAGATGGCCGACAAGGAGCAGAAGATTCAGGTGAGATCCAAAAGAGTTCTCCTACTCATTAGCATAGAGCGTGGGGTCCTTGGCTTTTCCAAGTTAAAAACTTTTTTATTTCTATGCCAAGTTGAAATTGTTGAAGACTTTCTATTCCTTGGCTCCATCATCCACCGAAAGGGAGACTGCAGCCAAGACATCAGAAGGAGGTTGAGACTGGGAAGGGCAGCCGTGAAGGAGCTAGGAAAGATCTTTTAAGTGTAAGGATGTGTCACTGGCCACCAAGGTCAAGTTAATTCATGCCAGCGTATTCCTTATTACTATGTATGGGTGTGAAAGCTGGGTAATGAAGATAGCTGATAGAAAGAAAGCAGATTCTATCAGGCCTTTGCTGTTCACATGACTAGGCCAGGCTCAGGCTTCGTGTCCAACGACCTTGGTTCTCATGCCTGTAAATAATGTGTACAGTTTCATCCGTCCTGTTTTCTGCAGCTGTGCAGATATTTGGTCTAACGCTTCCTGGGAACCCCATATCTCGGGTTGACTTCACTTTGTTTTACTTTCCCTGGCTGGAGTGTTTTTAAGCATGTACTCTCCTCTGTGTCGGTATGAACAGCCTGCTTCTGTTTGTAGACAGTCCGTTCTTTAATTTACCTTTTTGCTCCTAATAAAGTATTACTGCTGCAGGACTACTTGCCTGGATGAATTCGCTTATGGGATGCTAGGGGTAAATGCCTGATCCGGACAGATTCCTTTGAAATGTGGTGTTGGAGGAGAGTGTTAAGGATTCCGTGGACTGCTAAAAAAGCAAATCAGCGGGTTCTAGATCAAATCAATCCGGAAGTTAAATGACTCAACTGAGGCTATCGTATTTTGGTCACATTATGAGAAGACAAGAGTCACTGGAGAAGACAATCATGCTAGGAAAAGTTGAGGGCAGCAGGAAAAGAGGAAGACCCAACAAGAAAGGGATTGACTCAAGTCAATCTGAGCAAGGCTGTTAAGGATAGGACGTTTTGGAGGAGATTGATTCATAGGGTCGCCAGGAGTCGGAAGCGACTTGACTGCACTTACACACACACAAGTTGTCAGCTTTGTGTAGAAATGAGGACAACAGTGAATCGGATGTGCCGTTCTGAGTTAGCTGGTACGGAATAACTCTCGAAAGGTGTACTCTGGTTTAATATGGTGTCGGTATCATGAGTTTTGTTTATAAATAAATTTAAAAAGAAAATTTAGCCTAGATCCATCCCAGCGGCGGCACAGGTTGTGTTTGATCTTTCTGCGTGCGCTTGCGATGGCCGCCAGCCGTATCGGTCTGCTCATTCTCGTCTCCTCCTTTCAACAGGAATTGGAGCAGAAGCTGGCTTTGCAGGAACAAGACGCCGCGATCGTCAGGAACATGAAGGCCGACTTGGCCCGGTTCCCCAAAATGGAACGGGAGCTGCGGCAGCTCAGAGAGGAGAACGCTTATCTCAGGTTCGAAGTCAACTGCCGCACTTTGCGCGTGCTCGTTTTGTCTCTTCCGGCCCTGCCCGTCCCCGTTGGCTTTCGCGTCAACGTGACAAAGTTGTTCCATGCCTTGGGGCCTGGCGGTCTACCCTCTTTTTTAGCTGGGCCGTTGCCCGTGTGTGTCTCGTATAAACTCCGGTAGCTAAAGGTGGATGCGCGGGGTACTACTTTGAGATCGGGGCAGGAGAGCATGCGGGTGGTGTACTGTCTCTCCCCCACCAAGTTTTTATTCAATTTTTCCAATATTATACAAACAAACTAACTAACTAACATCCATTCACAAACATACAATATGTGCCATCATTCAGGGAGTGTACTTTACGTTAAGGAGCCCCGTGGCGCAGAGTGTTAAGCTGCAGTACTGCAGTCCAAAGCTCTGCTCACGACCCGAGTTCGATCCCGGCGGAAGTCGGTTTTCGGGTAGCCGGCTCAAGGTTGACTCAGCCTTCCATCCTTCCGAGGTTGGTCAAATGAGTCCCCAGCTTGCTGGGGGGAAAGGGAAGACGACTGGGGAAGGCACTGGCAAACCACCCCGCAAACAAGGTCTGCCTAGTAAATCATAGAATCATAGAGTTGGAAGGGACCACCAGGGTGATCAAGTCCAACCCCCTGCGCAATGCAGGAAATTCACAACTACCTCCCCCCCACACCCCTAGTGACCAGAAGATGGCCAAGATGCCCTCCCTCTCATCATCTGCCTAAGGTCACAGAATCAGCATTGCTGACAGATGGCCATCTAACCTCTTCTTCAAAACCTCCAGGGGAGGAGAGCTCACCACCTCCCGAGGAAGCCTGTTCCACTGAGGAACCGCTCTAACTCTCAGAAAACGTCGGGATGTGATATAGCCCCATGGGTTAGTAATGACCCGGCCCTTGCACAGGGGGCCTTCACCTTTTAACTTTACATTAATCGCTGAAATCTCACTAATCATTTGCTGTCGTAACATAGTTAAGACGTGTGCTGTCTTAACGTCGGGGGGGTCGCTCCTTTTCCGTGCTCAGGGAAATGAAAGAGAACAACGGGCTGCTCAGAGAGGAAGTGGAGGGGCTCCAGAGGAAACTCGAACGCTACGAGAAGGTCCAGGCGGATATGGTGGCGCTAGAACTGGAGAAGGAGGTGAGATCCCTTAGGGTTTGCATGAAAAGGTTTAGTCGTGCTGCCCTTACTTGTGATTTTTTTTTCTCCTAATGTGCATATTGTACCTGATAAACTATGACTGGTCTAATGTCAAGAGTTTCATATCGAGTCCACTGTGTATCACTTACGACCGGGGTCCCCAACCTTTCTCCTTGGGAATCTTGAGAAGGGATGGTGAACACTCCAAAATAGCTGCCATGGGAGGAGGAGCCAAAGCCCAAATGGGTGCCGGAGGAGGCGGAGCCACGCAGAACGCCTCCCTCCTCCCACCACCTGGGAAAATGGAAGGACTGCAGGGAGAATGGACTAATACTTCAGTGGCTGCCTGTTATTGCAGTTTTGAATTGCTGAATTACAACTAATGATGAAGCTCAAGACAATGCATTCTCCTGGATTGAACAGAGATCTGGGATTCCTGTCTCATTACCAATGCTAATTTCTCCACTCCTACCACCCCTCTGCATATCACACCTAATCCAGTCATGCCTACTAATGTCATTTATTGCTTTTGACATGTACATTGCCACTCACTCTAATCCTCTCTTTTCTACTTAAGGATAGATGGGCTCACATTCTAGCTGTATCTGAAGAAGTGAGCTGTGGCTCCCGCAAGCTCACACCCTGCCAGAAATTTTGTCAGTCTTTAAGGTGCTACTGGACTCTTGCTCTTACCTATTGCAGTTGTGGAAAACCCTTTCACTAGAGCCAGCGTGGTGGAGTGGTTAAGAGCGGCGGACTCTAACCTGGAGAGCCAGGTTTGATTCCCCGCTCCTCCACGTCAGCGGCAGACTCTGATCTGGAGAACCGGCTTTGATTCCCCTCTCCTCCACATGCAGCCTGCTGGGTGACCTTGGGCTAGTCACAGTTCTCTCTCCGACTCTCCCAGCCCCACCTACTTCACAAGGTGCCTGTTGTGGGGCGAGGAAGGTATTGTGATTGTAAGTCGCTTTGAGCCTCCTTTTGGTAGAGAAAAGCAGGGTATAAAAACGAACTCTTCTTCTTGAATGCCCACAGGCACCATGAAGCCCTGACTTGAGACATTCTCCAGGAAAGACATGTGTCTTCAGTGCGGCAGCTTCTTTAGCTTCGAAAGCTAAAGTCCAGAGGCACCTTAAAGACTAGCAAAATTAATTTTGATATGACCTTTCACAAGACACAGCCCGCTTCATCAGATCTATGAAAGAAAAACGTACTGGGAAATCTTACGGGGGAGGTTGAGGCGGCTTGGTGCGAGTTACGTCACCGATCTTTCAAGTGTAAAGTCTCTATGCAAGGGGGAAATCGAGGAGGCGATTTTGAACGAGTAGGTGTGCATTCTGCCATAAATCAACAGAATTAGTGGTTACATGTAGTGGATGGTGAGGGGTGGGTCAGGCTTCGCATTTACCTTTATCGTACGACTGCCGATAACGGTGTCTGGGATTCCGGAGTCGCCTAGGGGAAGATCGTAGATGGCGAACGCTCGAGGAAGAGCCTGCAATTTACACTTGGATCGTTGCTGTCGTCCGTGGCTCTAAACACACGCGCGGGATCAATAGGATCGGTTGCCGTGTCTTGGCGCGAGCGTAGTTGTTTAGAGTGCCAGGGACACTGTCGGTGTTACTGAGTGCAATCCAGTCTGCTCGACGGCGTAGACCGGGAGGACATAAAGCGCAAAGGTTAATTTTTGTTTGATGGGGGAAGCATGGCAGATCTGGAATTTTGGGACGGCAGGTGAGTCGGTGAAACCATGATGTATTTGCGGGCGGGGAGGAGAGAACACGCAACTGAAACGTATTGCATTAATCGTCGTCCATCCCTCCAATAAAGCTATTTTGGCTTCAGTTCTAGAACGAGCATGGCCCCTTTCCTTATTTCCCCGCGTGTGTAGTCTCGTAGAGCAAGCGCTGGCTGGGCACGGGTCACATAAAATGTTTTGCACATCCTTCTGGCCGCACAAAACGGGCTTTTGGCTTACTTGCGCGGGATAACAGAGGTGGTGAGCATTGAAGTCCCTCCCCAAACCCCGCCCTCCTCAGGCTCCACCGCCCAAAATCTCCAGGTATTTCCCAACCTGGAGCTGGCAATCCTAATTATTTATGTGGCTACGCATAAATAGAGTCCACCCTCTGAAGCATCCCTTTTTCTCCAGGGGAACTGATATCTGTAGTCAGGAAGAAGTCTCGTAAACGTAGGTGGGGTTGACTGAATGGGACGGCGTTAACCCCCTGCCTTGTTTCCTTTTTTCAGAAACTTCAGGGGAAGCTGGACACCTGGGAAAAACATGGCGAGAACACCGGCTTAAGTATCAAGTAAGCTTAAGGGATGGCATTAGAAGTCGGGGTTACGTTAGCATTCTGGGTTACTGTGGCTACATGCTTTTATTTATTTATTTTTATTTTATTCGATTCATACCCCTCCCTTTCCCAACCAAGTTGGGCTCAGGGCAGCTTCCAGCAGTTAGTATCTACGATACAATACAATACAATACAATACAATGGGAGAGCCAGCGTGGTGTAGTGGTTAAGAGTGGTGGTTTGGAGCAGCAGAGACTAATCTGGTGAACTGGGTTTGTTTCCCCACTCCTCCACCTGAAGCCAGCTGGGTGACCGTGGGCTAGTCACAGCTCTCTCAGCCCCACCTTTCTCACAGGGTGTCTGTTGTGGGGAGGGGAAGGGAAGGTGACCGTAAGCCGGTTTGATTCTGCGTTAAGTGGTAGAGAAAGTCGGCATATAAAAACCAACTCTTCTTTTTCTTCTACTTACCTAGTCCCTTTAATACGAGATGCCAGGGATTGAACCTGGGACCTTCTGCATGCCAAGCCGATGCTCTGCCACTGAGCTATGGCCCTTCCCATCATGTCGCATCGACACCTTTTTATTGGCATTCGCTGCCTTCATCAGTGTAGGTAGGAGAGGTACCCATCAAGAAGCTGAGAGAAAAGGGAAGAGAATGGACCATTTGGGGGCAACCTGCCACTTATCTGCCCGCCTGTTCCTATCCTCAGCTCATCCCTATTTGCATGTCTAGCTATCAACATGCTAGGAAAAGGGCCCCCTGCTGTGCTTTTAATCAATTTTTAAGTGGCAGTGAAAGTTGGCATATAAAAACCAACTCCTCCTCCTCCTCTTCTTCTTCGTCGTCTTCTTCTTCCATAAAATAATTACAAAAATACTATTTATGATTCAGGACTATCCAACAAGGGAAGCTGCTGATCAGCAGAGAAAGTTCCCACACATTCCAAGCGGAAAGGAATTCTTCACCATGTGGTCAGCCCTTTTTACTTTTCTCTTTGCCGTTCCGCCTTCCCTTCCCCCTCTAAGCGGCATTCGCCTTTAGAACGCCGTCCAGTCGGAAAACGCGTTGCATTTAGGAACACAGAGCTGGAAGGGACCTCAGGGGTCATCTAGTCCAACCCCCTGCACAACGCAGGAAATTCACAACTGCCTTCCTTCCCACTCCCCCAGTTGTCCCTGGTCTATGCCCAGAGGAAGGCAAAAAAACCCCAAAACCCTCCAGGATCCCTGGCCAATCTGGCCTGGAGGAAAATTCCTTCCTGACCCCAAAGTGGCCATTGGCATTACCCTGGGCATAGGGTAACAAGAGCCAAACATTGACGCGACCCTTCCTTCCCTTCCTCTCCTGGTCTGATTTGCAAGACTGCTGTGCTAAAGTTTTAGAGTCCTTGTGAAGTACGCGAGGGTTTTCCAGGTAGCGATTTTCAAGTAACTGGAACAAACGCCCTCGGGGACGCCGGTAAGATCTGTCGCCCCATTATATCAAGCACTTTCTCCCGCACTTGAAGACTTTAATTTCCCAACAAACCACTTGCTGCCGCGGGCAGACCCTATCGACGCGACTTCCAAGAGCGATTGCGACCGCGGCGCTCTTTCGCTTAAGACGGCGTTCCTTTTTGGCAGCCCCACGTCGTGGGCTCCGGGGTTTCCCCCATCCCTCCTACCCGGCTTTTCTTCCGACAGGCGGAAAGGGACGGAAGATGCGAGCTTTTCCTCGGCTCGCGCTGTTTTAATGTTCAATTAGGTAATTTCTCCGCGGGAGAGAAATGGGACTGAGAGAGACATTTTTCTGATGCAAATGACCACTTCATTTAAAATTGGGATCCTCGGTGCAGGCGTGGGTTTGCTTTCCAGCGGCGCCACGTTGCGTTGACGCTCTTAGGGATATTTCTTCACTCTCGGGGAGGGGGGAAAAGGAACTGCTTAGCCAGGATTAAAAAAAAATCCCCCTTTTATGCGGTTGGACGGAGTAGTGTTGGATAAGGAGAATGGCTCGGCTCTCAGGCCCTTGGGTGTACGTTGCGTTTATTTATTTTTTTGCGTGGGGCAGGAGTAGAGCTACGGCAATGTAAAGGGAGACCGACGTCTGAGTCAGGTTCCTGGAGAAGAGGGGATTACCAAGAAGGGGAGAATAAGAGGTCTTGGGTGTAGCGGTGAAGAGCAGTGGTTCGGAGCGGTGGGAGTCTGATCTGGAGAGCCGGGTTTGATTCCCCGCTCCTCCATACGAGCGGTGGACGTTAATCCGGTGAACTGGATTTGTTTCCCCACTCCTCCACACGAAGCCAGCTGGGTGAGCTTGGGCTAGTCACGGCTCTCTCAGCCCCGCCCGCCTCACAGGGTGTCTGTTGTGGGGAGGGGAAGGCGATTGTAAGCCGGTTTGCTTCTCCCTTAAGTGGTAGAGAAAGTCAGCATCTAAAAACCAACTCTTCTTCTTCTTCGGCGGTGAGCCCAAATTACACAATGCAGAGTTAAAGTGTGGAACTTCCCCAAGATGTGGTGATGGCTGCCAACTTGGAAGGCTTCAAGAGGGGAGTGGACATGTTCATGGAGGAGAGGGCTGTTCATGGCAACTAGTAAAACTGTTTCATATAATGTAAATGCTTAAGGCTTTGTCAGTGAGCAATAAAGGTTGATTGAATTGAATAAAATGATGCATGGTATATTGAGAGAGTGGACATGGAGAAGGTTTTCTCCCTCATAATCCTAGAAGGGGGGTCATCTGCTGAAGCTGGAGGGTGAGAGATTCAGAACAGATAAAGGGAAGTCTTTCTTTGCACAACGCAATTGTGGAACTCCCTGCCCCAGGATTTGGCGATGCCTGCCAACTTGGAAGGCTTGAAGAGGGGAGTGGACATGTTCGTGGAGGAGAGGGCTATTCACAAGTTAACTCTGCGTTGTGTGAAGAATTATTTCCTTTTGTCTTTTCTGAATCTGTCACCCTGCTTTCTGGTATTACAGCAGAGAGAGAAAAGCATCTCCCTGTCCACTCGCTCCGTACCACGCATCATTTTCTCTTTCTTCGCACAACGCAGAGTTCAATTGTGGCGCTCCCTGCCCCAGGAGGTGGTGAGGGCTGCCAATTTGGAAGGCTTTGGGCTCCCCGCCGGTGAGGACGGCCGGGCAGAAACGAAGTCAACATTTTGAGGGAAACGGCTTCAAACTGTGGGCGGCGTGCCCACGAACCGTAGTTTGATGCGTCAGCTTTGTGAAAAACGCTGTGTTAGGCAGCTACAAAAATATTGCAGTCAAACTGGAGAACCGCAGCCATCGATTTCTAGAGTGGCCTTTTGAAGGAAAGAAAAGTCCCATTTGTTGGTTCCCTGCTTTCCCAAGATCGCCTGCATCTTTCTTAGAAGTATTCAGGAACGGTTAGACGAAGAGCCAGCATGGCGTAGTGGTTAAGAGCGGTGGTTTGGAGCGATGGACTCCGATCTGGAGAACCGGTTTTTTTATTATTATTATTAAATTTTTAAACAAAAAGGAAAAAAAACATAATACAAACAAACTCAAATACAAAAGAAAAAAATATGACAATAGTTAAGAAAAAAGAAAAATTCAAAATACAATCATTACATTCTTATTTAGGAACGGTTAGACGAAGAGCCAGCATGGCGTAGTGGTTAAGAGCGGTGGTTTGCATCTGGAGAACCAGGGTTTTTTATTATTATTATTATTAAATTTTTAAACAAAAAGAAAAAAAACATAATACAAACAAACTCAAATACAAAAGAAAAAAATATGACAATATAGAAAACTACATAATAAGAACGATCTATATCTATAAAGTTAAGAAAAAAAATTCAAAATACAGTCATTACATTCTTATTTAGGAATGGTTAGACGAAGAGCCAGCATGGCGTAGTGGTTAAGAGCGGTGGTTTGGAGCGATGGACTTCGATCTGGAGAACCGGTTTTTTTTATTATTATTATTAAATTTTTAAACAAAAAGAAAAAAAACATAATACAAACAAACTCAAATACAAAAGAAAAAATATGACAATATAGAAAACTACATAATAAGAACGATCTATATCTATAAAGTTAAGAAAAAAAATTCAAAATACAGTCATTACATTCTTATTTAGGAACGGTTAGACGAAGAGCCAGCATGGCGTAGTGGTTAAGAGCGGTGGTTTGGAGCGATGGACTCCGATCTGGAGAACCGGGTTTTATCCCCCAGTCCTCCACATGAGCGGCGGAGGCTAATCTGGTGAACCGGGTTGGTTTCCCCGCTCTTCCGCATGAAGCCTGCTGGGCTAGTCACAGCTCTCTTAGAGCTCTCTCAGCCCCCCCTACCTCACAGGGGGTCCGTTGTGGGGAGGGGAAGAGAAGGTGATGGTAAGAAGGTGATTGTCAGTGATTGTAAGGTTTGATTCTCCCTTAAGTGGTAGAGAAAGTCGGCACATAAAAACCAACTCTTCTTCTTGTTCTACCGCGAATGTTTGGGCTACCGTTCCGAGGGTCTGCCAGATTTCTGCCCTACAACCTCAGAGCGAAGGGTATTCTGGCTGACTATTCCAAGATTCGAAACCTTCACGCTGCCTGCAATCTTTTTTTGTTTTTAGTATTTAGTTATGATTTATGAGCTGCAAAAAAAAAGAGAGAGAAGAATATTGTAGCTTTGAGTTGGCTTGTTCACGAGCTTCCTTATGTCAAACAAGCTGTCCCTCCGCAGTGGGAATTTGCCGAATATAGAAAGGGAAAATAAATATTCACGAGGAACACAGCTATGCTTTGCTTTGCCTCTCGCCGCCGCTGTCGCGAAGCTCCCCTGGAATTGCGTTTGCTGCGTCTGTTCGTGTCGGACGCGGGCGGAATCGGCTCTTGCAAAGGCGTGCCGCGGTTACGCTCTTGATGTTCGTTCGGGAGCGCTAAGGAGCTTGGGGAAACACGGGAGAAACCAGAGTGCCCGTGTGGGGCGCGTCGGGCGCAAAAGAGGCGTTTGGACAGCTGGAGGAGATCAGGTTGTGGAACTCCCTGCCCCATGATAGAGGTCTACAAAATGATGCGTGGTCTGGAGAGAGTGGACGGGGAGAAGCCTTTTCTCCCTCTCTCATAATGCCGGAACGCGGGGGTCTTCTGCCGAAGCGGGAGGGTGAGAGATTCAAAACAGACACAAGGAAGTATTCCGTTACACGATGCATAGTTAACTTGTGGCACTCCCTGCCCCAGGATGTGGTGACGGCTGCCAACTTGGAATCTTTGAAGAAGGGAGTGGACATGTTCATGGAGGAGAGGGCTATCCGTGGCTACTAGTCCAAATGGATACTAGTCATGATGCATACCTATTCTCTCTAGTATCAGAGGAGCATGCCTATTCTATTAGATGCTGTGCAACACAGGCAGGGTGATGCTGCTGCTGCAGTCGTCTTGTTTGGGGGCTTCCTGGAGGCACCTGGTCGGCCACTGTGTGAACAGACTGCTGGACCTGATGGGCGGTTAAGGGGAGACATGATCGAGGTCTATAAAATTATGCATGGTATGGAGAGAGTGGACAGGGAGAAGCTTTTCTCCCTCTCTCGTAATACCACCGCCAGCGGTTCTTATGGCTCTTGATTTATGACAACCCATAAATTGTGGAACTCCCTGCCCCAGGATGTGGTGATGGCTGCCAGCTTGGAAGAGGGGAGTGGCCATGTTCATGGAGGAGAGGGCTATCCATGGCTACTAGTAAAAATGGATACCATACTTGATGCCATGGGGCAGGGAGTTCCATGATGCCATACTTAATTCTCTCCAGGATCAGAGGAGCATGCCTATTCTATTAGGTGCTGTGGAGCACAGGCAGGATAAATGCTGCTGCAGTCGTCTTGTTTGTGGGCTTCCTAGAGGCACCTGGTCGGCCACCGTGTGAACAGACCGCTGGACTTGATGGGCCTCGGTCTGATCCAGCAGGGCTTTTCTTATGTTCTTATCTTCTTACGAACTTTATAAGCTGCTTTGAAAACCGTCTTTGGCAGAGAGATGGGCTAGAATTATTCAAAACAAACATCGACGCACAACTACGCTGGGCCGTCTAAAGACGATCGGGGCAAAGCTATCCATATCGCATTCACTGCAGCGTCTGCATCAAATACGGTTGAAGCAAAGGCAGGTTTTCCACTTTGATCTCCGAACACCAGCCGACATGCAAAATGACTCCCGGCAGTTCTATTTATTAAAAGAGGGACAGAAATGAAAAGCCCCGAATCGTTTCAACGTGTCGCAGATTTCAGAGTTCATTAATATATGCTAATAACCAGTCAGGACTTAATAGGACAGTGGCTAATGGCTGTACCAGGAAGCAGCATGAGAAATTTGAGCACATTAGCGATCATCATGCAAAAGAAGGGGAAAAAAAAAGAAAATTGCGCTTAACAATTTAAATAGCATTTCCCCTGAACGTCATTTCACAGGAAACCATCCAGGATATTATTATTATTATATGTGTATTACCAAGCTGAGGAGCCCCGTGGCGCAGAGTGGTAAGCTGCAGTACTGCAGTCCAAGCTCTGCTCACGACCTGAGTCCGATCCCGACGGAAGTCGGTTTCAGGGAGCCGGCTCGAGGCCGACTCAGCCTTCCATCCTTCTGAGGTCGGTGAAATGAATACCCACCTTGCTGGGGGTAAAGGGAAGACGACTGGGGAAGGCACTGGCAAACCACCCCGTAAACAAAGTCTGCCTTGGAAACGTCGGGATGCGATGTCACCCCATGACCCAGTGCTTGCACAGGGGGATCTTTATCTTTACCTTTATTACCAAGCTGAGTTGTTTGTTTATTGCCCACCTTTCTGGCTGTGACTCGAAGCGGATTGCATCGCACGAGACAAATACAGTCAAGAGGAGGGGACAGTCCAATGAACAGTATAAGAGGGGTCACACTACCTTGAGGATCTGGGATCTAGGACCCGTGGACGGTTCCATGACCCGTTCGTTTCCACTCCACATTCGACTCTCCTGGCAGACTGAATCGCTTTTGGACAAAGGACGGTCAGGATTGGACCAGGCCACGAGAGCCAGCGGGGTGTAGTGGTTAAAAGGGGTGGTTTGGAGCAGTGGACTCTGATCTGGGGAACCGGGTTTGATCCCCCCACTCCTGCACACGAGCCGCGGGCGCTAATCTGGAGAACTGGGTTGGTTTCCCCAGCCAGCTGGGTGACCTTGGGCTAGTCTCAGCTCTCTCAGCCCCACCTACCTCACAGGGTGTCTGTTGTGGGGAGGGGGAGGGAAGGTGATTGTAAGCCGGTTGGATTCTGCCTTGAGTGGTAGAGAAAGTGGGCACATAAAACCCAACTCTTCTTCTTGTCGTGAAAGATGCTTACCGGATGATCAGGGGGGGCGGATATATTTTATACGTCTCTGGTTGGTATCAATAGCCTCTGACTCCAGAGACAGGGCTTTGCATTGGATTGGCTAAAACACCTTGTCACTCTTAGTAAGGAGGCTGGCTTGAGTCCAGTTGCATTGACCTCAAATATTTGGGGTTTTCCCTCGTCTTCCGTTTTCAGCCTTCAGCAGAAACTGAGCCCGTGGGTGCACAACCCAATTTCATCTTACTGCAAGGAACTCCGCACATGCTCTGTGGAACCTGCTACAGCCAAGGTAACAGGTGTTTAGCGTAGTTCCATCGTATTCGAACCTAAGAACATAAGAAAAGCCCTGCTGGATCAGACCAAGGTCCATCAAGTCCAGCTGTCTGTTCACACAGTGGCCAACCAGGGGCCTCTAGGAAGCCCACAAACAAGACGACTTCAGCAGCATTTATCCTGCCTGTGTTCCTCAGAGCCTAATATAATAGGCTTGCTCCTCTGAGACGGTAGAGAATAGGTACGCATCATGACTAGTATCCATTGTGACTAGTAGCCATGGATAGCCCTCTCCTCCATGAACAGGTCTGCTCCTCTCTTCAAGCCTTCCAAGCTGGCAGCCCTCACCACATCCTGGGGCAGGGAGTTCCACAGTTTAACTGTGCATTGTCCTAAATCAAGAGCCATAAGAACCGTTGGGGCTGGCAAGCGTTGTCAAGTGGCAGCTGACTTACGGTGAACCCTGTAGGGTTTTCAATGCAAGAGATGTTCAGAGGGGGTTTGCCGTTGCCTACCTCTGCATACCTACCCTCTCCAGGATCAGAGGAGCATGCTGAATATATTAGGTGAATATATTAGGTGCACAGGCAGGATGGTGCTGCTGCAGGCATCTTGCTTGTGGGGCTTCCTAGAGGCACCTGGTTGGCCATTGTGTGAACAGATGGCTGGACGTGATGGGCGTTGGTCTGATCCAGCAGGGCTTTTCTTATGTTCTTAATCTCAAAGAGTTGTTCTTCTGGCACGTGTTTTCCTGGATCCGGAGCTTGCTTCATCCGAGCCACGGAATAAGTTCGTCCGAGGCAAACGTACGAGGTTATGAAGAAGAAGAAAAATGACAGACAGCTTGGTCGCGGCATGCAGAAAGCCCCAAATGAGATGCAGTTGCGTAAGAATCGGCTGCAACGGGGGGAAAGTTCGATTGACAATAGCCGCTGTCGGTGATAACCCAGTTTGCTTAGTTTTGCCAAGCTTGTAATTGCTGAGAAATCCAAAGTCATCGCGGAGCCCTGGGGAGACGGTGTCAGACTTTGCGCTGAACTTCTTAATTCAGCAGTTTCATGCCTCCGCCTCCCTTTGAAGTCCCTCTGCCGGAGAAGCGGGACTTTGAGATCAGGAACCCGTCCGTCCGGGGAGACGGAGACGTTCTCCCGCTGACTTCTCAATTTCAAGTTTGAGCTGCGTAGTCTTTTTCGTAGGGATTGAAGAGCAGGAGGGCATTAAAAAAAAAACACCCCAGATGATGGCATATATCGCATCCGGGGAAGTTGCTGTGCCCATGATGCTGTAGCTCAGTGGTTGCCAAACGTTTCGGGCCACCGCCCCCTTGACTCCACGGACTCAACCCCAGGGCCCCCTACCCTACCCAACAACACAGTTGAAGGGGCTGACCTCTAGCCCCCCCTGCTGCCCCTTTGTGGATGCTCTGCTAGGTTATGGGGCTGTTAGTGCCCCTCTAGGTAATCCTACCGCCCCCCGGGGGGTGGTACTGCCCACTTTGGGAACCACTGCTGTAGCTGAAATTAGCATTGGCAATGTTGGCATCTAGGTTTGTTGCAGGGTTTGGTTCTTTGGTTTGTGTCTCTGCTAGAAGAAGAAGAGTTGGTTTTTGTACCCCGATGTCCTCTACCTTTAAGGAGGCTCAAACCAGTTTACAACTTCTTTTCCTCTCCCCACGACAGACACCTTGTGAGGTAGGCGGGGCTGAGAGAGTTGGGAGAGAACTCAAAGAACTCAAGAGTTGGGAGAGAACTCAAAGTTGGGAGAGGACTTTGGCCCAAAGTCACCCAGCACTTAGGCCTACTGTTGTCGGTAGATGCTCTGCTAGGTTATGGGGCTGTCTGTGAGCAAGGAAATGCCTCCCGCCTGAGGTCTGTCAGCAAGGGATAGATCATCGTCTAGGGCAGGTGTCCCCAACGTGTGGTTCCCACGGTCAGCGTGGCGCCTGCCGACACCTTTCCCGGTGCCCGCCAAGTGTTTTTTAGAAAGGTCCATGTGGGATTTTTGACCAGCAAGCCTTCTGATTGGCCATTGGAGAGTTGATTTTTTAAAAAATGTCGCTTTGGCAGCGGCTGCCCCCCAAGCTCGCAGGTTCTTCGGTGTGACTGAAGGCAGGTTGCGGCCCCCGCTTTGCGGCTGGCTCTGCCTCCTGAGGCCGCCGCGTTGTGGGGGCCCTTTTGTGGCTGCGCCCACCTCTCTGGGTAGAATTCCAGTGGTGCCCGTTGGCTCCTAAAGGTTAGGGACCCCTCGTCTAGGACAAGTTGGTGGTTGTAGGTGGTGCTTTCACCGGTTTGAGCTGGGAGCTGTCGGCTCCAGCCTGCGGTGTTAGTCTACTTCAGAACAGGCTCATAGGGGAGATTCTGGTTCTCAGTCTGGCCCTATTGATCTGTTTCCTTACTCCATTGGGTGGGGCTTGTAATTCCAAGGACTGCCTGATGTAAATCCTTCAAGCTTGAGTCCCTCTCCCAAAACATGGAGCAGGTGTGGATCTAACATAATGCTCGGTTCTTTTCAGAATCCAGTTTCAATCTGGAGTTCCGTGATTGTAGGATGGTTCTTTCTCTAGAGCCCTGACCTCTGGATGGTCAGGGGTCCCTAACCATAATTAGACGAGGAATAGAAAATAAAACTGCTGCTATCATACTGCCCTTGTACAACTCTATGGTGAGACCACACTTGGAATACTTGGAGTACAGTTCTGGTCACCACACCTCAAAAAGGATATTGCAGAGCTTGAGAAGGTGCAGAAAAGAGCAACCAAAAAGGATTAGGGGACTAGAGCAACTGTCCTATGGGGAGCGGTTAGGACGGTTAGGGCTGTTTAGCTTGGAAAGAAGGCGGTTAAGGGGAGACATGATAGAGGTCTATAAAATTATGCATGGTTTGGAGAGAGTGGACAGGGAGAAGCCTTTCTCCCTCTCCCATAATACTAGAACATGGGGTCATCTGCTAAAGCTGGAGGGCGAGAGATTCAGAACAGATAAAAGGAAGTATTTTTTCACACAACACAGAGTTAAATTGTGGAACTCCCTGCCCCAGGATGTGGTGATGGCTGCCAGCTTGGAGGGCTTTAAGAGGGGAGTGGACATATTCATGGAGAAAAGGGGGTATTCATGGTTATTAGTTAGAATGGATACTGGTCATGCTGCATACCTATTCTCTCTAGTATCAGAGGAGCATGCCTATTATTTTGGGTGCGGTGGAACGCAGGCAGGATAAATGCTGCTGCAGTCGTCTTGTTGGTGGGCTTCCTGGAGGCACCAGGTTGGCCACTGTGTGAACAGACTGCTGGGCTTGATGGGCCTTGGTCTGATCCAGCAGGGCCGTTCTTATTTTCTTATGGCCCAGGATAGGCCGATCTCGTCAGCTCTCAGAAGCTAACAGGTTTGGCCCTGATTGGTATTTGGATGGGAGACCACCAAAGAAGTCCAGGGTTGCTTCGCAGAGGCAGGCAGTGGCCAACCTCTGTATGTCTCATCTGTGACCTGGATGGCCCAGGCTAGACGGATCTCATCAGATCTCAGAAGCTAAGCAGAGCCAGGCCTGGTTAGTTCTTGGATGGGAGACCGCCAAGGAAGACCAGGGTTGCTGTGCAGAGGAAGGCACTGGCAAACCATCTCTGTTAGTCTCGTGCCTTAAAATTCTGCTGGGTTGCCATAACTCAGTTGCGACTGGATGGCGCTTTGCACCCCCTTTCTCAAGACTGGCGTGTGGAGCGGATGGAAAATCTCCCACCTCTGGGACATTGTGGGGCAGTGGATTAAAAATGTGGTTCCAATTGAAACAAAAAAAATGCTGAAAACGCTCAGCTCCACAATGAAAGTTTCTAGACCCCAGGGTGACCTAGCGCCCGGGATTGGTCGCCCTCTGGCTTCCAGGGTCCGAAGCCAAACCAAGCAAGCCCCGAGCGTTACGCAGTGATTCTTTGCCTGCCTCTTACTCCACGGTAGCTGTGCTTCCTTTGTGTGGTCCCTTCGGTTCCTTTTGTTCGGGCTTCATCCCCTCATTTTTAAGACACTTGTTTCCCCGGTGCCTCTAAGAAGCTCCACCATTCCCGATTCTCCTCCGGAACGCAGCATCTTACAAAGCCGATTGGGCCCTGGTTTCCTTGTCCTCGCAGGAGACTTTGCGATTTCTCCCCTCTCTCGGCAGTAACCTTTGCGTCTGTCTGTACGGCAACGCACCGGCGCTTTGTTTTCTCTCCGCAACCCGCTTTGCCGCCTGGAATGCTTCCATTTGACAGACAACCCTTGCCAAATTAATTTTATTTAATTATCTCCTCGGGCTAAGCTTGAATAAATTTGGAGTTAAATTCGCCGTCTCTCTCTCTCTTCAACGCGGCGGGGTTTAATATCCTTGTTAAAATCTGATTAAAACCAAAATTGAGTTTTTTGAAGTCTGATTATCCCATGAAATGGAATTTTTAAACCTAATTACAAACGAATTTGCATACTTGTTTTTTTCTTCTTCTTCTTCCTCCCGTCGCCATTGAATAGGAAGTTGAAATAAATTTATTAATGAAATCCTCTTCCATCGTCTCCTTGGGGCAGGATATGATTGCGCATGGGTACAAATGTAAGAAGAGGGGTGACTTTAACCCCCCCCTTTCAAAATTTTCTTTCTATTCAATGCTGAGTTCCATCCCAGCTTCATCTCGTATTTCTTACCTTTTGTGTTTAATTTTTGGCTATATAACCATTGTGAGTAGCTAAGGCATTCCAGAGGAGAACTATTAAGCTTGAATAGTTTCTCACACTTTGGATCCTTTTATGCTCGCTGAGAGGAGTTCCCTCTAGTCCAGGGTTGGGGAACCTTTTTTCCGCCAAGGGCCATGTGGGTATTTATAACATTATTCGCGGGCCATGCAAAATTATCAACTTAAAAATTCGCCGACCAAGCCCCAAGCAGGCAGCTGTCCCAGATGACCCCCCCCAGCGCGGGCAAGCAGGCAGGCATCCAACCGGTGGCGCACTCGCCCACCTGGTGGCACAGGATGGTCTGTTGCACCAGCCAGGCGTAGCCGTCCAGCCGCACGCCGGAGTTGCTCCTGCTCCGCATGGTCGGGGCCGGATTCTACAGCCGGCTCCTGCTACCTCCGCCTGCAGGGGTGAAAGGAGGACACAGTGGCTAAGAATTCCCCCCCCCCCGCGCGCGCATTCTGGCCCTGCCCCCTTTAACCCCTCCATTGTCGCCACTTCCGCCCCCAGCCCTCTTGTAGTACAGAGGGAATACGTTTCTCCACGGCCTGGGTGGGAAAGGGTTAACACAGTTTCTTGGGCGGTCCTAGCAGCTCCATAGCTAATGACTTTTCTACAAAGGGGAAAAAGGTTCCCTTTCTCAGCATAACAAACTCATATCTGCCTTGAATAGAGGCTGTTCCTGTCCACGGGAGGGGGCGGATCGCCAGTCTTAGGTTCTTCTGAGCTAGAGATCTGCCAGGACCCGTGAAGGGCCAGACCAAATGATTTTGCGGGCCTTAAACGGCCCCCGGGCCTGACGTTCCCCATCCCTGCGGTAGGGGAAGGATTGTGTGGACTTGCAAATGAAGGGAGTGTCGAGACCCTACTATGAAAGTTTCATATTTAAAATCTTTATGCCATATAGCAAGAGTTTGTTGAAACTAGGCAGGGCAAGGTAGGGCTTTTGCCCAGCAAGACTTCTGACTGGCATTTGATTGACTGGAGAGGCATTTTATTGGAGAACTCTGTATGTGCTTGCTTCTCCCCCCCACCACACACACAATTTTTACTAGTTAGGGAAACATCCTGCATCTTTCAGTGTTTGTGTCTTCTACCCCTCTTTGCACCCCCTATGAACAGAAGAAGAGTTGGTTTTTATACCCTGATTTTCTCTACCTTTAAGAAGTCTCAAAGCAGCTTGCAATCTCCTTCCCCTCTCCACTGCAGGCAACTTGTGAGGTAGGTGGGGCCGAGAGAACTGTGACTAGCCCAGGGTCACCCAGCTGGCTTCATGTGTAGGAGTGGGGAAACCAATCCGGTTCACCAGATCAGAGTCCGCCACTCATGGGGCGGAGTGGGGGATCGAACGCCGTTCTCTAGATCAGAGCCCGCCGCTCTCAACCACTACACCACAGCTAGGGAAGTTACAGAGGTGTCGCAGAAGTAATTACCATCTAGGGGGGTGGCGTAGGCCAGAATGCATCGCTGTTGAATCCTGGCGGAGAGCATTTAACTTCTTGATAAATGTTAACACGATCTCTCAGCCTGGTCATAACAGAGACCCGTCATACCTTTCTCGCTGTAGGCGAGCGCTGCTGGACTTCTTTTTTTCTCGTTTCTTAGTTGAGTTGTCGCTAGTCAGAAATCATTCCTACTGAGTTTTGAAGGGAAAAGGTCAACCCCCCCTTTTTTTCTGTTTGCACTGGGGTCTGTTTTTCGTGCATGCGGTATTGCTGGTGGAAAGCGGTTGCAGCTGACTTCTGGCGACCTGATAGAGGTGGTTTGCCATTGCCGGCCTCTGCGTAGCGACCCAGGTTTCCTTGGTGGTCTCCCATCCAAGTACTTGTTGGATCTTGGAAGAAGCTAAGCAGGGTCAGTCCTGATTAATACTTGGATGGGAAACCGCCAAGGAAGTCCAGGGTTGCTACACAGAGGCAGGCAATGGCAAAACCACCTCTGTTCCCCTCTTGCCTTACCAACCCTACAAATTGGCTGCAACCTGACAGCACGTTAGAAGAAGAAGAGTTGGTTTTTCTATGCCGGCTTATCTCTACCTTTCAAGGAGAATCAAGCCCACTTACAACCTCCTTCCCTTCCCCTCCTCACAACAGACTCCCTGCGAGGTAGGTGGGGCTGAGAGAGCTCTAAGAGAGCTGTGACTAGCCCATGGTCAACCAGCTGGCTTCATGTGGAGGAGTGGGGAAATCCACCCGGTTCTCCGGATTAGCCTCCGCCGCTCATGCGGAGGAGTGGGGAATCGAACCCAGTTCTCCAGATTAGGGTCCGCCGCTCATGTGGAGGAGCGGGGAATCGAACCCGGTTCTCCGGGTGAGAGCCCGCCGCTCTTAACCATGACACCACGCTGGTTTCCCCACTCCACACGAAGCCAGTTGGGTGACCTTGGGCTAGGCACAGCTCTCTCAGCCCCCACCTACCTCCCAAGGGTGCCTGTTGTGGGGAGGGGAAGGGAAGGCGAGTGTGAGCCGGTTTGATTCTTCCTTAAGCAAGTCAGCATAGAAAAACCAACTCTTCTTTTTCTCCTTTACGCACACAGAACTGGGTTTGCCCTGACCACACGGAGTAGAAGCTGTTTTCAGACTATATCTCTGACCTAGTAACAGGTCCCATTGGTTCCATTTGTAGCATCCTGCAGATAAATTATGGCTCCAGAGACGGATTCACGGAAGGGGCTTCTGCCCATGTCCTTGGGGCTCATCTCACATTCCCTCCGATCCGGAAGCCCTTGACCGCCGCGCTCTGTTCCCGGGTCTCCGTGTGGCCCGAGCTGCGATTTGCCCTGGTTTTTAAAACGATCGGATTCCCACCCCCCCGGGGAAAAAATCGCCGAACGCTCCCCCTGCGGAGAGTCGCCGCATTTGTTGAAAAGTACTCGGCGCGTTCTTCTCCTAGCGCCACAGTTCAAAGAGCGCATCTTTCTAATCAGAGGCATATTCTCGCGTCCCCGGGGTGGTCGCACGGGGTTTAATTGGAACTCGGGCGGCTTTTGAAGTCGCCTTAATCCTCTCTGAGCCGGGGAAGAGAATTTAAAGGCAGCGGCTGCCAAGCTGAAACGCCTTCGTTGTATTTACATATGTCTAGGGAGGCATATAATTCATTTTCCCCCCCCCGGCGTCCTGAAGCCGGGTGGCTTGGCTTGTGGACGGCGGAGGGAGATGGGTAAAGTCCGGAGACGCGGGACGGCAGTGTGTGTTTGGGTAGGCGACACCCCGAACCGCTATGGGGAGATAACAGGAGCACACTGTGTGTTTGGGTAGGCAACACACCGAAAGGCTGTCCTATGGGAAGAATTTATACCCTGCTTTTTTCTTCCCTCGCAGTAGCCACCAAAGGCGGCTAACAAGGCAGGCCTAGTAAAAATCACATTTTGAAAGCGACCTCCGCAGAGTGGTAAGCTGCAGCACTGCAGTCCAAGCTCTGCTCACGACCTGAGTTCGATCCCGACGGAAGTCGGCTTCAGGCAGCCGGCTCAAAGTCGACTCAGCCTTCCATCCTTCCGAGGTCGGTGAAATGAGTACCCACCTTGCTGGGGGTAAAGGGAAGATGACTGGGGAAGGCACTGGCAAACCACCCCATAAAACAAAGTCTGCCTAGCAAACGTCGGGATGTGACGTCACCCCATGGACCGAAGGTCTGATTCAGTAGAAGGCAGCTTTATGTGTTCATGTGTGTTATGGAAGAATCAAACCGGCTTGCAATCACCTTCCCTTCCCCTCCCCACAACAGGCACCCTGTGAGGTAGTTGGGGCTGAGAGAGCTGTGACTAGCCTAAGGTCACCCAGCTGGCTTCAGGTGTAGGAGTGGGGAAACGAATCCAGTTCACCAGATTAGCCTCCGCCGCTCATGTGGAGGAGTGGGGGGGAATCAAACCCGGTCCTCCAGATCAGAGTCCACCCCTCCAAACCACCGCTCTTAACCCCCACAAGGTGCCGAGACCCTGCTAGTGGCTGCTTGACGGTCGTGTAGGTTTATGTGGCCAATCAGGATTTGAACCCAGGATCGCCCAGCTGGAATCCTTGTCCTCCCCATTATACCACTTTTCAAAAGCCGTTGTTCCAAAGTGCAGCAATTATGTCGCGAAGAGAACTTCCCACTGCGTTTGAGTGGCTTTTTAGATTTTTTTTTTTTAAAAACACCTTTAAATTTCATTTAAAACCACCATTTCAAATGATCTTTTACTTCAAAAAAAGCTCAAAAGAGCTTTGGTTAAAGAGTGATTTCCCCCCCTTTTTTTAAAAAAACAGTCTTTAAAAGTTGGATGCTGAGCTAATGCATACCTTAAGGGCAAAATCTCTCCCCCCCCCCTTTCTTTCCTCCTCTGAATTTTAAACTTTGGTTTATTCTTCTTGAATAGTGCGGAGATTCGACTTAGAAAGTTCAAGTAGGAAAAGAACACATGACCTCGAGCTCTTTTGCAGTTGAGTAAAGGAAAAAGTTGTTTTTTTACCCATACTCACGAGAACAGTTCATTTTATTTTTGAAATAGTTACTTTCTGCCCTTTTGATAGGCCCAGGGTGGCTATTTTTATTTTTAAATTGCCTGTCCTTTTCCGTTTCCTTCACATGTTCGTTATTTATCATTTCTCAATGGCAGGAACTCTCCCATTTCCAAATGCAAACCACGATAAACGGCACTTTTATCCAATTTCGCAGGGAGGTCCTAAGCGGAGTCATGCCCTTCTAAGCCCCATTGAAGCCACTGAGGCATGGAAGGGCACGAACGTGCTTAGGATGGAGAAATGAGGGCAGAACACCTTTGGTCTACCAAAGGTCTACCAAAGGTCTCCTCTGAAGTGCAAACGTGGTGAAATTCATTTGATGTTCTCTAGAACATCAAACGAATTTCACCACGTTTGCACTTCAGAGGAGACCTTTCGAGGCGGCGGACAAAAAACTTACATGTTATGTACATTGAGAGCCGACGCGGTGTCGTGGTTAGAGGGTCGGACTAGGATCTGGGTTCGAACCCCCACTTTGCCGCGGAAGCTCGCTGGGTGACCTTGGGCCGGTCACCTGCTCTCAGCCCCGCCTGCCTCGCAGGGTTGTCGTGAAGATAAACTGGAGGAGAGGGGAAGGATGTAAGACGCTTTGGGTCCCTACTGTAGAAGAAGGCGGGATATAGATCAAGCGAGTCAATGAATCACACTGGTGTTGGTGTATCTATAGATTCTTCCTTGGGTGGAGAGTTTGCGATAGCCTCAACGCCACCAGATTCGAGATACTTCTTTGTAGGGCTTTGAACAGATTGCGCCCCCTTTATCGTGACCTGGGGTGGCCCAAATACACTTTGGAACGGAGCACGCTCCGGTTTCGGAGCGGATTCGGCCCTTTTCAGAAGCTGGCAGTTCGGGGGATCTTGCAATAGATGCTTTTGTGGGTTTCAAGGAGCGGTTCCCTCTTTCGAACTTCTCTCTGTGATCCGAAACGGCCTCGCTGGGGACTAGTAGCCCGCCCACGGCTTTTTGACATGTGGGTTTTGTGTGTCCCGATTGTTTAGGAGCCCCGATGATCTCTCGAGGCACGTCGTCGCCGTACAGCACCGGGAACTTCTTCTGAAAGAGCAGAACTCTGCCCTTGCCAGCAGGTAGGGCCATCAACAGGCTCCCTCTGTCTGTCTGTCATCTATCTAGCTATCTATCTATATCGTCTAGCAGTCTCTCTCTCTCTCTCTCTCTCTCTCTCTCTCATCTAGCAGTCTATCTGACTATCTAGCTATCATTTATCTAGCTATCTAGCTATCTATATCATCTAGCAGTCTCTCTCTCTCTCTCTCTATCATCTAGCAGTCTATCATCTGTCTATCTATCTATCATCATCATCATCATCACCATCATCATCATCTAGCAGTATATCTGTCTGTCTGTCTGTCTGTCTGGCTATCTGTCTATCGGTCTATCTATTGGTCTCTCTCTCTCTCTCTCTCTCTCTCTCTCTCTCTCTCTCTCTCTCTCTCTCTCATCTAGCTATCTCTAGATCATCTAGCAGTCTATATCTATCTAGCTATCTAGCTATCTAGCTATCTATCATCTAGCAGTCTCTCTCTCTATCATCTAGCAGTCTATCATCTGTCTGTCTATCTATTTATCTATCATCTATCTATCTATCATCTAGCAGTCTATCTCTCTCTCTATCTAGCTGTCTGTCTGTCTGTCTGTCTGTCTCTATCTATCTATCTATCTATCTATCTATCTATCATCTAGCTGTCTGTCTATCTATCTATCTATCTATCTATCTATCTATCTATCTATCTATCTATCTATCTATCTATCTATCTATCTATCTATCTATCTATCTATCTATCGTCTGTCTGTCATCTAGGTTGCTGTACTTCTCCAGTATGAAATAAACTCAAATCACCCTCAGCTCAAGACATATTGCAACTATTTAGCTAGAGGACGGGTTACCTGACCACACCATCCTTTTGCCATTTGCGAGGGCCGATTGGAAGGGAAAAAAAAAAGAAATTGGGCCTCCAGGATTTGTGCTCGGAAAGATGCTGACAGGCAGCACGGCGCCCATAGGCATCGTGCTGGGGACCCCTGGCCCTAAATGTTCCGCTTGACCGATCAGGAGCATAACCCGCAGCTGCGTCCGCTTAGATTGGCATCGGGCTTAGGAGAAGGCGCCAGCGTGTGTCAGCTCCTCCGCCAGCCCTGCGCCTGTTGCGCGGCTAAGTGCTGTTTAAAATGACAGCCCGTTCCTTCGCCCTGCTATTAAGAAACACGAATACCCAAAACAGACATGCACACAGCCCCATGTTTTGCAAATATCGCCAAGGGTAATCCCTTAAGTATTCTGTCTGTTTGCATTGGCCGAGAGTGCTTTGCATTGTCTTTGGACGCCTAGGACACGGAACTGTTCTTATTTCTATTTTCTCCGGAGTGTTGAATCGGAGGAAAGCAATTTATGATCGCTGTGTGGTATTCGCTGCCGGCTCAGATCAAAGTCTGTGAAATGCCATTAAGCCTCTGTTCCCGAGAGGCAGATTCTTCCAGCGGGCTGCAGCTCGAACCCGGGTTTCGGAGCCTCTTCCGCGGAGACCTGTTGACAGGGCTGATAACCACCACGGAGGAACACTTATTTGCAACCGGCAAGGCAGGGCTGTTTAAGAGATCAGGGTTAGCCGGAGAACCGTGGCATGCAGTGTCGGCAAAATTTGCTTGCGTACCCTTCTAGCAACGGAAATTCACCCAGTAAAAAAAGCCAAAGTTGCATCTCTTAGCGTTCACCTATGCTTATTTGTCGAAATCCTCTCCAGCGGTAGCCCCACTAACGTTGGGGGTTACCGCACTTTGTATTCCCAGCGATGTATTAAGAGTTTGAAAAAGTTATAAAAAACATCGCTTTAAAAGGGTTTTTGGATACCACGGCTTATAAATGGCTGGAAGACGGCTTCACAGCTAAAGGGGCCAAACAAAGTGCGAACAGTATTTTTTATAACGTTTTCAAACTCTTAACACATCGGTGGGAATACACAGAAAGTGCGAACAGTATTTTTTATAATGTTTTCAAACTCTTAACACATCGGTGGGAATACACAGAAAATGCGAACAGTATTTTTTATAACGTTTTCAAACTCTTAATACATCGCTGGGAATACAAGTGCGGTAACAGCCGTTGTCTACCCCAGTGGTTCCCAAACTTTTCAGGCCACCCCCCCTTTGGTTCCACAAACTCCACCCCAGTCCCCCCTACCCTATCCTATTAAAAGCATGATTCAAAATGATTCAAAATCGCATGACGCACTAAAGAAGGTAAGAACAATAAAATTTCAAAACAGTGACAATTAATTGCACAGCTATTCAAACTCAAATTAAAACTTTTTAGTTGAAATTAACACTTTTCAACGAAACTGATGAACGTGATCCAGTGGTACCAGCTCTTCAAAGTCTGGGGGAAAAATTCTGATAGTTTCCATCAAATTTGCCAACATAGTGCCATAGCTCGATCTGTTGTAAATTAGTAAGCAGCACAGTTGAAGGGGCCCACCTCTAGCTCCTCCCTGCTGCCCCTTGCCTCTTTGTGCCCCCCTAGGCAATCCCACCGCCCCCCAGGGGGTGGTACTGCCCACTTTGGGAACCACTGGTCTACACGGATGAAATGTTTTTTTCTTTTTCTTTTCCTGTTTCATCCTTCCCTTGTACCAATCTCTGGTGAGACCACACTTGGAATACTGTGTACAGTTCTGGTCCCCGCACCTAAAAAACGATATTACAGAGCATGAGAAGGTGCGGAAAAGAGCAACCAAAGTGATCGGGGGGGGGGCGGGCTAGAGCGACGGCCCTACGAGGAGCGGTTGGTCTCTGAGGGCTGTTTAGCTTGGAAAGGAGGCGGCTAAGGGGAGACATGGCAGAGGTCTATAAAATTATGCATGGTATGGAGAGAGTGGGCAGGGAGAAGCTTTTCTCCCTCTCTCCTAATACCATCGCCAGCGGTTCTTATGGCTCTTGATTTATGACATGCATTGTGGAACTCCCTGCCCCAGGATGTGGTGATGGCTGGCAGCTTGGAAGAGGGGAGTGGACATGTTAACGGAGGAGAGGGCTATCCATGGCTACTAGTAAAAATGGATACTAGTCATGGTGCCATAGCTATTCTTTCCAGGATCAGAGGAGCAGGACCATTGTATTAGGTGCCGAGGAACCCAGGCAGGATAAATGCTGCTGCAGCTGTCTTGTTTGTGGGCTTCCTAGAGGCATCAGGTTGGCCCCTGTGTGAACAGACAGCTGGACTTGATGGGCCTCGGTCTGATCCAGCAGGGCTTTTCTTACGCCTTTATGAGAAAGTCGAGAGGGTGGGCGTTCTGGTCTGGGGGCTATTTTTCTCTCCTCTCCCCAAGCGGTTTCCTTTCCCGGCGGTGGGGCCTCTTAAAAGCCTCGCTGAATTGATGCCCCCCCCCCGCCTCCCAAAATCGTTTTTGGGGCCGTGGTGCGCCAAACTCTCCGGCGAACCGAACCCGTCACGGGTTTTCCCCTCCTGCTTGTTAAAGCGGTGTGCGCGGGGGCGGTCGCGCCGTCTTGCGGTGCTGCAGCAGCGAAAAGCACTTAGTCGCCGGCTGCCTCTTGTCAATTCCGGATGAATGATGTTCTTCTTTTTGGCGGCCCCTTGCGAAAGGACAAGTCACTTCCAGCTGTGCATTAAAAGCCGAAGGGCGTCTCTGGCGGGGTGGGGTCGGAGCCGCTTCGCCAGGGGTTAAAATTGCGAGCCAAAGTGTAAAATTCCCAAGGTTTTATCTTCTTCCCTGTGGTATCTAGAGGGGAAGAGTATGGATGGACATGCTTTGCTCAATATCTTAACAGAAAACAAGTTTATAGAGGGGCAGTTGAAACGCTGAGGGCTGTTTAGCTTGGAAAGAAGGCGGTTAGGGGAGACATGATAGAGGGCTATAAAATTATGCGTGGTCTGGAGAGAGGGGACAGGGAGAAGCTTTTCTCCCTCTCTCATAAGACCAGAACGCGGGGTCATCTGCTGGAGCTGGGGGGCGAGAGATGCAAAACAGATTAAAGGACGTCTTTCTTCACGCAATGCAGAATTCAATAGTGGAACTCCCTGCCCCAGGATGTGGTGATGGCTGCCAACTTGGAAGAGGGGGGTGGACGTGTTCATGGAGGATAGGGTTATCCGTGGCTACTAGTAAAAATGGATGCTAGCCATGATGCATACCTTTTCTCTCTATGATCAGAGGAGCAGGCCTATTACATTAGGTGCTGTGGAACGCAGGCAGGATAAATGCTGCTGCAGTCAGCTTGCTTGTGGGCTTCCTATAGGCGCCTGGTTGGCCACTGTGTGAACAGACAGCTGGACTTGATGGGCCTTGGTCTCATCCAGCAGGGCCGTTCTTGTGTTCTTATGATCGTTTCGCTCCCTTAAGATGTAGCTCTTGATCTGTTTGCGAAAATGTGGTGGTTTTTTTTTGTTGGTTTGCAATTTATCAATTGTTGGGAGCAGTGTTTTTGTCGGCGGGGGGATTTCTTTGTAAGGGCTTGTTTGTGCTGGACATAACATATCAGTTCCTCTCAGCCTCCTTCGCAGGGCTGTTGGCGAGGATAAAGTTGCAGGGGAAGGAACCACGTATGCTCTCCTGAGCATGTCAGAGGCCGGAGAGGATCAGTGTATAAGGAGACAGCAAACGTTAAAACGGATTTGATTCCCCACTCCTCCAACCCGAGTGGCAGAGGCTAATCTGGTGAACTGGATTGGTTTCCCTGCTCCTACGCACGAAGCCAGCTGGGCGGCCTTGGGCTCGTCACAGCTCTCCCAGCCCCACCTACCTCACAGGATGTCTGCTGTGGGGAGGGGAAGGGAAGGTGATTGAAAGCCAGTTTGATTCTTGCTTTGATTCTTCTTCTTTTCTTTCTCCTCCTCCTCTTTGGCGTGAGGATGGGATTGTCCAGTG
Source organism: Euleptes europaea (assembly GCF_029931775.1). Taxonomy (NCBI): domain Eukaryota; kingdom Metazoa; phylum Chordata; class Lepidosauria; order Squamata; family Sphaerodactylidae; genus Euleptes; species Euleptes europaea. Next base: position 13,155,776 of record NC_079332.1, read on the forward strand.
GTTGGGTCCCTGATTTCCAGTGTAGCCGTCGGATATGTTAACTCGCCTTATTTCCACATTTTTAACAATGCTGCCTTACTTTGTAAATACTGAAGCTTCTTCCATTCGAAGGGGAAAACACTTTGAAATGGGAAGCGTCGCGTTCTTCAAAGTTGGAAGACCGAACTGTTTGTCCAAACATGATTTCCTTTAAGGCGTAGTGGTTAAGAGCGGCGGACTCTAATCTGGAGAACTGGGTCCGATTCCCCACTCCTCCACGTGAAGCCTGCTGGCTGACCTGGGGCCTCCTCTTCCTCCTCCTCCTCCTCCTCGAACATCCAGCTGCTTGCCTACCCATGGTCTTTAAAAAAGCAAACCCAAAACTTTCATTGTGTAGTTGGTTAGTGTTGCTTCAGGGGCATCTGAACAACTAATGGCGCATCGCTCCGAAACCACGGCCCGGTTGGGGATGAAACAATTCTTCCCAGGTGGGTAGCGGTGTTGGTCCGTAGCAGGGAAAGAAAACCCGCGTCTCTCGGCCCCTGCAAGACTAAAACCGTGTTACTCTTTAAGCCGCCGCTGGACTCCTGTTTTACATCGGCATTGAATGTTGGCGGCTTTGCAAGGAACTCAGCGTGGCATTATCCACGGATTGGAAACTCCTGTGCCCAGTGACGTTGGGGTCTCTCGGACCTCGGCCCCTGTGCCCTGTTGTTAGCCCTCCGGAGGAATTGGTTGGCCGCTGTGTGAGACAGGATGCTGGACTTAGATGGACCCCTCGTCCGATCCAGCAGGGCCCTTCTGACATTTTTATTGTCCTTTTCATAGCGTCCGTATGAGAAAACCGGCTTCTTTGCCCAGCAGCAGAATACGATCTATCAAATTGCCGGGACATCTTTTTTTTAAAAGATAAAGTGTTTTTCCCCCCCGTTCCAATTAAACTTCCATCCAAGCGTAAAGAAGATTAGAGGGGAAAAGTTGACAGATTCCATTTATATTCATGATAAATTTTGTTTGGGTCAGTTCGAGGAAAGAGTACAGAGGGAGCGACAGGATAGGTGACGGCTTATGGCAAAAATCTTACTCAGCCCTTAACATAAGCGGGCAGCTTCCTTCTACTTCTGCTTGAATTGCCGGGGTGAGAGAAGCGTCTGGCACCCTTTGGAGCGACTCTCTTCTCGGGAAGGTTTTTCTCGGCGACGCCGGCCGGGGGGAGGAAATGGGGAATCAAAATTCCTGCGGTCTGTCTTAAGAGACCTAGACACGGGACAGAGGGCACACTTTCAAATTCTCCAGCACGGTTTTAACAGCACGTGGCCTCGAGGCCTCTGGCCTGCTTCTCTTGGAGTTGTAGTACTCACTGGGTGGATTGTGGAGAGCTGACGGTAGGGTCATCTAGTCCAGCCCCCTGCACAATGCAGGAGATTCACAACTACTTCCCCCCCCCACACCCCAAGTGACTCCTACTCCATGCACAGAAGATGGCCACGATGCCCTCCCTCTCATGATCATAGAATCAGCATTGCTGACAGATGGCCATCTAGCCTCTTCTTAAAAACCTCCATGGAAGGAGAGCTTACCGCCTCCCGAGGAAGCCTGTTCCACTGAGGAACCGCTCTGTTAGAAAATTCTTCCTAATGTCTAGACGGAAACTCTTTTGATTTAATTTCTCCTTCTCTTCCTCCTCCTCCTCCTTCTTCCTCTAATAAGATGTTAGAATAAAATGGTCTCTAAGTGGCCGTACAGCCTGACCTGGATAGCTGAGACTAGCCTCATTGGATCCTGGAAGCTCAGTAGGATCAGCCCTGGTTGGGATTTGCTACAAAGACAGGCCGTGGCAAACCGCCTCTGATTTGTCTCTTGCCTTACAAAACCCCATGAGGTAGAACTCCATGGGTCGTCGTGATTCAGTTGTGACTCCGATGGCTCTTTCCCCCCTCGCCTGATCTCATCAGATATCAAAGCTATGCAGGGTCGGCCCTGGTTAGTTCTTGGATGGGAGACCACCAAGGAAGTCCAGGGTTGCTACTTAGAGGCAGGCAATGGCCAACCACCTCTGTTTATCTCTGCCCTGACCTGTTTGGCATGTGCTTTGGGATCTGTCCATGGTGCTGTCCCATGATGTAATTTCAGAGGCCCACTGTCTGTGGACTCCTGACCTGGATGGCCCAGGCCAGCCCGATCTCATCAGATCTTGGAAGCTAAGCAGGTTCAGCCCTCATTGGCACTTGGATGGGAGACCACCAAGGAAATCCAGGGTTGCTGTGCAGAGGCAGGCAATGGCCAACCACCTCTGTTCATCTCTTGCCATGACTTGGATGGCCCCCAGCTCAACAGATCTTGGAAGCTAAGCAAGGTCAGCCGAGGTTAGTACTAGGATGGGAGACCACCAAGGAAGTCCAGAGTCACTGTGCAGAGGCAGGCAATGGCCAACCATCTCTGTTTGTCTCCGCCATGACCTAGATGGCCCCGGCTAGCCCAATCTCATCCGGTCTCAGAAGCTATGCAGGGTCCGCCCTGGTTAGTACTTGGATGGGAGACCGCCAAGCAAGTCCTGGGTTGCTACCCAGAGGCAGACCATGGCAAACCTCCTCTTTTTGTCTCTTGCCTTACAAAATCCCATGAGACCTCCAAGGAATACCAGGGGCGTGACGCATAGGCAGGCAACAGCAAACCACCTCTGAAAAACCCCGTGGGGTCAGCATAAGTCATCTGTGACTTGATGGCAAAAAAAGGTGGACAGCAGATAGGTTGTTCCTCATGTGTTACGCTTGAAGTTACCATTGCTGTGGTAGGACAGGGCTACGAGATTGTTGCTGGCGCTGTGCTGGGTGACCTTGGGCTCGTCACAGCTCTCTCAGCCCCACCCACCTCCCAGGGTTGTGGGGAGGGGAAGGGAAGGGGATTGTCAGCCGGTTTGATTCTCCCTTAAGTGGTAGAGAAAGTCGGCATATAAAAACCAACTCTTTCTTCTTTTGCTGCGCTTTTTCTTCGGCTTGCCTCGCAGGGCTTTCGGCCGCCGGAGCCGCCGAGACAGGGTGACGCTCTCATCCTGTCCTTCATTTGGCCGCGTCTGCCATGCAACGTTGAAGTTGGCAGGCTTGGCCAAGACGTTCCTTAGAAAGCGGGCCAGGAGTGTAATTACAGGGGCCGGAGCATTCCTGGCGCCGGTCGCGCAAGAGGGCTCCTTGCGGCTCTAAGCAGAAAAACTCGCTGGCTTGGACGTGGATCCCTTTGGATGGAATGATCCTTCTCCCCCCACCCCGTTTCCTGGCACACATTCTCCCCCATTCTGTTTTGGGGTGGTCAGAGACTAATTGTTAAAACTGGGGTGGGGGGTATAGAGGAGCAGGCAAATAGGTGATGCGAAAGACCCCTGCCTGAGACCCTGGAGAGCTGCTGCCAGTCTGAGTAGACAATACTGACCATGATGGACCAAGGGTCTGATTCAGAATAGGGCAGCCTCGCCCGCGGGTTCTTGGGTGTCTCGTTTCTGCTGTCCTTGTCCCATTCCGTTGTGGAGTGGTTAAGAGCGGTGGACTCTAATCTGGAGACCCGGGTTCGATTCCCCCCCCCCCGCACGTGAGCGGCGGACGCTCCTCTGGCGAACTGGGCTCGTTTCCCCGCCCCCACTCATGAAGCCAGCTGGGTGACCTTGGGCTAGTCACACTCTCCCAGCCCCACCTACCTCCCAAGATATCTGCTGTGGGGAGATGAAGGGAAGGAGATCGTAAGCTGGTTTGAGACTCCTTTTGGTGGAGAAAAGCAGGGTCTAAAAACCAACTCTCCTCCTCCTCCTCCTCTCCCCCAGCTCCTTTCTTTGTACACTTGTGTGTCTGGAAGAGCATTTTTTTTTTTCTGGAGGTGTCCAAAGACGAAAGGGGAGACTTACTACACTGCAGAAAGGTCTTGGTTTTCACAGCTAAGGACCCCTACCTTTCCAGTCTAGCAATGGGTTTAGGGAACACCAGAATATTCTTTCGCTGATGCGCACTGGAAACAATTAGTCGAAAGCACAGGGAAAGTAGCGTCTCGCAATTTGCTTTGCGGGCATTTTAAAGGTTTTTGACTGCCTCTTCCGGAAGCCGCCTGTCCGTTATAAAAGTTAGGCTGTAAAAATTATTGTCTTTACAGGAAAGCACACATCCTCTTCCGGTGCATAAAGTTTATGTCCTCCCTTGGCTAATCGATAGTTTCTCCTGCCCTTTTCTGAGCTACCCTTGGAATGAAATTTCAAGCTGTGCCGGGCCCGCAAAGGGTATGGTATGTCTCCGAGAAGAGGGCTACCGAAGAGAGGAAGTGTGAGCGTGCGCGTCTCCGGTGCGCACCGCAGCACATGCGCAGCCTGTCTGCGTGCGCCTTAGCATGGATTTGTCTTCAGTTGACTGATCTCGGGAGGAAGGTGTAGCGCAGCGTGGAAGAAGGAGGCAGGAGTAAGCGTCAGTCCTCTGCTTGCAGCCCCTATCTTTCGGGAATATTTAGCATTGTTTCATCTCTCCCGCGCCCCTCTTTCCGCGCATGCACTTTTCACCAAAGAATTTTTGCAACGCAACATCGCTTTGCCCTGTCCAAAGTTCCCCGTGCAAAATAAAAGAAGTAAAATCCAGTAACTTGCAATGAAAGAGTGATTGTTTGAGAAGTTTCATTAGGAGGAAATCTTGTTTTTAGCTGCGCATGGCAAAAAAAGAAGAAAAAACCCCCCACTGTAAATTGTCCTAAGTTTGCAAAAAGAAGCTTTTTTCCTTTCCTTTTTGCCGCTCTGAAACGTAAATGACTAATGTGCATAATTTATTTCAGCATCTGGTCCCGAAAAGTTGCATACTAAATTTTGTTTGATTTGATCAACAATAGTGGAAAATTGGGATTTATCATGGAAATGCTGACGGGATCTGAACATGTGTCAACTGAGAAACCTTCTTATTGTACGGGGGCCGGTGGCGAGATGCTAATTTTTTTTTTTTTTTGCTGCTTTAATTGCATTCCTTCTCCTCCTCCTTTGCTTAATCTAGTCTTTTCAAGGCTGGCTGGGTTATTTTTTGTCTGCGCCTCACTTCGCTTCTGGACTAATTTGTTTCCCTCCCCTTTGAGCGCGCAGAAAAACTTGTCAGGTGCTTTATGCAACTCTATTTTTTTGTGGGGTGTGGGGGAGGGAGCTGTTGCTTTGAAAGCTCTGGATTACCTTCCTTTGATATAGAAAGATGGAAAAAATGAACCAGCTGCCAGATGCGAAAGACGTTTTCCTGCCGCAGTTGCGCCTTCCTGTCAGCAGGTGGCGCTTTAAGCCTTCCCTCTTCTTCCTCTGTCCGTCCTCCCCCCCCCCCCCCACAATTCTTTCTTCCTCTTTAGGGAAAAAAATAATAAGAATTTTTTTAAAAAATTGGGCTGCAGAGCCAGAACGCTGTCACTGAGATTATAAATTCTGAAGCCAATTAGATAAAAAATGTTACAAATGAAAGGGAAGGAGCGAAAAGCTTGGTGAATATCTTCGCGCGAGCGTGCTTGCCTTCGGAGAGCGCTTCTGGGGAGGGCGGGGAGCTCTCAAAGGCGAGCCGCTTCCGCCGCTTGAAAAACATCCTTCGTCCCTAACGCAGCGCGCGTCGGCCGCACCCGCCGAGTCGAAACCGTGTTTAACCTCGGGAACCTGCAGAGTGTGTGGGCGTCTAGGCTGTCGCGGCGTCTCAAGAGTGCCTTGCAGTATCCTGACGCCCTGTGGATGGCTCTTCCCAGCCTCTGGTTCCATAGCGGACCCCTTCCAGCAGCGCCCGTTCGGCGGAGCGTCTCGGCAGCGGTGTCTGGCTACCGAATGGATTAGCGCAGTGGTCGGCGAACCGCGGCTCGCGAGCCGAATGTGGCTCTTTCGCCCCTTGAGTGCGGCTCTGGGCTGCAGGATCGCAGCCACCCACCCGATAGAAGCCACCTTCCCCGGGCACGGAGGGCGCGGGGGGCTGGCTTCCTCTTTCCGGGCCTGGCGCGGCTGCTGCAGCCGCTCCGGCCCTCCTCCGCCCGCCTCTCCTCGCGGCCTTGATGCCAGTTTCTGCCGCGCCGCATCCAACTTTCTCGCGCGGCAGGGGCGGGCGGTGCGGCCAGCCGGGCAGCCCTCGAGGCTGAGCATTAACGGGCGGCGGGTGCGGAGCGGCGCCTGGGTGGGGCGGCAGCGCTGCTGCTTAGGTGGTGGGAGCGGGGCGGCGGGAGGTCGATGGCTTGCGGCGGGTGACCCTGGTGGTCCCTTCCAACTATGATTCCATGACTCCGCCTCTTGTGGTGGCCATTTTGTACTTGGTTCTGCCTCCTTTGGCAGCCATGTTGTAGGTTCTGCCAACTGCGGCAGCCATGTTGTAGTGGACTCTGCCTTCTGTGGCAGCCATTTTGTAGCTGGTTCTGCCTCCTTCAGCAGCCATTTTGTAGTTGGTTCTACCTCCTGTGGCGGCCATGGTGTAGTGGGCTCTCTCGTGGCAGCCATTTTGTGGTTGCTCCCAGAATTCCCAAGTTGCCCGCAGGCTCCAAAAAAATGGAGACCCCCTGAGTTAAAGGTTGATAAATTAGCACTATCTGCCAAAGACTGAAGAGGCGCAATAATCGATCTAAGACTGTTACCGAAATGTCAAGGTTCTCCCCGATACATAGGGAAAATGTTAGTTTATGTAAATTTATTCTTGCCAGGGCATGTATTGGAAAGATATTATTATTATTATTATTATTATTATTATTATTATTATTATTATTATTTTCTGTGCTACTTTTTCTCATCAGGCATTTCAAGACCATTTTAGTGCGGACAGCCGACCAGAGTTCGTCCCCCCCCCCATCTATTACCAGACCTCATGGTTAGCTTTCCATCCCACTCCGTTAATATTTTACTGACTTGTTGTGTTCGCTCGCATTCACTGTGCGAATCATAGAGTCATAGAGTTGGAAGGGACCACCAGGGTCATCTAGTCCAACCCCCTGCACAGTGCAGGAAATTCACAACTACCTCCCCCCCCCACACCCCTAGTGACCAGAAGATGGCCAAGATGCCCTCCCTCTCATCATCTGCCTAAGGTCACAGAATCAACATTGCTGACAGATGGCCATCTAACCTCTTCTTAAAAACCTCCAGGGAAGGAGAGCTTTACCACCTCCCGAGGAAGCCTGTTTCGCTGAGGAACCGCTCTAACTGTTAGAAAATTCTTCCTAATGTCTAGACGGAAACTCTTTGGATCTAATTTCAACCTGTTGGTTCTGGTCCGACCTTCTTGAGCAACAGAAAACAACTCGGCACCCTCCTCTATGTGACAGCCCTTTAAGTCCTTGAAGATGGTTATCAGATCCCCTCTCAGTCTTCTCCTCTTCAGGCTAAACGTACCCAGCTCCTTCAACCTTTCCTCATAGGACTTGGTCTCCAGACCCCTCCCCATCTTTATTGCCCTCCTCTGGACACGTTCCAGCTTGTCTACATCTTTCTTCAATTGTGGTGCCCAAAACTGAACATAGTACTCTAGTTGAGGTCTAACCAGAGCAGAGTAAAGCAATACCATCACTTTGCGTGATCTGGATACTATCCTTCTGTTGATGCAGCCCAAGTATAGTTTTTTACCCTTAAAAAAAAAATTATCTGCATAGTCGTAGATCGCTCGTAGGAGTTAAAGGAGGCGGGAAAGGGTGCGACGCGCAACTTCCCCTTTTCGTTCAGACGGAAGAATCCACTCCGGGCTGGCGGAATTAAACCTCGAGAGGTGTTTTCTCGGTGCTCAGCCGAGGATGTCGAGACGTTTATAAGAATCAACCCGGCCTGCGTAACCTCTTGGCATGTGTATACAAGGAAACATCAGATGCAATCTCTCCTTAACTGCCCACAATTTGGCAAGAATGTAGAAAATAACGGTAATAAATGGAGGGGATGCTCTCAACCGCTTACGCGTGCTATTGAGTTGCTAAAGCCAGCGTGGTGCAGTGGTTAAGAGCGGTGGTCTGGAGCGGTGGACTCCGATCTGGAGAGCCGGGTTTGATTCCCCACCGCTCCACACGAGCGGCGGAGGCTAATCGGGTGAACTGGATTTGTTTCCCCGTTCCTGCACACGGATCCGGCTGGGTGACCTTGGGCTAGTCATCGCTGTCTCAGCCCCACCTACCTCACAGGGTGTCTGTTGTGGGGAAGGGGAGGCGACTGTAAGCTGGTTTGGTTCTCCCTTAAGCGGGAGAGAAAGTTGGCTTATAAAAACCAACTCTTCTTCCTCTTCCTCTTCCTCTTCCAAGCCCACCTGGTACTACTAGGTCAACGTATTTCCGGGATATCTGCAGTGTCATCCGAAGAAGAGTTGTACCTTTCCGAGGTCCCTGACGTTGGTGAAGGGGGTAACTCTTTTCTTGGGCATGCTTTATAGCAATGTGCCGTTTTGTAGCAACGTGCCGTTCCCGTTTAACCAAGAATGCCGGGAAAAACTTGACTCTGTGCATTTTGTGTAACGGCAAAGCACTTCAAATGTTCTTTGATGAAACATGTATAGAAGAGAGGCTTTTGGAAGATTCCTACCCCCCCCCCCCCAGCAAACTTGTTACTGGAACAATAACCAGCGGGTTATTTCTGTCTTGTCTCCCCCTAATATGTTACTGATCTCTAGGGCTGACTGGCCGTTAAGGTTTCTGGGAAGAGTCCTGGGGGTGGGGATGGTTTGGGGCCCCCCCTGAACTTGGGGTCCCCCCCTTCCATCGGACAGTCGCATTAAATAATCCCCTTTGCATAATGCGGACGTGTGCAAAACGTTTTCCCAGGGCGTGCCGATTGTTGAAATGTGGCCAGTATGGTTTGCGCCGTGCGATCTGTGGGACATCACCCTCTCGAAGAGGTCAGCGTTCACTTTTGGCTTGGTGACCAGACCTAGTGGGTTGGATCCAGCCTCAATTGGCAATTGGCCAGCGATCCCCCGTTTCCCGCCGCAGCCTTTCTTCGGAGGTCCGTGAGAGGGAGGAGGCTGGAAAGTTTCCATCCCGCCACTGGAAACTGCAGTCTGGAGTCTTGTTTCTTAACCCACATCATAAATCTTCTTTTGTTTTGTGCAAAATTTATGGCTTCAGTTTTTCCCCTCTTCCTCAACTGGCAAAAAAACTAGGATAACTGCTAAGGAAGCATAGCGTTCTGCGGGTTCCCCCCCCCTCTCGTGTTTGATATATTTGCAGTTTTTTGTCTGGACAAAACTCAGGCATTTATATTTTAAAATTTCATCAGTATGCTAAATAGTACCGTTTTATACCTCGGCCGAGTTAAGAATTATGCTTTTTATGTTCTTAAAGCAGTAAAAAGTAAATCTAGTTTTTTAAAGCAAGCAAGTATTGCATATATTCCACTTGGCTCCAAATGTCATTTTTTTTTTCCCACCCAGGGAGGAAAAAGCAGCCTCCCGTTTCAAAACTTTGCTCCTGAATTTGCCTCTCAAACTTTTCCAATTACTTTGCTGTGTTTTTAATTATTATCCTGATAACTTTCATTTGTCGTTAGCTACATTATTATTTATCATTGAGGTGTTTTAATTAGTTTGTCGTCTTGTGGTGGTGTTATTTCATGTATAAGAAGAGTTGGTTTTTATACCCTGCTCTTGTCTGCCTTTTAAGGAGACTCCAACCGGCTTACAGTCTCCTTCCCTTCCCCTCCCCACAACTGCCCCCTTGTGAGGTTGGTGGGACTGAGAGAGTTCAGAGAGAACTGTGACTAGCCCAAGGTCACCCAGCAGGCTTCATGCGGAATCGAACCCAGTTCTCCAGATTTAGACTCCGCCGCTCTGAACCACTACACCACGCTGGCTCTTTTATTCTGTTGGAGAGTGGTATAAAAATCTTCCCAATAGCTAATTTCCGGTGTCTTTGCTCCTTCCTATTCCCAAGCAATTATCCAAGAGGTCTAACTCCTGAGACCTCTTCAATAAGAGGTCTAATTCCTGAGACATCTTGAATAAGGCAGTGTTCCTCGACTCCACTAGATGATCAAGTCCGAGGTGACATTTCATAACTTCATTTTTACAAATGAGCTTACCGCAAAGCGGCATGGTGCCTTGATCATTCAAGCAGGCGCGGCGCCGGCGAGCCAGACCTCTGTGAGCCTTGCTCCGATTTCGCCTCCGGCGCAGATCTTGATGAAGCATTCAAACCCTCAGCCACCGTTTCCGTTAGCAAGGTTTTTGCTTTTGCTTTGGGGGATTGACTACGTTGGCCGTTTTCCTTTGTCTAACCCCCTTCTGTAGGAGCCCCGTGGCGCAGAGTGGTAAGCTGCAGTACCGCAGTCCAAGCTTCTGCTCACGACCTGAGTTCGATCCCAACGGAAGTCGGTTTCGGGTCGCCGGCTCAAGGTCGACTCAGCCTTCCGTCCTTCCGAGGTCGGTCAAATGAGGATCCAGCTTGCTGGGGGTAAAGGGAAGATGACTGGGGAAGGCACTGGCAAACCACCCCCTAAAACAAAAAGTCTGCCTAGGAAATGTCGGGATGTGACTTCACCCCATGGGTCAGGAATGACCCGGTGCTTGCACAGGGGACCTTTATCTTTACCTTTAACCCCCTTCTGTGCATTGCATTGATTTTAATTGTCATCGGACTGGGATCTCACAACCTCGCTTGGTCTGGGGGCCTGCTAGGAATTTTGGGAAAGGGCAGATGGGGCCATTCCCAAAATAGTGGCCATGGGAGGCAGGACCACTCCCGAAATGGCTGCCGTGGGAATTGAATTTGGGCTTGCGTACCCACGGAGGAGACGTCGTCCCAGGAAACGGGCTTACACTGAGGAGAGGCGCATGGGAAGGCGACTTCTAAATGAATCATGAATATTTCAGATCTCTGTTTTATAAACAAATTTTGGAAAGCAAGCGTGAATAACTATGGAAACAATGAAATGTGTATATGTTTACTGTCCCCAGAGATTGCGGTAGGCAGACGGCACTGAAATTGTTCTTCGACTTTTAAATTAGCCCAAATTTCCTTTTATTTTGCCATCCACCCAGCTCTTTGCAAAAAACGGCCACAGGAAAGAAGCAGAGGGAACGTTTTAAGACTCCTTCGTTTCTACGCTCGGCTGGCTTTATTGCTCTCTCGTATTTTCTTCCAGTAAATGTTGCAAACTTTATTACGCTTAAACCCGTTTTAATATAGCGGATCGTAAAAAAAACACACCTCGGGAACAGAAGGGAACGTCGGTTGCAAGGGTGCACGCTCAGAGCTGGTACCGCCAGTGACCCAAACAGGCTGCCTTTTCTATCCTGCAGGATCAACATGTAGATCAGTCAATCACCTGGGAAAAAAGATGACGAAAGGTCTAGAAAACATCTTCCAAGGAAACACAAAGGCAAGAAAGGACGGTTCATCTATAGAACAGGGGGGAAATGTCGACGACTTTGAAATATTGAAAGAATCTGTGAAACGGAATGAGAAATTTTTTTCAGAGGGTAGCTGTGTTGATCTGCCGTAGGAAAGTTAGGTTCAAGTCCAGTAGCACCTTAGAGACCAATGTGATTTTTGGGATATAAGCTTTTGAGAATCACAGCTCTGACTAAGGGCTATTTGACGAAGGGAGCTTGGACGCTTGAAAGCTGGTACCCAAAAAAACTTGCTGATCCCTGAAGATGCGCCTGGGTATGAGAACAGTTGCTCCTCTTTAATTAATGACAGGACTAGAAGAAGAGAAGAAGAGTTGGTTTTTATATGCCGACTTTCTCCACCACTTAAGGAAGAATCAAAACGGCTTACAATCGCCTTCCCCTCCCTACAACAGACACCCTGTGAGGTAGGTGGGGCTGAGAGAGTTCAGAGAGAACTGTGACTGGCCCAAGGTCACCCAGCAGGTTCCATGTGGAGGAGTGGGGAATCAAACCTGGTTCTCCAGATTAGAGTCCACCGCTCTTAACCATTACACCACGCTGGCTCTCTGAAATGGGTTTCAACCGCTGGAAGGTCGACTTAGGTGGGGATAGTAATGATCAATTCAGTAAGGGATTCTGTGAAGTCCCCATCTTCGGAGGATTTTAAGTGGGTGTTGCAGTGATTTGCAGTGAGTGCCCTGGTAGGGTTTCACTTTCTCGGCTCTAATGCTCTGCGTGTCAGTTGACGGTCTCTGTAGTCATATGAGTTGAGGGCTAAATAAAGGATTGAGTTTAGTCCCGCAGTCATTCTGGCAGAGGAGACTTTTGTGCACTTTTCTCTGGAGCTCCCAACTGCTTCTTCGCCTTCCTTTCCCTTTTCCCTTTCTAGTTACAGATGGGACGGATTCGGGCGCCGTTAGTCCAATTTCCATGTCTTGGCATGGATTCCATGTACGATAAAAACAGTTCAGCATCAGTTGATCACGACCTGATCGGTAGCATCTAGAACCTGACTTTGCTATGAAATATTGTGGTTGTTAAGACCCCGCACATTTATTATTTTTTCAGCTTCCTGTTTCATTTCCTTAAGTCGTGGGACGAAGTTGTCTTTTGTTAGAGGGAAGAGGGCATTCCCTATCCTTTAGGACAGAGCCGGTCTGGTGGTTAAGAGCGGTGGAGTCTAATCTGGGGAGCCGGGTTTGAATCCCCACTCCTCCACATGAGCGGCGGATTCTAATCTGGAGAACCGGTTCGATTCCCCACTCCTCCACATGAAGCCTGCTGGGCCACTGTTCTCTCTAAACTCTCTCTTAACCCAGTACTCCATCCCCGATGGCCTTGTAAGACTTTCAGCAGCGAATACACAATTAAGAGACTGGGTTTTTAGGTGTGATGCCCTGTTTGTCAGGGTGTTAATTCAGAAGGCACTGTCTGCACCATGGTTCAAATTACTTAAAAGTGACCACATTAGAGCCCAGTATCTAGCTAAGATTTCAAATTATAACCTTAGAGCAGCGTTTTCTGCTCTACGCTTTGAAACCATGCCAACGGCTGTTTTAGTTGGGCGGTACAAACAAACCCCCAAGGATCAACGCTTGTGTATCTGCCATACCCGTGTGCAGGAGGATTTACCCTATTATTTACTCTATTGCCCACTCTACGCACAGCCCAAGACTAAGTTTCTGGATGGGCTACTAGTGGGTACAATCCTCCACTCAGAAAAGGAGAAAATCATATTCTTGCTGTCTGACTCCAATGAGTATATTTCTCTTAGAACATCATTGTTTGCTCTGGCAGCAAGGAAAATAAGAGCTAAGATAGTTAGGTCTAGAGCCGAATTCCACAAATGATGTTGTTTCTGGTGCTTCATATCCATGTTAACCCGACATGTCTTTTTTAAATATTATATTACTTTGTGGATGATGTTTTGTGAAGGCCTATGGCCACATACAAATAAATTTCTTACCTACCTCTAAACTCTCACAGCCCCGCCTACCTTACAAGGTGCCTGTTGTGGGGAAGGGAAGGGAAGGCGATTGTAAGCCGCTTTGAGACTCCTTAAAGGTAGATAAAAGCGGGGAATAAAAAACCAACTTTTTCATCCCCCCTCCTAGTGGAGGTGGAGGGGTAGGCACGGCTTGCTAGCTGGCAACCTTACACACCATCCATGCGATGTAACTTCCAGGTATTCGAGAGGGCGCTTTTAAAAAACAAAACGTTCTCCTGCCGGCCTTCAGTGGGCCAGCGGGCAACAGAGAGAGAAACAAGGGGGTCTTCCTACACGTTCGACTTATTCTGCTTTCGATCGTAGCCTTTGGATGTCCAGAAGAATAAAAGGGATGCAATGAGTCCATGTGAAAATATTTCTAGGATGGCGTTTGAGTGCTGCGTGGGACACCCTGAAAAGATTCCGACAGCGCGAGGCAATTTTGACCTTTTAAGTTTAATTTACTGTCATTGGCGCGCCTTTGTGTTTCGGCTCTTCCTCCATTCGTGCGCTGCTCCGTGCCGTGTGAATTGGTTCAGCTGTTGCTTCGCTTTCCTCTCTCCCTTTGTGCTCCGAGTCTAATGTTACTTGCAAAGCGCGGCTCCGTCCCATTCAGCATATTGACATTGTCTCTTGTAAATGGCGGTATTTCTCGTTCTCCCGGCTCAGGTCACCCATTCGTGTGCTCCTGTGCCCAAAGGCTTATGCATTTCCTTGTCTTACAAGAGCTAAGTTAAGTCATCCTTCTCTGCAACCTGCATAGCGTCAGACACAAATCTCACTTACGGATTCCACTGGAGCAGGGGTTTTCACAAAGCGGTGGCCGTTCCATCAGTGTTAGCTCTTCACCGTCTGATGTCTTGGTGATCTGTCTTGTTCGCAGGGTTGGAACATGACTTGTCACATCACATCCAGCTGCCTAAATGTCCGGAGAGCCTTCCGATGCCCAGAGTTCAAAATGTAGGACCTTTTTGAGGGTGGAATTCTTCAAAAGGGGAAAGATTGGGAAAAGAAACTGGGGCTTCCTAGCAATCTGCCTGGAATTAGTAATAATTTGTGTAGCACATGACTGCTTATGTAGTGCTTTTATCACATTACACCAAGGGGAACCTTGCTTTAGAATCAACATTCCTAAATGTATCTGCATGCTGAAGAGCAAGTATATGAAACAGAGCATCTTTGCGTTGCCATTCTCCTTCCTTTTGCCTTGCAAACAGTGTGTGTAGTGTGGTTAAGTGGTGGGCTGTAATCTGGAGAACTGGTTTGATTCTCCACTCCTCCACAGGAGCGGTGGACTCTAATCCGGAGAACCGGGTTTGATTCCCCACTCCTCCACACGAGTGGCAAGCTGTAATCTGGTGAACTTTCTCAGCCCCACCTACCTCACAAGGCGTTTGCTGTGGGGAGATGAAGGGAAGGCGATTGGAAGCCGGTTTGAGTCTCCTTAAAAGGTAGAGAAAGTTGGCATAAAAAAACCTCCAACTCTTCTTCATCATCATCATGTGTTTGGGTGAGCAATTTGGATTTTTGTGAGGGTGTTTGCTAGAGTGGCCAATTCGGGTTGGGAAACTCTTTGGCCAACTAGGGTTGGCCAACTAGGTGGCAACTCGGGTTGGGAAACTCTTTGAGAATATGAGGTTGGAGTCTGGAGAGGGTGGGGTTTGGGAAGGGGAGGGACCTTAATAGGGTATACTGACATAGAGTCTCACCACCCTCCAAAGCAGCCATTTTGTCCATGGGAACTGATAACATGTCATCTGGAGATCAGTGGTAATTCTAAGAGATCTCCAAACCCCACCTTTAGATTGGCAACCCTATTTGGATCTTTTGGGATGTGGAATGGTAGAGTATAGCCTGATCTTGTTACATCTCGAAAGCTAAGCAGGGCTGGTACTTGGAAGGGAGACCACCTAGGAAGGCTCTGCAGAGGAAGGCGACGGCCAAACCACCTCTGCTTCTCACTTGCCTTAAAAGCCCCTTCCTGGGGTCGCCATAAGTCGGCTTGACGACACTTTACACACGCATTTGGATCATTTACTGCCAGATACAACAGGGCTAGGTGGGTTAAAGTAAAGTAAAGGTCCCCTGTGCAAGCACCGGTCATTCCTGACCCATGGGGTGACGTCACATCCCGACGTTTCCAAGGCAGACTTTGTTTGCGGGGTGGTTTGCCAGTGCCTTCCCCAGTCATCTTCCCATTACCCCCAGCAAGCTGTGTCCTCATTTGACCGACCTCGGAAGGATGGAAGGCTGAGTCATCCTTGAGCCGGCTACCTGAAACTGACTTCCGTCGGGATCGAACTCAGGTCGTGAGCAGAGCTTTGGACTGCAGTACCGCAGCTTAACACTGCGCCACGAGGCTCCTCTAGGTGTGCTACCTGTTTATCTGTCCGTTCTCTGCTTTTGGTTTCAAATATAGACTTTTTTTCTGAAATAGAATGTGTTATATAAACTAGGTGTGTTACCTGTTCATCTAACACGTTCTATTTCAGAAAAAAACGTCTATATTCGAAACCGAAAGCAGAGAATGGACTTTTTAATCTGCACAACAGCTTTGAAGGTTTGGATTTTTCCGTGGTTTGTGTGATTTCAAGTCGAAAAGGGCACAGTCTCGACGGAACGCCTCCGCTTGACCTCTTAAAGATCCGCCCTGAGTCCTGACTAGGTTCCAGCTGACACAAGCTTGCGGAAGCTTTCTTTCCATTCGTAAGTGAACAAGTACTTGAAGGGCTGTCATATAGAGGAGGTTTTCTAAGTTGTTTTCTGTTGACCAAGAAGGTCGGACCAGAACCAACGGGTTGAAATTAAATCAAAAAAGTTTCCGTCTAGACATTAGGAAGAATTTTCTAACAGTTAGAGCGGTTCCTCAGTGGAACAGGCTTCCTCGGGAGGTGGTGGGCTCTCCTTCCCTGGAGGTTTTGAAGAAGAGGTTAGATGGCCATCTGTCAGCAAGGCTGATTCTGTGACCTTAGGCAGATGATGAGATGGAGGGCATCTTGGCCCTCTTCTGGTCACTAGGGGTGTGGAGTGGGGAGGTAGTTGTGAATTTCCTGCATTGTGCAGGGGGTTGGACTAGATGACCTGGTGGTCCCTTCCAACTATGATTCTATGACGTAACTGGCTGAACCGTAGGATGCATTTTGTGTCGGTGCGTTACGTTGGTGATTTTTTTTGGGATGAACTGCTTAAATTTGGGTCGGGTGGAAGCATGGAGCATCGAAATCAGAGATGAAGTTTTAACATTTCACTTCCGAGGTGGCGTTCGCCAGGAAATCAAGGACTTGCTGCAATTTCCGGTGCTAACCAGGTTGGATTTCATTACCCACTACCTCTGAGAAACTCAGGCGTCCGTAACCATTGAGGTGTTCTTACAATAGTTCCTGCAGTGAAGTACTTGCTTAAAATATACCGTCGCATCCACGTTTCTTTTCTTTTTTGGTTTTTTTTTTGGCAAGGTTATCAGAAAGCCATTTAATAACAGGGCCATTTTAGTTCTTATCTCTTGCTCTATTTAAGGCAATTTGCCCGTAATGAGATGAAACCATTACGTCTCTAAAACATACCTAGCTGAAAAGTGTGTGCTCTCCAGTGAAATCTCAGAGCCCATTTATAATAAGCTTTTCCTGGGACGAGTCTTGCCAAAGGTAGGGCCATCCAGTAATGCAGAGGAAAAGACGTGCTTTAGGCCTTGAATGCTGGGAAGGAAAAGGAGATACTTCTTACTTACACAGGAAGCTATACTGAATCCATCAGTCCATCAGGGTCAGTATTGTCTGCTCAGACTGGCAGCGGCTCTCCAGGGTCCCAGGCAGAGGTCTCTCTCAACACCTACAACCTGATCTCTTAAATGGAAGTTGCTGGGGATTGAACCTGGGACCTTCTGCATGCCAAGCAGAGGCTTTCCCACTGAACCCTGGCCTCCTCTGTTTCGACGGGACTTCTTTGGAACCGCTGGGACCAGCGGCTCCCCCGTTTCTGCCATCGGTGCTTTCTCATCATCGTCTTCCATTTGACGAGCAGGTGTGTAGACTGCTGTCAAGTCTCAGCCACTTATGGAGACCCCGTCGGGTTTTCAAGAGACGTTCAGAGGTGGTTGGGCCATTGCCTACCTCTGCATAGCAACCCTGGACATCCTTGGCGGTATCCCATCCAAGTACTAACCAGGGCTGACCCTGCTTATCTTCCAAGAGCTGATGAGATTGGTCTGGCCTGGGCCATCCAGGTCAGGGCAAGAGACAAACAGAGGTGGTTTGGCCATTGCCTGCCTCCGCATCACGACCCTGGACTTCCTTGGTGTTCTCCCATCCAAATGTTAGCCAGGGCTGACCCTGCTTAGCTTGTTTGTTTAGTAAAGGGGTGTTGGACAGGCATGTCTGTAGTTGTCATCATGACCTGTAAGAGGCAGTTATGAAGACAGTGGGCATGAGGAAAGACGGCAGCGGTGTGAGATGCGCGCCCCTCTTTGTGCTCGGTGCCGATTCTTTCTAGTTGGAGAAAGAGGTTGTAAATTCACCTTTTAATGGAATGTGACGGCTACTTTGGCTTCTCCTGCCTCTGTTAATTGCTGACTATGGAAACAAAGAGATGCTGCCTAATTCGGAGGGTTTTTTTGGGTTTTTTTTTTTTTGCTTATAGGTTTTTTGCCTGCTCCTGAATTGCAAACAGATTTGCTTCCTCCATGGGAGCAAAGCAGGAGGGGGGCTTGATTGATTCGTTAGTTTCAGGGAACGCGAGACCGAGGGAATCTATCGATCGGAGCAGAGCCAGCCGAACCCGTTCTGTAATGCACTTAATTACCCCGTATCAGACTACGCTTTACTTGGCCTGGGTTCTTTTTTTTATGTGGGCTTGCTGAATATATGCTGCTTTCAACACCTTTCCTCGTTGCAAATGCATGCTTCTCTCTTTAGCCCAGCGGGGGGGAAAATGTGCATGTTTTATTCTCTGGGAAGCAATTTTAGATTTTTGCTTTTGTGCAGGAAGAAGAAGAAGAAGAGTTGGTTTTTATATGCCGACTTCCTCTACCTTTTTTTTTTTAAGGAGAATCAAACCGGATTACAATCTCCTTCCCTTCCTCCTTCCCTTGTGTGGTAGGTGGGGCTGAGAGAGCGCAGAGAGAACTGTGACTAGCCCAAGGTCACCCAGCTGGCTCTATGCGTAGGAGTGGGGAATCAAACCTGGTTCTGCCGCTCTTAACCACTACACCACGCTGGCTCTCTAGGAGGATTTCCCCCCGCCCTAAATTTTTTCTGATTTGTGTACTATCCTTTTTCTTTAAATTGGGCTTTTGGGAGAATAGAATATTCAAGGCATTTCGTCCTTTCGTAATTGTTAGGCATTGCTATTAAATATAGTGGAGGCAAAGGCTGAACTGATTTGACTTGACGGCCCACTCTTCAGCGTTTCAGGTAACAGGTTCTTCCGGTGGAACATTTTGGTCTTTGCTTTTCTGCATACAGCGCCTTGGCCTTACAACGAACCCATGAAGCCACCTTACACTGAATCAGACCCTCGGTCCGTCAACATCAGTATTGTCTACTCAGACGGGCAGCGGCTCTCCAGGGGCTCAGGCAGAGGTCTTTCACATCACCTCCTACGTGATCCTTTAACTGGAGATGCTGGGGATTGAACCTGGGACCCTCCGCATGCCGAGCAGATGCTCTGCCACTGAGCCACGGGCCCTTCCCCTTCTTTCCGAGGTGACCTGAAAGGTGGGGAGGGGCCGTGGCTCAGTGGTAGAGCATCTGCTCGGCATGCAGAAGGTCCCAGGTTCAATCCCCGGCTTCTCCAGTTAGAGGGACTAGGCAGGTAATGTGATGTGAAAGACCTCCACCTGAGACCCTGGAGAGCCGCTGCCGGTCTGAGTAGACAATGCTGACTTTGATGGACCAAGGGTCTGATTCAGTAGAAGGCAGCTTCATGTGTTCATGTGTGGGGCTGGAAGGGGACAGACTGGATGGTGGAAATTTTTTCATGGAGCTGTATGAACAAGAAGCAGTTTTCTTCTCATAGCATATGAACGCAAGATTATATTGACGGAAACTACCCATTACATGGCAAAGAACCAGTAGCTACACCGTTAAGCTTATCCCTAAATATTCTTGTTGGTTTCTAAAGAGCTACTGGACTCGCATCTGTTTTACTGCAGATTGACATTTCTGTGTGTGTGTGTGAAGTGCCGTCAAGTCGCTTCCGACTCATGGCGACCCTATGAATGAAAGTCCTCCAAAATGTCCTATCTTTGACAGCCTTGCTCAGATCTTGCAAATTGAGGGCTGTGGCTTCCTTTATTGAGTCCATCCATCTCTTGTTGGGTCTTCCTCTTTTCCTGCTGCCCTCCACTTTTCCTACCCTCTGAAATTTTGAATACTGTTACGAAAGCCATTCCTTGGTTAATTGAGAACTCAGTAAATGAATGGAGTTGGTCCATGAAGGAAATTGGAAGTATAAATATTGTGTGCACGGGCCGTCTGGTTAGACAGAAACTTTTCTTTTTGCCCCAGGAAAATTGGCAGTTTGGCAAGGGGGAGAAAACTGGTCAAGAGTACATTAAATACTGCTGGAGTGGAAATCCGCCTGCTCAGCACGAGGTGGGATTCCTCCATGAAAATCTCACTTAGTGACCAGAAACATAAGAATTCTACCTTTTAAAGTATGGGAAATGCATGGTTTTGCTTGTCGACCGCTCAGCGGTCTGTGGAGAAGGATACTGAAACCGCACATTAGTTTTATTACAATTACTATGTCAACCTGATTTGTAGGTTGGTTGAGACGGGAGCGGCTTCCCCCAGCGAAACGTCTGTGCTTTCAATCCGGAGGACATTTTGGTCCGAGTTGGCTCTGGGGTGTGGGGAGGAAAATTTGGGGGCGGCACAGCGCCCTCCAGGATATTCTGCGAGCGACGAAAGCCACACACGTCTCCCGTTTGGAAGCTGGTATCTGCAGTAATTCTGACAATTGCACGAACTTTTCAAAAGGAGAACTTTGCAAAAGGAGAGGCAGAATCGCAACTCCGCAAGGCCAGGTTGGCTTGGTTCACGGGCCATATGGAGGTAGCGATGACCAAGTTTCCTTTCTGCTGATGTAGCCGGTCTAACCATACGTAGAGGATTTTTGTTGATCCAGGCCAAATCAAGGACCATTATCCTGTCCAGACTTGGAGTTTCCACCAACCAGGTGGAAGCCAAATAGAGACATCTGAACGCCCAACAATTTGGTGTTTTCCTGATGATTGACTTCAAGCCTCGCTTGTCGTGATTTTATTATTGACCGCGTTTATAACCGTGCCTTTTTGGCCCTTATCAGGGCCTCCAAGGTGGCAAACAAATAATTTAAAAAAAAGATCCTTACAATCAGGTCTTAAAAACCATTAAAAACCCACCTGCGACGGCGCCGCTAGCCACAAAGGGAAGCGAAGTTTGCCACGCAAGCCTCCCTGTTCTCCGCTTAGCGTAAGAGCAGCCCCGCTGGCTCGGAAGAAAGGTCAATCTATTCCGACTCCATTTCACACCAGTGGGCAGCCATCGCTTGGAAGCGCAGAAGCAGGGCAATGTGAGTAATGTACTTCCCCAGGTCGGTGTGCCGAGAAATACTGCCTCTCGGCACGCCGGTTTCCTATTTAGCTGTCATCGCTAGTAGCTGTTGATAGACTATCAAGCGGTGTTTTAATAGCAATATTTAGAAATTATGCAGAAAACTGCAAGAAATTTATCATTGCCCCATTGAGTCATAGCCAGTTTTCGACCATATATATATATATATATATATATATATATATATATACATACATACATATATATATATATATACATACACACACATATATAGATAGATACACTTTTTTAAAACCGTATTCTTGCTTGCTGTTGTTTTCCTCTCTATTTAGCCTGCATTGATTTATGCTGCCCTTTCAGCGTCTTCGATTTTGCTCGCTGGAAGCTTGATTTGTAACCGCAACCGTTCTTTAAATACTTTTAACCTTCTCGCTGTCGATTTCCTATGCATATTACGGTTGGACTTCAGGCGCTCTTCTTTAGGGTTGAGAAGACCGACCTTCGTCCCCCCGCCCTAGTTTTTTCTTGCCTCGCATCGTTTCCTGACCTTTCAGCGCCGTGCAGTTATTTTCCGCGCTGCAGGCGGTTTTCGCCTTGCGCTTCTTGTGTATCTCATCCCTTCAGTGTGGCTGCTCCGTGAATACCATTCACCGTCTTTTGGAGATTTTAATAATGTCTCTGTGGCTAGTTGGGTCCCTGACCTAGAAGGCCCAGGTCTTGTCAGATCTCAGAAGCTAAGCAGGGTTGGCTTCAGTTAGTACTTGGATGGGAGACCACCAAGAAGTCCAGTGCTGCTATGCAGAGGCAAACCACTTCTGTTCTCCTCTTGCTCTGAAAACCCTACGGGGTCACCATAAGTTGGCTTCAACTTGATGGCACTTTACACTTACAGTTATTTGAGATTTCCAGAGTTGTCTATTGGCTTTTGTCCAGCCTGTCCTTCATCCCAGGAACCCACCCAACCACTGCGGTCCTTTTCTGAGACCATTATTTGGGTAACCCCATCTGAAGTCTGGAAGTTGGCAACCTGAGAGAGGGCATGGCACCGAAACTTGGAACTGTATTTGTCTGTCCCTTCCTATTATGGCCTTCCGCCAGTGTGTGAAGACATCTGGCATTACTTCAAGAGTCCCATGGTGGAATCTTCCACCGGTGTAAACTTAGCCAACTCTTTGCTCGGCTCGAAATATTTATCTTGGGGTACGGCAACTGGAGCTGAGAGTTCTTGACTAGGTTACCTTTTGGAAACCGATCCATGACGTCCTGACTCTCTTCGTTACCACTTCGTAACTGAAAATGAGCAGTCGCTGCGTATGAGAGTTTAGAAAAGATTAGTCATGGATGTGATGGGGATGACAGATTATTTTCCTTTTTTGGGGGGGGGGGAAAGGAGCATTGACGGTTAGGCATTCCCTTCTTCTATTTCCTTATTTTCCGATACTTTTGTTAAGGTCATTGAATTGTACAGTGGGTAAGTCGCGCTTGTACTGTGAGCCCTTTCAGTCAATATTGTTTGCTGTGAGTAAATAGCGGTCGTGGTCGGCTGCTTCATTGATCTTCAGACAATGGGGTCTTTAGTCACTCAGCGATTGTTCCCTCGGATCATTATTCCTTCTCATCAAATAATGTCTTGTGGAAAATCTTAATTAAGCGCCTTCTTATCGCCACGGCCTACGTTGTTGCTATGCTGAACATTCCCGTCGTTCCTTTCTAAACGCATTTGACAACACGGGGAAAGACTGAAGGGAACCAGAATCTAGGAAATGAACTTCCTTTTGATTTGCAAAGGAGAATGTGCAGAGACCCGTCACTGTTTTGCGCCGTTCTTACTGATGGGGCCGTGTGTGTGTGTGTGTGTGTTAAGTGCCGTCAAGTTGCTTCCGACTCATGGCGACCCTATGAATGAAAGTCCTCCAAAATGCCCTATCTTTGACAGCCTTGCTCAGATCTTGCAAATTGAAGGCTGTGGCTTCCTTTATTGAGTCCATCCATCTCTTGTTGGGTCTTCCTCTTTTCCTGCTGCCTTCCACTTTTCCTAGCACGATTGTCTTTTCCAGTGACTCTTGCCTTCTCGCAATGTGACCAAAGTACGACAGCCTCAGTTGAGTCATTTTAGCTTCCAGGGTCAGCTCAGGCTTGATTCGATCCAGAACCCATTTTTTTTTCCTTTTTGGCACTCTGCGGTATCTGCAGTACTCTCCTTCAATATCATTTTGGCATGGCTCAGAGGAAGCGCCTCTGCTTAGAATGCAGGAGGTCCCAGGTTCAATCCCCGGCATCTCCAGTTAAAAGGATCAGGTAGTAGGTGATGTGAACCACCTCGGCCTGAGACCCTGGAGAGCCGCTGCCGGTCTGAGTAGACAGTACTGACCTTGATGGACCAGTGGTCTCAGTATAAGGCAGCTTCATGTGTATTTACTGACCTTCAGTCACATACTGAAGATCCTTGCGCTGTGGTGGCAGCTGCTGTTGAAGCAATGGTTTTTTAAAAATCTGCACTGCCGATCAGAAGCCTTGCCGGGCAAAACCTCCGCCTGGCTCCCACTTCTTAAAAACACTTAAAATCAACCACCCGGAAAGGGGGTGGTGGGCTCCGTGGTTCCCTTCGCCAGCACGTCGGGGGATCCCTTCGCTACATAATCGATAGTAGAAAAGGGCAAGAGTCCAGTAGCCCCTTAAAGACTAACAAAAATATTTTCTGGTAGGGTATGAGCTTTGTGAGCCACAGCTCACTTCTTCAGATAGATGGTAACACTTCAAGAATGTTCATTAACAGCTTTCTTGGTTTCTTTGGCTTGCAAAATAGGCAGACTGGAAAAGAAAAGCTCGGGTCCCCTGACTGCTGAGTTACATTATTGTGTATATTTCCATTGAATCATGTTTCAGGCATAACCCTGAAAGCTTATACCCTGAAAATCATGTCGGTCTCTAAGGTGGTGCTGGACTCGAACCTGGCTCTCCTGTAGGCCAACATTGAACAAGCATAACCCAGAAACGAAAGCTACTTATTAGTCACTGTGCCCATATTTGCATTCAAGTGTGCGTGTGTGAGAGAGTGATTATTTTGGGAGAGTCGTATTAACAAACCCTTTATGTACCATTCTTCATTTACCTTGCATTCGTTCGCTTAGCAGAATTTTTGTAGCTTTTGTTGTGGGGCGTCTAAAAAGTACTGTAATTTTTTGGGGTTTTTTTTCCATTTTTTAGAATAGAGAATTCACCAGCTTTACGAAGGACACAGAGGGAGAGAGAAACATCCAGATTACTTTGAAAACTGTCTTTTCCTCATAATCAAGTGTTTACAGAAAGACGCTTTGTTAGACCCTTTTCCTGTGCCTATGTATGCTTAAACAAAGAGCTTTTAGACTTAAACACAGCTGCTCGTTTGAAAGTGAAAAAAATCAAATTAAGCGGAACCGGCTTTTTGAAAGCGAACGCCGCGTAGCAAGCGAGACAAAGGAAGGAAATACAGTGTTGTACGTTTTCGCTTAAATAACTTTTTTTTATACTACATAAAAAAAAGTTTTTCAACTAAGAAAGTGCGGTTTCAAAGACGCCCGCCTCTCGCCGCGTCCCGCAGTGGAACATCTGCTCCCATTCTGGTGCGGATGAATGACGTGAATTAAACCGAAACCGTTGAAGCCCTCTTTTGAACATAATTACACCTTGTTCGTTTCGGGGGGGACACAATGCGGGGATGAAATGCCAATTAGGACCGGCGTGTGAATGAGATTGAGCCTGAATAGCAGATTAGCATGGCCGCAGATACAACTGGAACTGATTTGAGATAATCCCTGAAGTTTGCGCTGTTTAAATAGGGAACGTTATCGTACATTCGAACATATTCAAAGGTGAGACTGATTTGAGATAATCCCTGAAGTTTGTTCTGTTTTAATAGGGAATATCATACATTCGAACATATTCAAAGGTGAGAGACACTGTCCTTCAGTGTTACTCCTCTGAAGATGCCTGCCACAGCTGCTGGCGAAATGTCAGGAAAGAAAATACCAAGACCATGGTCACACAGCCCGGATAACCTACAAGAACCGATATTCAAGGGTGTTTTTTTTTTTTTAAGTGCCAACCTGTTTTTGGTTAGGGCTTTGTCGTCTGTTCATAACGCTGTCTCAGTTCTGCTATAAATCGGGTGGCCGTTCCTTTTAGCGTTTATTGGACGACCACATTCGTGCCGCGGCAGGCTTTTTTCCCCATCTGTTCCTTCGAAATACTTCCTTGAATACTCACAAGTTTTTTCCCCCCCTTCCATCCAGTCATATCGGACTTATCGCAATCCCGGTGGGGTTTTCAACGCAAGAGTCGTTCGGAGGTGGTTTGCTGTCGCCTGCCTCCACGTCACGCCCCTGGTATTCCTTCCAGATGTTAGCCAGGGTCGGGGCTGAGAGCGGGTGACCAGCCCAAATTCTCCCAGCTCGCTTCCACGGCAGGATTTGAACCTGAGCTCCGGAAGCTCCCCACCACCACATCTAGGCTCTCCCCGTTTTGCGTCAGGATGGCCCCCCGCTAGCCGGCTCACGTTCACCTTTCTCAGGAAAAGCACTGATGTCAAAATACGCTCCCTGCGGACGGCCGGTTTAAAATTGAACGACTCGTTCCCCAAATTCATCCTGTTTGCTTTTGCCTGCCTCGAATGCAATGTATATAATTTCCCCCTTGTCGGGATCTGCCTTTGAGCAGCTTGAGTTAAATTGCTATGCCGTTGGCAAGGCGGGGGCCGTTATCTCTCCTGCGCCTTTGGCCCCTTTCCCTTAAAGATCAGATGGTCTTTTATTTGCTTCCTAGCAGGCCCCCGGTAATCAAAAGCGCAGAAGCTTTAATAACAGATATTGCCAATACAGTTGGTGGGTGACGCTACCATCATTACTGACTTAGCCGGGGATGTTTCGCTCCAGGCAGGTGGCGAGATAAATCCCGGCCTTCATCTCTACGCCTCTAGACAGCAGCTGCATATTCTCAACTCGACTGTACGTCTCTCGGATCCTTGACAGTGACGATTTCGTGGGTGGCAGTTTGCTTAGCCTCCCTTCCGTTCCTCCTGGTTTTGAGTACATGGCCCCTACTTGAGATCTGGAAGCGAAAGTATAAAGGACGCCTCTGAACATTCGTATGGAAACCTTAATGAGATTTCAGTGTCAACGGACGCCCCGTAGCATTGCGTGGTGGAGGTGGCTGCCTTAAATGGTGTTTTCAGCAAAAACCATTTTATGATAAGGCAAAGGGAGTCCCCCTGTGCAAGCATCAAGTCATTCCTGACCCATGGGGTGACGTCACATCCTGACGTTTACTAGGCAGGCAGTATTTACGGAGCGGTTTGCCATCGCCTTCCCCTGTCTACACGTTACCCCCAGCAAACTGGTTACTCGTTTTACTGACCTCGGAAGGATGGAAGGCGGAGTCGACCTTGTGCCGGTGACCTGGAACCGACTTCCGTCGGGATCGAACTCAGGTCGTGAGCAGAGCTTGGACTGCAATACTGGAGCTTACTACTCTGCTCCAGGGGGCTCCTTTTTTTATGATACATTGCTTGTAAATAGTATCTTTTTTTGAGGGGGCTTAGTGGTCAGGGTACGCCCGTTGGATTGGGCATCACATCTGGAAGTCTAGTTGCAGCCAGGATATCAGCACTAAGTGTTGTGTGCGAAGAATGGGGGAAGAAGGAAATATGGTGAAACAGACCGTCTTCTCCCATATGTCCCCGCCTGAGAATTAAGATAACTGGGAGAGGCCCTCCTGACTGTCTCGCTGATCAGTGAAGCGCATTGGTTTGATACAAGGGGCAGGGCTTTTTCGGTGGCAGCCCCATGATTATGGAACAACCTCCCCAGGGAGATGCGCCTGCCTCCCCCCGCTCTCGATCTTCAGGGGGCAGTTGAAGACGGTTTTGTTTAGGAAAGCATTTGGTTAAGTTTATTGGCAATCCTGTGTTGCGATATTGAATTTTTGTTTTTTACATCTCGTTTTCTGTTGCCCCAGAAGGTCGGACCAGAACTAACGGGCCGAAATGAAATCAAGAGTTTCGGCTAAACTTTTCCTAGCACGACTGTCTTTTCCAGTGACTCTTTTACTGTGTGATAATAGATTTGCGACTTTGTGATAATTATTGTTCCACTTTTTATCCTGTCACAAACTTTTACTTGGTCTTTTTGAATTTTGTAAAGATTTTAGGATAATTTGTAATGGCCTATGGGTATACAAATAAACTTGAACTTGAACCTCTTCGTCGATCCACAAGTTGGATAGTTGGTAGTTGTGAATTCCCTGCATTGTGCAGGGGGTTGGACTAGATGACTCGGTGGGTCCCCTCCAACTCTATGATTCTATGGTGTGCTGAAATGGATGGAGAATTGTGCTTAGATGTTGGCTGTATGGCTGTGAGTGGATCGCTAACTCCCATCTTCGGTTCCCTCTCTGTGAAAACCGACATGATTCCAGCGAACCTCACAGGGAACGGTTACGAATTTAAACTAGAATGTTGTAAATTCAACCACTCTGTCTGTGGTGTCGTGGTTAAGAGCGGTGGTTTGGAGCGGTGGACTCTGATCTGGAGAACCGGGTTCGATTCCCCACTCCTCCACGTGAGCGGTGGACACAAATCTGGTGAACTGGATTTGTTTCTCCGCTCCTCCACACGAAGCCAGCTGGGTGACCTTGGGCTAGTCACAGTTCTATTAAGAGCTCTCTCAGCCCCACTTACCTCACAGGGGAAGGGAAGGCGATTGTAAGCCGGTTTGATTCTTCCTTAAGTGGTGGAGAAAGTTGATATATAAAAACCAACTCCTCGTCGTCGTGATAGGGATGCCAGCCTCCGGGTGGGACCTGAGGATCCCCCGGAATTACAGCTCATCTCCACAGAGACCAGTTTTCTTGGAGAAAATGGATAATTTGAAGGGTGGAGTGTATTGCATTGTACCCCACTGAGTTCTCTGTCCTCCGTCTCCACCCTCAAATCTCCAGGCGTTTCCAAACCTGGAGCTGGCAACCCTAATCTGTGACAAGGGCTCTAAAGTCTAAAGGCGCGCAGCAACGGCGTGTCCGGGTATAAGTCGAACGTAAACCCAAAGGGGAGATGGGGAAGATTTCTGGAGGAAACAGCGCCCGATTTCGCCAAGTCTCCCCTCCAGCTGGCTTTCCCTGGCCGTTGAAACAGTTACTTCCTGAAGCTACACGCCGGTGGCTTAGCGGGCCAGCCTGACAGGTTGACTATTTTTTGGGGTTTTGGTTTTATATTTTATCATCGACGTTGCAGCCGTGTTATTAACGGATTCTCATTTACACACGTCCGAGGAGGAGAAAAATCACCTAATTAACTGCCTTCCCTATAAGGCGGGAGGGAGAGGAGAGACGTGGACTGCCAATGCATTCTCCTTTCTCTTCCACCCCCCCCCAACCTCCTCTCTAAATGTGTGAGATTTACAGCTCCCTGTCAGGTATGAGCTGTAAGAATCATTTTCTAATTACCCCGATTTCTACCATACCAATTTTGAATGGCTAGCTCCCCCCCCCCACCATTTCCCCTGTCTCCTTTTTAAATTAGGGAAAGATTCCCTTTCCAGCGCTGCTTCATTTTCCGTGGGCTCCGGCAAGCGCCAGATTTTCTTTTCGGTTTGTAATGGATATTCGATACCCTTTATTAATGCCCCGACCGAAAGAACTTGGGCAGGGAAAACAAGTAAACCCACTAATTTCTGAAACTTAACGGCAATCACCATAAAGCATGGGGACTAGCAGGACGAAGAGCCCGTTTCTGGGAGCTGCGATATTGAAGTGGTTTGTCATCTGAGGCTACCTCTGGATCCCTTGTGAAGGCCGCATGAATTCTGTACTTTCTTATGCACTCACTCACCAGCTTGCAGACAACCACGAACGCAATTGCTATACACCAAAGAGCTGTGGGAACATAAGAACCTCAGAAGAGCCTTCTGTATCAGACCAGTGGAGGTCCATCTAGTCCAGCATCCCGTTTCACACAGCGGCCAACCAGTTCCTCTGGAGGGCCAACAACAGGGCATGGAGGCCGAGGCCTTCCCCTGAGAAGAACCTCAAAAGAGCCCTGCTGGATCAGACCAGTGATGGTCCATCTAGTCCAGCATCCTGTCTCACACAGCAGCCAACCAGTTCCTCTGGAGGGCCAACGACAGCCAGAGAGGCCGAGGCCTTTTCCTGAGAAGGACACCAGATGAGCCGTGCCCGATCAGACCAGTGGTCCATCTAAACTCAGACAATGTCCAGCCAGTTACACTGAAAGGTCAACAACGGGGCGTAGAGGCTGAGGCCTTACCCTAACGTTGCCCCCTAGAACTGGTATTCCGAGGTTGACTGCCTTTGAATGTAGAGGTTTCCCCTTTCCCTGAGTACCCAGGCTCTCCATATAGCAGATGATGATGATGATGATGAAGAAGAATTGGTTTTTATATGCCGGCTTTTTCTACCACTTAAAGGAAGAAGGAAACCGGCTTACAATCACCTTCCCTTCCCCTCCCTGCAACAGACGCCCTGTGGGGTAGGTGGGGCTGTGAGAGTGTGACAGCAGAAGAGCCCTCATGGAGCAGAGCCACGGAGGTCCATCTGGTTTAGCATCTTCTCTTACACAGTGGCCAACCAGAGCCTCTGAAGGGCCAACAACAAGGCATAGAGGCCAAGGCCTTCATAAGAACATCAGAAGAACCCTGCTGGATCACACCAGCCGTCCATCTAGTCCAGCATCCCGTCTCACACAGTGAGAGGTCCAACAACAGGGCATAGACGCTGAGGCCTTCCCCTGAGAAGAACATAAGAAGAGCCCATCTAGTCCAGCATCCTTCTAGTCCAGCATCCCATCTCACACAGTGGCCAAACAGTTCCTCTGGAGGTCCAACAACAGAGGATAGAAGCTGAAGCCTTCCCTTGGTAAGAACATCAGAAGAGCCCTGCTGGATCAGACCATTGAAGGTCCAGCATCCTGTCTCACACAGTGGCCAACCAGGTCCATCTGGAGGATCTGGTTGGCCACTGTGTAAGAGAAGATGCTAGACCAGATGTACCTTCATTGCTCTGCCCCAGCAGGGCTCTTCTGCTGTTATTCTCAGGGGAAGGGCCTCGACCTCTATGCCCTGTCATTGGACCTCCAGAGGAACCTGATTGGCCTTTGTGTGAGTCAGGATGCTGGACTAGATGGACCACGGGTCTGATCCAGCAGGGCTCTTCTGATGTTCTTATGAAGACCTCAGCCTCTATCCCCTGTTGTGGACCTCCAGAGGAACTTCTTGGCCACTGTGTGAGACGGGATGCTGGACTAGATGGACCACGGGTCTGATCCAGCAGGACTCTTCTGATGTTCTTATGAGGGGGAGGCCTTGGCCTCTTCGCCCCTGGTAGGCCGTCCAGAGGAACGGGTTGGCCACTGTGTGAGACAGGATGCTGGACTAGATGAAACACCGGTCTGATCCAACAGGGCTCTTTTTACTTTTTTTATTTTGAAGGCATTTACTGGTAGTATCTCTTCCAAACCCACAGTGTTCTGTGCTCTGAATTCTGCACGTGCCTATGTTTAGTGGCAAAGCAGACGGTGACCTGTGGGTATCTATCTGATCAGCCCTTTTCCCCTTCCGGCATGCACTCTGCCCCGTTTTCTCATTAAATGGAGATTGCATGTTGTCGAAGTGGGCAGTCAGGTGTAAATTTCATTTTTTGCTTCGGCTAATGCGGCCGTTAAAGGTGGACTTAACACATCTGCAAGATATTCTCTGACTTGAGGCAGGCGCAAGACGATCAATAGGTACAGTTCATTTTTTTTTTAAAAAAAAAGATGTATCTGGGCTCAGGTGGGCTGTGGAGTTGATAGTCCCCATTGATTACAGAAACGTTCCAATTTCTGCCGCGGACGTTGTTGCCCTCTAGTAACATTCCTCATCATTCCAAGTATAATTTAAAATATATCAGCTCTTTGCGTTTACGCTTTGAATGAAATTTTGGATCCGAAGGGCAGCGGGATTGAGTCAATAACCGCAGGAGCAGGATGAGAATGATGTTTAGTTTTGCTGGGCAAGTTTTGCTCGACTAAGAAAAAAAGTCTCGTGCTGTTTTTGTCGGCAGAGGATAATTTCACAGGTTTTGCTGTGACAAACCCTGGTTTGCCACTGAGCGCAGTAATCTGCAAGCAAATGTGGCCAAGAGCTATCTGTATGGATATGTGCTTTCAATCGTCCACTTATCACTTTCATATTTTGCATTGTTAGTGGTGTGCCCTAGGCATACATTGTTAGCGGTGTGCTTTAAACTGTCTTTAGACATACGCCTAAAGCAGTTCATAGAGGTCCGGTCATTTCTTGCATTTGTGCTTTCTGTCCTGTTGCTTTCTTTCTTCTGCTCTCTGTCAGACTAATGCCCTTTTCCATCCGTAAGCGCAATATCTTCACTAGAGGCTTTACAGTTTGTCCCAAGATAGGCCTGTTGCGCACTTCCTGATACCATCAAGCCAATCTTATACCATATAGTGCCTTCAGGCTCTCGTATTGTTTTGGCTCTTGAAAGATGATACCCCTGAAATCTTGTTGGTATCGATGCGCTAATGGGGTGTGTGTGCGCGCCGGCAAGTCACAGCTGACTTATGAATACGTGTGTGTGTGTTAAGTGCCGTCAAGTCGCTTCCGACTCATGGCGGCCCTATGACTCAATGTCTTCCAAAATGTCCTATCTTGCTCAGATCTTGCAAACTGAGGGCTGTGGCTTCCTTTATTGAGTCCATCCATCTCTTGTTGGGTCTTCCTCTTTTCCTGCTGCCTTCATCTCTTCCTAGCATGACTGTCTTTTCCAGTGCCTCTTGCCTTCTCATAATGTGACCAAAGTACAAAAGCCTCAGTTTAGTCATTTTAGCATCTAGGGTCAGTTCCAGCTGGATTTGATCTAGAACCCACTGATTTGGGTTTTTTGGCCGTCCATGGTATCCGTAACCCTCTCTTCCAACACCACAGTTCAAAGTAACCTACTTTCTTCCTATCAGCTTTCTTCATTGTCCAGCTTTCACACCCATACATAGTAATAGGGAATACGATGACATGAATTAACCTGATCTTGGTGGCCAGTGACACATCCTTACACTACAGAATCTTTTCTAGCTCCTTCATGGCTGCCCTTCCCAGTCTCAATCTCCTTCTGATTTCTTGGCTGCAGTCTCCCTTTTGGTTGATGACAGAGTCAAAGAATAGAAAGTCTTCAACCATTTCCATTTCCTCATTGTCAACCTTAAAGTTGTGTAATTCTCCCGTAGTCATTACCTTTGTCTTCTTGATGTTCAGCTGTAGTCCTGCTTTGGCACTTTCTCTTTTAACTTTCAGCTATTTTCTGCCGGTAACAAATAGCGAACATGAAGCCTTTATTGGCATTAGTAATACAAGCAGTAGCATCTGCACAAACATAAAACACCATTTAGGATCACCTCCATAAAAATTAACCCTAGAACAGTTTTAAGTGCCATAAGTAGTTGATTCGCTTCAGAGCCCTAAGATCGCCTCGTGAACTTTCACAGTCTTTAATTGCCACCACATCAGTTGAACACATGAAGCTGCCTTATACTGAAACAGACCCTTGGTCCTTCAAAGTCAGTATTGTCTACTCAGACCGGCAGCGGCTCTCCAGGGTCTCAGGCAGGGGTCTTTCACATCACCTGCTTGCCTAGTCCCTTGAACTGGAGATGCCGGGGATTGAGCCTGGGGACCTCCTGCATGCTAAGCAGAAGCTCCACCACGGAGCCGCAGCCCCTCCCCAATTATTAGTGGACCCTGTGTGTTCATAAGGAGAGCAGCCTTAATACTTGCAGGTAACCATTTTCTGTCCGCAAATATTGGATCTAGTAATTGGAGCTGACCTCTGACATATAGCGGACAGTTGACTAGGACGTGGGAGACTGATTCCGGGTCACCCTCCCCACGTGGACAAACCCTATCTGCATAGGGGACTTTATTAAATCTCCCATACAGCATGGCAGATGGGAGAGCATTTGGTATACGCTTGCGAGACTAAACGTTCTCCCATCCCAGCCGACGTAACGGCGACCCCATAGGGTTTTCAAGGCAAGAGGTGTTCAGAGGTGGTTTTCCATGGCCTGCCTCTGTGAGGGCCGAGAGCGTTCAGGGAGAACTGTGACTAGCTCAAGGTCACCCAGCAGGCTTCATGTGGAGGAGCGGGGAATTGAACCCGGTTCTCCAGATTGGAGCTCGCCGCTCTTAACCACTACGCCGCGCTGGCTCTTTGGTGCTGCTGGATTCAAATCTAACTCGTGTAGCTCTAGCTGTCCAATGGCCAATCGGAAGCTCTGGTAGGGGAAAAGCCCCACCAACTTCCAAAAAGCACTGGGAGGCACCAGGAAAGCTGTTGGCGGGCAGCGTGGTACCTACCAGTGCCACTTTGGGGACCCGTGGTCTACATCTTGCAGGGTTCCAGCGGCTGTCGAATGCCTCTTGCTTACGTTCCTTTGCTTTCCTGTGCTCACCGAACCTCCAAGGGTACCCAGCTACCTGACTTGGCGCCCTTTTCCCGGGAGAAAAACGTTCAGCGGAGTGTTCTATTTCTGGAGGCCCTCCATCGACCGAACCTGTCTTGAAAAGGAGTTGAAAGAAACCGGGACCCGGTGACTTCTGCTAGATGATTTTTTAAGCGCCGAATAAACTCTTCTGCCTGGTTGCGACGCAACCGGGAGTAGAGCGTAATCGTGCCTCGCTGCCGGCGTGCCGATTCCTCTCCCCGGCCTCCTGACCCGCCATCGGTTTCAGCCGCATCTCGGTCGGCATCTTCTCCTGCAGAACCTTTCAAGTCACGCCGTTGTTTGCCGACGCGCCGCGGGTTCATTTAAACAGTCGGGGAATTAATCTGTCATCCTTCAAAGGAAACCCGGCACTTAGCAGCCCTTCTGCATGCTAAACGTCTCGTGGAACGTCTTCAATTAAAACGAACCTTTTTAGAACTCATGCTGTTTGTATGTTAAAAAATGTTATTGCCGACTTCCACTTCCGTTGCTGATCACCGTGGCAGCACGATTCTCGAGCCCCGATCAAAGTGGCAAGGGAGGGAGGGAATCCCCCCTCCCCCGAACAACAGCCACGGCTCCCCTTGAAGTAGAGGGGAAGCTGAGCAAGCGGCCGGCTCGCGGCTTGCCCTTGATGCGCTCCCTGCCTTGGAAGCGGCGGGGAGCGTTCGGGCGAACCAGCGGAGAAGCAGGCGCCATTGTTCTCAGGCTGATCGGGACGGCGGTTTAAAGGCACGGAAGAAACAACAGGTTTTTTTTTTTTTTTTACTCTTTTGATGTACAACTAGTGATTCACGGGGGTGTCTGGTGGTATAACTCATAGGGAGAAGCAAGCTGGTTTTTTTTTCTATACTTGCTAACGAATACAAAAAGAAACTTGGCTTTTTGCCAGACTGTGGCGCAGTTGAATTTCCTGCTCTGTTGACTCTGACAGTTTTAAGAGATATCCAGCAGATTTATGATCACTGAGCTGGCTCTTCAAGATTGACTTTACCAGTTAAATGCTCCATTATTGAGATTCTTTGAACTGATGTTGTGAGACTGTCATCTCTCCCCCCCCCCTCTCCTCTCCTTTGGATTACAAATGTTGCATTTTTGAGCCCTTCAATGGGAGATAAAGAAGGAAAAAATAAAAAGGACTCAGAAAAGCACCCTAAAGTACTTATTAAAGACCCCAAGACCCTTCAGACTCAATTATCTATGCAAACAAAAAGAAGACCATCTCTCACTAGTCCAGCTATTTCTCCAGATTCCTCCCCAGTAACAGGATCAACTTCTTTGGCAAAAATGACTAAGAAAGCTGATGCCACGCTGAATTCTTTGCAAGAGCTGCTAACAAAAACACTTCAGGAAGTGACATCAGTTAAAACTGAAGTGGTTGAAGTCAAAAAAGAAGTGACAGAAGTAAAATCTGAAGTTGTCTCAATGAAGCAAGATATGGACTATGTAAAGCAAGGTCTTAACCAGAATACTGCAGCTATCTCAACATTGCAGGACTCTATCTCAGCTTTGACTGTGAAGCAAGACAAGTTGGAGGCGAAACAGCAAAAACAAGCAAAGGAAAATAAAGAAACCAGAAAAAAGGTTGATACTATGGAACTTGTACTGGAGGCCCGCCAGGAACGTGAAGAACGGCAAGAGGATAATGTGGCGATGTTAGAAATGCGGATAAAGGAGAGCTGGATTCGTATTCGCGGATTTAAAGAACGGACTGAAGGTTCTGACCTGAAAGAATATTTGAAAGTGCTCCTGGCTGATTTTTTGCAAGAAGAAGAAGCAATAGTGGAAGGGATGATAATTACAGCTTATAGAGTCAACTCTGCTTATGCAGCCAGAAACAAAGTTCCAAGGGATTGCTTGGTACAGCTTTTTTCAAGATCTCACCGGGACCTGATACTAAATAAACATTACAACAATCCTTTAACAATAGAAGGTCAACCAGTGAGACTAATGAAGGAGATACCAGGGAGACTACTGAGAAAAAGAAAGGAGTTTGCAGAATTGGTGGCAAGGCTGAGATATAATGGAATACAACATAGATGGGAATACCCTCAAGGAGTCTCATTTATATTCAAAACAAAGAGGTTCAAACTTACTGACATGGCTAAAGTTGATCAGTTCTTTTGGAGATATGAAGGAGAATTAAGTAAACCACCACAACAACCAATTAAAGAACTGGTTGAAAAGAATCTTACAGAGAATGAGAAGGCTGCAGAAGCTTCAGGAGGAAAATCTCTGACGGAAGAAGAGGACACAGACTGAATTAGGGTCTGAGGATTTATGAGAAGGAGATGGGGATACTATTGGGGGAGGAGGGGGGGAAGGGGTATTATACCTGGGGGAAAATTTGAGTTACTAACCAACAAATGATGAAGATACTATCATGGAATGTTAATGGTTTAAACTCTCCAAATAAGAGGAGAAAAATATTCTATCATTTACAGAAATCAAAAGCTAACATTTTTTGTTTACAGGAGACACATATTTTAACAAAAGAGGTTTTAAGATTAGAACAAAATAAATTAGGTAAACTGTTTACTTCATGTAATGATAAGAAAAAGGTTAATGGAATAGCTATGTACATTCCTTTAATATTTGAACCAAAGATGTTGTATAAAGACAGGGAAGGGAGGATTTTGATGGTAGAGGTTCTGTGTGGTTACCAAAAAATAGTATTAGTCGGTATATATGCACCTAATAATAACCAAAAATTATTTTATATGGATCTAATATCGACATTGGCTGAATATGCTACGGAAAATATGTTATGGATGGGTGATTTCAATGGAGTAACAGATCCTCGTTTAGATAGATCAGCAAAAAAAAAACAGGGGAAATTTGAAGGTAAAATACCTGGTATTTTTGATCATTTAACAGAACAATGGGAAATGTTTGATGCGTGGAGAATGAAAAAAGGTAATAAAAAGGGATATACTTTTTACTCTTCAAGACATAACTCTCACTCTAGAATAGATATGATTTGGCTATCTAAAGATATTATATGCAAACTAGATGACCTTGAAATTTTACCGAAGGTTCTTTCAGATCATAATGCACTGTTGTTGCAAATGAATTTGGGAATTAAGAAAAACAAATCTTGGCATATTAATGAATATTTATTAAAAAATAAGAAAATTACAGACAAAATAAAAGTAGAAATACAACATTATTTTCAAGATAACATAAATAAAGGCACATCTGAAGATGTTGTCTGGGATGCGGGGAAAGCAGTGATAAGAGGCATTTTAATACAACAAAACTCGCGGTGGTTTAGAGAAAGAGAGTCAAAAAAGAAAAAAATACTGGAGGAAATTAAACAGGCGGAAATACAGTTAAGAAAAGCACAAACCAAATTACTTAAACAAGAACAGATTGATAAAATAAAAACTTGGCAACAACAATATGAGATTTTATTAACTACCGATATAGAAAGAAAAATATTATATAATAGACAAAGATTTTTTGAACATTCAAATAAACCAGGCAAAATGTTAGCATGGCAACTTAAACATAAAGAGAGGAGAAAGCCAATATTGAAAATAAGGAAGGATGGAAAAATCTTATTAGATAAACAAAAAATTACAGAAACTTTTATAGATTATTATTCTAATCTTTATACACAGGGAATAGTTTTAGAAAAAGAGATAGAAAAATATTTAACACAATTTGTATGGGATAAAATCTCACAGGAACAGAAAGAATTATTAGATGCAGAAATAACATTAGAGGAGTTAAAATCAGTAATAAAGAAAAGTAAATTAAACAAAGCACCAGGAGAAGATGGCTTCACAAATCTTTATTACAAAACTTTTATGGATCAACTATCACCAAATTTATTGAGAGTTATGAATAATTGTATACAGGGAGGATCCATTCCAAATACCTGGAAGAAAGCAAATATAGTTTTAATACCTAAACCAAACGCTGATTTAATGGAAGTTAAAAACTATAGACCAATATCATTATTAAACAATGATTATAAAATGTTTGTGATGATTTTAACGAATAGATTGAAGAAAATTCTTAATAGTATTATACATGAAGACCAAGCAGGATTCCTTCCGGGGAGGTTAATCAATCAAAATGTTAGAGTTGTGTTAGACTTACTAGAATATGCAGAATTTGATAATACACCTTTTGCAATGATATTTTTAGATGCAGAAAAAGCGTTTGACAATGTAAATTGGAATTTTATGAGGAAAGTGTTAGAATATATGGGTTTTGGTGATAAATTTCAAAAGGTTATTGGAAATATTTATACTTGTCAAACTGCTAAGCTAATAATTAATGGAGAATTATCATCACAATTTGAAATACAAAAGGGCACCAGACAAGGGTGCCCCCTTTCACCACTGTTGTTTATTATTATTTTAGAGGTATTGATGAGAAAAATTAGAATGAATGCAGAGATTGTAGGTTATAAAATAGGGAGAAATCATTATAAAGTTAAGGCATATGCAGATGATTTAGTGTGTTTTTTAACTGATCCTATTACTCAGATAGCTGAATGGAGCAAAATGATTGAGGTTTACGGAAAACTTGCAGGCTTTAAAATAAACAAAAATAAAACTAAAATATTGGTTAAAAATATTACACTCTTGCAGCAGCAGGAATTAGCGAGAGTAACAGGTTTTGGTATAGAACATAAAGTAAAATATCTGGGAATATGGTTAACTCCTAACAATTTTAACCTATTTAAAAATAATTATGAAAAAACATGGCAACAAATAAATACCGATTTGACAAATTGGGAAAAAATACCCTTATCATTGTGGGGTAGAGTATCGGTGATTAAAATGATGGTATTACCCAGGATGCTTTTTTTATTTCAAAATTTACCGATTATTAAGGGGTTCAAAGTTTTTAAAATTTGGAAGAAGGATATTCAAAAATTTTTGTGGGGAAAAGGAAAACATAGAATAGCGTATAAAAATTTGATTCAATTAAGAGAAACAGGAGGATTAGGTTTACCTGACTTGCAACAATATTATGAGGCTTCCTGCTTTCTCTGGTTAAAAACCTGGATTAAATTAGAAAATTATCGATTATTAGAGTTAGAAGGGTATAATCTTCGATATGGCTGGCATGCATATCTGTGGTATGAAAAGGAAAAGGTAAACAGAGATTTTAAAATT
This sequence comes from Euleptes europaea, assembly GCF_029931775.1. NCBI lineage: Eukaryota > Metazoa > Chordata > Lepidosauria > Squamata > Sphaerodactylidae > Euleptes > Euleptes europaea. The sequence continues at coordinate 13,194,265 of NC_079332.1, forward strand.
CATATTATTAGAGCTGGGTTATTTCAAATTTGGACAAAATATAAGAAGACTTTAGAAAATACGACCCCGGGGTGGATTAATCCAATAGAAGCTTATATGAAGAGGGGAAAACAATTAAATTTAGATATAGAGATATATAGGGGTATTATTGAATGGAAGGAGAGTAAATGGGCTTTAAAAAGCAGGGAAGAATTAAATATAAAAGACTGGTTTTTATATTATAAACTACAAGATATTTTTAATAAAGATAGTAAACTTGGATTCAGTAAAAATAAATCCGAGTTAGAAAAGATATTAGATAAAGGAAATAAAGGATTGATTGGTAGGATGTATAAATTATTGATGACTATTAATTTAGAACAAGAAAGAATTAAACCAGTCATGATCAAATGGATGCAGGATTTAGGATTCAATATAGACTTGGATAAATGGGAAAATTTATGGAAGAGGGAGTTTAAATTTACAATAACTAATGAAATTAGAGAAAATCTCTATAAAATGTTTTATAGATGGCATATAACCCCATTTATGATATCTAAAATGAACAGTCAAGATAAAGGAATCTGTTGGAAATGTGGAAAAGAAAGAGGAACTTATATGCATGTCTGGTGGACTTGTAAAAAAATCAAAAAATTTTGGAAAAAAATAATAAAAGAAACAAATAATTTGATTAATAGTAAAGTGAAAAGAAAACCATTATTTTGTTTATTGGGAATACCCACAAACGATATTCATGATCGGGATAGGATTATTTGTCAATATAGTTTTGCTGCTGCAAGGATTGTGATAGCGAGAGTATGGAAACAAACAAGTAAACCCTCAATTACAGAATGGAGAGAGAAAGTGTGGTTATATATGAGGATGGCTAGATTAACAGAAATTCTGCATGGAAATGATTTGGAAGAATTTAAGTTAACATGGTTTAAGGCTACCTCATATTGGGATAAGTTGGCAAAAATGGATTTTACTTTGTTATTTAGTGAGCTATAGAAAATTATTCTTTAAGCAATATTAGAATTTAGATAAATAAATAAAGCTACCGGACACTTCTATGGAAGTCATGGTGATGGGTCACTTTTGGTGGGTGGGGGGAAAGGGTATTTTTCTTTTGATGAATGTATTAAAAAATGAAATGTATTCAATATGTTATGTGAATACCCTTTTATATCTATATATGTATTTTTTTTTTCTTGTTTCTTTTTTCTTTTCTTTTTTTTTATATTGTAAAATTTAATAAAAAAATTATAAAAAAAAAAAAAAAAAAATGTTATTGCCGTATCCAGGAAGGGTATTGAAAAATGCAATAAAATGTGTTGCTGCTTAATGGTTAGCACCCCTGGGTATCTTGTAGATTTCCACTAATGAAATGTGATTGTGAATTCAATCCCCCCCCCTTTAAGCCTGGCTGAATTTGCTTATATAATTTGCTCGTATTGTTGCCCGTGCAATGTGTATTATGAGTACAACCTTTTGAAAGTTGGCTAAAGAGTCGGGAGCTTGTCGGTTAGAAAATAGACAGCTAAGGGGGTGTTGTGTGGTGTTGGCGGAAAGTTTTACAGATACCTTGGCTGCTAAAAAGACAAATCGGCGGGCTCTAGATCGAATAGAGCCTGGAATGTCTCTAGAAGCTAAAATGAGTAAACGGAGGCTATCGTACTTTGGTCACATTATGAGAAGACTAGACTCATCGGAAAAGACATTAATGCAAGGAAAAGCGGACGGCAGCAGGAAAAGAGGAAGACCCAACAGGAGATGGATCGACGCCATCAGGGAAGCCATGGGTCTCAATTTGCAAGACCTGAACAAGGCTGTTAACAATAGGATATTTTGGAAGAAGAAGAGGAAGAGTTGGTTTTTATATACCGACTTTCTCTACAACTTAAGGGAGAATCAAAACTGCTTGCAATCACCTTCCCTTCCCCTCCCTACAACAGACACTCTGTAAGATAGGTGAGGCTGAAGGAGTGTGACTAGCCCAAGTTCTCCCAGCTGGCTTCAGGTGGAGGAGTGGGGAAACAAATCCAGTTCACCAGATCAGCCTCTGCCGCTCATATGGAAGAGTGGGGAAATCAAACCCGGTTCTCCAGATCAGAGTCCACTGCTCCAAACCACCGCTCTCTTAACCACTGCACCACATTGGCTCTCATTAATTCACAGGGTCGCCGTTAAGTCAGAAGCCACTTGGCAGCACTTAACATACACACAGATCTAATCGAACCTGAACTCTTTCTTGAAGCTAAAATGACTCAACGGAGGGTATTGTACTTTGGTCACATTATGAGAAGACAAGAGTCACTGGAAAAGACAATCATGCTAGGAAAAGTGGAAGGCAGCAGGAAAAGAAGACCCAACAGGAGACTCCAATCGAGGAAGCCACGGCCCTCAGTTTACAAGACCTGAGCAAGGCTGTCGACGATAGGACATTTTGGAGGACTTTGACTCATAGGGTCCCATCAGTCAGTGTCAGGGAGAGAGGTTATGCAGGACACCTTTTTAAATAAAAGGCATATTGTTTAAAAATATTTTCTAGCATATGCGTAGCTTACTTTTATTCACATAGGGAAGATCCTTGGGCTGTGGTGGCAGCAACTGTCCGAGTATTTTTTATTTTTTTGGGGGAGCAGAAGGTCACAGGTTCAATCCCCAGCATGACCCGATAAAAGGATTGGGTCGTATGTGATGTGTGAGATTTTAACCTGAGACAGCGCGCCGCTGCCAGTCGGAGTAGACAGCACAGACCTTGACGGGCCAGGGATCTGATTTTGTGTAAGGCAGCTTCATGTGAATCTGCCTAGACAAGCAACTTTCCAGGGGCCAGTCAGAAGCCCTGCTGAAACACAAGCAGGATAATGCTGCCACCGTCGACTTATTTGTGGGCTTCCTAGAGGCACCCGGTTGGCCACTGTGTGACCAGACTGCTGGACTTGATGGGCCTGGGTCTGATCCAGCAGAGCTTTTCTGATGTTCTTGTGTCTTGTTTGTGGCTTCCTAGAGGCACCTGGTTGCCCACTGTGTGAAGAGACTGCTGGACTTGATGAGCCTCGGTCTGATCCAGCAGGGACTTGCTGATGTTCTTATGCCCAAAAGCCCCACCTGGCCCTGCCCGCTTTCCAAAAACACTTGCCGGGCATTCAGGAAAGGTGTTGGCGGAAACTACGGTGCCCACTGGCACACTGCTGGGTACCCCGATCCAGAGCAACGTGAGGCACATGAACCAGTTCCTGTAGCACCCGACAGTGTATGAATTGGCCCTGAGAGTCTGCATGAAATATTAGAATTGTCTGGCAGTCATTCAAATCCCCATCAAAGGCTACCGTCTGGACGTCTGGAGCGCAGTTGTTAGGATTGGAGGGGCCGTGGCTCAGTGGTAGAGCCTCTGCTTGGCATGCAGAAGGTCCCAGGTTCAATCCCCGGCATCTCCAGTTAAAGGGACTAGGCCAGTAGGTGATGTGAAAGACCTCTTCATAAGACCTCTGTCTGAGACCCTGGCCATGGCTCAGTGATAGAGCATCTGCTTGGCATGCAGAAGGTCCCAGGTTCAATCCCCGGCATCTCCAGTTAAAGGGACTAGGCCAGTAGGTGATGGGAAAGACCTCTTCATAAGACCTCTGTCTGAGACCCTGGCCATGGCTCAGTGATAGAGCATCTGCTTGGCATGCAGAAGGTCCCAGGTTCAATCCCCGGCATCTCCAGTTAAAGGGACTAGGCAAGGAGGTGATGTGAAAGACCTCTACCTGAGACCCTGGAGAGCCGCTGCCGGTCTGAGTAGACAATTCTGACTTGGATGGACCATGTGTCCCATTCCGTATAAGGCAGCTTCGTGTGTTCATGTGCTACCGTAGTCTTGAACATTTGTAGCAGAGACACCGCCGTTCTTACATACGGTTTTTAGTGGTTGCACTCTCTTCTGTTGCGCTGGCTTCTAGCGGTTTTGCTAGCCTGCTGCCGACTTAGTGTGGGTTTCTTGTTTTAAACAGGTGATGTGAGCGACCCGAGGCACCATTTTCTATGCGGACGGTGGGATACGGGTGTGTTAAACAATGTTAGTTGAGCACAGAGGACACTCGTTGAGGGACGAACTGTGCCGGACTTGGACGCCAAAGGCCTTTTCACTGTCCTGTTATAAAGCTCAACTTAGAGCCGGGTTAGTTTCTTTCAACCCCGATCAACTGCACAACATTGTTTTGAAGATAAAATCGTATAACCCCCATCCATGTGTGTTGGCCCAGAGGAGAAAAGATGGCAATGTCTATTGCAATCGATATATGTATTTTGTCTATCCGGGAGTAATTGCTGTATGCATGGCCCAATCGCACAGACTCAGAGTAATGTTTTTTGCCACGCAAAGAAATCACGGTTGTGTCTGCCATCTGGCGCCTCATCACACACACACGTGACCCCCTTTCCTCCGCCATCGTAAATCTTCATTATCAGGTGTCCTTTCTCCAATGGATTCCGGCGTGGAAACGGGGAATGCCCCGCTACTCATCCGCAACCGCAGAACGGCGCCGGCCGGCTTCCATTTTGACTTGTCTCGTTTCTCTTCGACGTCTGAAATACGGAGATACCTCTTTGTTTTCTCTCCTCGAGCTGGTGGTCGGCGTCACGGCCCGTTCTTTCTTTATTGCATTGCTCTGCAGATATTTCAGTTCTCTAAAAGAGCTTGTGGCGCATGCAGTCTATCTGGGGGTGTTCCACAGCAGAATATAGGGCAAGTGTCCCTTGTCTGAATGATTAATTTTTTAAAAATCCCTCATTATAATCCTTGTTGAACTGTGATCCTTTTGTGCGCCATGCTTCCAGTCCCTGATTTAAGTTGGACAGGGTTGGAACCAGGTAGTTGCTTCTGGAAGAGAGGGTGCGTTCCCACCTCTTCTTTATACAGCTGGGTGGCTTCTTGGGGAGATCCATGCGCTCCGGGCAGTCATAATTTTAACCTCAGGCTCCCTCTCTGCCATTGTAGGGTGACCTTTTTGAGCCCATGGGCACGTTTGCAGTATTTTGAGAAAGGGCGGTGAGTGCCACCCCCAAAATGGTTGCCTCGAGAGGCGGGACCAAACCCAAGATGGCTCCCTCGGGAGGCGGGGCCAAATGGGGCACCTCCCTCCTTTTGCCTCCTGGGAATTAGGAAAGCCTGAAGGGGGAATGGTACCACACACTGACTAAGGAAAGCCCAGATATTGCTTGGATTCCACTCAAACTCCTAAATATATCTTTTGATCCAAATGGCTCTAAATGATGGTCTTCTAAAGGGTAGCTTTTTATATTTCTTAAGGTTTTTTTTTTGTGTGTGTGTGTATAATGCAGGTACGACCCTTCTCCACCCTTCCTGTATAGCTATCCTCTCAGAGCTGCCCGGGGCTCTCTTATAAAAAGGAGAATAACAGCAATTAAACGAGGCAAAATCGATTTCTCTGTTTGCCCATTTCAGCAGGGAGCCTCATGAAAACAAATACAGATCACTCCGGTTAGTGTATTGGATTTGCTTCCTTCTCTCGTGCCCTTCTCCTTTCTGTCCCCGTTTTTCTTCCCTCCCCTTTCTTGCTTGCTTTGAGTCGCCGGCCAAAGAAGTTGCTTGAGGACGAGTTCTGAAAACGGCTGACGGTAAATAGGAACAGGTTGATTCTGGTCTCTTATTAAATTACTTTTGATGTAAGAAAAGTTAAAGGTCCCCTGTGCAAGCACCGGGTGATTCCTGACCCATGGGGTGATGTCACATCCCGACGTTTACTAGGCAGACTGTGTTTACAGGGTGGTTTGCCAGTGCCTTCCCCAGTCATCTTCCCTTTACCCCCAGCAAGCTGGGTCCTCATTTGACCGACCTCGGAAGGATGGAAGGCTGAGTCGACCTCGAGCCGGCTACCTGAAACCGACTCCCGTCGGGTTCGAACTACAGGCCGTGAGCAGAGCTTGGACTGCAGTACTGCAGCTGACCACTCTGTGCCATGGGGCTCTTCTTTGACGTAAGAACCCCTCAAAAAAATACCCGTTATCTTTGCAGTATTTTTTTTGCAGATTAAAAAATAATAATTTAAAAACTTTATTACATACATGAAATTTACATACATACATAAAATTAGGGAGAAAAAAAAACATCAATCAAAATTTCATACCATTACTGATAAAAGTAATAATAATAATAATAGATAAAAAACTCAGCTACGCATATTAAAGCCAGCAAAAATATTAATCGTCTTCCTCTCCACGTTCTAGATCTTTGAAAGTTCTTCCCATTCCAGAGATTATTGGGATCCAGGCAGCATCTAGATCTTCTATAACTTCATCATTTTTATAATAAGCCAGCTTTGCAGTATTTGTCGAGTACCAACCACAACGCCTCCTTTCAAATTTCTTGGGCTAGCCTCCGAGAACGCTCAGATTTGTGTCAATACTCCCCTTCAGAGGTAATCGGAATTTCCTCACGTAACTTCTCCAAACATTCATGATCTTCCTGGGTACCACAGGGAGATAGAGAGTGAGAGAGTTCTTTGACTGCGAGGTGACTTCTATATCGAACGAAACCGGTCTTTCCCTTTTGTGCCTCACAGAGGTCTTCAGGCGAAATGAATATCCGTTTTAGGTTTTAGCCACGGCGGTTTTATTGGTTTGGGACCTGGCGGGGCGGCTGATTCGATTTCCTCTCGGCCAAACCTGATTCTCGGGTACAGAACAGCAAGCAAATTGGAACAACAAAAAAAAATAGACCGTCCACTAATCCTTGCCTGAAACTGTTACCCCGGAAGGGTTGACGCAATTGACGAAACGTTGAGCGAAAAAGTCCTTCGCGTTGGCCGTAGATGGTACGACTGCTTTATTGCGTCGTTTGCGATCCGCCTGCCGGCTTTTCTGGAAGTGCCTCCATGCTCGACGAACCCTGCAACGTTGACTTCAGTTGAGTTTTAATGTACCATTGTCAAACAGAGCTTATGAGTTCCACAGCTTACTTGACTTCTATCAGAACACGCTATCGTTTAGCGCCAGCTGAATATCTGTCTGCTATCGAGCTAAAGAAGCAAAGGAGAGCCCTGACCCTGGCTAGAGGGTCGGCCCTGCCCTCAGCAATCCTGGAGGGAAAGTACAAGAAGCTAGCAAGATCTGGGTGGGCATGCCCTTGCGGATCAGGTGAAATGGAAAGCACTAGTCATGCACTATTTAGGTGTATCTACTATGAGGGAATTCGTCAGAAGCTAATTCTACCTCTTAGAATCATAGAGTTGGAAGGGACCACCAAGGCCATCAAGTCCAACCCCCTGCACAATGCACGAAATTCACAACTACCTCTCCAGGCGGCGTTATCCATCATTTGATTCCTTAGCTCCTTCGTCGTGTGTTCTGCCACGGGAAAAATGGATAGCTACGTAAATCTTGCGTTGCCAGAGGTCCCTTCTCTTAGAGAGGGGTGCCAACGAGGAGTTTTGGCCGCAGGGCCCCTTCTGCACGCTACTCCTTCCCACCCACCGTTCTGTGTACCTTCTCTCTTTCTTTTTACAGTGGTTCATGTAATGGGTAAAGGGGTGGTGGAATAACGTTGTTTTGTTGCAGTCCATTAGGGGAATGCCCTAAGGGATATGCAAAGGCAGTTGAAAGAGCGGTGAGCAAATTCAGCAGAACTTCATTAATTCTTTCCCCACCCACAATGGAAACGAGCCGGACGTTTTTTCTTGTAATTTATTTATTCGGTTAAAATATTCCCTCTCGCCTTTCCCTTCCCTGAGGGCAGCTTGCATAATGAGAACACGGGTATCGCCCAAAACAATACAACAAAACCATACAGCTTCCGGAAATTTTTAGAGGAGGAGGAGAAGGAAAAGAAGGAGAGTTGGTTTTTATATGCTAATTGTCTCTACCTTTTTTTTAAAGGAGAAGCAAACCGGCTTACAATCTCCTTCCCTTCCTCTCCCCACAACAGATGCCTTGTGAGGTAGGTGGGGCTGAGCGAATTTGGAGAGAACTGGGACTAGCTCAAGGTCACCCGGTTGGCTACGTGTGGAGGAGTGGGGAATCGAACCCGGTTCTCCAGACTGGACTCCACCGCTCAACCACTACCCCATGCCAGGTGTCCTCGGCCTTTTTGCGAATTTGGAATTGGGACGCAGCATGGGTGGGGAGAGGCGCAAAACGGCTGTCACAGAATGTGTGCCGCAGGAGGCGGAGGCGGCCACAAAGTGGCTGTCCCAGTTTACCTTCGGTCACGCAGTGAAGATCCTTGCATGGTGCTGCCAAAGCGACATTATTATTTTTTAAAAAATCTGCACATCCAGTCAAATTTCCAGTGACCGGTCCAAATCCTTGCTGGGCAAAAACCCCATCTGGCCATGCTCACATTCCTAAAACTCTTGTCGGGCGCCAGAAAAGGTGTTGGCGGGCTCCCATGGGCATCATTTTGGGGGACCCCTGGTATAAACTTTGGATAGCCAAAGCTTGCTGCTTCAAGTAACTTTGCCAGATAGGAGTGATGGAATTTCCCTGTCCATTTGCAGTCTCTGTTCCAAAGCCAGGTCTGAAGCTCTACTTTCCTGCTTGCAATAAAAGCATCAGTTTTCAAAACGGTAAGAGCCAGCGTGGTGTAGTGGTTAAGAGCGGTGGTTTGGAGCGGTGGAGTCTGATCGGGAGAGCCGGGTTGGATTCCCCACTCCTCCTCCACATGAGCGGCGGAGGCTAATCTGGTGGACGGGATTTGTTTCCCCGCTCCTACACACGAAGCCAGCTGGGTGACCTTGGGCTAGTCACATCTCTCTCAGCCCCACCTACCTCACAGGGTGTCCGTTGTGGGGAGGGGAAGGTGATTGTAAGCCCATTTGAGTCTCCCTTAAGTGGTAGAGAAAGTCGGCATATAAAAACCAACTCTTGTTCTTCTTAGATTTTTTAATGCTGATTATATGCCCTATAGCCATTTTTAGTTGTTTTTTGATGTTTTTTTTTAACCGTTTAGCAGAGTAGGACAACATTTGGCTTATCTTCTAGTTTTGGTCTGCCCGTATGAGGGCCGGGAACCATGATGTCGGGGTTCAGGTACGTTACTGAGGCGAGAGACGAGTGTCGTCAAAACACAGTAGGGGGTCGAAGCACCATTATTCAGTAGGCCAAGCGTCAAAGCCTGCCGGGCAAATCTGAAAGGCACAAAGGTCAAACACACCGAGGTCCAGAATGAGGCCAGGAATGGTAGCAAGCACACAAGGGTTGTGGACGAGTTGCTTCCATACTGGGTCACCCATTCTTGGCAGCTTTTGTGAGGAAATCCCTGCTGAGTCATCCATGGACAGATGCGGCTCAGCCACCTGCCGAGTCATCCAGGGACAGGTTCAACTCAGCAGTGCGCTGAGTCATCCAGGGACAGGTGCAGCTCAGCAATGTGCTGAGTCATCCAGGGGCAGGGGCAGCTCAGCAACCTGCCGAGTCATCCAGAAACAGGTTCAACTCAGCAATGCGCTGAGTCATCCAGGGCAGGTATAGCACAGCAACCTGCCGAATCATCCAGGGATAGGCGCAACTCAGCAGTGGGATGAGTCATCTTGGGACAGGTTCATCTCAGCAACTGGTTGAGTCATCCTGGGACAGGTTCATCTCAGCAACTGGCTGAGTCATCCGGAGACCGGTGCAATTCAGTAATGTGCTGAGTCATCCTGGGACAGGTTCAACTCAGCAATGTGCTGAGTCATCCTGGGACAGGTTCAACTCAGCAACTGGCTGAGTCATCCGGAGACAGGTGAACTCAGCAACCTGCTGTGTCATCCCGGGACCGGTGCAGCTCAGCAACCTGCTGAGTCATCCAGGGACAGATGCAGCTCAGCAACCTGCTGAATCATCCAGGGACAGGTGCAACTCAGCAACCTGCTGAGACATCTGCCTTTTCCAGTGTTGCAACCCCAGCAGTGAGGCTGGCAGATTCGGGACTTCTGCTTCAGGTCCCGGGCTGAGGAACGGAGGGCGCGGAGCTCTGGCTTTGTCCCTAGACTCTCCTTTTGCACCTCACGGATTCTTCTCCTTGTCTGGCAGATCTTCCTGCATTATCCAAGAGCTTGGGCCGACTTCCTCTGTCTCCTCCTCATTCGAGGAGGATGTGTCAGGCAGAACCACGACACATTTCCAGGAAACAAAAAGACCCCCCCTCCAAAGGTGTTACTTAGGCCAGGGGTGTCAGCCATAAGGCCTGAGGGTCAGATCCAGCCCATTGAGAGCTCTTATCCGGCCAGCCGAGGCAGCCACCCCCCCACTCTAAATCTGGGCTGGCGAGGCATGGCCCGGCCCGACCAAGTGACGTTATGTCATATTCGGCCCTCGTAAGAATTGAGTTCGGCACCCCTGAGGTAGGCATTCCCCTCCCTTGGCGATTTTGAGGTTTTAAAAGCATCACCAACTGCATTTCTTGTGAGATTTACGGCAAAATAACCTGCAAGGGTTCGTTCTAATTAAGTCCCCAAGGTAGCAGAGCCAGCGTCTGTAATGAGCCCAAAACCGACGTAACGGCCCGAATCGCCGCGTCTTATTGGCGTTCGAAGCAAGGATAGATTTCTAAATATATCTTAAATGATAAGATGGCTGTTTTGCCGCGCTCTGCATTTAATGCCGGTTCTCGTGCGCGCCAATATCCAGGAAACGCGGCCCATTACTGCAGCGACGGCGTAAGCAAACAAGTCCTTTACGTGCCGAAAGCACAGCCTGGACGTGATTCAGTAAGGGAAGAGTCTGGTACCCTTTTCCAAGAAATCTGGGCCTGATGAAGGCAGCAATGAGGACTCTGTTTGTTTTAAAAGTACGCTAGCAAGGATTTGGGACGTCTGAGCCTTCTAGAAAGGAGCCAAGAATAGTAACTGGATTTATTGTGACTGGGCTAAATAAATCTGTCTTGCTTCTGTCACCACGATCTATTAAAGTTTCAGGCTTTTTGTTGTTTTGTTAGCTCTCGTGATGGCAAAGATAGATTTAAGAGAGTGTTGTCCCGGTTTGCGACCTCCAGGTGGGGCTTGGCGCTCTCTTGGAGTTACAGCCGATCCCCAGACGACGGGAATTATTCCCCTGGAGAAAACGGTGGACTCTACAATATCATACCCCACCAAGGGCCCTCCCAAACCCCGCCGTCCCCAGGCTCCACTCCCAAATGTCTTCACCTGCTGGCGGAAGATGGCAACGGAAGGGGATCGGTGGGTCTCTCAGGGGAGAGAGTGCCAGTGTTTTGGGGCCACGACACAGACGGCCATCTCCAGGGCCCCTTGAGGGTCGGCTGCACTCAACTTCATTTAGGAGATTGTAAAAGTTGTGACTTCCAAATGCTTTCCTCCGTGAGTTTTTAAATTCGACTCCAGTAGCACCTTAGAGACCAACAACATTTTCAGGGTAGAGTCAGCGTAGTGTAGTGGTTAAGAGCAGTGGTTTGCAGCGGTGGAGGCTGATCTGGAGAACCGGGTTTGATTCCCCTCTCCGCATGAGCGGCAGAGGCTAATCTGGTGAACCGGATTTGTTTCCCCACTCCTACACCTGAAGCCAGCTGGGTGACCTTGGGCTAGTCACAGCTCTCTCAGCCCCACCCACCTCCCAGGGGGTCTGTTGTGGGGAGGGGAAGGGAAGGTGATTGTAAGCCAGTTTGAGTCTCCCTTAAGTGGTAGAGAAAGTCGGCGTATAAAAACCAACTCCTCCTCCTACTCCTGTTCTAGACTAACACAGCTCCTCTCTGAAACTATCTCCTTGAGTTTGGTGGCTTGTTCCTTCTGGTTTTATGCCCTGTATTATTAGAGGGGTCCCCCTTACCCACAACAGGAGTCGGGAATCAAGTGTTTGCATACTGGATTTGTTTAGTACTTTCTTACGCTGTGTGTAAGCAGAGAGGACTTCTGTCATTAGATACAAGAACTAGCCCTACCTTCTGAAAGGTCGCTCCTTTCTCAGCTCTTAAAGTTCAAGAGGAAATAAATGGCTCGGAGTTGGCATTTTTCAAGGCAAGTGTCAGCTCTTTGAGATTAATAACTGCTTGGCTGATAGATCTAGGGATTGGTATGCGGGGACATTCTCTTCTTCTCCGGTGTGCTCTTTTCACGGAGGAGGAGCACGGAGGCCGTCCTTCCGCCTGCGTGGCGTCCCCGGCCAAGTCCTAAGATGCGTCTTCCTCCTCCGTTCATCTCCTCCCTGCTCCGGCCCACCTTCCCACTTGCCGTCACCCCAGGAAGATGGGGGGAAATGTTTGTGGCGACCCTCGTAGGTTGCCGTACGGTCCTAGACAGGAATGAACAAGATACTTCAGGAGGCCTTTGAAGGCCAGCGTGGTGCAGTGGTTTGGAGCGGTGGCGCCTGATCTGGAGAACCAGGTTCAGGTTCAGACACCTTTATTGGCATAGAAAGGACACTGATATAAAATAACAATGGTACAAAGATATATAATAAACACCCCATCCTACAAACATAACAGTACATTGGTTAAGGCTTTCACGGTCAGAGTTCATTGGTTCTTGTGGGTTATCCGGGCTTACCAAGACCACGGTTACACAGCCCGGATAACCCACAAGAACCAATAAATATATCCAACGGGACTATGAGCTACAATAGACCCCGGCACTCCATCTGATGATGGAGCCCCATGCTTTCAAATAACCTAAGCCGGCTGGGTGACCTTGGGCTAGTCACCGCTCTCTCAGCCCCACCTACCTCACAGGGTGTCTGTTGCGGGGAGGGGAAGGGAAGGGGATTGCAAGCCGGCTTGATTCTCCCGCACGTGGTAGAGAGAGGCGGCGTATGAAAACCAACTCTCCTCCTCCTCCTCCTTTCGGTGGGCGATGCCTCCGAGAAGGCGACACCCCGCTTTCATTGACTTCTCTTCCTCGCGTGGGGGACAGCAAGATTGATAGTGGAATAAGCAGGAAGAATGGGTTGTATTAATCAGGTAGTTGGAAGGCAGCGAGGCAGATTATAATGGAACACGGGGGCCGATCGAAGGAAATGCTGGGCATACGCTATCTGCTCTTGGCGGGTGAAGTGTCTGTATTGATTGCCAGAGATGTAGGGTACGGCAGTATCAGACCTGCTAATTGGGATGTTGGGTTACCTCCGGGAGAGAAAGAAACATGGCTTTCCTTTGCCATGTTTTTTTGTTCTTTTTGTAAACTTCTTTAGCCCGGCTTCACGGTTCCCACAGCACACTCGCCTGTGCGGGATCCGACCGCCCCGGGGACGCTTCGAGGCGTTCAGCGCTCGCCCGGGAAGCGCTGGGTGGTGGAACGGATGGCCTCTCGTCCTCTTTGGCCATGATAGCCCAGCGTGGCGTAGCGGTTAAGAGTGGCGGGCTCGGATCTGGAGAGCCGGGGTCGATTCCCCCCACTCCTCCACACGAAGCCTGCGGGGTGACCTTGGGCCCCGTCACTGCTTTCTCAGAACTTTCTCAGCCCCACCTACCTCGCAAGAGGCCTGTTGTAGGGAGGGGAAGGGAAGGCAGTTGTAAGCCACTTTGAGACTCCTTACGCTAGAGAAAAGTGGGGCGTGAAAACCAAGAGAGCCAGCGTGGTGTGGTGGTTAAGAGCGGTGGTTTGGAGCGGTGGACTCTAGTCTGGAGAACCGGGTTTGATTCCCCACTCCTTCGCATGAGCGGCGGAGGCTAATCTGGTGAACTGGATTTGTTTCCCCGCTCCTACACACAAAGCCAGCTGGGTGACCTTGAGCAAGTCACAACTCTCTCAGCCCCACCTACCTCACAGGGTGTCTGTTGTGGGGAGGGGAAGGGAAGGTGACCGTAAGCCAGGTTGATTGTTCCTTAAGTGGTAGAGAAAGTCAGCATATAAAAACCAACTCTTCTTCTACCTCTTCTTTCATCTTTCTTAGATAAAGCTGGGTTTACTTCTTACAAAATGCCCTGGAAATCCTATTTTGTTGGTAACTAAAGCATCCTGAATCTTCTCCGACTCTCCAAATATTGCTACAGTTTTGTATGGGCAAATATCTGTCTATCTGTCGGTCCCTGATAAGGTTGCCAACTCTAGGTTGGGAAATTCCTGGAGATTTGGAGGGCGGACCCTGGGGAGAGCAAGATTGGAGAGGGGAGGGACTTCCCCAGGGCAGAATGCCATAGAGTCCATCTTCCAAAACAGCCATTTTCTCCAAAGGGAATGGATCTCTGCAGACTGGAGATCGGCTGTAATTCTGGGCCATCTCCAGGCCCCACCTGGTGGTTGGCAGCCTTAGTCCCTGATCAGGGAGGAAAAGCAGGATATACATGAATAAAATGTGTGTGCATGTAGATGGGAATGTTTGTAAGTATCCGTGTAATCCAAAAGCTGCAGATTGTACAGCGATTGTCCCGACAATATCTGAAAAATCACAACGCCGACGAGAGTGGAACGGGATGCAATCTGGCCCTGAATTGGGAGCTCCGCGTAAGCCGTTTTGAGCTTTTCCGAAGTAAAGAGCCAGATATTTGTAATATAAAGTAATAAATTACCCTTTAAACGATTTGTGTACTCACTGAAAGGTGGATGTGCTGGCATGCCAACCGTTCCGTTTTCAAACCAGCGAGAAATCTTGAATGCCGCTCGCATGCTGGGAGAGAGTCCCGGGAATGTATTTTGGGATTTAACAGCCCCCTTATTGTCTGGTTTCGCTGTCCCGGTTGGTATAAATAAGGCTTGTGGAAGAGAACGTGGAGGGAAATGGTGCTTTCTGCATTTTGAGCTATTTGCAAAGGACTTTGTAAGTTAGGAACGAATGATAGCACGTGAAATGGCTCTCTTTCTTATTCAGCTCTGAACAGGAGTGGAGCGTGCGTTGGCAAGAATAAGGGCCATCTCAAAATGCATGGCAGATCAGGGTAATTCAAGGCGCTCTTTTCCTTTTAGGAGGATTCTGAATTGTTTTTAATTCCAGTAGATGAAGAAAACGGGAGAATAGCGATTGCCAGCCCCAGGAACACAAATGGGCAGAAATGCATCCCCCCTTTCCTCAAACAATCCTACGGTACATCAACCTCCTGAGTATAAAATGGCACAATCTTGAGAACGCTCTTCCATGCCTCAACATGTGAAAAGCACTATGCTGATTTTTAAAATTAGCATCTCCTAAGGTAAAATGATGATCTTACAGCAAAGATTCAGCCTGCCAAATGGCGGATCTAGGACCATTTTCTATCACGCCCAACCTCTGAGAACGTCAGGTAGGCGTTCCTGCGACGATGCCATCTTGTGGGCTGGCCCGAGCCACGTGACGGAACAGAGCCTTGGCCGTGGATCAGTGGTAGAGCATCTGCTTGGCATGCAGAAGGGTCCCAGGTTCAATCCCCGGCATCTCCAGTTAAAGGGACTAGGCAAGTGGGTGATGTGAAAGATCTCTCTGCCTGAGACCCTGGAGAGCTGCTGCCGGTCTGAGTAGACAATACTGACTTTGATGGACCGAGGGTCTGATTCAGTAGAAGGCAGCTTCATGTATTCTGTCGGGATCGAACTCAAGTCGTGAGCAGAGCTTGGGACTGCAGTACTGCAGCTTACCACTCTGGTGTATATTTACTGAGCCGGTAAGCTGCTTTTTACTCCGGATCACTGAGGAGGTCCTTCCTAGATTCCCCCTTCCCCTGCGCCCCCGAATTGTTTTTCCGAATGTGCGGATGGGAAAGGGACCACTGGTTGCGAAGTGAAAACACACGGATCACACGCACGGAAAAAAGAAAAGGCGAGTGACCGGCGGCGCGCGATGCTCATTTCCTGCCGGAGGACAGTAATATGCATTCAAAATGAAGTCTGATTGGAAAAGGTCATCGCGGACAGTCCTGGAGAACGATTCATAAGGCTGTAATGAGTCATGAATCTGCGAAGGCTTTTTTGTCATTAAAGTGCCGTGCTGGATTCAGGATTTTTCTTTCTTTTTTTTAAAAAAGAAGCCCTCCAAACACGCTCCTATTGCTTTTTATTTTATTAAAATCAGCGATTGCCCTGCTCTCTAGAGCGTCGCCGCCGCCTCGTTCCTTGACAGCTGCGGGCCGGGCCGCGCTCTCTGCATTTTAATCTCTGCCTCCGTGCGGGATTGTCTTTGCCCGGCTCCCGTCGTCCGAGGGAACGTTCCGGCTGCCCGTTCCCCACCTCCATACGCAATCCAGGCCCGGATCTCTAAAGTAACAGCGAGACGCTGGCAGCCTTTCGCCTCCCAGTCGCCTTTCACCTGCCGTTTCTCTTTGCTTCGGCACTGGGAATGTGGGCTATGTACCTGTCTAGTGTTGAGCTGCAAAGCAAGTGATCGGGTTTGGAAGCATAGGCTCAAGGGCATCGTGCATGGTGGCCAGAGTATCGGAAAACATGCGGCCTTTGTGGGAGATGACTTCTCATCTGCCTGGTTCCAGCCAACGTAGGGTGACCCCAAAGGGTTTTCAAGAGGTGGTTTGCCATTGCTTGCCTCTGCGTAGCGCCCCGGGATGTCCTTGGTGGGCTCCCATCCCAATATTCACCAAGGCTGACTCTGCTTAGCTTCTGAGATCTGACGAGAGATCAGATCTGGAGACCAAGTCCTATGAGGAAAAGTTGAAGGAGCTCGGTATGTTTAGCCTGGAGAGGAGACGACTGGGAGGTGATGTGATAGAATCAGAGAATCATAGAATTGGAAGGGACCACCAGGGCCATCTAGTCCAACCATCTTGAAGGACTGTCATATAGAGGATGGTGCGGAGTTGTTTTCTGTTGCCCCAGAAGGTCGGACAAGAACCAAAGGGTCGAAATTAAATCAAAAGAGTTTCTGGCTAAACGTTGGGAAGAAATTTCTGACAGAGCAGTTCCTCAGTGGAACAGGCTTCCTCGGGAGGTGGTGGGCTCTCCTTCTTTGAAGGTTTTTAAGCAGAGGCTAGATGGCCATCTGTCAGTAATGCTGATTCTGTGAATTTAGGCAGATCATGAGAGGGAGGGCAGGAAGGGTTGTGTCAGTGTTTGGCTCTCATGGCCCTTTCTCACATGGCCAGGGTAATGCCGATCATCACTTTGGGGTCAGGAAGCAATTTTCCTCCAGGCCAGATTGGCCAGGGATCCTGGAGGATGGTCGGCCACTGTGTGAGACAGGATGCTGTACTAGATGGACCCCTGTTCTGATCCAGCAGGGCTCTTCTAATGTTCTTATGACCCAAGTGATATCCTTTTTGCTCCTCACATCACTTGATCCCCGCTGGACTGGATGGCGCAGTACACCCTCCAGCCTGATATGCTGGTGGCGCTATAGAGCCGTGGAATCCAGGCCAGCAGTCCTTCCTGCCTACATGTGGCCCTGGGTACGCAGAGAGCAACATCTCCTGGATCTTGTTAGTAGCCACTGATAGACCTGTCCTCCATGAGGGAAGGGGGACTTTGGGACACTACCCCTGAGGTCCTTGGAAGAAGTTAAGGGGTTTTAAAAAATGTAGTAAATACAGAAAACTAGATGAGCAGCGGGGTACTACTAAAATCAGCTGCCAGAATTTGACCAACAGAAAAGAGCAAAAGTCCAGTAGCACCTTAAAGACTTAACAAAAATTTCTGCCATGATATGAACTTTTCTGAGCCACAACCCACTTCTTCAGATACAGCTAGAATGTGGGTCCATCTATCCTTAAGTAGAGAAGAGTGAATTAGACACACAACGGCAATGCAAATGTCAAGAGCAAGTAAATGACACTAGCAGGCGTGATTGGATTAGGTGTGATATGCAGAAGGGTAGTAGGCGTGGGGAAATTAGCATTGGTAATGTGACAGGAATCCCAGATCTCTGTTCAATCCAGGATAACATGTTGTCTTGAGCTTCATTATTAGTTGTAATTCAGCAGTCCCGCTTTCTCATCTCCCTTTGAAATCCCTTTGGGAAAGAACAGCTACTGAATTTGACCAACTCGTCTCATAGGGCTAGTTCTGAATGGCGGGCCTATGCCCGTTTTCTTAGGATGCATGCCAGGGTTACCCGCCGTGCTTTTATTGTGATTCTTTCTTTTTTTTTTCCTTCAAGATATTTTATTAATTTTTGACAAGAAAAAGAAAAAAAGAAGAAAAAACCACATATACACATTTACAATCACACAGATTCTATTCCTTCGGGGAATAGATTTCTTCTTACATCTAATACCTCTTATAAAATTATTTCAGTGTTATACAAAATACTTAATAAATCCTGTATCTATACAACCTAATCATTATCTATATTACTGCTATTTATGACATTTTAATCTATTCTTTCCATTTAACATATTCAAAATAACATTGCCATTTCTTCCGTGTTTCTTCCATCGGCTTTTCTTTCATCATGTTGGTTAATCTGGCCATCACCGCATTTTTTGTTGCCACTTTTCCAAATCTGGAAATTTCCTCTTGTTTCCAAAGAGCTGCCAATACTAATCTGGCCGCCGTTGTCAAGTATCCAAATAGTTCTTTATGGTGACTTTGCAGATTCTCTGGTTTCATCCCTAACAATATAATTTCTAGACTCAAAGGAAATTTGATTTTGAGTATTGTGGTTATTTCTGAGAGCCAAGGGGGCTAACAGTGTGTGGAAACTATTGTTATTTTGGCAGCCTTCTGTGGATTGGGTTCTTCGCGGCTAGGACAAAAATGGGTTTCAAGGGGGGGGGGTGTCTTCCAGCTCTCCATCATACCACGCGTCGTCATCTCGTCCCCAAAGTGCGCAATAGCATGATTACAGGTTGGGAAACCGACGGGGCAAATTGGATTATTCATTACGGCTGGGATGGAGCTGAAATCGTCGAGGGCGAGTTTTTTTGCCTCTCGCGCCCGTCAAGGTCAGGCGAGCGAGTATTTACCATTCCCTCTGTTTATCTGTCGATGCAAATTGAATTTGGGGATTCGAATGGATGAAATGTTAGAAATCTAAAACTCATCAGAGGCGACACGGAGAGAAATTAGGGGCCAGGCAAGGGCTGGTGGCTTCAGCATTCTGCGTCCCGGCCTCTCCTTTGATTAGTAATTATTTCAGTCCTTGCCGTTTCTCTCTCCCCCCCTTCTCCATTTTTTGCCGCAGTTGTTTTTATTTCGGCTCTTCAAAACAGAAGCGCGATGGCGCGCCGAAGCGTTTCCAATTGGAATTAGATGGGCGAGGCAGCCACCTGCAGCCAGCAGAACTGCAGCTTGGGGGAAGCAGCGCCTTCCTGCTCTCCAGCTTGTGTTTTCGTGGCTCTCAACTGAGCGTGTCTTCCCTGCACCTGTGCACAGGTGCCTGAGGAAGCCACAGGACACGTATGGGGATGTTCTGGACACTCCCGCCCCCACAGCCACATCATATTGCCTAGGAAAGCAAACATTGCTTAAGATCATCAGAAGAGCCCTGCTGGATCAGACCGGTAGTCCATCTAGGCCAGCATCCTCTCTCACACAGTGGCCAACCAGTTCCTCTGGAGGGCCAACAACAGAGGATAGAAGCTGAAGCCTTCCCTTGGTAAGAACATAGGAAGAGCCCTGCTGGATCAGACCAGTGGTCCATCTAGTCCAGCACCCTGTCTCACACAGTGGCCAACCAGTTCCTCTGGAGGTCCAACGACAGAGCATAGAAACCGAGGCCTTCATAAGAACACAGAAGAGCCCTGCTGGATCAGAACCAGTAGTCCATCTAGTCCAGCTTCCTGACTCTCGCAGCGGTTAACCAGTTCCTCTGGATGTCCAATAACAGGGGATAGAGACCGAAACTTTCCCCTGATAAGAACATAGGAAGAGCCCTGCTGGATCAGACCAGTGGTCCATCTAGTCCAGCACCCTGTCTCACACAGTGGCCAACCAGTTCCTCTGGAGGTCCAACGACAGAGCATAGAAACCGAGGCCTTCATAAGAACACAGAAGAGCCCTGCTGGATCAGAACCAGTAGTCCATCTAGTCCAGCTTCCTAACTCTCGCAGCGGTTAACCAGTTCCTCTGGATGTCCAATAACAGGGGATAGAGACCGAAACTTTCCCCTGATAAGAACATAGGAAGAGCCCTGCTGGATCAGACCAGTGGTCCATCTAGTCCAGCACCCTGTCTCACACAGTGGCCAACCAGTTCCTCTGGAGGTCCAACGACAGGGCATAGAGGCAGAGGCCTTCATAACATAAGAAGAGCCCTGCTGGATCAGACCAGTGGTCCATCTAGTCCAGCATCCCATCTCACACAGTGGCCAACCAGTTCCTCTGGAGGGCCAACAACAGGGCATAAAGGCCAAAGCCTTCCCCAGAGAAGAACATCAGAAGAGCCCTGCTGGATTATAACAGTGGTCCATTTAGTCCAGCATCCTGTCTCACACAATGGCCAACCGTTTACTCTGGAGGGCCAACAACGGGGTATAAAGTCTGAGGCCTTCCCCTGATCAGAACATCAGAAGAGCCCTGCTGGATCAGACTAGTAGTCATTCAAAGAAGAGAGCTGCGATTTTTTCCCGCGTGACTCAGCTTACCATGAACGATACTAAACTCTGCACTCGAGTGGAGCTGATCCGTCGCAGCTTTCTCAATGGCTTGGAATAAAATGGATCGAAACTACAGGACTGATAGAGAGCCAGCGTAGTGTAGTGGTTAAGAGCGGTGGTTTGGAGCAGAGGACTCTGATCAGGAGAACCGGGTTTGATCCCCCACTCCTCCATGTGAGCATCGGAGGCTAATCTGGGGAACTGGATTTGTTTCCTTGCTCCCACACCTGAAGCCAACTGGGTGACCTTGGGCTAGTCACAGCTCTCTTGGAGCTCTCTCAGCCCCACCTACCTCACAGGGTGTCTGTTGAGTGGGGAAGGGGAAAGGTGATTGTAAGCCGGTTTGAGCCTCCCTTAAGTGGTAGAGAAAGTCGGCATATAAAAACCAACTCTTCTCCTCCTCCTGATGCACGTTTTCGGGGTGAGGAGCTCGATGCCTCTTGGAGACTAGGCGCTTGCCAATGCAAACCTAAGCAGAGTTTGCACCCTGCTGAGAGCATTGATTCCAATGGACGCAGAAGAACATAACCACGGTGAGGACCGCCCCATCAGCCTGGTTCGCTTTGTTAGGCGATGTAAAGCTGTCAGCCGTCGGACGCTTTTGTGATCTGTTTCCATGGCAATGATTGCCCATCGCGTTAACCTCATAGTTTAAGACGGAAGGTCTTTTTTTGGGGGGGGTGTTACAAAATAGCTTTCAGTAGATCATTATTTATCAATTGGAACGGAAGTCGCGCTCTTGCTTGCTGCTCGTAGGACTTCGATAGCAATTTTGTTATAACTCCTGACTTCCAGGTTCATTTGAAAGATAACCGCACTTGAGGTAAACGTAAAGTGGCACTTCACAGACGATCCGATTTATTATGACATAAGCTTCCATCCCTCCGATGTTTGCCTGGGCGTCTTGGGCCCGCGGTTTATTCGCGTGTTTATTGGAGTCTTTCCGCTAAAAGATCTAAGAGCCCATTCTGATGAAAAAACCGCAGGCGGCAAAAAAAAGGCTTTCCTAGACGGAAAGGTTATTGACTGACGAGTCCCGGCGTTGTTCGGTGTCGGATGAGATGATTGAAAGCGTTTCCGAGTCCCGCGTTGGCGTGCGCGGGGTCTAACCGAGGCGCCAGTAAATTGCGGAATTGTTTCTTGGGATAAACGGGACCCTGAGGAACGATCCTGTCGTGGTTCTGTCTTGCGCCAAAGCTACTGCAACCCTGGTTGTAGAAACAGAGAAATCCTAAGCAGCGTTGCACCTCTTTAGGTCTGTTGAAGTTGCTAAAAAAGGTACTCAAGTGTCCCCTTCGCACTGAGAGCCAGCGTGGTGTAGTGGCTAGGAACGTGGTGTAGTGGACTCTAAACTGGAGAAACAGATTTGATTCCCAACTCTTCCACATGAGCGATGAGCTCTGATCTGGAGAACCAGGTTCGATTCCTTACTCCTCCACATGAAGCCTGCTGGGCGACCTTTGGCCAGTCTCCGAGCTCTTTCAGCCCCACCTACCTCACAAGGTGTCTGTTGTGGAGAGAGGTAGGGAAGAGGATTGCAAGCCGGTTTGATTGTCCTTAAAAGGGAGAGAAAGTCGGCATAAAAAAAACCCCAACTCCTCCTCCACTTATTTCTTTTTGAAGTAATGTCTGATTTCGTTTTGGAAGAGGGACTCTTTCAGGGACCCCTCAACCATTTGGAGCCTGTGGGCTGCCACAGGAGTCGGAGCCAAAGGTCAGGGACCAAGGCTACGCATAACTCTTTGCAGCGACTCTTCAACATTTCCGGCTGAAGCTCTGGTTAATAGCATGCCTTTTAATCTGTGCAGCCACAGCTGTCACATGAACACATGAAGCTGCCTTCTACTGAACCAGACCCTTGGTCCATCAAACTCCGTATTGTCTACTCTGACCGGCGGCGGCTCTCCAGGGTCTCAGGCAGAGGTCTTTCCCATCACCAACTTCCCTAGTCCCTTTAACTGGAGATGCCGGGGACTAGACCTGGACCTTCTGCATGCAAAGCAGATGCTCTACCTCTGAGCCAAAGCCCTTCCCCTGTCTCCCATTCAAGTACCAACCAGGGTGACCATGCTTAGCTTCCAAGACTTGATCCAGCTAGTCTGGGCAATCTAGGTCGGGGTAGGTAGTCTACTGGAGTGAGGAAGCAGAAATGCTTTCTGAATTTTGGAGAGCCTGCAGCAACTTCTATAACTTTTTTTTTTTGGGGGGGGGAAGAGGAAATTATTAAGATGCATCTTTGCCCCTTCCGTATCCGTCGTGCGCACATAGCTCTTGGCCAATTCTTCAAAGCAGCATTTGACCGTTAAGACGACATTGAAGTGGCTCAGAAGAAAGACGAGCCGCTGGGTTGAAAGAGATCCTCGACCCCCCGGAACGGAAGGGCCCGTCCGCTTCATTCACATGAGTAGCACTAATCGGCAGATAAAACAGCCATGGCTTTCCCCCTCTTTAAGGCCAAAGAATATGCGCTTTGAACTTGCAAAGATTTCTGAAAAATGCCAACGCGCGCATAGTTCAGCTTGGCCATCAGATGTGGGAGGTTTAATTTTTTATGAGCTTTGCAGAAAAGAACGGCACAGATTGCCTGGTGCGTTGGCATTAAAAAGCATGAGGTCTTGTCGTGTCCAGACCGGGGAGGGGGGGAAGGTTGTTCTCCCGGCAGTCACATATCGAGTGGAGTTGTCAGGACTTTGAGGTCAAGGCGCACGTCGAACGCGACCGTTCCTCCATTCGTGCTGCGGATCTCGGGTCCGAATCGTCCGACCCGGTTCGGAACCGAAATCCTGACTAGATTCAGCTGTCTGCCAGCCCAAAAAATCACCGCAAGTCCATTAAAGAAAGAAAAAAGTTCTTTGTGTTATCTAGCGGCTGGTTTATCCAAGAATAATGATGCATACAATTTGGGTTTTTCATCTGTGTTCTGAAACCTTAGCAGCAGCGGCTGGAAAAAAGAATGACGTCTCCCCCCCTCTTTGTTATTTTACTGTTGAAGTTCTGGCGTTCATAACGGTTTCTTAATAGAAGATGTACATGCCACTCAATGGCAAAGGTTTCATTTGCTGTGTAACTAATTAATTAAAACAGAAAAGGGGAATGGGGGCGCAGTGACGTTCCGGTTATTAAATTAGCCATTTTTTCCACTGCAGATTTATAGCCTTCGTGATTAACTTTCCCCACCTGAGTCCGACAATGAAAAGAAGCCCATTTTATGCTACTGACTATTAAACGGGTGTATGAATAGCTTCAAATTGAACTGGAACTCTCGAATAGCCCTTTAATTTGTTGATGGGTTTAAGACACCCCTGAGGCGGGGGTCGCTGGTAGGGGAAATATTTTGCTGGGAATTTGTGGAGAGGGCATTTGTAGGTGTCCTTTGGGGATCATGAAGAGGCACTTGGAAAGGGGGAGGAATTCCACTTATCCTGGAGTATAAACATCCTCCATATGATGTTTCTTTTGTCTTTAAAATACATAGAATCATAGAGTTGGAAGGGACCACCAGGGTCATCTAGTCCACCCCCCTGCACAATGCAGGAAATTCCAAACTACCTTCCCCCCACACCCCCAGTGACCCCTCCTCCCAGAAGATGGCCAAGGTGCCCTCCCTCTCATCATCTGCCTAAGGTCATAGAATCAGCATTGCTGACAGATGGCCATCTAGCCTCTGCTTAAAAACCTCCAGGGAAGGAGAGCTCACCACCTCCCGAGGAAGCCTGTTCCACTGGGGAACCGCTCTGTTAGAAAACTCTTCTTAATGTCTAGATGGAAACGCTTTTGATTTAATTTCCACCTGTTGGTTCTGGTCCGACCTTCTGGGGCAACCGAAAACAACTCGGCACCATCCTGCAAAACCTGCGAAACTCCACGTTAGTCGCTGGTTTGTATGTTTCAGGAGGGTAGCTAAATTGGTGTGCGGTTTCAAATCCATTGAAGTGGATTCAAATCCAGTAGCATCTTGGAGACCAACAAGAATTTGGGGGGTATGAGCTTTTGAGAGTCAGAGCTCCCTTTGCCAGACGAAGCTTCAGCTCTTGAAAGCTCATACCCCGAAGATCTTGTTCGTCTCTAAGGTGCGACTGGACTCGAATCTGGTTTGCGTTTCTCTACTCTTATTATAGATGGCCCGACCTTGGCTTCCTAACATAACAAAGATGTGATGTCAACCTTACACACACACACACACACACACACACACATTATACCGTGCCTTTCTCTTCAATGGGAATTCCAAACAGCTGACATCATTTTCCTCTCCTCCATTTTATCCCCGTTACAGCTCCTTTGTTAGGTGATTTCAGAGGGTAGCCATACCAGTCTGGAGTGGAAGAGCTAGATTCGAGTCCAGTAGAATCTTAGACAAAATTTATGGGGTATAAGCTTTTTGAGAGGCAAAGCTCTCTGGCAAAGTATGTGATGAACGGAGTGTTGACTCTTGAAAGCTTATACCCAGGAAAACTTTCTGGTCTCGTAAGGTGCTACTGGCCTTGAATCTACCCCCATGAGCTAGGTTTGGCTGAGGGAGGTTGACTGGCCCGAGGTCACCCAGCAAGCTTCTTTGTCAGTGGGGATTCGAACTAGGGTCTCCCAGATCCTAGCCTGACAGTCGAACCACCGCTCAGTCGTCTTGTTTGCCCGACTTTTCCTCTTTCCGAAAAGCATTGTCTGAACGTTCGTCTGCGAACGTTGTGCTTCCCCATAACTTTGCATGCCTCCTCGGACAACCTGAGGAGTGCAGCCGCAGCAAGCGAACGTATTTGGAGTCTCTTGGGGGGGGGGGCATAACAATGGGAGGTGAAATGAGACAAGTTGGCAACTGTGAGATTCCCGAAAGCCTCTTTGAATGTATCTAATGAGGCAAATGGGATGCAAATAAGTTAATACTCTAATAATCTTTGAAGGTATAAAAAGGAGGAGGAGGAGTTGGTTTTTATACCCCAGTTTTCTCTAGCATTAAGGAGTCTCAAAGTGGCTTACAATCGCCTTTCCTTCCTCTCCCCACAACAGACACCTTGTGAGATAGGTGGGGCTGAGAGAGTTTGGAGAGAACTGTGACTCGGCTGAAGTCACCCAGCAGGCTTCATGTGGAGGAGTGGGGAATCGAACTCGGTTCTCCAGATCAGAGTCCACCTCTCTTAACCCCACTACACCACGCTGGCTCTCATAAATGTGTTTTGTGTGAGCGTATATGGTTGGGTGAGAGAGAGCTCGTGCTGTGCTTGAAACCAATCTGCCTGGTTGCATCCATATTAAAAAAAAATACTATTAAAAATTCTAGAAACTATTTGTATCCTACTTATGTCTTCAGGTACCAAAGTAAGAACTTACTTCTAGCTCTTCAAATTGGAAGGGGCTTGTAGCCGGTCAGGAAGATCCATTGAGGTACACCTCAATACCAGGGACTCTTAGCTGATCCAGTCTGTGACTTCTGCCTTTTTTAGTGTCCGGCAACTCGAAAACGTACGGAAGCAGCTCCAGGACGATCTCCTGAAGGCGCAGAGCCAACTGCTGGAGGAGAAGAAGAAACGGGAGCAGGCCGAGACAATGGCCCGATGCCTGCAGAAACGCGTCCTGCTGCTCATCAAGGTACGTCTCTTTGCGGAAAATCCGCTTGTGTGTGTGTGTGAATTACCGTCAAGTCGTTTCCGACTCATGGCGACCCTACGAATCGGTGTCCTCCAAAACGTCCTCTCTTTAACAGCCTTGCTCAGATCTTGCAAATTGAACTGAGGGCCACGTCTTCCTTTATAGAGTCAATCCATCTCTTGTTGGGTCTTAATCTTTTCCTGCTGCCTTCAACTTTTCCTAGCATGATTGCGTATTAGTATCCGGTGAAATAACAGGAGGTAGAGAGTAGGAGTAAACAAGCAGTTCTCACAGCAGAAGAAAGTAAGTGCTAGCCCCCCCCCCCCAAGTTGTATTGGGTGCTGTTAAAATGGTTCGTACGCATTCTGGGATCTGGAGCAAGCGGCCAATTTTGGCGACAACAGACAATTATGCTGGAAGATGGAAACCAAAGCAGATTGCGAGAAGTTCCAAGAAGATCTCTCCAAGCTGGGTGAACTGGCCACAAGGTGGCCAGAGAGGTTATATATGTGAATATATATTTTCTGGTCAATGACCGTAATAGCAAGAAATAAAATAAAAAGGTGGTCAACCAGGGTACATTTAGGGGCAACCAGTCCAGCTCTGCGTAGGCTCTGTTGGGTTGTGGACTGCCAGTGGGCGACCGAGAAAGGGATCTAGGGGTCACGGTGGACAGCTCGGTGAAAATGTTGGCTTGGGAGCATGGAAGAGGCAAAAAAGAAGTTCTGTGGGTTGGATTGCGAGAAGTTCCAAGAAGATCTCTCCAAACTGGGTGGCCAGAGAGGTTATATACGTGAATATGTATTTTCTGGTCAATGACCGTGATAGCAAGAAATAAAATAAAAAGGTGGTCAACCAGGGTACATTTAGGGGCAACCAGTCCAACTCTGCATAGGCTCTGTTGGGTTGTGGACTGCCAGTGGGCGACCGAGAAAGGGATCTAGGGGTCACGGTGGACAGCTCGGTGAAAATGTTGGCTTGGGAGCATGGAAGAGGCAAAAAAGAAGTTCTGTGGGGTGGAGCCAGACGACTTTGACGTTTCCCACCAGTTTCTTCCTCCTGCTGAAGAGCACCATCTCATGTAGTTTTTCAGGGGCCCCCTATCCAACCTGTGGTGGAAATCAGTGGGCTGCGGTGGGAAGCGGGAGACGGCGGCAGCGTCGTTTTCCCTGGATGGAAAATTTGCTACAAGTTGTTAAGAAAGGGATTATAAACAGAGCAACCAGTATTATTCCCTTGTCCCCTCGGTCTGTTCCAGCCAGTCACTTTTTATGCTGGAACTCAGGAGTTCTTTTACTAGGAAAGAAAAAAGAGAGGAGCAATTAAGACATTAAAATTTTGCTGGCCGGGGTGGAGATAGTGGATTGTTGCTGAAGCTATCTGGCTCTAGCATACTCATTACTCGTGAAGTTTCCAGTTGAAAGCGTCTTGAAAAGCATACCCTTTTTGTTCCTAGAAGAACAATTATTTTCACGAGAACGATTGTGGGGTTTTTTTTTTTTTGGGTGCGTCATTGATTGAAACTGGAGGATTTCCCGCAGCGTATTGATGGTAGTTTAATTATTCTACCCGGGTCTGTCATTCTGCGACACAGCCAGTCTGGAGATACCCTTGACATGTGTCTACTGCTGAACTTCCTGGAGCGTGAAGCGAGCCGTATCACAAGAGGGCGTTTAAGAGATTTCGTGTCGGCTGCAGGGCTGACGGGGCCGCTGGGATTCGAGGAGTTGATAAGGAGGAAGGGAGCCGCTGTCATTTCTTCTCGGCATCTGCGGGGAGGATTTTGCGTTTCGAAGGACCCCGTCCCTGTCCTTGGAAAGGAAAGCGCTCTGGTCAAGCCAAGCTTTGATCTCTGGGGATAACTGGGTAGTTGTTCATGTTGGTCTATGACTCGTTCGTTGGGCGAAAACGCATGGTCACTTTATCCTCCTTTAATCCCTGTTTTAGCCAGGATCGAACGCACATTAAGTGAAATGCATGCGTTCGATCCTGGCTAAAACAGGGATTAAAGGAGGATAAAGTGACCATGCGTTTTCGCCCACTGAGTGCCCCCTGATATACCTGGGCGTCCCGTTTTCCAGTGTGTTTCTGGGGGATTCTCTGCTCCTTTGGAGCTCTCAAAGGGCCCTCGTTTCCTCAACCGTGGATATTTTGTCTGCCGCAAAGATGGATGGTCATGGATGGGTTTTAGTAGGATTCCAGAGCAGGGGTCTCCAGCATTTTTAAGCCTCCGGTCACCTTTGCAATTCTGACACGGGGTGGTGGGCGCAAAGATAAGATGATGCTTGGTATGGAGCGAGTGGACAGGGAGAAGCTTTTCTCTCTGTGTCCTAATACCAGAACGCGGGGTGAGAGATTCAGAAAGACAAAAGGAAGTAATTCTTCACACAACGCAGAGTTAACTCGTGAATACCCCTCTCCTCCATGAACATGTCCACTCCCCTCTTCAAGCCTTCCAAGTTGGCAGCCGTCACCAAATCCTGGGGCAGGGAGTTCCACAGCTGAACTCTGCATTGTGTGAAGAAATACTTCCTTTTATCAGTTTTGAATTTCTCACCCTCCAGCTTCAGCAGATGACCCCGCGTTTTAGTATTATGAGGGAGAAAAGCTTCTCCCTGTCCAAACCATCCATAATTTTTTAGATCTCTATCATGTCTCCCCTTAACCGCCTTCTTTTCAAGCTGAACAGCCTTTGCTTAGATGGCTGCTCATTTCATTCTCCCTTTGGAACTCAAGTTGCCAACATCCAGGTGGCGCCTGGAGATCTCCCGGAATTACCATTGACCTCCAATCTACAGAAATCACTTCTCCCGGAGGAAATGACTGATTGAGAAGGTGGACTCGATGGCATTATACCCCACTGAAGTCCCTCTTCTCCCCAAACCCCACCCTTTCCAGACTCCACCCCCAAATCTCCAGGAATTTTCCAACCTAAAGTTGGCAACCCTACGTGGAACTGATTTGTACAGACCAAGTGTAGTTTTGTAGGTACCGTCTCCAGTATTTTATTCCCTCTCCTCCCGCCCATGCCAACCCAGACAAGAGGTTTCACTTTAATTAAAACAAAATGATCATGTCGTTTAATATTAAATTGAGCAGATATATTACCTGTAAAAAATAATAACTTTTTTTGCTGTGAAAGCTTTATGGCCCAGCCTGATATTTAATTATCTAATTAGCGGCTTCCAAGGCACACGTCTGTTGTCGTCAAGATCACTGAAAATGGAAAAAGATTGGCGTGGGGGGGGGGAGAAGAAGACTTTATTATCTCTTGCTCTTTCCAGATCTAATTTCTTGTGCCTGGTGAATCCAGATTTCTCTACTTGGCGGAAGTCTTCCTTTAAGGGGGTGGATATACGGCTGTACGTGCTATGCGCCTTCCCCATAATAGGTAAATGTTGTGTGAGTTTATTCTGAGTTAGCCACCGGGCTTGAAAAATAAGGACATAAGGACTTAAGATGAGCCATGCTGGGTCAAACCAAGGCCCATCAAGGCCAGCGGTCTGTCCACACAGTGGCCAACCCAGGGGCCTCTAGGAAGCCCACAAGCAAGACAACTGCAGCAGCACCGTCCTGCCTGTGTTCCACTGCGCCTAATCTAATAGGCATGCTCCTCTGATACAGAAGAGAATAAGTACGCATTGTAGCTAGTATGCATTTTGACTAGTAGCCATGGAGTAGTTTTTGACTAGTTCATGGAGTAGTCCTCTCCTCCATGAACACGTCCACTCCCCTCTTAAAGTCTTCCATGGTGGCAGACATCACCTCATCCTGGGGCAGGGAGTTCCACAACTGCATTGTGCGAGGAAATACTTCCTTTCATTGGTTTTGAATCTCTCACCCTCCAGCTTCGGCAGATGACCCCGTGTTCTAGTATTGTGAGAGAGGGAGAAAAGCTTCTCCCTGTCCACTCTCTCCATACCATGCATCATTTTATAGAGCTCTATCACGCCTCCCCTTAAGTGCCCCCTTTCCAAGCTAAACAGCCCTAAGCCTTTCAACTGCTCCTCATAGGGCAGTTGTTCTAGAAGCCCCTGATCATTTTGGTTGCTCTTTTCTGCACCTTCTCAAGCTCTGCAATATCCATTTTTAGGGGCGGTGACCAGAACTGGACACGGTATTCCAATCCCATTGGCCTGTCCTTTAAAAGTTCAGTAAAGCGCTGGACCATCTTCCTTTGGATCAAGGACAGAGCCGCAAATGTCACAAGGGGGGAAGCTTAGAATCCTCTTTGCTTTCTGCCTCTGGCAATTGAAGCTTCTCGGTGCTCTTTGATGGCTGTGTTGGAAATCTTAAATTTCGAGGGTCGGCTGGCTGTCCGGAGCTTTAGACAGTCAAGAACTTCCTTGGTGAATCGCCCTTGTCTTTAACGGCCATCTAGGAGACAGCATCAGGGAAACCCTAGGCCTCTATGCCACATGGCTGGCCCTCCAGAGGAACCAGCTGGCCACTGTGAGACAGGATGCCTGGTTGTTGGCCCTCCAAAGGAACCTGGTTGGCCACTGTGTGAGACGGGATGCTGGACTAGATGGACCACTGGTCTGATCCAGCAGGGCTCTTCTGATGTTCTTATGAAGGCCTCGGCCTCTATGCCCCATT
The DNA here is from genome assembly GCF_029931775.1 of Euleptes europaea. NCBI lineage: Eukaryota > Metazoa > Chordata > Lepidosauria > Squamata > Sphaerodactylidae > Euleptes > Euleptes europaea. The sequence goes on from NC_079332.1 coordinate 13,224,808, forward strand.
GCTGGCCCTCCAAAGGAACCTGGTTGGCCACTGTGTGAGACGGGATGCTGGACTAGATGGACCACTGGTCTGATCCAGCAGGGCTCTTCTGATGTCCTTCTCAGGGGAAGGCCTCGGCCTCTATGTCCTGTTGTTGGCCCTGCAGAGGAACTGGTTGGCCACTGTGTTAAACAGGATGCGGGACTAGATGGACCACTGCTCTGATCCAGCAAGGCTCTTCCGATGTTCTTATCAGGGGAAGGCTTCGGCCTCCATGCCTGGCTGTTGGCCCTCCAAAGGAACCTGGTTCGCCACTGTTTGAGACGGGATGCTGGACTAGATGGACCACTGGTCTGATCCAGCAGGGCTTTTCTGATGTTCTTATGAAGGCCTCGGCCTCTGCCCTGTCGTTGGCCTTCCAGAGGAACTGGTTGACTACTGTGTGATATCTTTTCTTTTTTCAACACCAGGCACTATTCTTTTGAGATCTGATGACGGTCTCTCCGGGTTTTCTGTGCCCAGTGGGGACGGCTGGAACGCAGGCAGCTCTGTGGCACTGTACCGTTTTCTGTCTTGGCCGCTCTCTTCTATTAAAGGGAGCAGTGAAAAGCACATCAGATGAACACGTTTTCGAAATGCGCTGCAATACCCCCAACCAAACGTAACAGCAACGAGGCTCTATCTTAATGTCCTGGGCTCCCCCCCCCCCCACAGTCTCCATTTTCACTGGTACCTTTTTCTATTAAGACTGTGATGAGAATCGCACGGCTCTCCAAATGTAATATTGCTGTCATTTTCTACCGAGGCAGGATAACTTATGCTGATTTATGGTGTGTCTCGTCATTATGTTCATTGCAAGACGATGCGGGCATGCTTGACATTTAGAAACCTCGTGTTTGGGGACGTGCCGTTTTATTTTGAGACTTTTATTAAGCGCCTCCCAGTCAAAGGGTTTTAATTGCTACTGATAGCTGAAGAGTATAATTACCTGAGTGACATATTGTGGCTATATTAGGCAAATGGAGATTGGCTTCCAGAAGTAGGTGAATACACGGTCATCGTGGTATAGTGGTTAAGAGCGGTGGTTTGGAGTGGTGAACTCTGATCTGGAGAACCAGGTTTGATTCCCCGCTCCTTCACATGAGCGGCGGAGGCTAATCTGGTGAACTGGATTTGTTTCCCCGCTCCTACACATGAAGCCAGCTGGGTGACCTTGGGCTAGTCACAGTTCTCTCCGCTCTCAGCCCCACCTACCTCACAGGGTGTCTGGTGGAGAGGGGAAGGGGAGGGAAGGCAATTGTAAGCTGGTTTGATTCTTCCTTAAGTGGTGGAGAAAGTCGGCATATAAAAATCAATTCTTTTTCTTAGAATCATAGAATCATAGCGTTAGAAGAGACCAACAGGGTCATCTAGTCCAACCCCCTGCACAATGCAGGAAATTGACCTCTCCCCTACACCCCCAGTTTCCAATACTCCATGCCCAGAACATGGCAAAGATGCCCTCTCTCTCATCATCTGCTTAAGGTCATAGAATCAGCATTGCTGACAGATGGCCATCTAACCTCTTCCTAAAAACCTCCAGGGAAGGAGAGCCCACCACCTCCCGAGGAAGCCTGTTCCACTGAGGAACCGCTCGAACTGTCAGGATGTTCTTCCTAATGTTTAGCCGGAAACTCTTTTGATTTAATTTCAACTCGTTGGTTCTGGTCCGACCTTCTTGAGCAACAGAAAACAACTCGGCACCCTCCTCTATATGACAGCCCCTCAAGTACTTGAAGATGGCTATCATATCCCCTCTCAGTCTTCTCTTCAGGCTAAACATCCCCAGCTCCTTCAACCTTTCCTCATAGGACTTGGTCTCCTTCTTCTTGGTCTTCTTCTTGTTCTTTTTCTTCTCTAGGTTGAAATGGGCCTCTCTAGAGAGCGTGAAATATTTATACGTTCATTCATTCATTCACATACATACATCCATACATCATTTATAGTCTGCTTTTCTCACTTGGAGTCAAGGCGAGTTACACAGAGTGAGTCAATACAATCGACAGGATGGGACATATAATACAGCAGGATGAAGGTTGTAAAACTGAGCAGAAATCTGAAGCAAAGCATAAGTATTAACATGACACATTAACTGATGCAAAAATTCCATAGTAGGATCCAAGTTTCAGCAAGCTAAACACCGTAGTATAGACCACAGCCCCTAATAATTTTTTTTCCCAAGGAACTTTGTGAATCATTTAATACACTGCAACTCTATTGCCTGTGCAGAAAAGCCCTTTTGAATAATTCAGTTTTGCATAGCTTACATCATGCATGAGCATGGAGTTTTTTTCTTCAAGGAAAACCGACAGTACCGGTCGAAAGGACTGATTTCCGGGAGGGAGCTGTTGCCCGTTGAATTTGGGCGATTTACAAAGCCGAAAGGAAATCAAGGCAGTTCTTCAAACAAAGAAATAAAGAATACCGATCTTATACTAGAGACAGGTTTGGGACTTGAATAGTGCTTGAATAGGTGTATGTAGAGTTGTGATAGGTTATACCTTGTTCGCAAGTTACAGCAAACACATGTGCAATTCACATACAGCATGGTGTGGTGGTTAAAAGTGGCGGACTCTAATCTGGAGAACCGGCTTTGATTCCCCGCTCCTCCACGTGAGCGGCGGACGCTAATCTGGTGGACCGGGTTGGTTTCCCCGCTCCTCCGCCCGAAGCCTTCCGGGGGTGACCCTGGGCTAGTCACGGGGAGTTCGGAGAGCACTGGGGCTGGCCCAAGGTCACCCAGCAGGCTTCGGGTGGGGGAGCGGGGAATCGAACCCGGCTCTCCAGATTAGAGCCCGCCGCTCCTAACCCCGATGCCGCGCTGGCCCCGAGGCCTGAATAGCGTCCCGAAAAACACAAAAGCGGGCTGCTGTCATCTGTCACCTGCTGTCGTCTTAACATTGGGAAATTGCAGATGTCCAGGGGAGCTTTTGGTCGGTTGTCAGCGATCAAACAGGGAGGAAGAGAATCTTAGGGTGTGCAAATGTCCAGTGAACAAAAGACATAACCGTAGTGGTGAATTACCTTTTCTTTGGGGTCTTTCCCCCCCTTTTTTCTTTCAAAGTCAGGGCGATTTTCCTTGCCCGCAGCTTGCCCGTTATCACTTAACCTTAATTTACGGTCAAGGTGTTTAATACCACAGTGATAGGAGCCATTCAGGTAGCACTAAATCAAAATAAGGACTACGGTCCTTTCCGCGGGGCTTTCTCGGGGGCCTTTAAGAGCAGTTCTTCATCCAGAACAGTTAATGGATTCTGCTTTTTCTCCGGAGCAAAAAAAAAAAAAAAAGAACATTAATATCTCTCTCGCCGCTCGGAGGTTAGTTTGTGAAAATTAGAAATACATGAACAAGAGGGAGATTTATTTGACCTTCATTATCTACATCTCTCCTGGGGAACGTCGTCTTCCGAGGGTTACGGAAGCTGGAATATTTTATCTCCAGCATAAAGAAACGAGATTAATCCGGTGTCGTGGCTGAGAATCCCAACACATGCCCAAGACGGGCAGCTCCGAGTCCGGGCTTTCCTCATCGACCTAGAAAGACGTGTTGCGCTCTCTGGCTTGTCGCAGTGGGAACAACGGCGCAGGAAGCAGCTCTGCCCGAGTCGTGGTGGGGATCAGACGGGACCCCCGGGAACGAAAAGATTGGAGGGTTGCGGTGGGGTGGTTGGAGGCAAGAATGTGGCAGAGGCCCCAATGGGGAGGTGGAAGAAATCCAGGTAGACTGGCAACCACTGAGGCCTGGCTGGCTACTGGGAATCCTAAATGGGGGGGGGGGATTCCGTGATTTGGCATGGAGGTAAAGCGTTCTTCCAGGGTTTTCTTTTCCTGAGCTGAATTAGCTTCCCGGAGCCTCAAACAACGGTTGGGTCCTTTTTCCTGGGTGCATGGGGAAGTTCTCTGACTGGCTGGGCATCCCCACCAAATGTACATTCAGGATTATTTATTTAGAATCATAGGATCATAGAGTTGGAAGGGGCCATAGAGGCCATCTAGTCCAACCCCCTGCTGAATGCAGGATTAGCCTAGAGCGTCTCGGACAAGTACTTTTCCGGCCTCGGCTTAAAGACTTCCAGTGAGGGGGAGCTCACCACTTCCCTAGGTAGCTGATTCCACTGTCGAACAACTGTTACCGTAAAAATTTTTTCCCCTAATATCCAGCCGGTACCTTTCCACCCACAATTTAAACCCATTTTTGCAAGTCCTCTCCTCTGCTGCCAAGAGGAGCAGCTCCCTGCCCTCCTCTAAGCGACAGCCCTTCAAATCCTTCAAGAGAGCAATCCTGTCCCCCCTCAACCTCCTCTTCTCCAGACTGAACATTCCCAACTCCCTCAGCCTTTCCCCGTAGGGCTGGGTCTCCAGGCCCCCCGATCATCCTCGTCGCTCTCCTCTGCACCCGCTCGATTCTGCCCGCATCCTTTTCGAAGTGATGCCTCCAGAACTGCGCACAATAGTCCAGGTGCGGCCTGACCAATGCAGTGTACAGCGGAGCGATGACATCTGGCGACTTGGATGTTACGCCTCTGTTGACACACCCCAAGATCGCATTAGCTTTTTTGGTTGCTGCATCACGCTGGCTGCTCATAATTTAACATACGGCCGACCCGTACCCCGAGATCTTGTTCACACCCACCCACCTTACTCCCCAGAGTGGTTTGCCTTGTTCTTCTCTCCCCCATTGTTGTCTTGTCACCCGCCAATCATATGGTCATATTTTCCAAAACGCTGGTTTTCCAAAACACTGGCCATAAGACCATGATCTTTGCTGTGTGACTGCAGGTAACCGGCAGCCGCCATTCTGTGGCTGGCTCCACCTCCGGCCCCGTGGCGCAGAGGGGTCGGCTGCAGTCCTGCAGTCCAAGCTCCGCTCACGACCTGAGTTCGATCCCGGCGGAAGTCGGTTTCAGGTCGCCGGCTCAAGGTCGACGCAGCCTCCCATCCTTCCGAGGTCGGTGTGTTCTCCACGGAGATCGGCGGGATAGAAATCTATTTTAATCAAACCGAGTCACCCCGGCATCGTTTTCGGTGGGGTGGTTCATCGTCGAGCCGCCGTCGTACCGCTTTGATTTGTTATAATTGTTCGGCATGGCGGTGCGTGCTGGGCTGTTTGGGGAACGCCGGTGGAAATGTGGGGCATTCATATCAGAATTCAATATACTCTGCTGTTATAAGCATCTCGTCTGGCCTTTCAGACAGATCGCTCCTCGTAGCTGCAAAATTTAATTCTTGGCGTTAATGTGTTGTTCTTCAGTACCGGTAGATTGATGTAAGGTGTTTTTTTTTTTTTAAGAAATACCAAGGAAGAACCGGAAAAAGCAATCCCCCGTGTTTGTGTTTGTTTGTCGGGAGATGCCATTTGCAAAGTTATTAGACTGATCTTGTTTGGAAATATTATTGCATTATTCTTTTGACGAGAGCAACGTGTAATTCAATGATGAGAAGAGAGAAAGCAATTTCGGGAAATGCAGCCGAGTCCAAGCAAAACACCTTTTCCCCGTCGCTCTCCCACAAGATGTTTGTTAAAGTGGCATGTGTGGGGGACGGGGTGGGGGTGGGGGTTGCAATGGAAAACGAAAGCCCGTGACCTGCTGCAGCAGAGAAAATGAAATGTAGAGGGGTAGTAGTAGTGAGGAATTGTGACCTTTGTGTGTTAAGTGAGCGGAAATAGCCGCTTGAAATCATCATCTACCTAAGGTCACAGAATCAGCATTGCTGACAGATGGCCATCTAACCTCTTCTTCAAAACCTCCAGGGAAGGAGAGCTCACCACCTCCCGAGGAAGCCTGTCCGCCGAGGAACCGCTCTGTTAGAAAATTCTTCCTAATGTCTAGACGGAAACTCTTTTGATTTAATTTCAACCTGTTGGTTCTGGTCCGACCTTCTGGGGCAACAGAAAACAACTCGGCACCCTCCTCTCTACGACAGCCCTTCAAGTCCTTGAAGATGGTTCTCATATCCCCTCTCAGTCTTCTCCTCTCCAGGCTCAACATGCCCAGCTCCTTCAACCTTTCCTCATAAGGAAACCCCCCATAAGATCCAAATGACTTTGTGACCTTGTATGGAAACATTTTATTGGTCTTTAGGTCCCATTTGATCCTAATCCCGTGGTATCCATTCCCCCCACCCCGTTTTAAGAAATAAACTTTTCAGAAGTCGCCGTTTGGGTCTTGAAACATTTGTTTGAGCGCCACTGTACTTCACTCCCAGGTGGGTATCCGCGTTGGTCTGCATTAGAAGAAGAAGATCCGAGTCCAGAAGCCCCTTAGAGACCGACAAGATTTTCGGGCTTAAACCTTTCAGAGTCAAAACTCCCTTCGTCAGATACGACGAAGGGGGCTTTTGACTCTTATATATGTACACCCCAGAAATCAAGTTAGTCTCTAAGTTGCTACTGGACTGCAACCCAGAAGAAGAGTGGGTTTTTATATGCCAATTTTCTCTGTCTTTTCAGGAGAATCAAACCGGCTTACAATCTCCTTCCCTGCCTTTCCCCCACCCCTTGTGAGGTCGGTGGGGCTGAGAGAGTTCGGAGAGAACTGTGACTAGCCCACGGTCACCCAGCTGGCTTCAGATGTAGGAGAGGGGAAACAAATCCAGTTCAGCAGACCCGCCTCCGCCGCTCACGCGGAGGAGCGGGGAACCGAAGCCGGCTCTCCACGTCGGAGTCCGCCGCTCCGAGCCGCCGCTCTTAACCATCGCACCGCGCTGGCTCGGCTTCCCATTGGGGAGAAAGGTGGGGTACCAATGAAGTAATGCGTTGCTCCACAGAGGGAGACAACGGGCAGAACCACTTCTGTCTCTGGCCTGGAATACCCTACGATACCATCAATTTTAGTAGATGGTTTATTTTATTCGACTGATACCCTGCCCTTTCCTGGCAGCGGGTCTTCTGAAGCCGCACGTACCCCCCGGGGAAATTGATCTCTCTATTCGGAAGATCGTGTGTAATCCTGGGAAAACAGGTCTCACCTGGGGATTGAATGTAAGGCCAAAGCAGACGTTCTGCTACCAGCGTGGTGTAGTGGTGAAGAGCGGTGGTTGGGAGCGATGGACAAGGTAAAGGACTGCTGAAGGCAAGAGACTCCCTAATAAAAATGTGAACGGTCCTTAGCTGTCCTGCAAAAAACCCCTATACCCTTCTTTGCTGCTTTGAGAAGTCTTAAAAGAGAGAGAGGGAGAGAGTGACAGCATGGTGTAGTGGTTAAGAGCGGTGGTTTGGAGCGGTGGAGTCTGATCTGGAGAACCGGGTCCGATTCCCCGCTCCTCCACATGAGCGGCGGAGGCCAATCTGGAGAACTGGGTTGGTTTCCCCGCTCCTCCACACGAAGCCAGCTGGGTGACCTTGGGCTCGTCACAGCTCTCTCCGCCCCACCTACCTCCCAGGGTGTCTGTTGTGGGGAGGGGAAGGGAAGGTGATTGTAAGCCGGTTTGAGTCTTCCTTAAGTGGGAGAGAAAGTCGGCATATTAAAACCAGCTCTTATTCTGCTGAGCCACATCCCCTCCCCTAAGGCCTAGATCCGGGGTCCCCAACGTGGTTCTTCTTGAGGCCATGGCACCCGTCTGCACCTTTCCTGACACCCGCCAAGTGGTTTTTAAAAGTGGGCAGGTCCTGGTTGGGCTTTTGCCTAGCAAGGATTCAGAGTGGCCATTGGAGATCAGATTGGCTGAGCAGATTTTTTTAAAAAATGGCTTTGAGGAGCAGCTGCCACCACAGCACAAGAATCTTCAACGCGAGTATATCCAAGAAAATATTTTTGAACAATATGTTTGTGCTAAAAGGCTTCCTGTCCAGCAGAGATTATGCCCCCAATGTTGAAGTGTTACTAACAGAGTTAAGCATAACCTCACTTTCTGACATTTTGTGGTTGGCTCTGCCTCCTGGAGCAGCCATTTTGTGGTTGGTTCTGCCTCCTGGGACAGCCATTTTGTGGTTGTCTCTGCCCCTTGTGGTAGCCATTTGGTGGTTGGCTCTGCCTCTTGTGGCAGCCATTTTGTGGTTGGCTCTGCATCTTGCGGCAGCCATTTTGTGGTTTGCTCTGCATCTTGTGGCAGCCATTTTGTGGTTGGCTCTGCCTCCTGGGGAAGCCATTTTTGATTGGGTCTGCCTCTTGTGGCAGCCATTTGGTGGTTGGCTCTGCCTCTTGGGACAGCCATTTTTGATTGGGTCTGCCTCTTGTGGCAGCCATTTGGTGGTTGGCTCTGCTTCTTGTGGCAGCCATTTTGTGGTTGGCTCTGCATCTTGTGGCAGCCATTTTGTGGTTGGCTCTGCCTCCTGGGGAAGCCATTTTTGATTGGGTCTGCCTCTTGTGGCAGCCATTTGGTGGTTGGCTCTGCCTCTTGGGGCAGCCATTTTTGATTGGGTCTGCCTCTTGTGGCAGCCATTTGGTGGTTGGCTCTGCCTCTTGTGGCAGCCATTTTGTGGTTGGCTCTGCATCTTGTGGCAGCCATTTTGTGGTTTGTTCTGCCTCCTGGAGCAGCCATTTTGTTGTTGGCTGTGCCTCTTGTGGCAGCCATTTTGTGGTTGGTTCTGCCTCCTGGGACAGCCATTTTGTGGTTGTCTCTGCCCCTTGTGGTAGCCATTTAGTGGTTGGGTCTGCCTCTTGGGGCAGCCATTTTTGGTTGGGTCTGCCTCTTGTGGCAGCCATTTTGTGGTTGTCTCTGCCCCTTGTGGTAGCCATTTGGTGGTTGGCTATGCTCTTGGGGCAGCCATTTTGTGGTTTGCTCTGCATCTTGTGGCAGCCATTTGGTGGTTGGCTCTGCCTCTTGGGGCAGCCATTTTTGGTTGGGTCTGCCTCTTGTGGCAGCCATTTGGTGGTTGGCTCTGCCTCTTGTGGCAGCCATTTTGTGGTTGGCTCTGCCTCTTGTGGCAGCCATTTTGTGGTTGGTTCTGCCTCCTGGAGCAGCCATTTTGTGGTTGGCTGTGCTTCTTGTGGCAGCCATTTTGTGGTTGGTTCTGCCACCTGGGACAGCCATTTTGTGGTGGTCTCTGCCCCTTGTGGTAGCCATTTGGTGGTTGGCTATGCCTCTTGGGGCAGCCATTTTGTGGTTTGCTCTGCATCTTGTGGCAGCCATTTGGTGGTTGGCTCTGCCTCTTGGGGCAGCAATTTTTGGTTGGGTCTGCCACTTGTGGCAGCCATTTGGTGGTTGGCTCTGGCTCCCGGGGCAGCCGTTTGGTGGTAGGCTCTTCCTCTTGTGGCAGCCATTTGGTGGTTGGCTGTGCCTCTTGTGGCAGCCATTTTGTGGTTGGTTCTGCCTCCTGGAGCAGCCATTTTGTGGTTGGCTGTGCCTCTTGTGGCAGCCATTTTTGGTTGGTTCTGCCTCCTGGGACAGCCATTTTGTGGTTGTCTCTGCCCCTTGTGGTAGCCATTTGGTGGTTGGCTATGCCTCTTGGGGCAGTCATTTTGTGGTTTGCTCTGCATCTTGTGGCAGCCATTTGGTGGTTGGCTCTGCCTCTTGTGGCAGCCATTTTGTGGTTGGCTGTGCCTCTTGTGGCAGCCATTTTGTGGTTGGTTCTGCCTCCTGGAGCAGCCATTTTGTGGTTGGCTGTGCCTCTTGTGGCAGCCATTTTGTGGTTGGTTCTGCGTCCTGGGACAGCCATTTTGTGGTTGTCTCTGCCCCTTGTGGTAGCCATTTGGTGGTTGGCTATGCCTCTTGGGGCAGTCATTTTGTGGTTTGCTCTGCATCTTGTGGCAGCCATTTTGTGGTTGGCTGTGCCTCTTGTGGCAGCCATTTTGTGGTTGGCTGTGCCTCTTGTGGCAGCCATTTTGTGGTTGGTTCTGCCTCCTGGAGCAGCCATTTTGTGGTTGGCTGTGCCTCTTGTGGCAGCCATTTTGTGGTTGGTTCTGCCTCCTGGGACAACCATTTTGTGGTTGGCTGTGCCTCTTGTGGTAGCCATTTGGTGGTTGGCTATGCCTCTTGGGGCAGACATTTTGTGGTTTGCTCTGCATCTTGTGGCAGTCATTTCGTGGTTGGCTGTGCCTCTTGTGGCAGCCATTTTGTGGTTGGTTCTGCCTCCTGGGACAGCCATTTTGTGGTTGGCTGTGCCTCTTGTGGCAGCCATTTTGTGGTTGGTTCTGCCTCCTGGGACAACCATTTTGTGGTTGGCTGTGCCTCTTGTGGCAGCCATTTTGTGGTTGGTTCTGCCTCCTGGGACAGCCATTTTGTGGTTGTCTCTGCCCCTTGTGGTAGCCATTTGGTGGTTGGCTATGCCTCTTGGGGCAGTCATTTTGTGGTTTGCTCTGCATCTTGTGGCAGCCATTTTGTGGTTGGCTCTGCCTCTTGGGGCAGCCATTTTGTGGTTGGCTGTGCCTCTTGTGGCAGCCATTTTGTGGTTGGTTCTGCCTCCTGGAGCAGCCATTTTGTGGTTGGCTGTGCCTCTTGTGGCAGCCATTTTGTGGTTTGCTCTGCATCTTGTGGCAGCCATTTTGTGGTTGGCTCTGCCTCTTGGGACAGCCATTTTGTGGTTGGCTGTGCCTCTTGTGGCAGCCATTTTGTGGTTGGTTCTGCCTCCTGGGACAGCCATTTTGTGGTTGTCTCTGCCCCTTGTGGTAGCCATTTGGTGGTTGGCTATGCCTCTTGGGGCAGCCATTTTGTGGTTTGCTCTGCATCTTGTGGCAGCCATTTTGTGGTTGGCTCTGCCTCTTGGGACAGCCATTTTGTGGTTGGCTGTGCCTCTTGTGGCAGCCATTTTGTGGTTGGTTCTGCCTCCTGGGACAGCCATTTTGTGGTTGTCTCTGCCCCTTGTGGTATCCATTTGGTAGTTGGCTATGCCTCTTGGGGCAGCCATTTTGCGGTTTGCTCTGCATCTTGTGGCAGCCATTTTGTGGTTGGCTGTGCCTCTTGTGGCAGCCATTTTGTGGTTGGTTCTGCCTCCTGGGACAGCCATTTTGTGGTTGGCTGTGCCTCTTGTGGCACCCATTTTGTGGTTGGTTCTGCCTCCTGGGACAGCCATTTTGTGGTTGGCTGTGTCTCTTGTGGCAGCCATTTTGTGGTTGGTTCTGCCTCCTGGGACAGCCATTTTGTGGTTGTCTCTGCCCCTTGTGGTAGCCATTTGGTAGTTGACTATGCCTCTTGGGGCAGCCATTTTGTGGTTTGCTCTGCATCTTGTGGCAGTCATTTTGTGGTTGGCTGTGCCTCTTGTGGCAGCCATTTTGTGGTTGGTTCTGCCTCCTGGGACAGCCATTTTGTGGTTGTCTCTGCCCCTTGTGGTAGCCATTTGGTGGTTGGCTATGCCTCTTGGGGCAGCCATTTTGTGGTTTGCTCTGCATCTTGTGGCAGCCATTTTGTGGTTGGCTCTGCCTCCTGGGACAGCCATTTGGTGGTTGGCTCTGCCTCTTGGAGCAGTTATTTGGTGGTTGGTTCTGCCTCCTGGGACAGCCATTTTGTGGTTGGCTGTGCCTCTTGTGGCAGCCATTTTGTGGTTGGTTCTGCCTCCTGGGACAGCCATTTTGTGGTTGTCTCTGCCCCTTGTGGTAGCCATTTGGTGGTTGGTTCTGCCTCCTGGGACAGCCATTTTGTGGTTGGCTGTGCCTCTTGTGGCAGCCATTTGGTGGTTGGTTCTGCCTCCTGGGACAGCCATTATGTGGTTGGCTGTGCCTCTTGTGGCAGCCATTTTGTGGTTGGTTCTGCCTCCTGGGACAGCCATTTTGTGGTTGGCTGTGCCTCTTGTGGCAGCCATTTTGTGGTTGGTTCTGCCTCCTGGGACAGCCATTTTGTGGTTGTCTCTGCCCCTTGTGGTAGCCATTTGGTGGTTGGCTATGCCTCTTGGGGCAGCCATTTTGTTGTTTGCTCTGCATCTTGTGGCAGCCATTTGGTGGTTGGCTCTGCCCCTTGGGGCAGCCATTTGGTGGTTGGCTCTGCCTCTTGGAGCAGCCATTTGGTGGTTGGCTCTGCCCCTTGGGGCAGCCATTTGGTGGTTGGCTCTGCCCCTTGGGGCAGCCATTTGGTGGTTGGCTCTGCCTCTTGGGGCAGCCATTTGGTGGTTGGGTCTGCCCCTTGGTGCATCCATTTGGTGGTTTGCTCTGTCTCTGTCGGCTGCCATTTGGTGGTTGGCTCTGGCTCCGTTGGCTGCCATTTTATCGTTTCACCTACCCCTCTGTGTCAGAATTCAAAACCTGCCTGCAGGCTCAAAGAGGATGGGGACCTCTTGTGCATACAGTCGCACACATACAAAACTGCAGCATAAAACCGTCCTCCTTTTTTCTAAGCTAATTTTGCTAATGATCTGGTAACATGCATTGTATCTGTGATAAAAAATGGCTAATGGCCTTCAGCGTTTATTTAAGTGTTGGTTAAGTAATTGGGCAATTGTTGCCTGGTAATTATTTTGATGTCGCTCCTGTGCTTAAAAGTTCAATTGCGCCTTTTGTGCGCCTCTCGCTCAACGGAAATCTGGAGTGTCCCTTTAGAACAGTCTCAAATTAAAAGGTCTAGCTGTCGCCGCGGCTTAATTTCTCATGCAACGCTCTTCCCTTTCCTCCCTTTTTGACATCTCTGTAATTGGTTGCGGCCCTGTCTGTGTTTTTAAGACTGAGTGTCCAAAATGAGACGGCAATTAGTTCATTTTCTTGGGGGTTATTTCCCCTGCTTCCCCTCCGAGATAGCAAGGCCGGTTGTTCCGCCGATCTCAAGAGGAGAACTGGAATGGGTTTGGTTCTCTTCTCTCACTTCCTTCTTTCGTGCGCTGGTTTTTGTATTGAACGTTCCTCCAAACTTTTGGGAGGGGACGTGGCTCAGTGGTAGAGCGTCTGCTTGGCACGCAAAAGGTCCCAGGTTCAATCCCCGGCATCTCCAGTTGAAGGGACTAGGTAAGTAGGTGACGTGAAAGACCCCTGCCTGAGACCCCGGAGAGCCGCTACCGGTCAGAGTCGACAATACTGACTTTGATGGGCCAAGGGTCTGGTTCAGTATAAGGCAGCTTCATGTGTTCGTGTGTATTCAATATATATATATAAATGAATGTATTGAATGTTCCTCCGTTCCACGATTGCTGTGGGATGTCCAAAGGTTATGGGTCTTTCCTGCGTGCCACGGAATCAGCTGCTCCGTCACGAATTGTTCAGATCCGGGGTCCCCGGCGCGGTGCCATCAATGACATCATTTCCAGCGTATGCCGGAAGCGACGTCACCGCGTCGCCGACGACCTCGGGAACACTGCGGCGTTCGGGCCAAACCCTATGATAAGAACGGCTCCCGCCGTAAAACACTTTGCTCGAATACCGGAGTGTCGCGGTATTGAAACTAGTTTTAAACTATTGTTAAGTTTTATGATCCCATTCTTTTGTAATAATTGTTATGCCATTAAAGGTCGATGGTGATGATGATGATGATGATGATGGTGTCCCCGGCACTCATTGGTGACGATGTCACTTCCGCCGAACGCTGGAAAGGACATCATGCCGTTTTGGATGCCAGGTAACCCAGGGTCTCAGAGGAACAGCCGGGTTGGCATGTCCAGTTGCCATCAGAGGCGGCATTCAGTAGGAGAAATGTCTAAATGTTGCACCCCAGGTCAGATTGCTCATTTTTTCCCTTCGCGTTGCGGCCTGCCGGGATGCCCCCCGAGAAGATCTCCTGTCGAGAGCCGCCGGAGCCGATAGATCTCCTGTCGAGAACCGCCGGAGCCGATCGCCGGCTGGATTTGCGGAGGATTAAAGTTAATTAAAGAGTCCTTCCCTGGCTTCCATTTTCTCCTATCTGCCAGCTATTTACATGCTAATAGAGGTCTTGCCGGGGAGAATAGCAGAGGTGTCGGCGGCCGGGCGTATTATCGTGTGCGGAAACAGTGGAAACTAATGAGATGAGAATTTTATTTAGATATATAAATGAATGCTTTGAAAGTCGGCAGCGCTGTGTTTAAAGCATTTCTTTTGTGTGCGTGTTTTCGGGTGTGTGTGATCTGACTGAATGTAATTCGCGCTGTTAAGGTTATACACCAATATCTAAGCACAAGTAATTTCATAAATAAAAAGGATGCAGTTAAGAGGGAAGGGGGAGCCGGCATGTTTCAAATGTGAAGTTGTTTGGGTGGGGGGTTTACTTCCTCCTGGTGGGGAGTGATAGACATTCCTCCCAGGGGAAAAAAAGGAACACCAGTTTTTTTGGGCTGGGGTTGGCGTTGACCCCAGGAATTGTAAGTGCGTGGGAAAGTAATAGGGAAGCTCTTCTTACGAATTTCTTTTTCTCTGTTTGTTTCTCTCTTTGTTTAATGCCCTTGGACGAGATCTTGGGAAAGGGAGGCGGGGGAAAGAAAGGTCCCCCCCCAAAAAAAAATAACCAGCCATGTATGAAAGCAAGCCTGATATTTATTTATCTGCTGTGCCTCTCTCACTGAGGCCGAAGGCGGCCTGGGGAGGGTGAGGTTGGGGGGACGGGACCTCAGCTGAGTGTCATCTTGTAGAGTCTGTCCTCAAACACAGTCGTTTTCTCTGTGGAAACATAGTCTCTTCCTCTTCTCCTCCTCTTCCTCCGTCTTTTTCTTCCTCTGCTTCCTCTTCCTCTTCTTCTCCTTCTACTCCTCCTCTTCCTCCGTTGTCGTCTTCTTCGTCATTGTCGTCTTCTGCTTCTTCTGTTTCTTCTGCTTCTTCTTCTGCTTCTTCTTCTGCTTCTTCTTCTTCTGCTTCTTCTTCTGCTTCTGCTGCTGCTTCTTCTGCTGCTTCTGCTTTTTCTGCTGCTTCTGCTTCTTCTGCTTCTTCTGCTGCTTCTTCTGCTTCTTCTTCTGCTTCTGCTTCTTCTGCTTCTCCTCCTCCTCCTCCTCCTCCTCCTCCTCCTCCTCCTTCTCCTTCTCCTTCTCCTTCTCCTTCCCAGAGCCCTGCCCAAGGCAGCTTACAGTGGTACAACTAGGCAGGGAGAGGATTTTCCTTGCAACCCTAAGTATGCATTATAAGGCAATGGTGGTTGGAGGTCTTATTCAGAGAAAAGGGATACACCGGTGGGCTAAGATTGCTGGCCTGCGGCTGGGGGCTGGAGATCTCCCAGGATTCTGACGGATCTCCAGACTGCAGAGATCAGTTCTTCTGGAGAAATTGGCCGCTTTGGAAGGCTATGGCATTCCCCCCCGTTGCAGTCCCTCCCCCCCAAACCCCACCCTCTCCAGGCCCCACCACCAAATAGCCAAAGACGTCAGAACCGGGAGTTGGCAGCCCTGTGCCAGACAAATTGCAAAGAAACCTCAACCTTTACTATGCCTGGACCAAGGCTCCATGGAGCTAATCTCGTTGCCCACTGAGTTTGCGAGAAGATCTAAGTGGGACAGGAAAATAACAGCAGCAGCAACCCTGAGAATTCATTTCACGTCCCCCAAAGCCAGGATTTCAGGAACGTGGACAGCAGATACAGTGCTGGTGGACAGCGCTATCGAGTCGCAGTCGATTTGTGGGGACCCCGTAGGGTTCTCGAGGCAAGAGACGTTCGGAGGTGGTTTTGCCATTGCCTGCCTCTGCGTAGCGACCCTGGACTTTCTTGGTGGCCTCCCTCCAAGTACTAACCTAGGGCTGACTCTGCTTAGCTTCTGAGATCTGACGAGATCGGGATAGCCTGGGCCATCTAGGTCAGGACAGAGACAAACAGAGGTGGCTTGCCGTTGCCCGCCTCTGCATAGCGACCCGGGACGTCTTTGGAGGTCCCCCGGTTAAATATTAGGCAGGGCCAACCCTGCTTAGCTTCCAAGATCTGATGGGATCGGTCCAGCAAGACCAGGGAACCTCCCCCCCCATGGAGATGGTGGGAAGCGCCGTCAAGTCTCAACCAACTTCCGCCTTTGCAAAGCCCAGCTTCAAAACGTTTTCTTTGCATTTGCAAGATCTGCTTGCCTCAACTCATGGAGGGAAAGAAGTCCTCTGTCTACGCGTGTGCTTATCCTGGTCCTCTCTGCTCCAGCTGCTTTTGGTGTGCAAGGGATTGAGCAAAAGCGCCAGAAAGCTGTCTCTGCCATGCGCTTGGCTGCGGGGAAGGAATTTCCCAGGGGTCTCTGCTCCCCTAAGGAAGTGGTCCTTAGCAGAGCTGTGAATTACATCTGCCTCGCCGGTTGGTGCGATCCCCATCTAGCCCCTTGGAAGATGTTTGCTTTTTGGAGAGCGGCCTTCCTTTGCTGTGGCAGAAAATCAAAAGGTCTTTTGGAGTGCTTTTCTGACCCGAAAGCCAATATGTGAACAAGGTAAAGGACTGCTGAAGGCAAGAGACTCCCTAATAAAAATGTGAAGGATCCTTGATTCTGCCTTAAGTGGTAGAGAAAGTCAGCATATAAAAACCAACTTTTCTTCTTCTTCTTCTTCTTCTTCTTCTTCTTCTTCTTCTTCTTCTTCTTCTTCTTCTTCTTCTTCTTCTTCTTCTTCTTCTTCTTCTTCTTCTTCTTCTCTCCTTCTTCTCCTCCTCCTCCTCCTCCTCCTCCTCCTCCTCCTCCTCCTTCTCCTCCTTCTCCTCCTTCCTCTTCTCCTTCTCCTTCTCCTCCCCCTCCTCCTCATTAAAAAAAAGTAGAGAGAGAAAGATAATGTTGGGATTTGGGTGTGAATTCCCCCCCCCCCCCTGTTGACTGTGTACTGAATTCTTTGCTTTCCAGTCCCAGAGGGGCTTGATACTGTGAAAACCACCTCCCTTAGCTGGAATACTTTTCCCGTGATGGCTGCATCAGGAGTCAATTCGATCCCTGGAGTGGGGAATCAAACCCGGTTCTCCAGATCAGAGTCCATCGCTCACGTGGAGGAGTCGGGAATCAAGCCCGGTTTTCCAGAGTCCACCGCTCCAAACCACCGCTCTTAACCGCTACACCACGCTGGCTCTCTACCGGTATTACTTTATAACCAAGTATTTCGCATGCTGCGAGATACCATATGATCATGGTCAGCATACGGGGTATATCCCTAAAGTCAAGGCCAAGAGTAAGGAATTCTATCAGCGGCTTTCCTCTCTGTGAATGGGATTTGAGGAAGGGAAGTCTTTCCCCCCCTTCTTTCCCTGCAAATTTTAATTTTTAATAAACTTTGCCCAAGTAGGATTTACGGCTTATCTCGCAAGACATATTTAGAGCGCTCGCCGCGGCAAAGTGATTTGTCGGGGGGGGGGGCGTGAAGGCAGGCCGCTGAAAATAGGACGTTTCTGCACGTCTGCTCCGAACTCCGTCGGGGGGCCGTTCCGAACGGGACACCTCGTCAGGGCTGGCGCCGCGCCAGCCTGGGAGTATTAATTAACGGTCGGAATATCTCTTTCTCGGGCTGCCAGAGACAGATTTGGTGGCATCGGAGAAATGTAAGGATGAGTCAGCAGGGTAGGCAAACAGTGGCTCTCCAGGGTCTCAGGCAGGGGTCTTTCCCATCACCTACTCGCCCAGTCCCTTTAACTGGAGATGCCGGGGATTGAACCTGGGACCCTTCTGCATGCCAAGCCGATGCTCTACCACTGAGCCACAGCCCCTCACCAATAGCAGTTTTATTCTCTGTTCCTTGTCTTATTATGGCCAGCATGGAGGAAACCCCCGATATCCTGCCAGGTACCGGAAGACAGCTGCCTTCTCCCCTTGGCTGTTTATCAGAGAGGAATGCCCAGGGCCAGATTTAGGTTTGATGAGGCCCTAAGCTATTGAAGGTAATGGGGCCCTTTATATGTCCAGCTGTCCTTTGTCAACAACAAATTGTCGTGGTTTTTTGTGTTGAATATATGCTATATGGTAATTTATGGGCCTAATAGGTATCTAAAGCCATTTGCTCATAACAAAATGTTATGCAGAATGTAGGCACCCTGTATATAGAAATGAGCAAACCAGTGATATTTTAGGGAGCAGGCTCGCAGGCGGGGCCCATTACTTACATCATAGGAGCCTACACAACACAAAACACTGCTACTGTATGTAGGTTTTATTTTATTTGTTTTTTATCTTATATTTTTGAAATGTGCATCCAGTTTTTTTTTCCTTGAAATTTTTTGGGGGGCCCCAAGAGACCCAACAAGAGGTGGATTGACTCAATAAAGGAAGCCACAGCCTTCAGTTGGCAAGATCTGAGCAAGGCTGTCAAAAACAGGACATTTTGGAGGACTTTCATTCATAGGGTCGCCATGAATCGGAAGCGACTTGACGACACTTAACACACACAAGAGAGTGGGGCCCTAAGCTATACCTTGTTTAGCTTATACGTCAATCCGGCGCTGGGAATGCCACAAACCCTCACTAGGGATTGAACCTGGGACCCTTCTGCATACCAAGCAGATGCTCTGCCACTGAGCCACACACCCTCCCCGAAGGGCCACTCCAGGACAGAGGCAGCCAAAAGCCAGCCGGCGGATCACAGTTGGGCTCAGAAGAAATCGAAGATAAGAAGGCAAGATTTTGAAGGTGGATTTGCTGAAATAGCCGCCTCTCCTCCTTTTGAAACCCGCCTTTATTTCCAGCAGATTTAAGAGTAGCAGTTCTCTTACAAAGGAATTTTAAAGGGAGATTGGAAAGAGAAACTGCTGAATTACAGTTGATATTCAAACTAAAGTCAATGCATTTACCTGGGCTGAATAAAGACCTTGCATTCATGGCCCATTACCAATGCTGATTTCTCCACCCCCATCTCTCCCCTGGACATCACAGACTCTTCTGCATATCACACCTAATCCCATCAAGCCTGCTATTCACATTTACATACTGTTCCTCTACTTAAAGACCGATGGATTCACATTCTAGCTGTATCTGAAGAAGTGAGCTGTGGCTCACGAAAGCTCATACCCTACCAGAAAATATTTTTGTTAGTCTTTAAGGTGCTATGGGACTCCTGCCCTTTTTATTTCCAGTGTCACTCCAGTATGTACCTCCTGGGGTGGAAAGTTTCTCTGCCAGGCTCAGAGCCACCTTGGGGGAGAGAATGGGTTTCCCACGGGGAGGCCCTCGCCCCAAGTGCCCATAATCTCCGGGCTTTGGCAGTGGTATGCTCCCCTTCTTCATCTTCGCTTGTCCTCCCAGAGATGTGCTGGCCTCCTGCAGAATCGTTTCCCGTCCGCCGCAACATTGTGCTTCTCGCCCACCCACCCCTTTCCTCCAGGGCTTCAGGCCACCGGGCGCGTCTGTTTTTCCCGGCGCTTATGTCTCCCAGCCCGCAGCAACGGCCTCATTAGCGGAGCGATGCGGCTGCCGTAATTAGTGTGGGATTTGCGCGCAGCGGCGCGTCATTTCATCGTGGCAAGCCGTCCCTTTAATCTGCGCGGGCCATCTGCTCCGCTTCTTAACTAAAAGTCGTTTTCCGGCGGCTTTGGTACGGGGCCGGGGCGCGGGGCTGCTCGACACGTTTCTACGCTTATTCTAGCGGAAGAAGGACTGCCTCTTTGGTTGGCCCTGTTTGTTTTCGGAGGCGTGCGCCCTGCATTTGCGCCGCGCCTGAGTCATGACTTTTGTTTCACTGTCGTTTTGAAAAAGAAGAGTTGGGTTTTGTACCCCGCTTTTTCTCTACCTTTAAGGAGGCTCAAAGTGGCTTACAATGTCCTTCCCTTCCTCTCCCCCTGACAGACAACATGGGAGGTCGGTGGGGCTGAGAGAGTTCAGAGAGAACTGTGACTGGCCTGAGGTCACCCGTCAGGCTTCGTGTGGAGGAGTGGGGAATTGAACCCGGTTCTCCAGATTAGAGTCTGCCGCTCTTAACCGTTACACCACACTGGCTTCTCAGTGGTCCTATATTGTTCTTTCACTCGATCGCATTTTTTAGATCTGCTCTCCTTCAAGGAGCGCATGGTCCCCATGAGCTGCCTTCATTTCATTCTCACGACAACCCTGAGAGATAGACCAGACTGAGGGGGGGGGGAGAGAGAGAGAGAGACTTCCTCAAGCTCACCAAGCAAGCTTCACATTTGAAGGGGGAACATGGATGTCTCTGGTCAATCCTCAAATGAAAGCACCATACTAGCTGTTGCTACCATAGAATCATAGAGTTGGAAGGGACCACCAGGGTCATCTAGTCCACCCCCCTGCACAATGCAGGAAATTCACAACTACCTCCCCCCGCACCCCCAGTGACCCCTACTCCATGCTCAGAAGATGGCCAAGAGGCCCTCTTTCCCATGAGCTGCCTAAGGTCATAGAATCAGCATTGCTGACAGATGGCCATCTCACCTCTGCTTAAAAATGTCTAGGGAAGGAGAGCTCACCACCTCCCGAGGAAGCCTGTTTCGCTGAGGAACTGCTCTAACTGTTAGAACATGGCTACCAGTATGGCTATGAGAAGACAAGAGTCACTGGAAAAGACAATCATGATAGGAAAAGTTGAGGGCAGCAGGAGAAGAGGAAGACCCAACAAGAGATGGATGGACTCAATAAAGGAAGCCACAGCCTTCAATTTGCAAGATCTGAGCACGGCTGCCAAGCAGATGCTCTACCACTGAGCCACGGCCCCTCCCGCTCCGCGGTCTGCTTTCCCTGGACGTGCCCTGTCTCTGCAACGTGCCCCTGTGCAGAAAACTAGGATTTACGCTGCAGGCCCTTCAGTTCTGGAACACTGAATTCAGAGGAATTGGTTGGCACGTAGCGCTCAGCACCGCCAGTGTTGCTGGTTTGATT
This sequence comes from Euleptes europaea, assembly GCF_029931775.1. Classification (NCBI taxonomy): domain Eukaryota; kingdom Metazoa; phylum Chordata; class Lepidosauria; order Squamata; family Sphaerodactylidae; genus Euleptes; species Euleptes europaea. The sequence continues at coordinate 13,245,344 of NC_079332.1, forward strand.
TTTTTTAACAAGAAAACCCAACAACAATCTCCATTACTCCAGGGTGGCTGCCGTTTGCAGCAGTGCTCCCTCTGATCTCGGCTGAGAAGAGCGTTAGGTGACGTTCGGGTTCTTTGCGCTGGGGCTTATTAGCCAGCACCCTCAGTGGTCGGTGAACACGGCAGGTAACACAGAGAGCGAGAGAGAGAATGAACAGACACAAGCCACGGCATGCCTTTGCTAAAGGAGATGCGGAGAGGCATTTTCTTTTCTTCCATGCCCCTTTCCCCCGCAACATCTGGCCTCGGTGCTGCCAATCTATCAAGGAACTAATTGGCACGTGTAGAAGTATTCATGGTGAGAGCTAGTGGGGTATAGTGGTTAAGAGTAGTGGACTCCAATCTGGAGAACGCGGTGCGATTCCCCTCTCCTCCACATAAGTGGTGGACTCTAATCTGGAGAACCCGGTTCGATTCCCCACTCCTCCGCATGAGCGGCGGGTGCTAATCTGGTGAACCGGGCTGGTTTCCCCACTCCTACACACGAAGGCTGCTGGGTGACCTTGGGCTAGTCACAGTTCTCTCTGAACTCTCTCAGCCCCACCTACCTCACAAGGCATCTGTTGTGGGGAGGGGAAGGGAAGGCAACTGTAAGCCGGATTGAGACTCTTTAAAGGTAGAGAAAATCGGGGTATGAAAACCAACTCTTCTCCTTCTCCTTCCCCTTCTCCTCCTCCTCCTCCTCCTCCCCCCCCCCAGTAGTAGTAGTAGTATCGGGGAGACCCAGGTTCCAGTCCCCCCTCGTGCCATGGAAGCTCGCTGAATGACCTTGGGCCAGCCACATTCTCTCAGCCCAGCCTACCTCACGGGGTCGTTGTGAGGATAAAACGGAGGAGAGGAGAACAATGTAAACCGCTTGGGATCCCCATTGGGGAGAAAGGTGGGAGTACAAATAAGAGAAGCGACGGTTTGTCTCTCCGCGGGTTGCTCCCCTCCAGGGACAGCCGTTTCACGGCTGCCCCGACTTAGAGGAAGCCGAATCGCACCTTCACTCCACAGTGCGCGCTCTTCAGAAAACAAACTTTTGCCAGTCTTGACAGGCGATGTGGAACCTGGTTATCTGTCCACATGTGGCGGTGAAGCAGATGTTTGCTTCCGGCAAGCTCTCTCTCCCCACCCTCCGCACAGGACCGCTGGAGTTCTGGCGCTCTCTCTCTGTTTCTATGATGCGTCTCCACAGATCCCTCCTCTCCCCTCTGCCAAACATAAAGTTTGAAGCTCTCTTCATATCTTTAAATAAAAATAAAAGTATTTTCTTCATGGGGGGGGGGCGCGAGGAAGTCCTTTTTTTCCTTCGTGACCCCCGCGCTGTTCACAATGGCAGATTGAAATTTTAATCATGGCGTTCGTGTTATTATTTTGCTTCCTATGGCATGAAGGCGGGGGGGATCGCTTCCCTGAGACGGTTGGGCGGAAGTGGGGAAGAACAGATTTCGAAAGCTTGGATTCGTTCCCTTTGCGTAACGGGGAGAAATGGGAGCTTAAAACCGCTCCGGAGAAACCGCGGGACTGGACGCCTTTTTTAAAAAAATTATTCCTTTATTTGTATCCCTCCTTTTCTACACACGATTACCCAGCAAGCTTCCATGGTGGAGCGGGGATTCGAACTGGGGTCTCCCAGTTCCTCGTCCAACTCCCTAACCACAACACAACACTGCCTCTTGGGATGAGTTGAGACAGGCGTTCCCCTCTGCGTCGGGAGTGTGGGAATAAGGCATAATTTGGTGCTTTGTGTTCAAGGGAGGGGCCGGAGGTCTGCGTCTGAATTGCGCACCTGCCCCGAACCCGAAACCGGGGATTGTGTTTTGAAACGGACGCGAAGCGCGAGCGGGAAAATATCAGCCGGCAAAAAGCGACTTTGTGCTGGTTACAGCGGCTCCAAATTTGTCCTAATTTTCTCCCCCCCACCTCCTTTTCTCTGAGCTGATCTCTTTGTCATTTTACCGTTAACCGAGTTAATATTGACCACGCAGGCTTTATGAACCTTTTAAGGCGGGTTCTCGGGAATCCTATTATGGAGCCCGAGTGTCAATAATTGGCTAATTTTGAAATGCCTGTGTCTCTCTCTCTCTGCGAGGCAGTTGGGGCGGAAATTGACCTTGCTAAATCGCTGAGCAGCCGCCTGGCTTGTTATACCTCCTCCCGCTTCCAGATCACAGCTTTTCAAGCGGCGCTCCCCCCCCCGAACCAATTCTGCTTAACTTCTGAGATCTGTCGGGATCAGGCTAGTCTGGGGCATCCAGGTTCGGTCTGCCCACCCCGGTGGTGGAATCTGCTATGGCGGTACCCTCCACGCCTCTGATAAAGCTCGCTCTAACTTGCAAAGGCTTTTACTAAAATAAATATAATTTGTGTTTAAGAGGAGTAACCAGACTCCCGCCAGTACTTCTGAGATGGCCTCCTGTCTGGAATTATGCACCGTGCTGTGTTTCCTGCCGGTTTCACCACAGCGCAGCGTAGTGGTCAAGAGCGGTGGTTTGGAGCGGTGGAGTCTGATCTGGAGAACCAGGTTGGATTCCCCCACTCCTCCACATGAGCAGCGGAGGCTAATCTGATGAACTGGATTTGTTTCCCCACTCCTCCACACGAAGCCAGCCGGGTTACCTTGGGCTAGTCACACTCTCTCAGCCCCACCTACCTCACAGGGTGTCTGTTGTGGGGAGGGGAAGGTTTAATTCTTCCTTAAGTGGTAGAGAAAGTCAGCATATAAAACTCCTCCCCCTTCTCTCCCCCTCTTCTCCTTCTTCTCCTTCTTCTTCCCCCCCACCCACAGCCTTTTTGAGCATGTGGTGTCAAGTCATTGCTGACTCATGGCCACCCCGTAGGGTTTTCAAGGTGTTGGGAGGTGGTTTGCCATTGCCTGCCTCCGTGTGGGAGAGAGTTTGGAGAGAACCAGAACTGGCCCAAGCTCACCCATCAGGCTTCATGCGGGGGAGCGGGGAGTCAAACCCGGTTCTCCAGATTAGAGTCTGTCGCTCATGTGGAGGAGCGGGGAATTGAACCCAGTTCTCCAGAGTAGAGTCCATCACTCGTAACCACTACACCACGCTGGTCCTTTTCACACATAGAACTGGGTTTGTGCTGACCACACAAAGTAGACCATATCTCTGACCTAGTAACGCCCCCCCATTGGTTCAATTTGTAGCATCCTGTAGATAAATTATGGCTCCAGAGATTGATTCACAGAAGCGGCTTCTGCCACATTCCTTCAGATCCAGAAGCCCTCGACTGTGGATTCTCCAGATTATCATTCACACCGTTAACCATGACTCCTCATTGGCTCTCTCCGCCCACCCTGCCAACCATGATTTCCTCATTTGTGACATTTTGACTTGCTACTATTAACCTTGGGCACATGCTGTCCCTCCCGATTCCCCGTTCCCTCCGCCCGCCATCAAGCGAGTTTGACACGCTCGGGTTTCACGTCACCCAGGACAAAGTAAACCTTTAATTACTCTGGCTCGATTTCCCCTTTGCCGCGTGTTTTGAGTCGCGCGCACAATGCGGGAGAGGCAGTCGGGGGAGAATGTTTGTAATTTTGCATTATGTTTTTAATTAAAGGAAGGCCCGGGCGCTTTGCTGTTACACTGTTTCACTGCGGTGCCCTGAGGGGGTTTGAAACGATACATGAGTTCATGCTTTCTCCTGTCTTCTCCTGTTTAACTGATCCCCCTCCCCCGTATTAATGAAGCTCAATTGCAGCATTGTTTAAACACTTGGGGGGGGGTGACATGCGCATTGGCGCATTGGGGAGGGGGTGTGCCACCTGCCTGGGTTGTTCCATGATAGGCTTCCTCGATGTGAAACATTCGGTTCTTTTTTATATTGGCATGAATAATACATGTCGTAACCCATGCAAATTTAATTAAAATCACCACCGCTCTTCCCCTTACCCCCCTCCCCACTTTAGGACAGTTGCTAGCCTGTCCTAGCGCCGCATATGTTTAATTGGTTTAATACCGGCAGACGGGCTGTTTTCGACGTGGTTGGGCTCAATTTGCAGATTTCTTGGCGCTGAAGATTGCAAATTCGTTAGTTAGCTGGGTTCGCTGTTGGAGCTCGGTGCTGGCGGGCGGACGGATTCCTCGACGTGTTTCCCACCGGGACACGCGGGGCGCACAGTGCAGTCCGAGCCCGTCAACGACGCAGTGTCGAGAGCACCACCCAAACGAGTAAACTTATTGCTTCCTGCATTCTTGTGTTCGGGGCTTTAATGGGAACCGAAACGAGCACTTGCTTCCTAGCGAGAGCGTCCCACGAGGCAGGAGTTTGCCAACTTGGCATTGTTTTCTCTGAGCACCATGAAAGTTTATTTCCTCATCAGAATACTCCCAGTCTTACTCCTATTTAAATAAAAAACAAACTATAGAACACATCTTTAGGAAAATTCCGAGATGTTCCAGGATATTAACAGGTGTCTCAGCTTCAGGGCTTCGCTGCAAATTAATGGGACTGCACACTTCATTCCCTCCAGGAAGTCCTGCCTCTGAGCTTATGAAAAGTCTCTTTCCCCTCAGTGGGACACACTTCCGCATCCAGGACGTGAAGAAGAGGAGCTGGTTTTTATATGCTGACTTTCTCTACCTTTTAAGGAGAATCAAAACGGCTTACAATCACCTTCCCCTCCCCACAACAGACACCTTGTGAGGTAGGTGGGGCTTTATACTGCTTGCAGTATAAAGGACAGCATTGCTTTATGATGGGAGTCATCTGTTTCCAAATGGGGACTGCCTACATGCCCAAAGGTAATACCTACTAGGGCAGGGGTGTCAAACACAAGGCCTGCGGGCTGGATCCAGCCCCTTGAGAGCTCTTATCCGGCCTGAGAGCCAGCCGAGGCAGCCACACACACACCCCACTCTCAATCTGGGCTGGCGAGACATGGCCTGGCCCGACCAAGTTACGTTTATGTCATATCCGGCCCTCGTAACAATTGAGTTCGACTCCCCTGTGCTAGGGTCTTCTGGCATAACTCCTGCTCCGTTGAGGTGGAAGACCTCCAGGACTTACTCTTTGCTTTGGGCAGGAAGAAAGCGAGCACCAAAAAAGACATCCATGGGCCACCATGACATGCACAGGCAGCACATTGGCGATCTTCAAGATGCCATTGGGGGAAGACAACCAGGATCGACTCTTTGCTTTGGGCAAGAAAAAAAGCGAGCGCCAGAAGGCATATATGTAGGTCACCATGACATGCACGGACACCGCATTGGGGATCTTCAAGATGCCACTGGTGGAAGACAGCTAGGATTGACTCTTTGCTTTGGGCGAGAAGAAATCGAGCATCAGAAAAGTCATCCATGGGCCACCATGACACACGCAGGCACCACACTGGGGGTCTTCAAGATGCCACTGGACCCATGGGGATTTTTGCTGGAGCAGATTGTGCAGGCGCCGCTCTGGGAAATAAAGGCCCACAATAAAAACCAACCGTCTCTTTGGGGCTCTGCCGCACACAACCAAGGACTGTGCTTTGATCGTACACGAAAGGCAAAACTCTACGGCCGGAAGCTCAGCCTGTCGGCTGGTCTGCACCTCCACAGCTATTTTTGAGTCTTGACAGAAAGCCGCTGGAAGGGGTCAGAACCCCAGGGGGGCTTGTGCTCGGCGCGCTCCAACATTCCTGCCATTGACTGTCTCATTTTGAAGGCGAGCGCCAGCACTCGGGCTGTCGATTCCCTTGAGGAGCTGCGATGCGCTTGGTTCTCTTTGTGGGATCCCCCCCTAGGGTGAAATACGTAGGAAACGATTCTCCAGGGAGGGGCCGAGGACGAGAGTTGAGTGTTTTATTGGTTTTTTCCTCCGTAACCTTTGGCAACTGTACGAGGTTGGTCGATTCTTCGAAAAGAGAATTTAGTTGGTGGGGGAGTGCGTGTTTTTAAAAGCCTTCTCAGCATGAACAGAGGAATCGCAGCCTCTTATTTGCATTCTCATTTGAATAATAACTTGTCATCGTCTTGGTCCGTCCTAGACGCCAAGGTGACCGGATTTCTTGGTTCTTTCAAGTCCTTTCTTTACTGCATGGTTTTGGGAACCCCTGGGAGATAAATGCAAGGCCTTCTTTTCACTTAGCCTTCCGTTGCCTTTGTTACTTCATGGGGGACATAGAAAAGACCCACGAGCGTGGTTGGTTATACCTCAGACTTCCGTAGACTTTTTTTTAAAGGTCATTTTAAAAATTCTGTTTTTGTGTTGCCGCCTGACCTCTTTCTATAGGGTTGCTAGTCCTCTCGCTTGCAACCCACATTTAGCCATAGAGTTAGCAGCAATTCCTGGAGCTACCTGATGTCACGTTTGGGTTTTCCCCGAAGTGACATCATGGCGCACGTGATGCGGAGTCTCTCCATGTGCCACCCAGCTTCTTCACAGCCATTAAAACGGTTTCTATTATTTGTACACGTTTGATTAACAAAATTCCTTTCTACTCTAGTCTCAATGGCTATTCAAACACACACTCACAAACATACAAATTTTAATAAGAACATAAGAAAAGTCCTGCTGGACCAGACCAAGGTCCATCAAGTCCAGCAGTCTGTTCACACAGTGGCCAACCAGGTGCCTCTAGGAAGCCCACAAACAAGACAACTGCAGCAGCATTATCCTGCCTGTGTTCCATAACACCTAATATAATAGGCCTGCTCCTCTGATCCTGGAGAGAATAGGTATGCATCATGACTAGTATCCATTTTTACTAGCAGCTATGAATACCCCTCCTCCATGAACATGTCCACTCCCCTCTTCAAGCCTTCCAAGTTGGCAGCCATCACCACATCCTGGGGCAGGGAGTTCCACAATGTAACTGCGTTATGTGAAGAAATACTTCCTTTTAACAGTTTTGAATCTCTCCCTCGAGCTTCAGCAGATGACCCCACGTTCTAGTATCATGAGAGAGGGAAGAAAGCTTCTCCCTGCCCACTCTCTCCATACCGTGCATAATTGTATAGACCTCTATCATGTCTCCCCTTAACTGCCTCCTTTCCAAGCTAAACAGCACTAAGCGTTTTAACCGCCCTTCATAGGGCAGTTGTTCTAACCCCCTGTAATTTTCAGTAATATTGTTCTTGTAAGACAAAGGGTCTGTTGAACGGCTGTTCCGTGTATATTCAGAATAGAAGGTATAGGCCCCAATACTCATCTGCTGTCTTCATGACTTCCTTTGTCTAAGCAGTTACGTTGGCGCCATGAAAATATAAGTGAGGTCATCATATGGAAACTGCAGTTGCGTTCCATCTAGCAAATTAATTTCTGTCCTAGCCAATGTAGCAGCAGGCTTAGATTCCCCCCACCCATGCTACATCCTTGTTAGGTCTCTGCCTTACATGAGTCACGCAAAGCCCAATTGGAACTAAGAGAGAAATTTGCTCAGCTCAGCAATTATTATATTTTTTTTTATCTTGCTAAATATATCTGCGCGTGGCATGGTTCCCAAGCGACGCATGGGTCGTGAGTCATTGCTTCTCTGGGCAAATTGAATCAAAAGAGTGATTCAGTTAATATCCTTGGCCTGGGCGGCTTCTGTCTGTCTGCTGGGTCAGTGAGTCGTTCTTGGAACAACTGTATAATAACCAACGAAAGCATCTGTGTCCAAGGGAGAGATTGCCGTGAGCTTTGCCAGCGTGGTGTGGTTTGGAGCGGCGGACTCTGATCTGGAGAACTGGGTTTGATTCTCCACACTTCCACGTGAGCGGTGGACTCTAATCTGGTGAACCGGGTTGGTTTCCCCACTCCTCCACGTGAAGCCAGGTGGGTGACCTTGGGCTAGTCACAGCTCTCTTAGAGCTCTCTCAGCCCAACCTACCTCACAGGGTGTCTGTTGTGGAGAAGGAGATTTTAAGCCGGTTTGATTCTTCCTTAAATGGTAGAGAAAGTTGGCATATAAAAACTAACCTCCTCCTCCTCCTTCTTCTTCTTGCCTGATCCACCCAGCGACCGGCAGGAGACTTACCTTGCGGTGGGCCCCCCCACCAACGACGTAATGACATCATCGCCAATGTGCTGATGTCACTGACCTCTGCGCATCTCCAATTGTAATGCATCGAAATAAAGGACTGGGACTAATTAGTTCCCTAAGAATTAATCTTTAAACGATTAGCCTCAGATATCGCCAGTTATCTGATAAAAGTTGTCTCGCAACCTTTATTCCTGATCGTTGAAATGAATTACTTGTGAGCTTGCTATGCGGGGACCCTCTGGCAATTGGGCAAAACTTTATGGTTTTACTACGTAATCCAGTTTACACTATGCAATCTTCCTTGAGTCTCGGAGAGAAAGGTGGTGTATAAAAAAACCCCAAATAATAATAATAACGGTTTCCCCAAATACTGGGCTCTTTCAGTTCATTGAAAGTTCTTCCTGTGGGAATCTTAATGCTTTAAAAAACATATACAGAATTGCCCAGCTGATACTTAGCTGAAAGAAGGAAGTTTCCACCCGATGAGCAACATTTCCCCATTTTGGGGTATACACCATATAAACCAAAACATTCGGGTTCTTTACCACAACATTACAGGAAAAAACTCCTGTTCACATCCTCGTTTCCTGCTGCCCCTCTCCCGTTTTGAAATAAAATGTCTCCCATTTTGTGTACGATGGCCCTACCAGCTATGTGAGGATTAACTGGTGTTAAGTTCCATTTCTCCATTGGCGCCAAGGGGGAGTGGGGTTGTTACACAGAGGCAGGCAATGGCCAACCACCTCCCCTCATCTCTTGCCTTGGAAATCCCACGTGGTGGAACTTTGTGGAGTCACCATGGGTTGGTTGCCCCAACTTGGATGGCCCAGGCTAGCCTGATCTCATCTAATCTCAGAAGCTAAGCAGGGTCAGCCCTGGTTACTATTGGATGGGAGACCACCGAGGAATTCCAGGGTTGCTACACAGAGGCAGGCAATGGCAGACCACCTCTGCTTGTCTCTGCCCTGGTCTGGATGACCCAGGGGAGCCCAATTTTGTCAGATCTCGGAAACTAAGCAGGGTGTCGGCCCGGGTTACTACTTGGATGGGAACCACCGAGGAAGTCCAGGGTTGCTATGCCGAGGCAGGCAATGGCAAACTACCTCTGCTCATCTCATGCCTTGAAAACCCCATGAGATGTAGCTTCATGAGTCAGTTGTGACTTGACATCGTGCTTTACCTACTAGTATCAATCTAGCCTCTTCTGGTTGTTTTGCTGGCAAACGTTTCTCGTTTTTGCTAATTGGGCTTGGTATTCTAAAAGGGGACGGTGACGTCTTTGCTTGGCTTCTTCCTCATGAAACAGCCTATTAATATTCTCCTTAAATCATTGTTAATCAAAGCCAAATGTGAGTTTAATGCTTTGGATGCAGCTGCTTCCACGCTGTGGCAAAAGCATCGGAGGGAAAATACCGTCGCCACTGTACTTCCCAGAGCAATTTTTCCCTGGGTTTCTTCTTGCGCCGAAGCCAGAGAATGAGTGACCTGCGTGGGGATTCGGGCGGAGGGCGGGCGGATTAATGGTTGACGTCCATTCATGTGAAAATAAACCAAATGGAACCGTGACTCGAATTTCTCATTAAAAAGTCATTATGAAAGTCAACCAGCGTAGTTCCTCCTCTCTTACAAGTTAATGACAAACCAACCTCTTCTTTTTTTTCCGAAAAAAAGAGAAAGGGAAAGAGAGTGAGAAAAGGGGGATATATTTTCACTTGGAAAAGCATTACAGAAGGCATAATAGAGTGGAACTGTGGGGAAGTGAGTCAGTTTAGAGATTTATTGATCAATAAAGCAGACAATTACAGCTTGTTTATAAAACGGGAAAGTCTTCCCTCGTTCCCGTGAGCCACACGCAGGCTCTAATAATGACAACTCGAGCGTCTCGCGCGCAAACGATAAAAGTCAATCGGAAGATATAGGATTTCAATAAAGTTATGACACCATATAAACTTTACCCCAGGAACAAATTTTCCCCTGGATCTCTGATTGGCTGCGGCGAGATTTGTAACTTTAATTTTGTTTCCATTGATCTCTTTTTGGGGCGTGCACGTGCGCGCTGTGCATGGCGGCTAATTAGAAAGCCGCAGACCAAAGAACGCAGGCGGGTTTGAGGGGTTTCCGCGCAAACTCGTGGACGGAGGTGTTCTAGCAGAAATGTCTGTGTGGATTTTTGTCCCGTCTCTCACACTTGCTCAATAATGATTTCCAGACTTTCAGCCCCCTCCCTTTCAGGCCTCTGTTCTTTTGCCCACGGGGGGAAAGTGTGGGTTCTCGTGGGGGGGCAGAGTGGATCTCAGCATGCCACGGGGCTAGCTTGAAACCACGAACATGCCACGGAAATAACTACTTAGAAGTAGCGGTCGCCGCTTTTTTCTAATGTGTCGGTTCTGTTTTGCATCGAGATTATTTTGCACAGAAACCTCAAGAAGCTTGACCTATTTATTTATACTCCGACTTTCTCACTCAAGGTGGATTGCATAATGAGAATAGGTGCAGTCAGGACGCAGAAAAGACATCTAATAAACAATGTAACGGGACTCAGAAATCAGAAACAGCATCAGTATTAAACAAGCCGGGTTAACAATGCAAGCAATGTATTACATTGGTAGAAATATACTGGAGTGGGCGCAAGATGAAAACATGGCACCTGCTTAGGGTTGCCAACCGCCACGTGGTGAGAGGGGATCTCCCACTATTACGACTGATCTCCAGGTGACGGAGATCAGTTCCCCCGGGAGAAAATGGCTCCTTTGGAAGGTGGACTCTGTTGCATTATACCCCTTGAAGTCCCTCCCCAAACTTTGCCCTCCTCAGGCTCCACCCCCAAAGCCTCCAGGTATTTCCCAACCCTCTTCTCTCCTGCACGTGGACTTCCTCTGTGGATGTGTACAGCCCCGCCTCCTGTGGCAGCCATTTTGTAGTTCTGCCCGCCACCCTATGTCAAATTTCCAAGGGTGCCCTCGGACTCAAAAAGGTTGGGGGACCCCTAGCATAAGTCGACACCATCAATAGAATGAGACATCTAATAAGCAATATAACGGGACTTGGATTATAGCAGTCTGAAAGACAGCATTAGTATTAGATGTGGACGATAAACAATTCAGAAAATGGTATTCCCTCAGTATGGACACAAAGCAGTGAAAACCACATAATACACACAGTAGGCAGGTAGAACACTCCACACATAGTTGTATAGTGTTCAACAGCCGTGAGATCGAAGCATCTTAAAGTAAGGTTTAGAGCAGGGGTGTCAAACTCAATTGTTATGAGGGCCGGGTATGACATCAATGTCATTTGGTCGGGCTGGGCCATGCCTCTCCAGCCCACATCGGCTGCCTCGTGGTCCAGGTAAGAGCTCTCAAGAAGCTGGATCTGTCCCGGGGGCCTTATGTTTGACATCCCTGGTTCAGAGCATTTGGTTTTGACGGTGGGCGCTCACACTTGGCAAGCCCCCCCCCCCGGTTCTCTCAATCCCTTCATTCGTGGAGACACGTTCATGCAACAGAAGACGCTCACCATGGCGCATCTTCTGGTCCGGTGTGAACACAGCCCTCTTCCCCGTTCTCCTTCATTAGCTCGCTTTCTCTGACTCAAAGCTGGCCTTCGGTTTCATCCGGCAGACCGTCCTCACCTTTGAGAGCTGACCTTTCGGCTCTTAAAAGTGTTTCGGACACATCGGCAGGTGTTCCCACCTTTGCTTTTCACACCGTCTCGAGTTTGTTATCCAGTCCTCCTTAGTCTGTTTGTTTGGGGTTGTTTTTTTCCCCCCCTTTCCAAGTTTGACATTTTGACAGGGTAGTCTTGGAATCTAGTCGGGCAGCGGGTTTTTATCTGTTAGCCTCGCAACCGTGCCTTCTGAAACTCAGCTTCGTTTTTTTTGATGGGGGGAGGTGGGAAGACCTTCTTTGGGGATCATGTCTTCGGTAGGCAAAAAAAAATCGCTCCTGACTGTCTCGGTCCCCGGAGAGCAGGCTTACAGGAGAAGTGTTTCAGCGCTGTTCAGTTAGCAAAACATGGGCAGATCTATCTCAATTATTTATAGGACATGGGTGAGAAAAAGCGTTCAGATTACCGAGGTCTTTCTTGGAGTTTGACAGCGTGCCGGGAGGTAGCCCTTGCTCTCTGAACAGCAGAGGCCTTGAGAAAGGAGGTTGTTCTCCAAAGTGGAATTCTTTCTGTATAGCATCCGAAAATGCTATGGTTTACGGGACGAGGAAAACGATATAATGTACGGGGCCCCATGCGCCGTACCCGACACATATGGTGCATCCCGCAAGCTCCGCCATCGATTTGGCTGCTTGCCGGGCTCCGTAATCCCAACTGGTTGTAGCTGTCAGTCGGGGCCGGTTCGTGGCAGTTTGTAAGGCAAACTGCCAAAGTAAGACGTGTTCTTATAAAACACACACGTTATCCCCCTTTTTCAAGTGCTAACAGAGCTAGGAGTACTGTGGTGTAGCTGAACGGAGTGGAGATGGAAGGGTTAACCTTCTTCTCCCTTCTCCACACTGCCCAAAGGCAAATTGAGGCTGTACTACCTTGTAACTTGCACGTTACCGAAACAATGAGAGATGCTTGGACTCCATCGTGTGTGTTTGAATCCTCCGCATCCCAAATACTGATACCTAAAGGAAAAGAGGGTGGGAGCTTCAAGGGGAAGGGCATTCATGCAAGGTGCCACCACAGAGAGCCAGCGTAGTGTAGTGGTTAGGAGTGGTGGTTTGGAGCGGTGGATTCCCCACTCCTCCACATGAGTGGCAGAGGCTAATCTAGTGAACTGGATTTGTTTCCCCACTCCTACAGATGAAGTCAGCTGGGTGACCTTGGGCTAGTCACAGCTCTCTTCGAGCTCTCTCAGCCCCACCTACCTCCCAGGGTGTCTGTTGTGGGGATCGGAAGGGAAGGTGATTGTAAGCCGGTTTGAGTCTCCCTTAAGTGGTAGAGAAAGTTGGCATATAAAAACCAACTCTTCTCCTCCTCCTCCTCCTCCTCCTCCTCCTCCTCCTCCTTCTTCTTCTTCTTCTTCTGTTTCTTCTTCTGTTTCTTCTGCTGCTTCTGTTTCTTCTGCTGCTTCTTCTGCTTCTTCTGCTTCTTCTGCTTCTTCTGCTGCTGCTTCTTCTGCTTCTTCTGTTGCTGCTTCTCCTTCTTCTTGTCTCTGAGTGTTACACTTCTATGGGCGAGGCACGGAGAATGGGGTTGGGAAGGGGGATTGTAACTGGTGGGCTGGACAATGCAGGAAGAAGATCAAGTCCTTCAGATGTATGTCCGTGAATGTTGGTTCTTATTATGGGAATGTACACATAAGGAATTGATTTAGTCTCTTTACGTACAAAGCATCCCGAACAAATGATTAAATGAATCCTAATTGTCGCTTGGTATGGTATCTCCAGCTAATGCTTATGCCGAGCCTCCGTTGCCTGAATTTTATCTCTTTCCGTCTTTCTCATGACTCGTAAAGATTGTCTGGAGAAACGCTTCCTACGGGGAAAGCTTAGCTTACATCCCAGTCAGATTTCCGCAAAACACCTGAGGTGCCGTGCAACGAGAAAAATAAAGCAGTTAGTCTAAATTGAAATTACTGGTTTAAGGCAGTGACTGTTGTCTGTTCTCAGTGAATAGCTGTGTGGACCGATGTTTTCAATTCTGTAACATCCGAAGCCAGCATCAGAATTGATAGTAAAATCAGGACAGAAAGATGGCATACCTCATTTCTTACATTCTTTTCGGATACTTTTCTTGCAACTGATGCACGGAGGGTTTTTTTTTTAGAAAACCCCTGCAACCACTAAGAGCCATTGTGGTGGTGTGGTTAAGAGCGGTGGACTCTAATCTGGGGATTCTCCACTCCTCCACATGAATGGTGGACTCTAATCTGGAGAGCCGGGTTTGATTCCCCGTTCCTCCACGTGAGCGGTGGACGCTAATCTGGTGAAAGAAAAAAAAGAGGGGAATAAAACCCGACCTGACAACAGAAGCTGGGTTCCCAAGGTTGGGTAGAAAGAAAAAATGTATGTATATCAATACTGAAAATATAATTTATTAGAAGCGCTATGTAAAGGTTAAAGATATTTAAAAACATTAAAATAGCACAATGGCATTTCCTAGGGTTGATAACTGTAACCACATACCAAACGCGTTTCGGCCTTTTGGGCCTTCATCAGTGGTTAATTAAAACCCATGTTAAGCCTGCACACATTTACAGAAATAAATGAATAAATACATATACAAACAGTTCAAACCCAACCAGGCATGTGTATAGGTTGTAAAATCAGTTTCAGTTTCAGTACCTTTATTGGCATACCAGGTTGTAAAATCTGTTACCAGTTACTCAGACATCTGGTCAGACTGGTTCTAGTTGTCATACTGGTTAGTATATGTCTCTCATATACTATGTGTGCAGGTATCAACCTAGTAGAGCAGTTCTGCTGTGGGGAGAGGAAGGGAAGGCGATAGTAAACCAGTTTGATTCTTCTTCTTCTTCGCCTTCTCCTCCTCCTCCTCCTCCTTCTCCTCCTCCTTTTCCTTCTCCTTCTCCTTCTCCTTCGTAAAAAGGCCATGCTTTGTTTTAAGAATGCAAGTTTATGCTATAAAGGGAAGGCGATAGTAAACCAGTTTGATGCTTCTTCTTCTTCTTTTCCTCCTCCTCCTCCTCCTTCTCCTTCTTCGTAAAAAGGTCATGCTTTGTTTTAAGAATGCAAGTTTATGCTATTCGAGGGAACATGAGCAATGAGACTGACCCTTGGGGGGGGGGAGTGCCATGTGTTAGTTCCTAGGCTGAAGGTCTGCTACTGCCACAGAAAACTCTCTGCTGTCCTTTTACTAGGAAGGAATGTAATCATGGGAGGGCCACTGCAATCCCCTACTTTAAGCTGTTGAAGAAGAGGAGGAGGAGGAGGAAGAAGTGAGGTAGGTGGGGCTGAGAGAGTGGTGACTAGCCCAAGGTCACCCAGCTGGGCTTCGTGTGGAGGAGTGGGGAAACAAACCCGGCTCACCAGATTAGCCTCTGCCGCTCATGTGGAGGAGTGGGGAATCAAAGCCCAGGTCACCGCTCCAAACCACCGCTCTTAACCACTCCACCACGCTGGCGTCGAGAAGACTGCATTATCTAATGTGTCGGAAAGCGGCCAGCGGACCTAGTAAGCTGAAAAAGGATGGGATTCCCCTTGTCAAAGATCATCCGCTAGAGCTGTCCCCATAACCAGGTGTGAAGTACGAGTGCCGGAGACACAGCCTTTGCCTCAATTCATTCCAGTCAGGCAAGGTGCATGCTGATATTTCATGCATTTTGGAAGACTTTTTCACATTCATAGCATCTTTATGTGGCAGGTGCAAAGATTCCCCCCCCCCCGTTCTTTGAATGCAGTTGTTCAGCATGTTGACATTCAGTGATAGCTTTAATGCAATTTTAATTAACAAGTATTTCGCAAAAGTACTGTCTTCCACGCACTTAGCATAAATTCATAAAAAGTCAAAAGGAAGGGCTCATTAATTACAAGATCTTCTCGTGTATTCTTTGGAAATCTACAGCTAATCAGAATGAGACTCCCCTTGTAGCAATTGAGGTATATTAAACTCGAATTTATCCGGGACCTCATTTGCAGCGATATTTGGGCCTGCTTCTTAAGAGATTGTTCTGAGCTACTTATTCCGAGCGCCTTCTCCGAGAATGGTTTTCTCATTAATGCTGTAACTTCTACTGGGGAAAAAAAAAGATTTTAATGACTACCCACCTTCTGTTATGTTTACCAAAAAGTTCGACGCGAGGTGGATTTTTTTTTTTTTTTGGTCTTTGCTAGTCTTGTTTAAAAACAAAAGGAACACAAAGCCCTTAACACGCCTTCCTCTTCTTTTTTGGGTAAAACAGTTGCTGAAGAGGCTGAAAAAATCTTAACTCCGTCTGTTCCAACTTGAGATTTCTGTGGCGCTGCCTTCATTAACAAGTAGCCGCTCTTTTCACGATGACAGTTTGTCACGAAGATAGACTGCGTCTGGCCAAGGGAGCTTTGACCCTCGAAAGCTTATGCCCCGGAACTCCTGTTGGTCTCTAAGGTGCTGTGCGGGTTTAGTGCTGTCAAGTCCCTTCCGACTCATGGTAACCCTATGAATCAATGTCTTGCAAGTTGTCAAGCCATCTCTTGTTGGGTCTTCCTCTTTTCCTGCTGCCTTCAACTTTTCCTAGCATGATTGTCTTTTCCAGTGACTCTTGTCTTCTCATAAGAGAAAAGCGATTCCACCTAAACATTAGGAAGAACTTTCTGACGGTGAGGGCGGTTCGACGGTGGAAGGCGCTGCCTCGGAGGGTGGTGGAGTCCCCGTCTTTAGAGGTCTTTAAGCAGAGGCTGGATGGCCATCTGTCAGGAGCGCTTTGATTGTGGGATCCTGCATGGCAGGGGGTTGGACTCGATGGCCCTTGTGGTCTCTTCCAACCTTGTGTGATCTTGTGTGACCAAAGTACGCAGCCTCTGTTTAGTCATTTGAGCTTCTGGGTCAGTTCCAGCTTGATTTGATCTAGAACCCACTGATTCATTTTTTTTGGCAGTGCAGGGTATCACTAGCACTCTCCTCTAACACCTCAGTTCAGAGGAATCTACTTTCTTCCTATCAGCTTTCTTCGATGTCCAGCTTTCACACCCCTACATAGTAATAGGGAATAAAACGGCATGAATTAACTTGATCTTGGTTGCCAGTGACACATCCTTACATTTAAGGTGCTACTGGACTCAAATCTAACCGATATTTTTCAGTTTAAGTTCTCTTCTCAGGGCATGCTGGAATTTAATATGCTCAGGTGTGATATTTTCATTGATTTCTTCCAATACGGCTTCCTTTCTAAAACACGATCCAATTTTCTCCTATGGCTTGACGGCACTTTCCACCCCAGGATTAATGCTTTACACCACCAGAGAGTCTGAGGCTGGTGCGGGTTCCGGAGTTTCTCTGTGGCACAACGTGTTTGTAAAATGGCTGAGGCTATAACATTTATAACGCCCTGACCCGGATAGCCGAGCCTAGCCCGATCTTATGAGATCTCGATAGCTATGCAGGGTAAGTACTTGGGTGGGAATCCAGCAAGTCCAGGGTTGCTACGCAGAGGCAGGCAATGGCAAACCACGTCTGGAGAACCGGGCTTGAATCCCAGCTCCTCCACATGAGCAGCGGAGGCTAATCTGGTGAAATGGATTTGTTTCCCCTCTCCTACACCGGAAGCCAGCTGGGTGACCTTGGGCTAGTCACAGCTCTCTTAGAGCTCTCTCAGCCCCACCTACCTCCCAGGGTGTCTGTTGTGGGGAGGGGAAGGTGATTGTAAGCCAGTTTGATTCTACCTTAAGTGTTAGAGAAAGTCGGCATATAAAAACCAACTCTTCTTCTGAATGTCTCTTGCCTTGAAAACCCTACGAGGTTGCCATAAGGTGGTTGTGACTTTACGGGGTTGGGGGAAGTGTTTATACACCACTTCAAAAAAGAAAAGAAAAAGCGATGCGCCTTTTGCACCGAAGACTATTCCAAGGCAATTTCATTCCCTTTTGTTCAGTCATAGGTTTAAGCCAAGGTGCGGAAATGAGATCGGACTTTGGGGGAACACTCCCTGCCCGCGAGAGGAAGGGAAACACGGCTCCCGGTCCCAGCGTCCTGCACCCTTGATCCCGCAGACCATAAATGGAAAAGCTCACTGTGCTTGTTTCCCCCCCCCCTCTCTCCCGTTTTGACAGGCCCGCGACGGCATGAGAGGCATTCTGGAATCCTACGACAGCGAGCTGCACCTCGCCGAGCACGTGCCTCAGCTGAGCGCCCGCGTGCGGGAGGCCGAGGACATGGTGCAGAAAGTGGAAGCCCACACTGCGGAGATGGAGGTAACCCGCGGGGCGGGCCGTGTCGGGGGTCCCCTCCGGAGAGCGCGTGGGGGGAGGTCAACCAAAATAGTCCCCGTAGCCCCCTTCTTGGATTCCTTGGCTGCCTCAACTCCGCAGCCCTTTTCATTGCAGACGCATAGGTTTCCTCTCTACAGCGGGAGCAGGAGGTCACTTAGGAGGGACCAGTCAGTTAGTCAACTAAAAATCTGTAGCCCCCCTTTTGACTCCTTGGCTGCCTCTACTCAACAGCCTTTTTGTTATAGACTTGTAGGTTTCCTATGTTAGGAGCCCCGTGGCGCAGCGTGGTCAGCTGCAGTCCTAGCTCTGCTCACAACCTATGTTCGATCCTGACGGAAGTTGGTTTCAGGTCGCCGGCTCAAGGTTGACTCAGCCTTCCATCCTTCCGAGGTTGGTCAAATGAGGACCCAGCTTGCTGGGGGTAAAGGGAAGATGGACTGGGGAAGTTTGCCTAGTAAACGTCAGGATGTGACGTCACCCCTTATCGGGAATGACCCGGTGTTTGCACAGGGGGCCTTTACCTTTTTAGGTTTTCTATAATTATAGACCTATAGGTTTCCTGCAGTATAGTGGTGGGCGTGGGGGCAGAAGGTCACTCGGGAGTGACCAGTCATTCTCCAAAAGTCAGCTCTCCACCTCTCCTTCGGGGCTGCCTTCCCTTTCAAAGTCCCTCAGCCGCTTCTTACTTCTGGTTTGTGAAGGAGAAGGAGGCCTGCCCCACATGCACGCACCTCCTCTCGGGGTGGGCGAGGAGCACGCTGCCGACTCACTCCCTTGGCCCCGAAACTGGTAGTCCAGGGAAAATACAGAGTTGACGGCGTGATTTTTTTCCCTTGCGGGGCCAGTTAAGATGGGGGAGAGGGGGGTTGCTTTGGGAGAACTGCTGAGCAATGGTGTGAAATGCTGTAATTTCCCCGCGAGCCGCCGTTGTGTGGCTGAATCTGCCTACCGAGCTGCCGTGTTGAGACTGGTAGCTTCCAAGGTGTGTGCTTGTTTTGCGTCCTCCATACGACCCAGGCCCCATTTTGTCCACTACCAACCCCCCCTTCTTTATTCTCACCTTTGCTGCAACTGGCTTGATATGATATTTGAAAGAAATTGCAGTCTTAATGTGTTCCTACACCATGTGAGTGGGCAGGTGAGTATTTTTTACATCAGTACCATTATCTTTGCCTCGCCCCCCCATGCTCACTGTCCCCCGCCCCGTACCACCAGGGGACCTTATCTAGCCTTTTAAAAATAAATGGTAATTGTTGTACTGCTAGAGTGGAAAATCAAGTAGCTTCTAAATCTTGTAAGATGGCGGAAGCTAAGCAGGGTCAGCCCTGGTTAGCATTTCATAGAACCATAGAATCCTAGAGTTGGAAGGGACCACCGGGGTCATGTAGTCCAACCCCCTGCACAATGCAGGAAATTCACAGCTACCTCCCCCCACATCCCCAGTGACCTCTACTCCATGCCCAGAGGATGCCCAAGATGCCCTCCCTCTCATGATCTGCCTAAGGTCATAGAATCAGCATTGCTGACAGATGGCCATTTGGTTGGGAGACCACCAAGGAAGTCCAGGGTCACTACACAGAGGAAGGCAACGGCTACCTTGAGTAGCTTATAGAAACTTAAGTAACTTGTCAAAATGCAAAGCCTCCCCTCTCCGGTCTTATAAGAGCTACAGGCTCACAATCCCCAGATCGAACGAGACAACTTTCCTCATTGTTTTATCCAGTCTTTCATGCAAAAATTGAATAGGGACGGCTTTATCTTTGCGTTTTAGCTTGTGCTTAAGAGTTACTCCCCTTATCTGTTCATCTTCCTGGGCAATGTTGGTGCAAGATTCTTCGTCTGTTTTCATCTCTCCCGCTGTTCTTTGTTAAAGATGATTTGGGTACCTTGGTTCGTTCTATTCTTTCTCGAATAGGAGATCTTGGTCCTTTAGGTTTTTTGCACCTTTTTTTTGGCTTGTATCTTCCCAAGTTGTATTGCCAGCTGTCCCTCTCCTTCCGAAAGAAAAATACAAAGGGGCGGTGGGACGGACTTTTTTTTTAATTAAAAGATTTTTCTAAGCTAAAGTATTTGAGTTGAACAGCTGTTCTGTGTTAGACTGAACAATATCTGATGATAATGAGCGGTTGGTAATAAAATACGAGAAAAGGAATAGTGTGTGAACAGCAGGGGTCTTGGGATTTTGTCTGCGAGGGTGTCGGTATGGCACATCTATTGCTTGTCTGGACGAAGGTTGGGGTGAATTTCGCTGCAAGCGAGTTTGACCATCGAACTCGTTGCGTTCAAAGGAGGAAGTCAGGTGCGATTTGATCATTCGGCTCTGCTCAGTTCATGCTGAGCAGCTGCAAACACATGAACACATAAAGCTGCCTTATACTGAATCCGAGCCTTAGTCCATCAAAGTCAGTATTGTCTACTCACACTGGCAGCGGCTCTCCAGGGTCTCTGGTAGAGGTCTTTCATATCACCTACTTGTCCCTTTAATTGGAGATGCCGGGGATTGAACCTGCATGCCAAGCAGATGCTCTATCGCTGAACCAAGGCCCTTCCCCAGAACATAAGCCATGAACACACGAAGCTGCCTTATACTGAATCAGACCCTTGGTCCATCAAAGTCAATATTGTCTACTCAGACTGGTAGCGGCTCTCCAGGGTCTCAGGCAGAGGTCTTTTACATCACCTACCTGCCTATTCCCTTTAACTGGAGATGCTGGGAATTGAACCTGGGACCCTTCTGCGTGCCAAGCAGATGCTGTACCACTGAGCCATGGCTCCTCCCCTGCTGAATTGGTTTGGATCGGGTTTCCCCCCCAACTGCGCATGCACAAAGGATCTTCACTGTGTGAATCGAGGCACACTGCAGCTTCCATTTTGTGGCTGGCTCCGCCTCCCGCAGCTGCCGTTGTGTAGTTGGCTCCGCCTCCTGCAGCAGCCATTGTATGGCTTCGCCTGTTGCACTTTGTCAGAATTCCAAAGGTTTCTTCGAGCTTGTAAAGGTTGGGGACCCCTGGGATTTTATTGAAACACATCATTTATCGATAACTGATTTATATGATTCTGTGTTGGCACTTCTGGCCCTACAAAGGGCAGTCTTTGGGGAGGGTCCCGAAAGATGCCTCAGCTTCCTTAGAATGATTTGAGCTTTGAGAACCACCAGTCCATAAAATTTTGTGTGTATGTGGGTGTTCTCTGCCCCACCTTTGTGAAGGGGGATCTACCCATGTGTTACAGGTGGTGTTGGGGAATGGTATTGCATGCATCTAAGATCATGCATCTAAGATGCATTGCATGCATCTAAGATCAAGGGAGTCCCTTGATCTGAAGAAGGGAGCTTTGGTTCTTGAAAGCTTACACCCTGAAAAATTGCTGGTCTCGATAACGCTACCGGACTGGAACTTTGCGGAGTCGACATTCGAGCTCGAACCGTGCTCAGATCCAAGCATCCTCTCTCTCCCACTTTCCCCCCTTCCTTGGCCCTGTTCACTCATTCAGGAATTGTTCCAGCAGCGACGGCAATGTCATTCCCCATCCCCAACAAAGGGATCTGACAAAGGGAGCTTTGACGCTCTAAACCTCCTACCCTGAAAATCGAGTTGGTCTCTAAGGTGCTACTGGACTCGAATCTAGTATCTGATTAAGGGTGCTTTGTCTCTTGGAAGCTCATACCCCGAAAATCTTGCGGGTCTCTAAGGTGCGACTTGTCTCGAAACTAGCTGTTCTTCAGACCAACGCGGATCCCCTCTGAAACTATTTCCCATCCCTGCGTCTGAACGTGTTGGTTTTGCCACAGCCAACTAACACATACTTACCGGGGGGGGGGGGTTTCTCACGCCCGTTCGCTACCTCTTCCCATTTTCGGTTCACCGTTTTCTTCGGACTCGGCTCGGGTGGAAATTTTCGGCCACCTCGGGGTTGGGCATCCCGGCTGTGCTCAGCGCAACTTCATTTGACTTTTTTTTTAAAAAAAGTTCTGTCCCCCGCCCCGTTCCCCTTTGGGAGCGTCTCTTTTGAAATATTAAGTGTCCCCGTCAGCACTAACGGTGTCGCTCGTCAGCATTTGTCGAATGTTCCCCCCAACCTGGGAGTTCGGCTCAACTCCTTAAGTCCACTTGACTGTGGAAGACTAGCAGATGATAAACAGAGCCTGGCTTCTATACAGGATTTAAAATTGGCTTCTTTTTCCAAGGGAGGCTTGGAAGGAGGAGATAACTCATGTTCATTTACTGTTCATTCACAATTTTTTTTTGTCGTCACAAGGGGAAGTGAAATTTCCGCGTGGGGGGGCCGAACCGTTGAATGCGGCTGTGCCGGAAAAGCGTTCCTGTCTGCGTCTGCAGATAGGCCATTTTATAATTCAGATCCCCCCCCCGCCCCGTAAGGGAGGTAGGAGATTTATTTGTTTAATTTTAGTTTTTTGGTCGGTGTCGCGGGCCTTCGGCCGCTCTCCAGCAGATGGCAGCAAAGAGACTCCTAATCCCTCTCTCCATTCTCCGGGATTTGTGCCTAGGTAGAAGTCGGTAAATGTATGGCTGGGGGTGGAAGCCGGAGTCTGATACAAACAGCTTTAAATAGAGAGACCACAGCCTGTATCTAGAAGCTAGAGCAGAGATGGCTTGGCCGGGCCCCCCGAATCCTCTCCTTTCCAGCCAAGCTGTTCAGGGATTTTCCTTTCCTCTGCCAAGCTGTTGCCGCTAGACGTTGTCTTGGCCAGAGAAGATTCGATCCCATTAGTGGAATTAGCTGGCCTCCCTTCAGGACAGAGGCTGCCGAATCAATCCTCTTAAGGCTTCGGATTCCATGGGAAGGAGTGTATTGAGACCGGAACGAACGTCCCAGAGAGCCTCGCAGCCTGTTGGTGCATGGCCCGGAAGAACCAGGGTTTGTTAAAAGAGCAAGATAAAATAGAATCATAGAGTTGGGAGGGACCACCAGGATCATCTAGTCCACCCCCTGCACAATGCAGGAAATTCACAACTACCTGCCCCCCTACACCCCCAGTGACCCCTACTCCATGGCCAAGATGCCCTCCCTCTCATGATCTGCCTAAGGTCTTAGAATAAGCATTGCTGACAGATGGCCATCTAGCCTCTGCTTTAAAACCTCCAGGGAAGGAGAGCCCATCACCTCCCGTGGAAGCCTGTTCCACTGCGGAACCGCTCCGACTGTTAGAAAATCCTTCTTAATGTCTCGACGGAAACTCTTTTTATTTAATTTCAACCCGTTGGTTCTGGTCCGACCTTCTGGGGCAACAGGAAACAACTCGGCACCCTCTTCTCTATGACAGCCCTTCGAGGCCTTGAAGATGGTTACCACATCACCTCTCAGTCTTCTCCTCTTCAGGCTAAACATAAAGGCTAAGGATCCTCAGGGGAGAAAGGCAAAACAGTGTTCTAAACATAGTGTGATAACACCCTGGCGGAGAAACGTTATTTGATCAGCAAGGCAGCGTGGGCCTTATTCGGCAAGTGCCAGGAAAGAGCCGTGTTATTTCAGCCATTGTTTTGCATTGGCAGAGTAGGGTTGCCAAACGGTTCTGGCAGGAGGATCAGGCCATAGGTGATGCGGAAGACCTCAGCCCCAAGACTTCGGGCTGCAGCTGCCTGTCAGAGCAGACACCACTGACCGTGATATCCCCAGCAGTCTGACTCAGTGAAAGGCTGCTTTTGCATTCAAAGGGAGCTCCGGCTGAACAGCAGAGCATTTTCTTGGCACGCAGAAGGCCCCAGGTTCGATCCCCAGTGTCTCCAGTTAGAGGAGCAGGTCACAGTTATATTGTGGAACTCCCTGCCCCAGGAGGTGGTGATGGCTGCCAACTTGGAAGGCTTGAAGAGGGGAGTGGACGTGCTCATGGAGGAGAGGGCTATCCGTGGCTACTAGTCAAAATGGAGACTAGTCATGATGCATACCTATCCTCTCCAGCATCAGAGGAGCGTGCCTAATATATTAGGTACTGTGGAGCACAGGCAGGACAATGCTGCTGCAGTCGTCTTGTTTGTGGGCTTCCTGGAGGCACCTGGTTGGCCACTGAGTGAACAGACTGCTGGACTTGATGGGCCTTCCAAGTTGGCAGCCATCACCACATCCTGGGGCAGGGAGTTCCACAATTTAACTATGAGTCGTGTGAAGAAAGACTTCCTTTTATCTGTTTTGAATCCAGCTTCAGGAGATGACCCCGCGGGTTCTTGTGTTACGAGAGAGGGAGAAAAGCTTCTCCCTGACTACTCCACACCATGCGTCATTTTATACACCTCTATCGTGTCTCCCCTTAACCGCCTCCTTTCCCAGCCAAACGGCCCTAAACGTTTCAGCAGTTCCTCGTAGCCCCCTGATCGTTTGGGTTGCTTTTCCCCCCGCACCTCCTCGAGTCAAACCGGTCGCGAAAGCTTTTGGGCAAACGTAAAGCCGCGAGATGGAGAGCAAACCGGCGCTGAGTTGGCAGCCCCGTTTTTCAAAGGAGGGGGAAAAAAAAAAACCCAGCCAGCTATAGTATCCTACGGTGCGTATGTCACAAATATTGCGCTGATGACACTGGGAAAGTCACCGCATGACGCATCCCTCTGGCACAGGGTGCTGATTTCTATTTTCAGTTCATTGAAACGAGGGGGCTCTTTGACGGCGAGCCGAGGTTGGACAAATACGCTTTCAGATCTGTCGGCGAGCCGCCCCCCGCTCGGCTGTGGAAGCGTCCCCGGCTGACCTTGGACCAGTCTGTGTGTCTGTTTCCCCCCCCCCCCCCCGTCAGCCTAACCTACTTCACAGGGTTGTTTTTGTGAAGATAACACGGAGAAGGGTGGGGGACGATATCCTTTAAGTTGCTTCGGGTCCCTGTTGAGAAGAAAAGAAGGATATAAATGTCTGAATAAACAAACCAATGCTTGGGGGGGGGGGCTAAATAAAGATTTTATTATTACTTTGCTTTGCAATAAACACAGTCTCAAGCTTTTTTGAAGAAGAACAAGAAGAAGGAGAGTTGGTTTTTATATGCTGACTTTCTCTGCCAGTTAAGGGAGAATCAAACAGGCTTACCATCACCTTCCCTTCCCCTCCCCACAACAGACACCCTGTGAGGGAGGTGGGGCTGAGAGAGTTCGGAGAGAACTGTGACTAGCCCCAGGTCACCCTGCAGGCTTCATGTGGAGGAGCGGGGAAACCAACCCAGTTCACCAGATTAGGCTCGGCCCCTCATGTGGAGGAGTGGGGAATCAAACCCAATTCTCTGGATCAGACCCCACCGCTCCAAACCTCCGCTCTTATCCACTACACCACGCTGGCTCTCTTTGCATAATTGTATAAATCAGGTAGGAAAAGTTGGAGGTGGGTGGAGGGAAAGAGAAGGAAGTTGGAGGAAAAAGAGGAAGACCCAACGTGAGATGGATTGACTCAGTCACGGAAGCTGCGGCCCTCAGTCTGCAATACCTGAGCAAGGCAAGCAACAATAGAATATTTTGGAGGTCATTAATTTATAGGGTCGGCACGAGTCAGAAGTGACTTCATGGCACATAAAACACACATAAATCAGCTATTTTTTATCACCTCTCTCTCTCTCTCTCTCTCTCTCTCACTCAAAATGAGCTTCCAAACTGATTCTCTCCATCACAAAAAAACCCCAATGTGGATTTCATTTTCTTCACCTACACACTCTTTGATAATCTGTCCACACCATTTCAGAAGTGCAATGCTCAGGAATCCGAACAGGGCCTTGGTACCCCGCACTGCATTCATCAGTATACAGTCAGGGTTAGAGCCGGCGGGGTGTAGTGGTTTGGAGCGGTGGACTCTAATCTGGAGAACCGGGTTGGTTTCCCCACTCCTCCACATGAAGCCTGCTGGATGACCCTGGGCAAGTCACAGTTCTCTTAGAGCTATCTCAGCCTCACTTACCTCCTACGTTGTGTGTTGTGGGGAGAGGAATTGAAGGTGATTGTAAGCCAGCTTGATTCTCCATAAAACGCAGAGAAAATAGGCATATAAAAACTAACTCTTCTTCCTCTCCTCTTCCTCGTGGTTGTCATCTTCTTCTTCTTCTTCTTCTTCTTCTTCTTCTTCTTCTTCTTCTTCTTCTTCTTCTTCTTCTTCTTCTTCTTCTTCTTCCTCTTCCACTTCCACTTCCACTTCCTCTTCTTCCGCTTCTTCTGTTCTGGAGTAACGAAACCAATAAAACATACCTTGGAGTAACAAAACCAATAAAACATACCTTGAGTTCTGCCTGAAATGTTGATAACGCATCACGTCTTATTTGCTCTTTTAAGAGTTTTGATTTGCCGTACATTTTGAAACGCGCGATACAAAGCCCTTTAACCTCGGAGAGATGCCGTCTGCTCACCGGGGCTTCCTGAAATAAAATAATCAATTCATAGCGTTAGCGAGGCTTATAATTTTGGATTAGAATGTGCTCCGTTGGATAATTGAGTCCTTGAATGTGAAATTAATTAGGTTTCCATTTTCCCCCCCAAATTGGTTGGTACAATATGCAGTGAAACAGAAGGGGAAAGAGGAAGAAGGAGCGTGGGAACGTGGCCCTTTCCTATGGCGTGTTTGGTCGAGCTGGCCCCTCCCCTTGGGGACTCTATCGGTGGCCATCTTGCAGAAGGAGCTCACATGAGCACATACGAATCTGCCTCATACTGAATCAGACCATCGGTCCATCAATGTCAGTATTGTCTTCTCAGACTGGCAGCGGCTCTCCAGGGTCTCAGGCAGAGGTCTTTCCCATCACCGGCGGCCTGGTCCTTTTAACTAGGATTGAACCTGGGACCTTCTGCACGCCGAGCAGATGCTCAACCACTGAGCCACGCCCTCTCCCCTACCCGAAGCCACCTTCTACTGAATCAGACCACTGGTCCAACAGGGTCAGTATTGTCTACTCAGACTGGCGTCTCCAGGGTCTTTCACATCAACTCCGGCCTGGTCCTTTAACTGGAGATGCCAGGGATTGAACCTGGGACCTTCTGCATGCCAAGCAGGGGCTCTACCATTGAGCCATAGCCCCTCCCCAATGTGATCCAGTGGTCAGATCTCCCCCGAGTCTCCTGATCTTCCCCCAGGATGATCCCTGTCTCATCCTGATCTTCCTCAAACAAGGAACCTGTTCCTGGGCCCATATTTTTCTTCTTCCCCCCATAATACTAACGTTGTTCTCTGCCTCCATTCTGTTTTTTTCCTATTTATAGATTCACTGGCTTCAGTGGCAGTCAATTAGAAGTGCGGTGAATCCTTTAAAAGGAGTCTACCGGGAGGGAACATATTGGTTGATTTGCCCACTCCCGAGAAGCCAGATTGATGGTGTACTCGCAGCCCCGGCAGCGCGTTTAAAACCCTCTTGGGGTTTTGTCGATTTGGGGAAATTTCCATATAAAAATACGGCTACAGCACCTTCCCACGCAGTGCAGAATACAAAGATGTCGAGGGGGGGGGGGAGAAATGGTGTCATCTTTTTCCTCGAAGGCAGTCTAATCAAAAGCCCTGGCGATATTTTATATCGATCGCGAGCTCTCTAGCTTGTTGTTGGGCCCGAGTTCCCCAAAGTACTCAC
The DNA here is from genome assembly GCF_029931775.1 of Euleptes europaea. Classification (NCBI taxonomy): domain Eukaryota; kingdom Metazoa; phylum Chordata; class Lepidosauria; order Squamata; family Sphaerodactylidae; genus Euleptes; species Euleptes europaea. Next base: position 13,272,731 of record NC_079332.1, read on the forward strand.
GCCATTAATAAAACAAAACAAAAGTCCTTAAAAAGGGGAGAAATAGCAATTGAAAAATTAAAATCTTAAAACAGTGATGCTGTGATATTTTTGGCAGAAATTAAAAGAGGTGGTCAGCGTTCTAGCTGATTTTGCACATTGGCTGTCACGTCAGACGCCTGTTTGAGTGTCTTAACGCTTTGTTCCGGAACAGTATTTCATAGAATCATAGAGTTGGAAGGGACCACCAGGGTCATCTAGTCCAACCCCCCCTGCTCAAGGCAGGAAATTCACAACTCACTCACTCCCTCCCTCCAGAAGAAGTGGTTTAGGAATTGTCGCTGTGGTTTTCCCAAATGCGCGGATGACCCTTTTCAGGGAGAAGCAAATTAAATGCCCAGTTCATGCTCGGACACCGGCACCGGCCTATTAAGGCAGATTCGACAGACACTGTTCTCTTCTCGCCCGGCCTCCACCCACGCACAAAAAACCCCCCAGAAGCTCTCCGAGGAAAGAGTTACAGAAATGACTTTGTCAGAGCAAACATCCTTGGCCAGTCACACCCCGAGGGCCAGATATAATTACCTAGCAATTTCTGACTGCTGATTATTTTGTCTTCCTCCTGCCCTTTTATTAGAAGATACATCTGGGTGCGTGTAAAGTGCCGTCAAGTCGCAGTCGACTTATGGCGACCTCTTTTTGGGGTTTTCATGGCAAGAGACTAACAGAGGTGGTTTGCCAGTGCCTTCCTCTGCACAGCAACCCTGGTCTTCCTTGGTGGGCCATCCAGGTCAGGAGAAGATACATCTACCTCACCTAATCTCCCCCACCCCCAACCAGTGATAGTGGTGGTATCCTCGGTCCAAGATGTACTTCCACTCTGAAGAACGAGAGTTGATTAAACAGCGATGGGAGATTTTTTTGGGGGGGGTTTGAGTAATCGCATGCCCGTTACATCTTGTTTTTGATCCGGCGTGCCCTGTCTTCCCTGAAGAGCTAGCGAGCGCTCCCAGTGGCACGTTGGTTGAGGAAGCGGTCTGGCCACCAAGAGAAAGGGCTGCTGACTCGGTCATAATCTGGAAAGACCCATCCCTCGTTCTTAACAAGTTTTGCGGTATCGCTCATTGCGGAGCACGCTCGTTCATATAAAAAAATGCCAAATTTGCAACCGTCGGCCTTTGGCAAAGTGGAGAAGTATGTTCCCCTCCCTTTTCTTGAGGGTCGGCCCTGGTCAGTACCTGGATGGGAGACCACCGAGGAAGTTCAGGGTTGCTACACAGAAGCAGGCAATGGCAAACCACCTATGAATGTCTCTTGCCCTGACCTGGATGGCCTAGATTAGCCCCATCTCATCAGATCTCGGAGGCAAAGCAGGATCAGCCCTGGTTAGTAAATGGATGGGCGACCACCAAGGAAGTCAAGGGTTGCTACGCAGAGGCAGGCAATGGCAACCTATTTCTTTTTGCCTCTTGCGCTGACCTGGATGGCCTAGGTTAGTCCGATCTCATCAGATCTTGAAAACTAAGCAGGGTGACTCCTGGTTAGTACATGGATGGGAGACCATCACGGAATACCAGGACTGCTACGCAGAGGCAGGCAATGGCAAACCACTTCTGATTGTCCCTCGCTTTGAAAACCCTACGGGGTTGCCATAATTCGGCTGCGACTTGTCAGCACTTCCCACCACCCCTTTAAAGCCCCCCCTCCCCTGTTTACGCATCTCGAGCAATAAAATGCTTTTGATTCCCTTTACTGCTCGGTAGCCCTGTTGTCTGTCCTATAGCCAGGATTTCCCCACCCCACCCCGCATCACTTTTGACCGTGAAAGAGGAGAAAAGAGCTTTGCGCTCCGTTGAGAATCGGACAAAGTGTTACCTGTGTTTAAGTGAGGGTACTGTTCATATAGAGGGGCACCTTCGGCTTGGTTGCTTGCTCAGAATGTAAATTTGCCAGCTGCGGGGTTATGTTTGTGTGCGTGTGTGATGCCAACAAATTGTCGTGCCCAGGAGGAACGTTCTGCACGTCGGACGTCTCCTGCGGGGCTCCTGACGCCGAAGAATGACTCCCCCGGAGCCCGTCGGATGCTCACTCGGCTGTGACGGCAAGATGGCTGCCAGACTCCCGCACCACCCCGACAGCAGTCGTCTTGGCAGGGCTTCATCCGTCATGTCGCTTTGTCTGTCAGGGCGGCAGCTGGAGCTTGGCATTCCCCCCCTCCCCTTGGCAGCGCATTGCCTCCCCGAGGCCCACAGCGCCGTCGGATTTAAAACAAAGGGTGCCCCGTCGAAGAGAAGGGAGGTGAAGCCTAGCGGTCCCCGCAGATCAGCTCTGATCCTCGACTGCTCTTCAAGGAACACGGCAAAGACGAAGCGGGCAACGTGCAGTTTTGGGGGGTGTCTGCCTCCACACTGCCTTCTACTGCAGGGGTGTCAAACATACGGCCCGCGAGCCGAATCCGGCCCCTTGAGAACTCTTTCCAGCCCGCGAGCCAGCTGAGGAAGCCACCACCACCCTCTCGATTTGGGCTGCCGAGGCATGGTCCGGCCCGACCAAGTGACATTGATGTCCTATCCAGCCCTCGTAACAATTGGGCTCAACGCCTCTGTTCTACTGAGTCAGATCATTACACATTCTGCACGAAGCTGCCTTATACTGAATCCGGCCATCAGTCCAGCAAGGTCAGCTTTGCCTACTCTGACTGGCAGCACACCTCCAGGGTCTCGGGCAGAGGTGTATCACGTCGCCTACTGCCTGGCCCTTTTAACTGCCAGGGATTGAACCCGGGACCTTCTGCATGCCGACCAGATGTTCTCCCATGGAGCCATGGCACTTTCCTAGCGGCCTTCGAATCGTAGAGCCATAAGAGTTGGAAGGGACCACCAGGGTCATCTAATCCAACCCCCTGCACAATGCTGGAAATTCACAACTACCTCCCCCCCACACCCCCAGTGAGCCCTTCGTGCCCAGAAGATGGCCAAGATGCCCTCCCTCTCATCACCTGCAAGATGATCATTTTTTCGCGGTGGACTCTGATCTGGAGAACCGGGTTTGATCCCCCACTCCTCCACCCGAGCGGCAGAGGCTAATCTGGTGAACTGGATTTGTTTCCTCACCCCTCCGCACGAAGCCAGCCGGGTGACCTTGGACTAGTCACAGCTCTCTTAGAGCTCTCTCAGCCCCACCTGCCTTACAGGGTGTCTGCTGTGGGGAGGGGACAGTGATCGTAAGCCGGTAGAGAAAGTCGGCATGTAAAACCCAACTCTTCATTTTCTTCTACCTTGGAATAGTCTCTCGCTTCGAAAATGGGAGAACTGAGAGGATATGTAAATAGTTTGTAAACGTGTGGTTAAAAAGGGCTAATTCAGCATCTTCCCGGAGCTGTTATGCACAGTCCTATAAACTGGCATGTTTTACTGTTGGAAATTACATTTCCCCCCCCCTCCCTGCAGCAGCTTTCAAAATATTTTAACACGAGGAACCGCAGTATGCAAATAAACCGACTTCTAGCAGGATCGCGGTCGGGAAGTTGCTTTTGACACAATCCTTCCCGCCCACACAACCGAGCTGTTCCCAGCTGTTCCCACTCAAAGGATTCACACACCCCCCCCCCCAGCTCCTGAAGCAAACCCAGAAAGCGTATAAATGTGCAACGTCTACAAGGGTAGGCATATGCGTTGGGTCTTGATGGTAGCCTCCCGCCGCCCACAATCTCTGCACGCTTCTCAAATAGGAAACCCTCCACCGATAAATATCAGGCTGCGCCATCTTCTGCTGCCAATTCTGATCCCTGCGGTGTAGCGCTTTGCGGGTCGGACGAAGATCTGGGAGACCCGGTTTCGAGTCCCCACTCTGCCAGCGCGGTGTCGTGGTTAAGAGCCGGTGGTTTGGAGCGGTGGGACTCTCATCTGGAGAGCTGGGTTGGATCCCCCACTCCTCCCCATGAGCGGCGGAGGCTAATCTGGAGAACCGGGTTGGATTCCCCCCTCCTCCACATGAATCCAGCTGGGTGACCTTGTGCTAGTCACAGCTCTCTTAGAGCTCTCTCTCTGCCCCACCTACTTCTGAGGGTGCCTGTTGTGGGGAGGGGAAGGGAAGGCTGATTGTAAGCCGGTTTGATTCTCCCTTAAGTGGTAGAGAAAGTCAGCATATAAAAACCAGCTCTTCTTCTTCTGCCGTGGAAAGCGTGCTACGAGACCTTGGGCTGGTCACACACTCTTAGTCCAACCTGCCTCCCAAGGTTGTTATGTAGTTAAAACGGAGTAGAGGAGAATGATATTAAGCCTCGTTGGGGAGAAAAAAGGAATGCAAATGAAGTAAAATTAAAAAAATAATAATAACATGTCCTGCGCGTTTCTTGGTTTTGTGGAGGGGCCGTGCCCCCAGGGCAGAGGATCTGGGTTCTAATCCCTGCTCTGCCGTGGAAAGCTTGCTGGGTGACCTTGGGTCAGTCACGGGCTCTCAGGCCATCCCACCTTGTCGGGTTGGTTGTGAGGATAAAATGGAGGAGAGGAGAATGGTGTCAATCGCTTTGGGGTCCCCGTTGAGGAGAAAGGTGGGGTGTGACTGAATAAGACTGTTACCCTGAATAAGTTCTGCTGGTCAGAGTAAATATATACGTATGAAGCTGCCTTCTATTGAATTAAACTATTGGTCCGTCAAGATCAATATTGTCTACTCAGACGGACAGCTGCTCTCCAGGATCTCAGGAAGAGGTCTTTCACATCACCTACTGCTCGGGTTGCCAGCTCTGGGTTGGGGAATACCTGGAGATTTTGGGGGCGGAGCATGGAAAGGGCAGGGTTTGGGGAGGGGAGGGACCTCAGCGGGGGATAATGCCATCGAGTCTACCCTCCAAAGCAGGGGAACTGATCTTGAACACATGAACACATGAAGCTGCCATCTATTGAAGCAGACCCTTGGTCCTTCAAAGTCAGTATTGTCCACTCAGACCGGCAGCGGCCCTCCTGGGTCTCAGCCTAGATGTCTTTCACATCACCTACTTTCACATCACATCTTGCTCGTTTGGAGATCAACTGTAATGGCGGGGGATCTCCAGAGGCCAACTGGAGGTTGGCAACCCGTCTACTGGCAACCCATCTACTGGAGATGCCGGGGATCGAACCTGGGACCTTCTGCCCGCAAAGCAGATGCTCTTCCACTGAGCCGCAGCCCCTCCAGGACCAGACTGACTGTGGTAGACCATGAATCTCACTCAGTATAAGGCAGTTGCACGGAGCTATGTTTGCTTACTCTGAAGTAGGAAAAGGTGGCTTTGTTCCACCGTCACCGGGTTGTTCAGTCGACAGCTTGTGGAGGCGTATAGCCTTCTAATGGGAAGTAGTAATCTTCTATCCTTTGCATTTATTGTTACGGTCATTGGCCAGCATGTAATCTATCAATATTCATTCCAATTAATTTATCCCATAATAGATCTCTTGGTATGGAATTGAAGGCACCCTTTCGATCCAAGAAGGCTGTATATAGCTTAGAGTTGGTTTTCCTAGAGTATTTGTTAACTAGGTGTGACAGATCAATGCAGTGGTCTAATGTAGTTTTCCCCTGGCAAAAGCCTACTTGTCCTGGGCCTAATATCCTATATTTGGATATCCAAGCTAGACGTTTGCCCAGTAGGTGTTTGGCATATAACTTCCCTACTATGGATAAAAGACTTATTGGTCTAAAGTTGGATGGAGTTGTACGGTCTCCCTTTTTATGAACAGGTACCAAAATCGCACTGGGACCAGAAAATCCCAGGTTCAATCCCTGGCATCTCCAGTTAAAGGGACCAGGCAAGTAGGTGATGGGAAAGACCTCCGCCTGAGACCCTGGAGAGCCGCTGCCGGTCTGAGTAGACAGTACTGACTTTGATGGACCAAGGGTCTGATTCAGTAGAAGGCAGCATCATTATGTGTTCATGTGTTCGATGGTTTGGGGGACGGGTAGAGCATCTGCTTGGCATGCAGAAGGTCCCAGGTTCAATCCCCGGCATCTCCAGTTAAAGGGACCAGGCAAGTAGGTGATGGGAAAGACCTCTGCCTGAGACCCTGGAGAGCCGCTGCCGGTCTGAGTAGACAATACTGACCTTGACGGACCAAAGGTCTGATTCAATAGAAGGCAGCTTCATGTGTTCATGTGTTCTTCATGTGTTCATGTGTGTATCCACCCATGTAAACAATTGGGCCAGTAGAGGGGCAACCAGTTCGGGTCCGATTTGAGGACTTCTGGGCCCAGCACGTCTAGGTCAGGTGCTTTCTTCAGTTTTAAATGGCCAATTAGCATTTTTATTTCCTCAGTTGTGACAGGTAGCCACTCGGGTACATTGGCGGGAAAGGGTGGCACCAGCTCATTCCCTCCCAGCCCTTCCTCGTGGAAAATTCTTGCGAAATATTGGTACCAATTATTGGGGGAGATGTATGGCATAGGATCCTTTTAACTAGAGATGCCGGGGATTGAGGCTTTTAATAAGAGGCTAGATAGCCACCTGTCAGCAATGCTGATTCTGGGACCTTAGGCAGACGATTAGAGGGAGGGCATCTTGGCCAGCTTCTGGGCATGGAGTAGGGGCCACTGGGGGTGTGGGGGGGAGGTAGTTGTGAATTTCCGGCATTGTGCAGGGGGTTGGACTAGATGACCCTGGTGGTCCCTTCCAACACTATGATTCCAGGAGGGTTGTTCAGTCTCTCCGATAGTTGCATAGACTAGAGCAGATTCTTTGCTGCAGCACGGCGTTATTCCCAGCATCTCTCAAGCCCGCCGGTTGAATTGTGATGCTGGTATCGTCCCTGGCCCCAGTCGACTCGAACCTAGAGAGGCGATGTTTATTCCACCCAGGTTTTCGATTGTGTCTTGGTAGCAGCGAGATTAAGGGGGAAATCAATCCCGGCGCTTCCTCGCCTGCCTACGCTCGCTTAGCTTTATTAAAACACCTTGTTTTTGCAAGGGGGCGTTCAAGCCGGCTGGGTTTCTTTGGTACGATTTTGGGAGGATGACGCCTTTATTTTCTGAAATCAGAAACGAAGAGGTAACGAAGTGGCTCCTAGATATTGAGCAAACTTGGCCGAGCAGTGATTTATTTTTAAAAAAAACAAAAATCTCACTTTCAAATTGGGTCGGTGACCTTGGCGGTGAAGAGGCCGATAATTGGCCAAGTTGACTTGCCGGGTTGGCGTTCAGCTATCTGGTTAAAGAGGGGGGGAACCTCTCCCCACACACACACACACACAATACATCAGAAATTGTCCTTGATAAATGGACTGGCTGATCGTACCTTGTTTTGTCTCAATCAAGGTTCCTTTTCTTAGCCGAACCCTGGGCTCAGAACAACCACCGCTTGCTCCTGGCTCGACCATTTCTCCGGTCCTGCCTGCCCATTTCCTTCTTGCCATGCTTTATGGCAGCAACTTCCTCTTCTGATGCCCTCTCTGCCCAGTGCCAGCCTTATAGTCTTCATGCCAGTGTGGTGCGGTGCTTAAGAGCGGTGGTTTGGAGCAGTGGACTCTGATCTGCAGAACCGGGTTTGATGCCCCACTTCTCCCCGTGAACGGCGGAGGCTAATTTGGTGAACCGGGTTGGTTTCCCCACTCCTACACGTGAAGCCAGCTGGGTGACCTTGGGCTAGTCACAGCTCTCTTGGAGCTCTCTCAGCCCCACCTCCCTCACAGGGTGTCTATTGTGGGGAAGGGAAGGGAAGTAAATTGTAAGCCGGTTTGATTCTTAGGTGGTAGAGAAAGTCGGCATATAAAAACCAACTCTTCTTCTTTTCCTCCTCTTCCTTCTCCTCCTCCTCCAGCTCTTCTTCTCCTTCTCCTCCTCCTCCTCCTCCTCCTTCCTCCTCCTCCTCCTTCTTCTTTTTCTTCTTCTTCTTCTTCTTCTTCTTCTTCTTCTTCTTCTCCTCCTCCTCCTTCTCCTTCTCTTCCTTTTTTTCCTCCTCCTCCAACTCTTCTTCTCCTTCTCATCCTCCTTCCTCCTCCTTTTTCTTTTCCTCCTCCTCCTCCTCCTCCTCCTTCTCTTCCTTCTCCTTCTCTTCCTTCTCTTCCTTCTCTTCCTTCTCCTCCTTCTCCTTCTCCTTCTCCTTCTCCTTCTCCTTCTCCTTCTCCTCCTCCTCCTCCTCCTCCTCCTCCTCCTCCTCCTCCTCCTTCTCCTTCTCCTCCTCCTCCTCCTCCTCCTCCTCCTCCTCCTCCTCCTCCTCCTTCCCTATGTACATGCCTCCGTTGCTAATCTGACACCTCTCTTCCCTCTCTATTATCGTCTCTCCAAGCACCCCCCCGAGCCTTCTTTAAGTGTCACAAGTCCGGGAGACACTATCTCCTATTTCTATATGCCTCTGTAGCTTGATGAAGTTCCCGGCGCATTGAGAAATAATCATTTTTTTTCTGCCTAAGTGTATACAAAAAGTTTTGGCTGGTCCTGCCACGACCCTGACCCCGCTATTATGATTGTCCTCAGCCTACGCACCCCGGCCAGATGTTACAAATGAGGAGCTCCCGTTGACTTCAAAACATTGGCTTTCCGTTAATGAGAGAATGGGAGTTATCACGATGCTGCCGTGCGCATTAGAAGCGTTCTGAGGCTTAATTGGGTGCTGTGGGAGGCTGGAGGATGGCGGGGTCAGCTCGACGACTGCCGAGGGGTCTCTCTGGGGCTGCCGGCGGTTCTCCCGCGGGTCAGCTTGGATAATCGGGGAGGGGGGGACGGCAGATCCTCTTCGCGCAGCACGGAGCGGACAGGCTGGGCCTCGGTTTCCCTGCCCCGCGTCAGACGTAAACACAATTGCAGGCTGGGATGCCGATCGCGGGAAGGCTCCCGGCAGCTCCCCGTGATGCCCGCCAGTGTCGGGGACACCGGCGAGAGGAATTGGGGGGAAAGGAAAGGCCGGGCATGGAGGCAATACGGCTGCTCTAGCGTTCTTCAAAATTTTGTGGTAAACCCTCGGCGTTTTGCTAGAGTGGTCCACGAACATGCAGCGACGTCACTTCCGGACGCATGGGGGGTGACATCAGCCCATTGCCGGCGATTACGTTACAGTTCCGGCCAGGGTCCCCAAGCTGCCCTGTGAGTCTCCTACCAGTTCATAGAATCATAGAGTTGGAAGGGACCATCAAGGTCATCTAGTCCACCCCCCTGCACAATGCAGGAAATTCACAGCTACCTCTCCCCCACCCCACGCACACCCCCAGTGACCCCTACTCCATGCCCAGAAGATGGCCAAGATGCCCTCCCTCTCATGATCTGCTTACCGTCATAGAATCAGCATTGCTGACAGCTGGCCATCTAGCCTCTGCTTCAAAACCTCCCAGGAAGGAGAGCTCAGTTGCCAGGCCTGGTCATCCTCATCACGTGTGTGCTGAAGGTTCTGCTCAGTTGCCGCTCGTGTGGTGCCCAGCGGGGTTCAGGCCCATGGTGCCATGGAGAAGGAGCCTCAGCCTTTCCCTCTTGTAGTCTGCGAGAAGGTCCTTCTGCTCAGTGCTGATTTCTGGCCTTTAGAGCTACCTCTGATCAAATGTGGGTGGAGAATTTGCTTCCAGGCCACCCCGCCGATTTGCACGCCTCGGCTCGGAATGTAGCCGTAATTCCGTTTTTAAATTGTGGAACTCCCTGCCTCAGGATGTGGTGATGGCTGCCAACTTAGCAGGCTTGAAGAGGGGAGTGGACATGTTCATGGAGGAGAGGGCTATCCATGGCTACTAGTCAAAATGGATACCAGTCATGATGCAGACCTGTTCTCTCCAGGATCAGAGGAGCATGCAAAATATATGAGGTGCTGTAGGACACAGGCAGGATAAATGCTGCTGCAGCCGTCTTACTTTTGGGCTTCCTAGAGGCACCTGGTTGGCCACGGTGTGAACAGACTGCTGGAATTGATGGGCCTGGGTCTGATCCAGCAGGGCTCTTGTTATGTTCTTATATCCCTCTTCTCGCTCGCCTGCTACCGCTCTGGCGTCTGCGTGGGACTGGTGCCTCCCGTAGCGTTTAATGAGCACCTTTCTGTTCCCCCTCCACTTCTGAGCTTTGCATTCGAGTCACACTCCTTGTTTTGTTTGGGCACCTTTGCCATCCACCATCAGACGCGGTTCCAGGGTGCGCACAGCCGGGTTTCTCTGAACTTGCCGCCTCTCCCGCTGCATATTGGATCGAGTGGGGCGAAGCCAGGCCCGTAATTGCAATGTTTGTTTGGGAACAGGAGTGACATGTTTTTCTCTCCAGATCTTGAGACCTTGATTTTTTGGGGTGTGTGTGTGTTGCGTTGCGCTGTGATTAGCTTTTGCAGCGTGGCGGTTTTGTGTTTTGCTTCCTGCTTTGAAGCGAACCACTTGCTGTTCACCTCTAGTTTGGAGACGGGGTTTGTTAAAAGGTGTTTGTTAAAAGACCTTTCCGCGGGGCGTTAAGGATGTTGTTATGGAGACCCTGGAGAGTTTTAATGAATTTTTGCCAGGAATTGCATGCATTAGATTTACGAAAGGCTTTCTCTCCCACCCCCCACCCCGTTCTGCCGACGTTTGTTTAGGCTGCTTAAATGGGTTTCTGTGTCATCCCCTGAGATTATCCTTCAAGCTTCTCTAGGTTTAACATGATTTTATGATAAGTGCTAGGAGCTATAACCAGAAGCTGTTTTTGTGCGTTAAAACAAGCCCTAGTTGCTAGCTTTGCTCTGGAGTTCACATTCCTGTCCTCGCCCAACTTTGCACAGATGCTTTCCACACGACAGAATCCCCAATTGTTTGACAAGTTTGGGCTTCCTAAACCAGATGGCTTTATTGAATGAGATTTTCTTGAATGATTTCTTCACACTGTGGCCAACCGGGTGGCTCTAGGAAGCCCACAAGCAAGACGGCTGCAGCAGCATTTATCCTGCCTGTGCTCCACAGCACCTAATATACTAGGCATGCCCCTCTGATCCTGGAGAGAATAGATGTTCATCATGACTAGTATCCATTCTGACTAGTAGCCATGGATAGCCCTCTTCTCCATGAACATGTCCACTTCCCTCTTCAAGACTTCCGAGTTGCCCGGCATCCCCACATCATGGGGCAGGGAGAAAAGCCCTGCTGGATCAGACCGAGGCCCATCGAGTCCATCGGTCTGTTTCACACAGTGGCCAACCAGGTGCCTCTAGGAGGCCCACAAAGAAGACGACTGCAGCAGCATTATTCCTGCCTGTGTTCCACAGCACCTAATATAATTGGCATGCTACTCTGATCCTGGAGAGATCATCATGACCAGTACCCATTTTTACTAGTGGGATAGGTAGGCATCATGACTAGTGTTCATTTGGACTAGTACCATGGATAGTTCCATAAGACTTAAGAAGGGCCCTGCTGGATCAGACCGAGGCCCATCAAGCCCAGCAGTCGGTTCACACAGTGGCCAACCACTGTGGGAAACCCGCAAGCAAGACGACCGCAGTAGCCATGGATAGCCCTCTCCTCCATGTTCATTCCACTCCCCTCTTCAAGCCTTCCAAGTTGGCAGCCATCACCACATCCTGGGGCAGGGAGTTCCACAATTGAACTATGCCAAGAACGATTCTGAGGCTGCTTTTCAAAGACTTCTTCCCTCTTATAATTCTCTTAGAATGTAAAAAAAAATTCTCTTCGAATGTAAGAGTGCATTTACTATTATGTGGAAATGTGATATCAGGAGGTAACAGTGTTCTGTTATCCTATTGGCCCTACCCTGAAAACCTTCAGATCCAAAATTTTTCGAGACACGATCCATTATTGGAGAACTTTTCGATATTGGGTTTTCCCCGAGTGGTGTTAGCATATTTCATTTAAAATATTTTAAACCTTTTTCTCCCACTCAGCTTGGCAGGACGGACCGTGTGCCTGACTCTGGAGAGATCTGATAATTGAACCCATCTCTTAGCTTCTACGTTACATTAACTCTGCGTTTTCAGCCCGTGACTCCTTCCGCGTTTCCTTTTGTCGGTCGTTTTCTCGAACTCTCTGTTTTGTCTTTTTATCTTGTAGGTTCAGCTGTCTCAGGCATTGGAAGAAGCCGGGAATCAGAAGAAAAGAGCAGACACAGTGAGTTATTTGGGGGGGGGGTTTAAAATTAATTCCTTGGCAATCGATGGCAGCTTGAAACGTCTTTGGGCCGCCGCCGCCGTCCCAAATTTCGCCGGCGGAAAGCTTTTCACAGTGGAACGCGTTGAAAAGGTGCCTTTACTTTGCCTTGCTCCGAGCTCCTTTTGGTGTGAAATGCTTCCTGGTCTGTGGGATCCGGCGTGGCGTGGTGGTCAACGGCGATGGTTTGGAGTAGCGGACTCTGATCTGGAGAACCGGGTTTGATTCCCCACTCCTCCACATGAGTGGCGGAGGCTAATCTGGTGAACCGGGATGGTTTCCCCACTCCTCCACATGAAGCCAGCTGGGCGACCTTGGGCTAGTCACAGCCCTCTCTGAACTCTCTCAGCCTCACCTACCTCACAGGGTGTCTGTTGTGGGGAAGGGAAGGTGATTGTAAGCCAGTTTGATTCTTCCTTAAGTGGTAGAGAAAGTCAGCATATAAAAACCAACTCTCCTCCTCCTTCTTGTTCTCCTCCTCTTCTTGTTCTCCTCCTCCTCTTCTTTTGCCTCTTCTTCTTTTTCTGCCTCTTCTTCTTTTTCTTCTTCTGCCTCTTCTTCCTCTTTTTCTTCTTCCTCTTCTTCCTCTTCTTCTTCATTTCCTTCTACAGTGGGGCATTCTTTCCAAAACGCACGTGGAGACTCATCATTCTCACACGTGGCGACGCATCATCCTCGCCTCTAGAAAAAGCATAGACAATATTTTGCACGTTTGCTGCCGTTTGTCTCGCAGTCCGCTGGGGGGCTCCAGGCATTTGCCGTGTTGCGGCCTCCCACCTGCGTCGAAACCCCCCCCTCCCCTTCCCGATTTGCTTCACCAGTTCTGCGCTTCACCCAAATTGGCCTTTTCCTGGAGACTCGTTTGAGGTTGAAGCTTTAGCACTTATTCCTCTGATGTGGATACCTTGTGACTGTCTCTCCCCCTCCTTCCACCTCCCCCCCCCAAAAAAACCCCCCTGTTTTCAACACCATTATTTCTCGGCGATCGAGTCCTTGTTAGGTTGACGCTAAGCCGCTGTGGCTGGAAAAGGTATGAAAATGCTCCTCCTTGCCCTCAGTTCTGACAAACGTTGATATTGCTTTTCACTAGTCTCTCCTCTGTGTGGGCTTAAACACAGCGGCTGACGGAAGAATGGCAAACACACACACACACAAAGCCAAACCTGTCAGGCTCTATCACATGGCTGGCTAGACCTTTCGGTTGCTTTTTTATTGGGGGGTGGGGGAGAGAAACTATTCTGAAAATGGCATCCTTGCTCCTGCCCTCTAAAATGTAGCTTTCGTTGGCTTCCGGAGCGTGCGAGCTAGGGACATGTGTCAAGGCTGCAGTCAGACGGGCCTAATTTCAGAAGCAGGGAACCTGGGGGCTTGCATCTATAAAAACAAATCACTGGGTTCTAGATCAGGTCAAGCCTGAACTGACCCTAGAAGCTAAAGTGACTTAACTGAGGCTGTCGTGCTTCGGTCATGTTATGAGAAGACGAGAGTCACTGGAAGAGTCAATCGTGCTAGGAAAAGTGGAAGGCGGCAGGAAAAGAGGAAGACCCAACGAGAGATGGATGGACTCAATAAAGGAATGCACAGCCCTCAGTTTGCAAGACCTGAGCAAGGCTGTCAAAGATAGGACATTTTGGAGGACATTGATTCATGTGGTTGCCATGAGTTGGAAGCAACTTGGCAGCACTTAACACAAATAACATCTATTCTTCTGCATAGACTCCTAAAAGTACATTGCTGGAAGTGTTCTGGTACCAGTGCTTATAGACCAGTCTTATTAAGGGGAAGGGCCGTGGCTCAGTGGTTGAATATCTGCTTGGCATGCAGAAGGTCCCAGGTTCAATCCCTGGAACCTCTAGTTAAAAGGACCAGGTGGTAGGTGATGGGAAAGCCCTCTGCCTGAGACCCTGGCAAGCCGCTGCCTGTCTGAGTAGGCAATACTGACCTCAATGGGCCAAGGGTCTAATTCAGTAAAAGGCAAAAGGAAGGGGCTCAGTGGTAGAGCATCTGCTTGTCACACAGAAGGTACCAGGTTCAATCCCTGGCACCTCCAATTAAAAGGATTGGGGTGATGTGAAGGACCTCTTCCTGAGACCTTGGAGAGAAATAAGGCAGAGCTTGATAGACCAGTGCTCCAACTCAGTAGAAGGTAGCTTCATTTAAGGAGGGGCCATGGTTCAGAGGTAGAATATTTGCAGAAGGTCCCAGGTCCAATCCCCGGCATCTCCAGTTCAAAGGATCAGGTGGGAGGTGATGTGAAAGACCTCTGCCCGAGACCCTGGAGAGCTGTTGCCAGTCTGAGTAGACGGTACTAAGCCTGATGGACCAAAGATCTGATTCAATTTAAGGCAACTTCCTGTGATGTCACCTTCCGGGCTTTTCTGCGCAGGTAATAGGGTCTGGGTTGGAGGGTTGGGGACTGTGGACTGCATTCTTATAGTGAATCAGACCATCAGTCCATCAAGGCCAATACCATCAGATTGGCATCGGCTCTCCAGGGTTTTAGGTAGGGGCCTTTCACATCATCCACTGCCTGATCCTTTAACTGGAGATGCCGGGAATCGAACCTGGGACCTTCTGCACGCCGAGCAGACGCTCTGCCACTGGGCCATGGCTCGGTCCTTTTTTTAATAATCTGGGATCCTTCACCATGGGGAAGGGCCGTGGCTCAGTGATAGAGCGTCTGCTTGGCATGCAGAAGGTCCCAGGTTCAATCCCCGGCATCTCCAGTTAAAGGGACTGGGAAAGTAGGTGATGTGAAAGGCCTCTACCTGAGACCCTGGAGAGCCGCTGCCGGTCTGAGTAGACAATACTGACTTTGATGGACCGAGGGTCTGATTCATTATAAGGCAGTTTCTGGGCAGACAATACTGACTTTGATGGACCAAGGGTCTGATTCAGTATAAAGCAGCTTCATGTGTTCATGGCTTTACTTATGTTCTGGGGAAGGGCCCTGGCTCAGTGGTAGAGCATCTGCTTGGCATGCAGAAGGTCCCAGGTTCAATCCCTGGCATCTCCAGTTAAAGGGACTAGGCAAGTAGGTGATGTGAAAGACCCCTGCCTGAGACCCTGGAGAGCCGCTGCCGGTCTGAGTAGACAATAACTGACTTTGACGGACCTTGATGGTCTGATTCAGCATAAGGCAGCTTCATGTGTACCTAGAATTGTCCTTGGTATGCCAATAAAGGTACTGAAACTGGAAACTGAAACTGAACGTGTACCTAGAGGCACCATGTTCTCTTTGCATGCGCAAATCTCGGTGCCGCGCACGACCAAGCGGCGAGCGGCGTCACGTTCCCTCGGTCCGGAATTACTGTATCAAAGGGTAATAGACCTGCTAAACTAACTGCCACCATGTATCCCAACACATGATTCAATTACTTGTCTGCAGAAAGTCAGTCTGCTGGGGGGTGGCGGCGGCGGGTGGGGGGGAGAAAGGAAACGAACTTTAAACAGCCGCCGCTAATTGCAGTTGACAAGACAAAGGCAGCTTGACTTTCCAGTATTAATTAGCGAGCCCATACTAATTAGCTTGTGTAAGCACAATTCATGCCTCTTTTCCCGAAATGCAATTAATACCGCAACCGAAAGACTGTCTCTCCGCTTCTTTGCCATGCCATTAGCATACTTCACCCGAATTAAACGCGGACGGCCGTGGCGGGAGGAATGCGTTTGGGATTGCAGCCGGGCGGCCACGCCTCTCCATATTGCACACCCCGATCGCGGGGTCGGAGCCCTCGAATTTGTTTTTCTGGCGTAAGAGGGATTAACCTCCTTCCCGGGGCTGGGCTATTATAATGAGACGGCGCTTCGACCTCTCCTTTTCCGCTCTTGCATTTGCTTTGCGGGTGCATTTTCCCGCGGTGCGGCGTTGTCTACCTGCCCAAGTATATTGGTTTATTCGAGAGGGGAGGTCACCTTAAATTTTTCTCAAAAATTGGTAACACAATGAGGGCCAAGCGACTCCTTTGCCCTTGCCCTGGGAAGGACCCGTGAATCTTGATTGGTGTCAAAGAAATAGAAGGAAAATTGCTGGCCTTTGTGAAGAGACGCCTTTTGTATTTTTTGCTTGCTCACAGGAACCAGGGTGCCGCTGAAGCCGAAGGCACCCTATGTATCTGGCTGCCCACCTGCATTGAGCAGAGACGCTGTGAGAAACGGCTTTTAAAATTGTATCCTGATACATGTAATAAGTCTGTAAGGGCTGTCTTGGGTTGCACCCAGCAGGGGTCGGAGACATGGGGGCGTGACATCAGCGATGTTGCCAAATCTCTTCCGGGTACAGCCCAACAAGGGACAGCGGGTAGCTCTAGGAGTCATTGGAAGCCAGCGTGGTGTAGTGGTTAAGAGCGGTAGTTGGGTGCGGTGGACGCTGATCTGGGGAACCAAACTCCTCCACACTAATCTGGTGAACTGGATTTGTTTCCCCCCCCCACTCCTACACACGGCCAGCTGGGTGACCTTGGGCTAGTCACCACTCTCTGAGCCCCATCGACCTCACAGGGTGTCTGTTGTGGGGAGGGGAAGGGAAGGGGATTGTAAGCCGGTTTGAGTCTCCCTTAAGTGGCAGAGAAAGTCGGCATATAAAAACCAACTTCTCCTCCTCCTCCTCCTCCTCCTTCTTTTTCTCCTTCTCCTTCTCCTTCTCCTTCTCCTCCTCCTCCTCCTCCTCCTCCTCCTTCTCCTTCTCCTTCTCCTTCTCCTTCTCCTCCTCCTCCTCCTCCTTTTTCTCCTTCTCCTTCTCCTTCTCCTCCTCCTTCTCCTCCTCCTCCTTCTTCTTTTTCTCCTCCTTCTCCTTCTCTTTCTCCTTCTCCTTCTCCTTCTCCTCCTCCTCCTCCTCCTCCTCCTCCTCCTCCTCCTCCTCCTCCTTCTTCTATTTTTGGTGGTTCCTAGGGCCACCCTTTGTCACTTCCAGGTTTACTGGCTCCCATTGCAACAGATAAAAAACCGACAACGTAGACCTGGTTTACCAGAAGACAAAGCAAGGCAATCTAGGAGCCATGAGCAGCGATTCCACTTCCAAACTTGGCCGACAGATGAAAAGATTGAAATGAAATATTTCTCTTAAAACCACAATGCAGGCAGGAGCGATGCGCCGGTGTGTCTGCTCAGGACGCCATCTTCTCTGAAGCCATATTGGATAATATAACGATGGGAATCCCGTCACTCCACTGTTTGAAGCCTGCCACCAGCCTAAGGTTGGATCCACGCCATTCTGCAGAACACAGATTAAGAGATGTACGGAATACAGATTATTATTACAGATTTGGATATAGGTGACTGAGCGTCAGATATTAAAACAAGCCAGGACGAGCGATGGCCGAAGCGAGAGCTTCCAGAAACAGAAGTTTAGTTCAGGCGTTCGCCGACGGAATCAGCCTGTAAATATGTGTTCCTAGTTCCTGCATTTTCAGCAATAAGGGAAGATCGGGATACCAGCAGCGACGGACTCTTACTTGGGCATGATGACGGATTCAGCTATTAAAGTCTGAAGACTGCAAGAAGGCCATGAGCTTTTTTTATCGGGTGAGATTTAACCCAACGTCGGCAAGCCCCCACTTAGGATCTGCGAGAGCTGATGAGAAGGAATAGGGCCCAGTTGTCGAAGTGAGATTGTTCTGCCCTGTAAATTACGACATCGTAATGCGGAGTGTGGATTGGGAGGAGGAGAACGGAGCAATTCAGAATGGAAGCCGCATTCAGTCCAGCCCCAGGAAATTAACGTTTATTGTAAGATATTTGAATCATCGTGTTCGAAATCGAGGAAAACATGAAAACAAGCCCCCCACAGTCGCTTCTCTTGGCATTCCCATTGCATCTTTTAAAATGTTTGAAATAGCTTTGTTTCTCGTTTGCTACAGTTCACTTAAAATAAAATAAAAACCCACCTTTGGAGTTATTTATATATCTTTCCACCTCTCTCGTTGAGACTCGAATTAGATTTCAGAGTGCGAAAGAGACAATATGTAAAAGAGGGTATTGAACCCGCAATGGGCGACGCCATCGAACTAAATTATCCCAAATTAAAGGAACGGTGAAATAGACCCTTGAGAGCCACTGCCAGTCTGAGTAGGCAGTATTGACCTTGACGGGACCAAGGGTCTGATTCAGTATAAGGCAAAGGAAAGGAGCTGAGTGGTAGAGCATCTGCTTGGCATGCAGAAGGTCCCAGGTTCAATCCCCTGCATCTCCAGTTAAAAGGACCAGGCAGCAGGCGATGTGAAAGACCTCGGCCTGAGACCCTAGAGAGC
The DNA here is from genome assembly GCF_029931775.1 of Euleptes europaea. Taxonomy (NCBI): domain Eukaryota; kingdom Metazoa; phylum Chordata; class Lepidosauria; order Squamata; family Sphaerodactylidae; genus Euleptes; species Euleptes europaea. The sequence goes on from NC_079332.1 coordinate 13,291,023, forward strand.
CACCACCAGTCGGAGTAGACAATACTGAGGGGTTGATGGTCTGATGCAATGTCAGGAAACACTTGTCAGGGATGCTCTAGGCCAGTGGTTCCCAAACTTTCCGGGCCACCGCCCCCTTGGTTCCACAAACTCAACCCCAGCGCCCTCCTATAAAAAGCATGATTCAAAATAGGGGTTTGCATGACTCACTAAAGAAGATAATAACAACAACATTTCAAAACTGCAACAATTAATTGCACATCTATTCAAAATCAAATTAAAACTTGTTACTTGAAATGTATTCAGCAAAACTGATGAACTTGATCCAGTGGTACCAGCTCCTCAAAATCTGGAAAAATTCTGATAGTTTCCACCAAATTTGCCAGCAGGGTGCCATAGCTCGATCTATTGTAAATTAGTGAACAACACAGCTGAAGGGGGCAACCTCTAGCACCCCCCTGCTGCCCTCTCACCTCTTAGTGCCCCCCTAGGTAATCCTACCGCCCCCCTGAGGGTGGTACTGCCCACTTTGGGAACCACTGCTCTAGGCTGATCCTGCAGGGGGTTGGACTAGATGGCCTCTATGTCCCCTTCCAACTCTATGATTCTATGATCGTATAATTCTATTATTCTATGAAGTTTCAGGTGTGTCCCCGTGTGCCTTCTATGGAGCGTCTCTGCCGATCTGTCTGTCCTTTCCCTCTTCCTTTCGGAGATCCGGTAATCTCCTGGGAGCAGACCTCGCACCTATTTGTCTCCCCTCCCGCTGAAGTCAAGTTAAAATGAATGGTCCCTAGAAGAATTCCCCTCTGGTGGCTCCGGCGCATCTGCTTCCTGTTCCCTCGTCGGAAATTGATGGTTCCATTTAGAAGTCCCTGGGCAAAGCGGGAGCCATCTGTTACGTATTAGCCGAGGTGAAACGTGTACAGATGCGAAGCCACTGGGACCTCGCGGAAGGGAACGTTGATGAAACGGACGGGGGATCTAAGAGCAAGCAGCAATATGGCATTTCCAGGCAATGCTTAGGTTTGGCCTAGGGAGAGCCAGTGTGGTGTAGTGGTTAAGAGCGGTAGTTTGGAGCTATGGAGTCTGATCTGGAGAACCGGGTTGGATTCCCCGCTCCTCCACATGAGCGGCGGAGGCTAATCTGGTGGACTGGATTTGTTTCCCCATCCCTACCCACGAAGCCAGCTGGGTGACCTTGGGCCAGTCACACTCTCTCAGCCCCACCCACCTTACAGGTGTCTGTTGTGGGGAGGGGAAGGGAAGGTGATTGTAATCCGGTTTGAGTCTCCCTTAAGTAGTAGAGAAAGTCAGCATATAAAAACCAATTCATCCTCCTCCTCCTCTTCTTCTTCTTCTTCTCCTTCTTCTCCTTCTCCTTCTTCTCCTCCGCCGCCACCAGGTGAAAAGATTGAAATAAAATATTTATCTTTAAACCAAAATGCAAGTTACAGCTCTCTTAGAGCACTCTCAGCCTCACCTACCTCACAGGGTGTCTGTTGTGGGGAGGGGAAAGGAAGGTGATTGTAAGCCAGTTTTAGTCTCCCTTAAGTGGTAGAGAAAGTCGGCATATCAAAACCAACTCTTCTTCTTGTCGGTTAAGGACTTGGCCCCATCAGACCTAGAAGAGCAAAACTCTCCGTGCCCTCCTCTGCATCCTACGTTAAGACGTAGGATTTTGAAACCAATAGATCATGAAATGGAAATTCAGAGCCAGCGTGGTGTAGTGGTTAGAGCGGGGTGCGTGTGTGTTGAACTCAATTGTTACGAGGGCCAGATATGACATAAATATCACTTTCGCTGGGCCATACCTCGCCAGCCCAGATTAGTGTCTGCCGCTCTTGTGGAGGAGTGGGGAATCAAACCGGGTTCTCCAGAGTAGAGTCCACCGCTCCAAACCACCGCTCTTAACCACTGCACCACGCTGGCTCTCCTCTGTAGGTCTCTGGTGTAGGGGTGTGTGTTGAAATAGACAGAGAATTGTGGCTGTCGGTTTTGCGGGGACTTCCCCTTGTCGTTCTTCACATGCAGCGATGGGTTTCTCCTTCCCAAGACAGCCTGGTTTACACGCGTTTAAATATTTATGGGTCTTAAAGAGCTCCCTGAATTGTGGTGAAACTTGTTAGTTCGGGGGCAAGCCTCCCTCCTCGACGTCTCCTGCTCCCTCGCTGCGACTTGCTTCTGATTTATCTCTGCCCGCTTAAACAAAAAAAATAAAATAATAATAATGAAATGAAAGAAAGCCTGCTCTTTCCCAGCGTGGCTTTTAAAGAAAAAAACGTTTTATCAGCCCGTTGTTAAATAAGCCCTTTAAACATTTAATAATGGGTTCAGCCGCTTGCATTTTCCTTTTAAAAAACCCAAAGCAACCACCAACAAAAAGATCCTGTCAAAGTTGACGGATTGGGCGCCTTCGTGTTCCGCCTAAATGTGCTGGGCTCAGCGGTTTATTTCCATTGCGTGTAGATGGCGGGTGCGCGCTCCGGCAGTAGCGCTCGGTGTGCGCATGCGGCATGCAACCCCGTCTTCTTTGGAGATGAAATGAGGTGCCCAAGGGGTCCCGGTTGAGCGTTTTCGGAAAGGTGAGATCGAAACCCCCTCATTAATGCTGGCTGTAATGGATCTGTCCTGCCGGGTCTGGGCGGGAGGGCGGCCCGTGGGTTCTTTGCAAAGAGCTACGAATTAGCCTAGCATTTCTGCTCTCCCTTCGCCGCCAACCAACGAGGGGGCCTTTGAAGAAGAAGCGCTGGGTTTTTATATGCTGACTTCCTCTACCGCTTAACGAAGCATCAAACCAGCTTACAATCCCCTTCCCCTCCCCGCAACGGACACCCTGCGAGGTAGGCGAGGCTGAGAGAGCTCTAAGAGAGCTGTGACTAGCCCACGGTCGCCCAGCTTGGCTGCATGTGGAGGAGTGGGGAAACCAATCCGGGTTACCAGATTAGCGTCCGCCACTCATGTGGAGGAGTGGGGAATCGAACCCGGTTCTCCGGATTAGAGGAGTCCACCGCTCCAAGCCACCGCTCTTAACCACTGCACTGCACTTTGGCAACCTGACCCCCTTTTCCTCCGTAAGGACGAGAACAACAGCAATAATGCAGATGATTATTATAATACTGCTGTTAACAATAGCGAGAAGATGATATGCGCAAAGAAGACGACTTGTTTTTTATATGCTGACTTTCTCTACCACTTAAGGGAGACTCAAACCGGCTTACAATCGTCTTCCCTTCCTCTCCCCACAGCAGACACCTTGTGAGGTAGGTGAGGCTAAGAGAGATCTGAGAGAACTGTGTCTAGCCCAAGGTCACCCAGCTGGCTTTGTGTGGAGGAGTGGGGAAACAAATCCAGTTCACCAGATCAGCCTCCGTCGCTCATGTGGAGGAGTGGGGGAATCGAACCCGGTTCTCCAGATCAGAGTCCACCGCTCCAAACCACCGCTCTTAACCGCGACACCGCTCTGGCTTTGGACGCAGGAAGCACGTGCATGAAACGGTCTGCTTGGCGTAGCGGTTTGGGGCGGGGGTTCCCAGCCTTTGAAATTCTGAGACGGGGGAAGGACAGTCACAAAACCGCCGCCGCAGGAGGTGGGGGCGATCAAAAAATGTCAGGGAGGGAAGTTATATATAACTTTAATAGTAACTTGTCAACATTTCAGGCAGAAGCTGTTTAGTAGAATCAGAAGCCCTGCTGGATAAAAGCCCCAGCTAGCTTCATTCATTTTCTAAAAGCACTTGGCAGGCATCAGAAAAAAAACAACAAAGACAAATAGAGGTGGTTTGCCATTGCCTGCCTCAGTGGAACAACCTTGGCCTTGCTTGGCGGTCTCCCACCCAAGTAGTCTCCAAGACTAACCTGGTTTATCTTCCAAGATCTGATGAGATCAGGCTAGCCTGGGCCATCCAAGTCAGGGCAGAGACAAACAGAGGTGGTTTTGCCGTTGCCTGCCTCTGCGTAGCAACCCTGGACTTCCTTGGAGGTCTCCCATCCAAGTACCAAACATGGTTGACCCTGCTTAGCTTTTGATATCTGATGAGATCGGGCTAGCCTGGGGCTATCCAGGTCAGAGCAAGAGACGGACAGAGGTGGTTTGCCGTGGCCTGCCTCTGTGTAGCAACCCTATACTTCCTTGGGGGTCTCCCAATCCAAGTACAAACCAGGGCCGACCTTGCTTAACTTCCAAGATCTGATGAGATCCAGCAAGCCTGGGCCATCCAGGTCAGGGCGATAACACAACCAGGCTGGTGTAATAGCTGTTTCAGGGCCCTGTGGCACAGAGTGGTAAGCTGCAGTCCAAGCTCTGCTCACGACCTGAGTTCGACCCCTATGGAAGTTGGTTTCAGGTCCCTGGCTCAAGGTTGACTCAGCCTTCCATCCTTCCGAGGTCTGTCAAATGAGTACCCAGCTTGCTGGGGGTAAAGGGAAGATGACTGGGGAAGGCACTGGCAAACCACCCCATCAACAAAGTCTGCCTAGGAAATGTCGGGATGTGACGTCACCCCATGGGTCAGGAATGACCCGATGCTTGCACAGAGGACCTTTACCTTTACCTTAATATCTTGTTTGCCCTGACTCTGGCTGGTTTGAAGGAACCCAAGGAGGGTTCCACGTTAGTATAAAGAGGGTTAAAGCTTCCTCGTCGCAGTTACATCTAATGTGTGTGTAGCCCAGATAGATATTTGGATACTGCCACCACCACCACCTCCCCGCCATGCCTGCTGACTTCAGCGTCTCTCCTACGCACCGCGGATTGTGTTTTCTTTCCCCTTCCGCCCCCTCCTGTTGCTTTGAAAAGAGAGCAATTTTTCAAGTTTATATCAAATGTCACTCCGTTTGGTTTCCAAGCACGCTGTCGGGGAGAGATGGTCCGGCTCTCGCCGTTTTCAATCTCCCGACGTTAATGCCCGGATTTATATTCTTTTCTCCCACTCGCGCGCCGAAATTAAGAGGCGTAATTACCAGCGGTGCCGACTGTAGGCCAACAGAGTGCCGTGGACGAGGAGGAACAGGAGAGGAGCTCCCTCCCTTTCTGCCAGATCCCCTTCCCTTCCTCGCCAAAGGGTCCTGGTGATTTACATCATTTACGAAAATCCTGCCCGCACCTTGCTTCTTGGCCGAGAGCTCCAGTTACAGTTGTGATGCCCAGCAAAAAGCCTGCAATCCGAGCGTTGGGTCTCAAGTTCATCCTCCTCCTCCTACCCCTTCTTCAAAACAGTTCCATAATAATAATCACAGTCATGATAATACTGTGCTCTATCTCAATAGCCCCTTCTCTGATCTCCCCTAGAACCATAGAATCATAGAGTTGGAGGGACCGTAGAGGCCATCTAGTCCAACCCCCTGCTCAATGCAGGATCAGCCTAGAGCAATGCAGGATCAGTGTTCATCCAGCCACTGCTTGGAGGCTGCCAGAGTGGGGGAGCTCACCACCTCCCGAGGCAGCTGATTCCACTGCTGAACTACTCTCACTATAAAAAACAACAACACTTTGTCGGGTGTCATCAGAGGTGTCTGCGAGTGACATGTTGCCCACGGATACCCCGTCAGGGACCCCTGGTATAAATATTCCCTTTGGTATAAATATTCCCTTTGGGGAATATTTATACCAGGGGTCCCTTTGGGGAATATTTAAGGAATATTCCCTTTGTAATATTCCAAATATTCCCTTTGGAATATTCAGTTATTGCCCTGCAGATTTAAACCAACAAAGAACAGCTCCACTCTTGCAGTCAAGCACATCTCTAAGGGCTCCCTTGAGTAACAGCGACCGGCGTTTAATGTCTTCCCTCTAGCGCTCGCCAGCCCATGAGTGACCCGCGCCCTCTCGTCCCAGCCTCAACCTCATTCCTTCCCCCCGTAAACGCACCGCGGCGAGCCACCGAAGTCCATTACTAACCCCTCGCCTCTTTTCCTCCAAAGGGAGCCAGCGGCAATTTATCTGCTCGCGTCGAGGAGGCAGGTGCCTGGACCGCTTCAAGGCTGAGGCCGCTTAGCCCATGATAAATAGGCTATTTGCCGGCTCTGTCTCTCTGGATGCCGTCCACGCCCGGAAGCCGAGCGCGGCCCGAAACTATAATAACAAACCTCATTGCAACCTTCAGCGGGCGCGGAAAGCCAGCCGCACATAACAAATGGCTTTTGGTGCTGCGGAGGTGGGATGGAATTGAAAGTTTCCCGCCAGGCCCCCCCTCCCGGCGCCTCGGAGTTGCGCGTCCCTGGCATTATCGAGAGCACCTGCTTTATCCGGTCCATCTGATGGGCTTGCCGCGCGGAAAGAGAGGCGCTCGGTAATCAGAAGATGGAGGCGAACGTTCTTTGGCGCGGATGATCTTTATCAGCCGGCCACTGCGCATGCATGTTTTTACAATTCAGACAGGCAAGAGCAAACATGCCATCAACCGACATTACTGCCCGGACCCTCTGCTGTTGAGCCTGAATTTGGGAACGAACCGGGGACTGGATTTGGGGGTAATGCACGCCGAACCTCCTGACTTTCTACTTTGCACCGGGCAAAGGTGGAGAGGGGCCTTTGGGATGTACCTAAGAACATAAAAAAGGCCCTGCTGGACCAGACCAAGGCCCATCAGATCCAGCGGTCTGTTCACACAGCGGCCAACCAGGTGCCTCTAGGAAGCCCACAAGTAAGACGACTGCAGCAGCACCATCCTGCCTGTGTTCCCCAGCACTTAATATAATGGGCACGCTTCTCTGATACTGGAGAGAATAGGTATGCATCATGACTAGTAGCCATCTCGACTAGTAGCCATGAATACCCCTCTCCTCCATGAACATGTCCACTCCCTTCTCAAAGTCTTCCAAGTTGGCAGCCATCACCACCTCCTGGGGCAGGGAGTTCCACAGTTGAACTCTGTGTTGTGTGAAGAAAGACATCCTTCTATCTGCTTGGACTCTCTCACCCTCCTGCTTCAGCAGATGACCCCGCGTGCTAGTATTATGCAAGAGGGAGAAAAGCTCCTCCCTGTCCACTCTCTCCACACCATGCATAATTTTATACACCTCTATCGTGTCTCCCCTTAACCGCCTCCTTTCCAAGCTAAACAGCCCCTAAGCGTTTCAACTGCTCCTCGCAGGCAGGAGTTCCTGCAAATGGGTAACAACACAGCTTTCGTGTTCCCTGACTCGCCTAAAACTCCAGCCAGGCTGCCGAAGCGTCATTTTGCACTCCCCGCTGCGGGTCGACACGGCTTTTGCCGCTGTCAACAAGTTTCCCCTTTTCCTATCCAGCTTGCCCCATTGAGCGTAGCCCCCCCCCCCCGAATGGTACCATCTGGCTGTACTTGGACGTGTTCCTCCGGTGTCGTCGAATTAGGGATGCTGCGCGTCGAGGCAACACAGTTGAAGGATACAGTATGCTAATGCCTTATCTCCCTGGTGCCGAAGACGAAGCCCTCCGGTGCGTGTGTTTTGGTATGAATCTCTAATTAGGGCAGTGCTTGGCTCATTCCCCCCCCCAAAAAAAAAGTGCCCAGAAAGCTCTGTGTTTTGCTGTGGATTTAAAAAAAACAAACCTAAAGAAATGGCAGATGGCAAAGCAAAACAGAGGAAGAAGTAGTAGCAGTACAAGCTGTAACAGAAGTAGAAGTAGTAGGAGCCAGCGTGGCGTAGTGGTTAGGAGCGGCGGACTCTAATCTGGTGAACTTGGCTCATTTCCCCGTTCCTCCGCATGAAGCCTGCTGGGTGATCTTGGGCCAGCTGCCGTTCTCTCCGTCACGTTAGCCCACACCAGGGGTCGGCAAACTCATTAGTCAAAAGAGCCAAATATCAACAGTACAATGATTGAGATTTCTTTTGAGAGCCAAATTTCTTAAACTTAAACTATATAGGTAGGTACACTGTTTATTAACTTAATAAACTTTAATTAAAGTTTTAAGTCTAATTAAACTATAGGTACACTGAATAAAACTTGATATCATACTGAATAGTGATCTTTATTGATAAAAATTAAATTGTAAGTCGCTGCCATTTCCCCCTCCCCGTCCGGAGTCCTCGTCTGGAGGCCTGGTCTACCGCCATAAAAAGCCTATTGGTAGACCTGGCCTCCGGCTGAGTCCCATTGGGAGGCCAGGTCTACCCATTGATTTCTTGGCAGTAGACCTGGCCTCCGGAGGCCCATAGAAGCCAATTGGTAGACCTGGCCTCTGAAGGGGGACTTTTTCCCCTCCTCGGAGTCCAGGTCTACCACCAAGAAAGCCAGTGGGTAGACATGGCCTCCCAATGGACTCAGCCAGAGGCCAGGTCTACCAAAGGAAGCCCGCCCCGCCCAACAGCTGATAGGCGGGGGGGGCAGGAACCGCCGAGCCGCCCCCGCCCAGCAATCGCGCGGCTGGAGGGGAGGGGAGGCTTTAGCCTCCCAACCATTGAGGGAAAGGGGGACCCGGCCATTCTCCACGGTGTGTGTGGGGGGAGACAGCACGCCCGCTCTCTCTCTCAGGCATGCCGACTCCGCAGCCCGGCTGCCGGGGACGAGCGGGGCGCAAGAGCAGGGGCTCCGAACCAAGTTTGGAGAGCCGCACTCAACGGGCCAAAGAGCCGCATGCGGCTCTGGAGCCGTAGTTTTGAGACCCCTGGCCCACACGCTTTGCCTCTGTTCTGTTTTAAAACTTCTCGTTGTCTTTTCAACCCGAGTCGTATTTTATCGCTCGCTGAATTTCCCACCCTGTCAATTGTATTGACTCACTCTGTGTAATCCACAGGAGGAAGTCGAAGTGAGGAAGGCAGACTGTAAGGGAAGGAAGGAAGGAAGGAGAAGAAGGAGAGAGAAAGAAAGGGAGGAAGGGAGGGAGGGAAGGAAGTGAAAGAGAGAGAGAGAGAGAGAAAGAAAAAGAAAGAAAGAAAAAAAAAAGAAAGAAAGAAAGAAAGAAAGAAAAAGGGAGGGTGGGAGGGAGGGAAGAAAGAGAGAAAGAAAGAGGGAGGGAAGAAAAAAAGATAAAGGGAGGGAAAGATAGAAAAAAGAAAGGATGAAGGGAAGGAAGAGAGAGAGAAAGAAAAAGAAAGAAAGAAAGAAAGAAAAGGGAAGGGAAGAAAGAGAAAAGGAGGGAAGGAGGGAAGAAAAAAGAAAGAAAGGGAGGGAAAGGAGAGGAAGAAATAAATGAAAGGCAGGGAAAGGAGGGAAAGAAAGAAAGAAAGAAAGAAAAAGAAAGAAAGAAAGAAAGAAAGAAGAAAGAAAGAAAGAAAAGGGAGGAAAAGGGGGAAAAGAAAAAGAGAAAGAAAGGAAAGAAAGAAAGAGAAAGAAAGAAAGAAAGAAAGAAAGAAAGAAAGAAAGAAGAAAGAAAGAAAGAAAGAAAGAAAGAGTGTCATGGTATCTCTGTTCCGCACGGGAAGTAAAATTAAAAAGAAACCCCTAAATTACTCTGTTTCTACTTTTTTGTTTTGTTTTTTGGCAGTTGGAGATGGAGTTACGAATGCTGAAGAGTCAGGAATCCACCAGGGACCAGAGCATCTTTATCGCTCAGGAGGGGGTGAACAGACTCAGGTGGGTCCTCTTCTCCTCTTTGGTATGCGGCTGGGAAGGAGGGAACGGAAGCTTCTTCTTTTCCCCCCCTCTCCTAATGAGGGAATTTGTCTTCTGAGAAGGAATAAAAATTCATTAGCGATAGGACTGCGAGCTTTAATCGGTTTTGATTAATTAGCTCCGGCTTAATCAGAGGGAGAAGTTTGTCCTCCGACTAATTGGCAGGCAAAAGTGTTGCCGGAACGCTTGGAGGGTCGGCCACCCGCAGGCCGTGTAGGGAATCTCAATCCCCTCCGTCCCAGGGCTGCGTTGGCAGGAAGGAGCTCCAAGATGGCTTTCTCTCCCTGACCCCCCCTCCTTCCTTTCAGTTGATTTCCAAAGCGAAAAGAGTGGTTGTTAGAGAGAAATTAACTGGGTTGCCCGATCTTACCGTTCAAAGGGATCTGAAGCAGACGGGGCGGAGCAGGAATGGACGCCGCCGCATCCTTTATACGTGTCTCCTCCATTATACTGATGGACATTGAACTTGTTTTTAGTTTGTTTTTTTTTATTTCTTTTTGGGGGGCTCTTTGGAACAGTTTGGCTGGGGTGTGATAGCGGGAGGAGAATGTCCCCTCTTCTAGTCGGAAACAGCCATTAGATTTAACAGCTGACCAAAAAAAATCTTTTGTAAATTTACCTTTGGTCTGAAATTTCCTTCCTCCGGTGTCCTCCGCAAGGCATTTTCACCCTTGCTTTGTAGCATTTAGGTTATATTGTAAAGCAGCCAGTCGGGTTAAAAGCTCGACAGATCATGGTGGGGGCGGGAGACCCCCCGGCTCCTGTCGCAGCATTGTGTGAAGCGCCTTGTCACTCCCGGTCAAAACAAACAGAAGTGATATAGGGTAGCTCTAGGAACCGTTGGAAACCTTGTGGTTAAACTGTAGAGTTTCCGGTGATTCCTAGAGCTACCTGTGTCACTTTTGGTTTTCTGCCAGAAGTTATATGATTCTGCAGCTGGCGTCGTGCCCCCTCCAATACCCTCACCCACAGCCCTCCGACTGGTCACCTGGCAACCCTATGCTTCGATGTGTCTGCCACGAACCTACCGTCTGCATTTACATCCCACTCGAGTGAAAGTCTCCTTTTATTAATCCCCCCCCCTTAAATCTTCTTTCTTTTGTCCACCCTTTAATATGGAAAGTAATCCCCCCCCCTCCACCGGGGAGGCCGAAAAGATCTTTCTTTCTTTCTTTCTTTCTTTCTTTCTTTCTTTCTTTCTTTCTTTCTTTCTTTCTTTCTTTCTTTCTTTCTTTCTTTCTTTCTTTCTTTCTTTCTCCGCTTTTCCCATCAGGCCCTTTAATAACGCAGAACGTGAAATTGCCTTCCAAAATCATTGCTTCTTGGGGAGACCCTTATTGGCAGAGGGGCCCGGTCCTTACCCGTCCCGACGCCTCCCTGAAATCTCGCTCTCCGCATTCAGATATTCTGGCCAGAAGCCGAGCCTCAGTTTCCCCGATCGTTCCCAGAAGAGCAGGTTGTACCTGGGCCAAGAGGAATACCCCAAAAACAGCAATCGGACCGTTTTACATTTTGTTTTCTTAAAATTCGGGGAAGCCTTGAGCGGGGAACAGACGGAGATGTCTCTTCAGCTGGAACGCAACCGTAACTTTTCTCTCCATCTCTCTTTCCTCCTCCCTCGCTGTCAGACGACGATGCCAGTAAATCCTAAACGTTGTCCATAGATTTAGAGACTGGATAGGTTTTCGGTAATTTGAAAGGAATTCATGTTCTTGCCAAGCCGATTAGTCACGCTGGCTGGAAGTCTCTCTTCTCCTGTCGCTGTCTTGATGCTCTCTGGACCGCTCGAGAGTCTGGTTCCCGTGCCCATGTTGGATGGCATGTGTGTTTTTAAATCCCATCCTTTGTTTGCCCACTTGTCTGCACTTATTTGTCTTTTTTTCCCCCCCAACAAGAGCGCAGGGCTGTTTAGCTTGGAAAGGAGGCGGTTAAGGGGAGACATGATAGAGGTCTATAAAATGATGCATGGTGTGGAGAGAGTGGACAGGGAGAAGCTTTTCTCCCTCTCTTGTAAGACCAGACCAGGGTCATCTGCTGAAGCTGGAGGGTGAGAGATTCAAAACTGATAAAAGGGAGTATTGGTTCACACAATGCACAGTTGAATTGTGGAACTCCCTGCCCCAGGATGTGGTGATGGCTGCCACCTTGGAAGGCTTGAAGAGGGGAGTAGACATTTTCATGGAGGAGAGGGGTATTCATGGCTACTAGTCGAAATGGCTACTAGTCATGATGCATACCTATTCTCTCCAGTGTCAGAGGAGCATGCCTGTTATGTTAGGTGCCGTGGAACACAGGTAGGATAAATGCTGCTGCAATTGTCTTGCTTGTCGTAGAGCGGCGGACTCGAATATGTTGAACTTGGGTTCGATTCCCCATTCCTCCACTTGAAGCCTGCTGGGTGACCTTGGGCCAGTCACAGTTCTCTCCGAAGTCTCTGAGCCCCACCTACCCCACAAGGTGCCTGTTGTGGGGAGAGGAAGGGGAGGCGATGGGAAGCCACTTTGAGTCTCCTTAAAGGTAGAGAAAAGCAGGGTATAAAAACCAACTCTTCTTCTTCGTCATCTGCGTCATCTGACACAAAAGAGGTGTCAGAAATAAGTTTTTTTTCCCCCAGAAACACTTTGGTTTTCCCCACGCAATGGACTGAAGCTAGAACTCTAGCAAAGAAGCCCTTCAGGTCAATGAGACGGCCACAGGACAAATCCGTGGCGAGCCGGTCTCCTCTTTTGCTCTGAGGTCCCCGTGCGGAACGTGGGTCGCTGGCCGCCAACCAAACCATCCCTCCGCCGTAACCGTCGGACGTCGGCTTTTCGTCCGCCGAACGTTTCCAGGCCTGCGTGTGCGTGTATCTCAGGAGGCAAAGCTCCTGGATGGGAAAAAAACTCAACCCAACCCAAAAAAACCCTCAACGTTTGGAGCGCAGACAACCTGGCTGCGATCTCGCCTCCCGGCGAAAAAGCTCCCAGAGGACTGGGGTGGGGGCTTCGAAAACGCTGCATCTTTATGCCTTCGGAGCAATGCCTTTTTCCCCCTGCGTAGTTTTTAATTTCAATTACATCTGTTGCAAGCGAGGGGGGAAGAAAACACCTTCAAGGGATCCGAAAGCCGTCTTCGCAAATGAAATCCTGCGTCGTGTTTTCGGCAGTTTCTGTTAAAGGGGCCGGGGGGGGGGGGAGAGATGGGGGAGAAGATCGTTTGCTAATTAATTCTGCTGCTGTCTGCTTTCCCAGGCTCTGCCGTGCTCGGCCCCTCCTTAATATCTGCGTCGGCCCAAGCACTTTGAGCACGTGCAGAGTATGTTTCATTAGCCACAAAGTAACCACAGCTCACTGTTACTGGGTATTGGGAGGGGGGCAGTGGGGAGCCAGCGTGGTGTGGTGGTTGAGAGCGGGGGACTCTAATCTGGAGAACCAGGCTCGATTCTCCACTCCTCCACATGATGCCTGCTGGGTGACCCGTGGGCTAGTCACAGTTCTCTTTGAACTCTCAGCCTCACCTACTTCGCGAGGTGTCTGTTGTGGGGAGGTGTAGGGAAGGCGATTGTAAGCTGTTTTGAGGCTCTTTAAAGCAGAGAAAATCAGGGTATAAAAACCCCTCCTCCTCCTCTTCTTCTTCTTTTTCTTCTCCTCCTCCTCCTCCTCCTCCTCCTCCTCCTCCTCCTCTTCTTCTTCTTCTTCTTCTTCTTCTTCTTCTTCTTCTCCTCCTCCTCCTCCTCCTCCTCCTCCTCCTCCTCCTCTTCTTCTTCTCCTTCTCCTCCTCCTCCTCCTCTCCTCCTCCTCCTCAAGAAGCTAGTTCATGGCATTATAACTGCCTGTCAATCTGTAGATGACAAGGCACCGTAAGCCAATGAGCATAATGCAGGGTCCCTAACATCCGCCGTGGGGGCCACCTTCACCTTTCCTGGTGCCCCCCCAAGTATTTTTAGAAAGTGGGTGGGGCTTTGTGAGGCTGTTTTCCCAGCAGGGCTTCCGAATGGCCTCTAGAGATCCGATCGGCTGCGCAGATTAAAGTAACGCAGTTTCAGCAGCAGCTGCCACCTCTGTATTGGATATATTCTCTTTCATTCCCTCTTCCGGTATAGATATATATATATATTTTAAAAATTACCTCTCTTCGTACCTACGCTTGGCCTTTCTATGTATGTGTGGCGCCCCCTCCCTTTCCTCCGCGAACATGTCCACTCCCCTCTCCAAGCCTTCCAAGTTGGCAGCCCTCACCACCTCCTGGGGAAGGGAGTTCCACAATTCAACTATGTGTTGTGTGAAGAAAGACGTCCTTCTATCTGCTTGGAATCTCTCACCCTCCAGCTTCAGCAGATGACCCCGCGTTCTGGTCTTATGAGAGAGGGAGAACAGCTTCTCCCTGTCCGCTCTCTCCACACCATGCATCATTTTATAGACCTCTACCATGTCTCCCCTTAAGTGCCTCCTTTCCAAGCTAAACAGCCCTAAGCGTTTCGTCCGCTCCTCATAGGGCAGTCGCTCTAGCCCCCCTGATCATTTTGGTTGCTCTTTTCTGCACCTCCTCAAGCTCTGCAAAATCCTTTTTGAGGTGTGGTGCCCAGAACTGTACCCAGTATTCCAAGTGTGGTCTCATCGTAGATTTGTGCAAGGGGAGTGTGATAGCAGCAGTTTTATTCTTGATCCAGCTGACAATGGTCACCGTTACTGACAATGGTCACTTCCCTGAGCTGAGACAGATTCTAACAGCAGGGACATATATTAAGGGTTTTCACTCTGTTCGGTCCCCTAGGTTAAAAATTGAGGAGCTGGAAGCTGAACGGAGCCGGCTAGAAGAGGAGAAGAAATCCCTGGAGAGGAAAGTGGAGGAGATGGCCCTTCAGGTGAGTAGTGGGCAAATACCAGAAGGGTGGAGAAGGTCAATATGGAGGGATAAACGTGCAGATGGACTGCGGGGAGTCCGCTGTTTATGTATACTTCTGTTCCCCGCTTCACCCACCCCCTGCTTTTATGGAGCACCCCACAAGAAGGTTGAATTCCTCCGTTGCTCAGCGCTTGGCTTCATGAAGTCATGCTAGGGGGAGTTTTCATGAACTCAAGGACGTCTGGGACTGGTACAGAGATACCTAAATAGTAAAGAATATACAAAAGAAAGTAAGCTCTTGCAAGAGTAGTTTGCTCTCTGCTTTTGTACACGCATCGTACAGAATTGTCAAAGTGTGTTTTCCAAACGTGGCGTTCCCCCCCCCCCCCGGAATATTTTCTCGCCGCTTCCCAGTGCTCTGAAGGGGAAATGGCATATTTTGGACTTCTCTCCTCCCCCCGCCCAAGATATATGTGTCTATAACAAGCAAATAACGTCTCGTAAGAGGTGGACCCCAGGGTTCTTTGGGGGGTGTTCATTTTCTTATCCCAGACTTTATTCTTGCCAAACCAGCTGGGTTCCACAGCCTTAGACTTTAATCTCAAGTAAGAAACTAAGTTTAGTCACTTGGTTCCGTATAGTTTCAGGTGGGTGGCCAAGTTGGCCAAGAAGAGCAAGATTCAAGTCCGGTAGATCCTTAAAGACTGACAAGGATTTCCCGGGTATGAGCTTTCGAGAGTCCAAAGCTCCCTTCAACAGATATCTCAAATCTTGCCCTTGTTCAATAGGAGAGCGTTCGAGAGCGCTCCCGTGGGGGTGACCCCTTTCCTTTTTGTGCGAGTCAGTAGTTTTGCATCTGGTCGCGAGAATCAGAGGGTGTTTCTCCTACCGCCGTCGAAAGGATCCTCTTCCGCGCATTTGTCGAATTCTTGTAAGATTCAGCTGTGCGCCACCCCCCCCCCCACACACACACCCGTAGCAATGCATTCTGAATTTCTTTGGGCATCTTGCCCTGATTATCTCAGATCTGCGGAGTTCAGTTCCTGTTTTCAAACTCGTTCAGTCAAAGTGGGCAAATTATTTGATTCAGTGGACTGGGATTACCCCCTCCCTCCGCCATTCATGATTATCATGGATAAAATAAACCATATTTGAGCTTGCTTCCTGCTATAATGAAAAATGAGGGGGAAAGTTGCACAGCTAGCATGGTGTAGTGGTTAAGAGCAGTGGACTGTCATCTGGAGAACCAGGTTCGATTCCCCGCTCCTCCGCATGAGCAGCAGACTCTTATCTGGAGAACCAGGCTCGATTCCCCGCTCCTCCGCATGAGCGGCAGACTCTTATCTGGAGAACCGGGTTTGATTCCCCACTCCTCCTCTTGAAGTCTGTTGGGTGACCTTGGGCGAGTCATAGTCCTCTCAGCCCCACCTACCTCAGAAGGTGCCTGTTGTGGGGAGGGGAAGGGAAGGCGATTGTAAGCTGGTTTGAGACTCTTTATGGTGGAGAAAAGCGGGGTATAAAAACCAACTCTTTTTCATATGTTGAATCGTTGCTTACAAAGAACAGAGGGTATGGGTTGATATTTGAACGTCTGGGTGTGTGACTGTCTCATAATAAAAGTAGTACTGTTTTTTTTTTTTTTAAACTGTGTGAAATGCTTAATGAATCCTAACTCGTTCGTATGCTCAGTGGGCCTGTGAGGAAGGTCACTGTTATTCCCATTTTGCAGGTGGGGAACTGAGTCTGAGAAGAAAAGGGACTCACCCAAGGCTACCCCTTGCGAGCCCGTGGCTGACCTGGACTGTGATCCCGGGCCGCCAAGGTCCAACTGACTGGATTCTTGCTACTCGTAGCTGTCCTGTAGCTCGTGCGCGACCCTGTTTCGTACGAAAATCCGGACGCCTCTTGCTTTTCCGTAAGCGAAGGGAGACCTACCGCGGACGCTTTCTGAAGACTCCTTTAGAACCAGAACACGGTTTAGCCTTTCTTGTAAGGTGCATGAGGCTGGGGTTAAGAGCAAGAATGTGTGCTTCGATCTACCAAACCAGGAGCATTTTGGAACAGTGGAAGCTGGGCTTGGCAGCGCACGAGTTTGATAGCCATCTAGAATACCTCCCCGACGATTCTTCCTCTTTCTTTCTTTCTTTCTTTCTCGAAATCAACAAAGCATCTCTCTGTGGATATCTTTGTCCCAGTCAGAATTAGAAACAGGGGTTGCCTGCTCCAAATTCCTAGAGATTTGGGGGTGGAGCTTGGAGAGGGCAGGGTATGACGAGAGGCGGGACCTCAGCCATTAGAGGACACCCCCCCCCAAAGCAGCCGTTTTCTACAGGGGGGACCGATCGATGTCGTCTGGAGATCAGTTGTAATTCTGGGAGAATTCTGGAGGTGGCCAACCTTATTTAGAAGTGAATTTTAGTTTGTGGTAAGCTAGCTCTTTGCGGGGTGGGCTGCGCATCATTGCAACCTCTTCCTTGCTGAGATGTTGGGAGGCAGGGCCATAGCTGAGAAGGGCAGCTGCCTCTGTGGCATGCAGAGAGGGTGGCTGGCCTGCCTCTCTTACAGGAGGAGCGGGCCGGGTAGGAGAGGCAGTTCTGCCTCCCTCTCTGCATGCCACAGGGGCAGCGGCTGCCCTCCTGCCCCCACCCCGTTACATCCCTGGTAGGAGGTAGTTCTCACAATGGAGATGCAAGAACATCATTCCTTACGTTCCGGGCGCAGTTGGTCTTGGCGAACAAAGGGGAGGGAGAGCGCGAGTAACAGTAGAACGATGCGGCGAATTGACTTTGTTCCTTCTTTTCTGTAACGCCGTTTGCTGCGCGAGCCGTGTAAGGCAACTGCTCTTTGAAGGAAGCACACAAGAAGAACCTGAGCTGCCTGCGCATTAAATCAGAGACCCCCATCCTGCCGAAAGCCGTGTCGTCTGTCTTCCTTCTCTCAGATGTGCTGAGCACGATGTCGTCGTTCGACTCTTTTTAATTTTCCTTCCTTTCTCTTCCTCCCGCTCTGCTTAAAAAAAAAAACTAAAAAAAAAACCTGAATCCTCGCTGTAAATTGTGTTGTGGGTTTGCGTGCATGTTTAATGCTCGGCTTGAAATTACCCAGATTTTAGACAGGCCATTGATTTCTGTCTTGACACCTATTAAAGGTGAATCAAATTTCTCTTTTAATGCCAATTCTTGAATAGGGCGGGGAGTGGGGGGGTGACGTCTTCGATACAACGGGGATCTGAGATCAACTCGGCATCGCCGCTGAGCCATGTTTCGCATGAAGGCTGTCACCCGGTTCTCCTTTAATTGGGTTGCCGTCTTCGGAAGATGAAGACAGCGTTGGATTGGGGTTTGGACGCCCTGGTCTCCCAAGAATGCTTGCGGCAGCTTTCGTCTCCCCCCCCCCGCCCCCGACAGTTACAAGCTCATTTGTTTCATATTTCATGCAACGTCCTCATCTGGAGATAGCTGTCCTTTCTCCGCTCTGGGACAGCGTGGTGCGGATCGAAGCGATTGTCTTGTTTTGGTTTTGGCAGGGTCAGAAAGACCGGATTTATTTGTAACTTGCACCCGTGCTCCATTAGCCTGTGTCCTCGAGGCCCCTGCGAGCAACAAGCTTCTGGAGGCTGCCTCCGACAACAGTTGCACAAACATTTTGCTAATTGTTCCAGGGAGAGGCCGTGGCTCAGGGGTAGAGCATCTGCTTGGCAGGCAGAAGGTCTCCGTTTCAATCCCCGGCATCTCCAGGATTGTGTAACGGATGATGTGAAAGACCTCTGCCTGAGACCCTGGAGAGACACTGCCAGTCTGAGTAGACAGTATTGACTTTGATGGACCAGTAGTTGGTTTCAGGAGAAGGCAGCTTCATGCGCTCATTGAATCATAGAGTTGGAAGGGACCCCCCCGGGTCCTATAGTCCAACCCCGTGCACAATGCAGGAATTCTCAATTACCTCCCACCCTCAGTGAGCCCTACTCCATGCCCAGAAGATGACAATTGAAACCCTCCATGCATCCTACCCATTTACGTTCTTCCACGGAAAAACATAAAATTGTTTTATTAATCGAGCTTCTTTATGTCAGACTGTATTGACTATAGGGACCAAGAGACCAAAGTGGAGAAGTGGGTCTTATAATGCTCAAATCTAGCAACTTGACAAATGCTTATGGAAACCAGTGCAGGTGACCAGTGAAACTCCCAATCTCCAGTTCCATAATTAGATTACCGGTTTGTTGACTGGAAACGATGAACGCGGTAACAACTAAAACAGGCTGCTCTGGAAGGAGCTGGAACCACCCTTTGAAAGATGACATGCCATTCATTCAGTTTGTATCCCGTCAATATTTCAGGCAGAAACTCTGCGTAAGAGCCAGGTTTGATTCCCCACTCCTCCACATGAGCAGCGGGGGCTAATCTGGTGAACCGGGTTGGTATCCCCACTCCTCCACATGAAGCCAGCTGGGTGTCCCTGGGGTAGTCACAGCTCTCTTAGAGCTCTCTCTCAGCCCCACCTACCTCACAGGGTGTCTGTTGTGGGGAGAGGAAGGGAAGGCTGATTGTAAGCCGGTTTGATTCTCTTTGAAGTGATAGAGAAAGTCAGCATATAAAAAAACAACTCTTCTTTTTAACAGGGATGCCGTTTTAGTTAACATATTATTTAAAAATATTTTCTTCCCTACACACAGCGTATGTTCAGTCGTGCTGTGACGCAGTAAAAGCTGCTGAAGCAAAGTTTTTTAAAACTCTGCACAGCCAATCAGATCTCCATTGGCCAACCGGAAGCCCTGCAGGCCCCACCCACTTTCTAAAAAATGCTTTACAGGCGCCCGGAAAGGTTTAGGGCAGGCACCGTGTTGGAGATCTGTGTGCTAGAGAGCATTATAGGTGGCTTGATTCTGTAATAATGTTGCCAGAGCCTATAAAGGGGCAGAGCTGGCATGGGGGGGGGGGCTCCGTTCCCTGCCCTGTTTCTCCCGGGGGTCAGTTCTCTGCAGTTCAGAATGAGCTCTTTCAGATGACGGGTTTGGCTTTGTAAGCTCAGCGAATCCCTTTCCCTCGATTTAACACCCACTGGCTATCCATCAACCACTTCACACTTTAAAAAGGGGGAACGGAATTTAATTTTTCCTTGACACTATAAAGAGAAAAGTCGCCACATCTCTCACGCAATTGACTGGTCTATTTGACAGCAGACAACGCAGCGTCCGCTTCTCAGAAAGCGTCTTTATCTTTTTTATCCAGGGAGCGATATATTTATTTCGTGCAATGTCGTCTGCAAATTCATCTGTCGGCGTTAAGTGAAGTATTGAATTATCAGCTTGTTCCCCCCCCTTTTAAATGCCATCCCCCCCTTTTTGTTGTTGCCAAAAACGAAAATAGAAGTTTTGTTCTAATACTTGTCAATACAAGGTGGAATTTTCGAGGCCTCTTCTGCTTTATCGAGAGCCTTTTTTAATTGAAGAACTGCCGGTGCAGCTGAGAAACATCTTATTTTTCTCCAGCGAGGGAGTTTCAGGCAGGATAAGAAAAGACTCAGGCCTGATTGCTGGTATTGAACATTATTTTAGAATCGATAGCGTGCTGAGTACTGGGGAGATACCAGAAAGCAGGAAGGCTTCGTCCTGTGTCTTGAGGGGCTGGCATTTGCGTTTGCTTCGGAGCAACCTAATTCCAAAGCCGCTGTTTGCATACAAATGCAATAACGGTTACATTCCAGGACGAAGCCGACAGGGCTGCTTCACAGCGGGTATCTAGGGGCCCGTTCCGTGCAAGAAATATCTATGTAACGATCTGTGAGCAAAGGTTGAAGGAGCTGGGTTGACGTTTAGCCTGGAGAGGAGACGATTGAGAGGCGAAATGATAGCCGTCTGCACTATATTTGAAGGGCTGTCATAGAACGGGCCGAGCGGAGCCGTTTTCCTTTGCCCCCGGACGGTCGGCCCGGAACCAGCGGGTTGAAATGAAATCAAAAGAGTTGTCGGCTGAACATTAGGAAGAACTTTCTGTCGGGTGGAGCGGTTCTTCAGTGGAACGGGCTTCCTCGGGAGGCGGTGGGCTCTCCTTCTTTGGAGGTTGTTAAGCAGAGGCTCGATGGCCATCTGACTGCAACGCTAATTCTGTGAATTTAGGCAGATCATGGGGAGGACAGGAAGGGACGAGCCCGTGTTCGGCTCTCGTGGCCCTTCCATCGGCTTCAGAATCGAAAGGCTGCTCCTTCGGTGGTGGAGGAAGCAGCAGATCTCGGTGAACTGGAGAGAGCTAGCTTGCTCTTGAATGTGTTGGAGACCCACGAGCCTAGTAGGGTTGCAGCCAAAGCAGCCGCAGTAGCTGCCTTACCCTTAGCGAGGCTGGAAGGAAACTGGAGACAGAGGACAATTCCAGGAAGGAAGCAGGAAGTGGGGGAACGTTTTTCTAGTTCCTGCCTACTTTGGAACCAGAAAGGAATCACCCATCTGTCTCCAAGATGCTCTTCTTACCTTAGAGGAGAAGGAACCTTCACTGTAAGTAAAGAAGGTTCCCGTTTTTACATGCCTGGGGTAATGCCGATCACCCCTTTGGGGTCAGGAAGGAATTTTTCCTCCAGGCCAGATTTAGTACATTGTGCAGGGAGCTAAACTAAATGGATCATAGAATCATAGAGTTGGAAGGGACCACCATGGTCATCTAGTCCAATCCCCTGCACAATGCAGGACATTAACAACTACCTTCCCCCCCCCCACGTCCCCAGTGACCCCAACCCTCCCCCAGCCATGCAGGATCCCACAATCAAAGCACTTCCGACAGATTGCCATCCAGTCTCTGCTTAAAGACCCCCAAAGGTGGGATCCTTGGAGCCCATTCCAGCTCTGTCTCTACGTTCTATGTTTCTATCGCCTCGCCTGTGAAGTTGGGAAGCCGTGCGGCTGCGTGCCACTCTGAAAATACCCCAAGCCGAAGAGAGGGGGAGCCCTCGCAACACCTCGTGCTGAGTGTGGGGAGAATTTTGCAAATTCTCTCCCCTGAGCCCTTTATTTTTTTTGGTCTCCTCCGCCTGCCACTTACCAAAGCAAAGCCAGAGCATGTGATATGAAAAGACAGACCGTGCACACAAGGCCCCCTTAGACAATAGACCAAGACATATAACAGTAAATCAGACAGTTTATTAAACTTACAAGAAAATATAAAGCAAGGAAAGAAACAGTACTTAGCTTCAATATTCAAGGCAGGATTTAACAGACCCATATATAAGTTGACACACAGACAATACAGTTATCAGAGATCTCTGGATCACTCTAAGGAAAGATGGCTACAGCCTAATTTCCTTCCCCAGAACGATAAGGAAACAGGGATCTCGCGAGACGTTTTATAGGTTAAACCATGGGAAAGAGAATTTACAACAGCCCTTTTCACAAGCTCCCTGGAGCTGGGCCTTGTTCATGAATTGGAGCTGTATTTTACTTTGAAACTTTCTGTTGACAGAGTCTCTGACAATTGTCTGCCTGTGAAGTTTTGTTTGCCTGAACAATTTCCCTTAATCTAGCAGAGCCTTTTGTTGCTGGTTTAAAAGCTCTTTATGTCCCGGAAAGGAATTTCAAGCACCTATTTCCTAGTGTAATTTCTTCCAAAATCACAGGCCCTAATTTGAAGATGGGGTCAGACTAGAAGCAGCTGAAGGCTAAAAGCCAGAGTCAGTCCTTAATGTGATTTTTAAACTATAAGTTAGAGCCTATAGATGGTTCTTTCTTAACACAAACTAGTAATATGTTTTAATACTAAAGAATTCGCACCACACTGAGTTAAATTTGACCCCGAATCCCTGGAGAGAGGACGCTTCTGCGCTCCCATGGGAGGAGCAGGGCACCACCCTGTGTGCTCATGGTATGGAACGGACATGGTCGGACTTGGCTAGAGGGATTCCCTATCCGTCACGAGCCCCCAACACACACACATTGAACAGTTTCAAACCTCACAGGGCAAGTCCAAGGGTATCTCAAAAGCCAGGTCCCAAGGTTCAAGCTGAGATCTAGATAACGCAAACCACAGCAAGGTCAGGAGTGGATAGATGTGTTGCTTCCACACTGCTACGCCCTTTCCAGCTGCCTGTAAGCAGGACGCCACGCAGGTAGCTTGTAATGCCGCACACCTGCCAGCCACCCCAGACCTGCTCCTGTAAGCACTCGTCCCTGCTGTCAGCGCTGGGTCGGTACCGAGTTGCTAGGCGGGCGCTTCGCCTCTTTTCCTGTGAGGCCCTACATGTTCGCCTCCTCCGCTGGCGATGAGGGGGGTAAGCAGACAGGCAGCTGGCTTTCTGCAGTTGGCTCAGAGCTGGAGGGCTCAGGGGTCGCTGCGCTGGTTCCTGGCTGCACATCTGGCCCCACATGGGCTGCTTCCTTCCATACAATTTCAGCCACAAGCTGGGGATCGAAGCCAGGGCTGCCGGCTGACTCTTCATCAGAGGAGTCATCCGTGCCCCCTGGACCCGGCTGCACTATGACACTATATGGCAGGGGCGGGGAACCTTTTTTCCGCCAAGGGCCATTTGGATATTTAGGACATCATTTGCGGGCCATACAAAATGATCAGCGTAAAAATTAGCCTGCTATATTTGGTCAAACGTTCAGCCAAGAGGCACGACCGGAGACGGCTCCGAGTGTCTGCCATGTAGAGCGACTCGCTTTTGAGCTCTGCCTTTCCCAGCTGGGCCCGAGAGATTCAGGCAGGGCAGCAAACACAAGACACAGTTTGTTGGGCGGTCCTAGCAGCTCCATAGCTAACGACTCTTCTTCAAGGGGGGGGGAGTTCCTTTTCTTAGCAAGACAAACTCACATCCGCCTTGAATAGAGACTATTCCTGTCCACAGGAGGGGGCGGATCACCAGTCTTAGATCCTTCTGTACTAGAGATCTGCCAGGACCCACGAAGGGCCAGACCAAATGATTTTGTGGGCCTTATACGGCCCCTGGGCCTGACGTTCCCCACCCCTGCTATATGGTGAGAGAGCTCGGACTCCCAAAAGCTTCTACCCTGGCAACCTTGTTGGTCTTTCAGGTGCTACCGGACTCGGATGTTGCTCTGTCCATCCAGGTGTTGCTTAGGGTCCTGAGGGCCGACTAGCATTGTGGCATCTGGCATCACCTTGCAAAGTATTGGGAACAGAGAAAGTGGGGGGGGGGAACCCAAAGATTTCTCCCGATCTGGTATTAGCAGGTGATGAAATTGAGATATTGACAATTATGCTAGGCTGCATGTATAATACCTGACATCCTTCTGTGCTCCAGCTTGCGTGGGGACAGCTTGAATTATGGCTGGAGGCACCGTCCACCTCCACAGACGTTCTCTCCCGCCCCCGCCCCCCCAGCTTTTGACACCTAGCTGCAGGCGGCATTGATTTCCCTTCACTCTTGCAGAAGTCCGCGGCATGGATATTACTCACTGTTCAGATCTTTGCCGCTAATAAAAACTGCCGGTTCCAGATAGACCAGGGAAGCGTCTGGAAGGGCTGGGGTGCTGCCTTTCCTGGCTTGAGCATGGGGGGGATACGAAGGGGGGCAGCGAGGGGCAAATTAGGCCCGAGATTCTCCCCCCCTGAATCTGGAAAGAGAGTTTTTTCTCTCCCCCCCATCTGTTTTTCAGCTTCAGCGATTTCTGCCAGATTGAAAAGAGCTCGTGACTTCTTTTTTTTGCTGTGCAATTGGCTGTTTGGAGTGTTTGCCAGTCCTTCCGAGGAGCGGCTTAGCTTTCAGTCGGTTTTGGAGCCTTTGCCCTCCCTTGCCACCTTTCCTGCCCCCCCAGCTCCCTCCCCCGGGTCCTTGAAGGAGCCGGCAACGCGAAGCCGGGAAATAAAAGGACGGATCAAAAAAAAAAAATCAGGGCTTCTCGGCTGCAAAGTGGGAGGAAAGGCTTCTGAAGAGCGCTCAATTAGCATTTATTTCTGCCAGGATTCCCGTGTTTACAGGCAACGGGGCGGCGAGTGAAGTGTTCCTTATGCTAATCGGCCTCTCTTGCCTTTCCTTCTCGCCTCCTCAGCTCCTCCGAGTTGAAGGGGGAAGAGAGATCCTTCAAGTTTCTCCGCGGCTGCTTCGAGCAAGCTTTATTTAAAGTCAGCTGCCATGTGACTTAATTGGATCCATATGCTTGGGGAGAGAAAGAGCTTCCACTCGTTGAAACTCCTTCTAAATTCTTCTTCCGTAGCTGATTAGCGGAACGGAGAGGGGCGACACCCCTGAACTCTAGCTACAGCCCAGATATATATAGTTTTTAAAGTTAAGCCTTAATCTTTAAACTTAATCTTTAAACTTAAGCTTCACATTCACAAAGCATCCGGGCCTGGAAACTGCCTTGATATTTATCGATATTTCAAGATGCAGCCGAATTATCGTTTTGTTTTGATCCCGAACGAGAAGGATTAGCTGGAGAGAGCCTATGACTAGTGCCCAGGTTTGCCCAGAAGGAAGGGAAAGTGGGCCGTTATGGAGATGCCATAAAGCCCTTGGCTTGGAACAAGAGGAGCCCAAAGAGGATAAATTAGGGGTTTCAAACATAAGACCCATGGGCCAGATTTGGCCCCTTGAGAGCTTTTATCCGGCCCACGAGCCAATCGAAGCAGCCACCCCCCCTCTCGATCTGGGCTGGTAAGGCATGGCTCACCCCCCACCAAGTGACATTTATGTCGTATCCGGCCCTCCTAACCAATGACTTCGACACCCCTGGGATAGATCTGCCCTTAGACCCACGTAGCAAAAGTAACAACCATTCCATTGCTCTTGATTTTGATGAGGGGACTGAAAATGATATACATGGTTAGGAAGAAGAATTGATTTTTATACCCACTTTCCCTTCTACCTTTAAGGTGTCTCAAAGCGGCTTACAATTGCCTTCCCTCCCTCTACCCCCAAAACAGAAACCTTGTGAGGTAGGTGGGGCTGAGAGAGTTCGGAGGGAACTGTGACTGGCCCAAAGTCATCCAGCAGGCTTCATGTGGAGGAGCGGGGAATCCAACCCGGTTCTCCAGGCTAGAGTCCACCGTTCTTTAAAAAATAAAGAATTAGGTGAACTCAGTGTTGCTCACCATGTGAGCGACATGTCCTCCGGCGATAACAGATGGAACGGTTTGTCCGCCTGTGGGATTTATTTCCGCCGAATTTTTGTAGTGCATTGCACGAGAGAGACTAAATTCATTCTATTAACGCCCTATTTAGTTCTGCCCTGATGATGTTTTGGACTCTTTAATCTCCGGTTTGAGGCATTTGCAATGCATATGGCATATCGATTCGCTGTGGTACATTCATCTGTCAGGGGACCGGCAGCGTCGGTTCGCACGCCTTTTGAAAAATGGATACGTCAGGTATCTGAAATCACGTGACCCTATTCAAATAATGTTTTCTGCTTATACATTTCTATTTGCAGTACAGCTGTTTTTTTTTACGTTTTCCTCCTTCTGCACATCATACTTTAAAAGGAATATCATCCTCACAGATATTTCTTTTCCTCTCCTGAGGATGCGATTCATTTCTGTTTGTCTGCTGCAGTCTCTGAATTGGTCACGAACCACCAAAGTCCTGGTTACATAGGTGTGACGTCAACAATGTAGGAATCGTTGCGTAGAAATAACGGATAGGGGCTGCACATTTGATCTAGGGTGCGCGTTTTTAAATGCTTGAAGTGGGAGCTGTGGATTAGCAGTAGAGCATCTGCTTGGCATGCAGAAGGCCCCAGGCTCAGTTCCCAGCATCTCCAGCTAAAATGATCAGGTAGTAAGCGATGGGAAAGTCCTCTGCCCGAGACCCTGGAGAACTGCTGCCAGTCTGAGTAGACAATGTCCACCTTGGATGGACCAATGTTCTGATTCATTCGCTCAGGCGCGGTTGGGCTTTTGTGAGACCTTACCAAGGTGGACCTTATTTCCAAGCGGCAGTTCAAGGAACTTTGTCTTCTGTCCACCAGTTCATTCTTCACACCATTGAGCTCTTCCAGGATGGTTGCTCGCCCAAGATTTCTTCTTAAGGAACGCTAACGGAAGGCCTGTTTCTGTGGAGCTTCCTAATACATTGGTCTTTGGGTGGAGGCGCAAAGTCAATCTTTTTAGTCTGGCTTATATTGGAGTATATTGCCCTGACCTGGATAGCCCAGGCTAGCCCGATCTCGTCAGATCTCGGAAGCTTAGAAAGGTCGACCCTGGCTAGTATTTGGATGGGAGACCTCGAAGGAATACAAGGGTCGTGATGCGGAGGTAGGCAATGGCGAACCACCTTTGAATGCCTCTTGCTTTGAAAACCCCAACAGGGATCGCCAAAAGTCACCTGGGACTTGGCAGCCAAAAAAATAAATAAATAAGAACATAAGAAAGGCCCTGCTGGATCAGACCAAGGTCTCATCAAGTCCAACAGTCTGTTCACACAAGTGGCCAACCAGGGGCCTCTAGGAAGCCCACAAACAAGAAAACTGCAGCAGCATTATCCTGCCTGTGCTCCAAAGCACTAATATCATAGGCCTGCTCCTCTGATCTTGGAGAGAATAGGTATGCATCATGACGAGTATCCATTTTTATTAGTAGCCATGAATAGCCTTCTCCCCCATGAACATGTCCACTACCCTCCTCAAGCCTTTCAAGTTGGCAGCCATCACCACATCCTGGAGCAGGGAGTTCCACAATTGAACTCCGCATTGTGTGAAGAAATCTGTTGAGAGTCTCTTACCCTCCAGCTTCAGCAGATGACCCAGTGTCAGAGTAGAGCAGTTAGCTACTGAGTTATTTTACTTTTGTGTCTTCAGGTTGAGCTGTATTATGCAACCAGCACAGCATTTCCAAACCCCTGGCAGGTAAATGCCTTCTGGTTGGCTGCTGTGTGAAACAGGATGCTGGACCAGATGACCCCCTCCCAAGGACCAGTATAAGGACCAAAGGACTCATATTAAAAAAATACACTGGGAATTTGTAAAAAAATACACTGAGAAGGATTAACCAATCCTCAACAGCCAACCAGAAGCCCCACCAGGTCACACTCATTTTTGAAAAACACTGGTGGGTGCCATGGTGCCCAGAGGCACAATTTTGGAGACCCCTGCTCCAGGATAATGAGTTTGGGGGATTTGCCGAAGTGAAAAAGGTCAAACTAAATAACCAACCTGCTGAACAGCACGGGGAGGGAAGCCAACGAGTTTTTCACAGAGGTAAATTCTAACATGCGCTGACATTTTTAAGAATGCACGCCTTGAATAATAAACTACAGGAGTTCCCAGATGTGCTGCCAGAAAACGGCTTTACGCTGTTTATCGGTGCGCTTCTCCCCCAGAGCCGAGTTCAGGAGCGATGAATATTCTCCGAATCCATTTAACACTGTGTTACCAAAATACACAGTACAGGTAACATCTTTGCAAGTTTCCCAAGATGTCCACGGTCGCTGCAGCGTCCTGCGACTTGCTCGCCGAGCCGAAGCGGGAGAGTCTTCCGAAAACTAACCGCCTTCTGAAAGCTGCCTTGAATTGTCCCCCCCCCCCAAATCGAGGAGAAGAAAAAGCAAGAAGGCAACGAGCATTGCGGACTGATTTTACCTCTGTGAGATTTCCAGAAAGAAAGGCATTGGGTGGGCCTTCTCAAGCTCTCCAGGCAGCGGGAAACGGGGTTCATTGATAGTTTTGCTGTGTGCTAATTTAACGGCGAGAAACTCACTTTTTATAGCATTGTTGCTTTCCTCCTGTTACAAATTCCGTTGCTTTCTTCACACAAGGGGGGGGGGGAGAAGATAATTTTGGGACTTTTAAGAGAACGATTCTGACACTCCGTCCATTTTCTCCTTCGATTCGCGAGTAGCGATTATCCCTTTGGGGGAGATGCGACGGGCTTCTCTTCAACCTCAGCCTTCTTTGAGATCGCTCACGCTTTTGTTCTGTGGCCCATCTGCTTGTACATTCTCTGCTATGCATTTCAGAACCATCAACTCGTGTTTTTTTCTCAAGGATAATTCTTCTCCCCCCCAATAAGTTAAGCACTCAAGTTTCATTGCGTTTTGCTGGCTCCGTGCAAAACCAATTTCACTGTGGTTCTCTTGTAGTCATCTTTTACGTTCAGTAATCCCAGACGGGCTGTTTGTTGGTGGATTTCCAAGTAAGTTGACTTACAACAGGGGCACCCAACCTTTTTGAGCCTGTCGACAGCTTTGGAATTCAGACACAACGTGGCGGGCGCAGCCCCAAAGTGGCCACCCCAAAATGGCCACCGCAGGAGGCGGGGCCAGCTACAGAATGGCTGCCTCAACTTACCTTCAGGCACACAGTGAAGATCTTTGTGCCGTGGTGGCAGCCGCTGTCAAAGTGATATATGTTTTTTAAAATCTGCACAACCAGTAGGGTTGTCAATATACACAATACCACTACTGAACCATTTATACAACGCTAGAAAAAGCTACTAGAAACATCACAAACATAGAACAACAAATGGATGCAATGAACACAAATCAACAACACAGACATACAAAAATCCCAAAACGTTTCCTGCTCGTCGAGCATCTCCTGGCTATGACCCTATACCATTTTCTGAAGAAGACGTTTGGTTTTATGACTCCTACCCAGGATCTATTTGAGGTTTGAGTCCAGTGGACTACATCGAGAATGCAGAGAAATTCGATCAATGGACTTCCCTTGTATATATATCATTGTATAGGTTTTGGGATTTTTTTTTGCATTGTATAAATGGTGTAGTATTGCTGAGCCTGAGTGCTGTCGTTTATATTGAACGTACCGTGTACAGCATAGGTGAATAATTTGTGTTAGCACTTCTAGGTACTAGCTGGAGATCTCCCGCTATTACAACTGACCTCCAGCAGACAGAGATCAGTTCCCCTGGAGAAAAGGGCCTCTTTGGGAATTGGACTCTATGGCATTGAAGTCCCTCCCCGAACCCCACCCTCCTCAGGCTCCACCCCCAAAACCTCCGGCCGGTGGCGAAGAGGGACCCGGCAACCCTAACAGCCAGTCACATCTCCAGTAGCCAATCGGGAGCCTTGCTGCGCAAAACCCAACTGGCCCATCCCACTTTCTATCAACGCTTGGCAAGCGCCATGGCACCCACAGGCACCAGGTTGGGGACCCCTGACTTTTAGAAAGTAGTGGAGAAGAGGCTGAGCGATGGTTTGGGGTCTCCCCCCTCCCCTCGAATCTTTTCTCTTCCACGGATTCTCTTGCTGGCCGTAAACTAGGCGCACCGCCTCTGCCCCGATTGGCAATTTGGGACTTCAGGCCGGTTCACCTGCCTTGCAGGGTTCTCGTCGGGATCTCAAGGGCCTGCGAAAGGCTTGAAAACGCTGCACCCAGGCGAGGCCACTCGAAAATGTAATTATCTCCGTGCCCCTTTGCCTTAGAGACGGCGCGAGGCGCGGAAGAAGTGTCTGGGGCTGCGTTTCCCAGCGGCTGAAAAAAGAAGGAAACTATTCAGAGCCGCTCCCACGCCGAGTCCATTGAAGCCAGTGTGTTGAGGTCGGAGCTACTCTGCATGAGATTGGACTACGGCCCTGCCGTCTCTGGTTTTACATTTAAACCAGAAGACGGAGGCTCCTCAAAGGTTAACCTCATATATATTTATAGTCCTGTTCAGTCTCTCCGATGGAGAACCAACGTGCTGTCTAACTGCCTCCTTTCCTCCGCCAACCTGGAAATTTCTCTCCGATGGGGAACCAATGTGCTGTCTAACTGCCGCCTCCTTTCCTCTGCCAACCTGGAAATTTCTCTCCGGTGGGGAACCAACGTGCTGTCTAACTGCCTCCTCCTTTCCTCCGCCAACCTGGAAATTTCTCTTCGATGGGGAACCAACGTGCTGTCTAACTGCCTCCTCCTTTCCTCCGCCAACCCGGAAATTTCTCTCCGATGGGGAACCAACGTGCTGTCTAACTGCCTCCTCCTTTCCTCCGCCAACCCGGAAATTTCTCTCCGATGGGGAACCAACGTGCTGTCTAACTGCCTCCTCCTTTCCTCCGCCAACCCGGAAATTTCTCTCCGATGGGGAACCAACGTGCTGTCTAACTGCCTCCTCCTCTCCTCCGCCAACCTGGACATTTCTCTGCGATGGGGAACCAACGTGCTGTCTAACTGCCCCCCCTTTCCTCCACCAACCCGGAAATGTCTCTCCGATGGGGAACCAACGTGCTGTCTAACTGCCTCCTCTCCTCCGCCAACCCGGAAATTTAGACCACTGCAGTTCACGGCATACTTCCTGGAGATCTACCCCCCTCTTTTCTCCCCCGGTGGCGACCCTAAGCGTCTTACAGTTATCATTCTCCCTTCCCCCTTTGTATCCTTTCGACAGCCCTGCGGGGTAAGCTGTGCCTGCGATGGGCCCCGGGTCATCCAGCGAGCTTCCCTGGGAGGGTGAGGATTCGAACCTGGGTTTCCCAGATCATAGTCCCGGTCTTGAACCACTACACCACAATGCCTGCATGTATGTTCGGTGGGACAAAATTATGGACTTTCCAGCGCTGTGTTCGACTTCAGTTTGCAGGTGGGATGTCGTGTGTTTGAATGCTCCTTCACTGCCCACGAAAAAAGCTAGTGAATCAGGGAGGAAGTTTTTTTCCCATTTTCTCCTGAGAAGCTAGATTTCTGTTGTGTAACTGACAGGTAACGTGGGCTAAGGCGGGGGTCCCCGAGCTTTTTGAGCCTGTGGGCACCTTTGGGGTTCTGACTCGGCG
Source organism: Euleptes europaea (assembly GCF_029931775.1). Taxonomy (NCBI): domain Eukaryota; kingdom Metazoa; phylum Chordata; class Lepidosauria; order Squamata; family Sphaerodactylidae; genus Euleptes; species Euleptes europaea. The sequence continues at coordinate 13,322,008 of NC_079332.1, forward strand.
GGGTGGGCACAGCCGCAAAATGGCTGCCACAGCTTACCATCCGTCACCCACTGAAGATCCTTGTGCTGTGGTGGTTCCATGTTGGGGATCCCATTATTGTGTGTGTGTGTGTGTGTGTGTGTATACCAGCGTAGTGTAGTGGTTAGGAGCAGTGGACTCTGATCTGGAGAACTGGGTTTGATTCCCCACTCCTCCACATGAGCGGCGGACGCTAATCTGGTGAACCGGGTTGGTTTCCCCGCCCCTCCACGTGAAGCCAGCTGGGTGACCTTGGGCAAGTCACAGCTCTGTTAGAGTTCTCTCAGCCCCACCTACCTCACAGGGTGTCTGTTGTAGGGAGGGGAAGGGAAGGGGACTGTAAGCCGGTTTTGAGTCTCCCTTAAGTGGCAGAGAAAGTCGGCATATAAAAACCAACTCCTCCTCCTCCTCCTTCTGCTATATCACATCACTAATGTATTCTGTGTGTTTCACATTTCTCTGGTTCCATCTTGGGATAATTTAACACAGCATGATCTGACCGTTGGAATTGCAACCCATACCTGGCTGTCCTCAAATTAGGTGTTTATTAGTACTTGTTGACCGACTTAACAAAGAAAACTCTTCAGCACCTTTACGGGGCCAAATGGGTAATATATATGGTTTCCTGCGTTCATTCCATTTATCATCATAAAGAGGACATCCTTTTCAAAGAGCGGTGTTTGCATAGGAGATGGTTGAACTACATACCTAATTGGATAAGAATGCAAATCTTGTCATTCCAGGCCTGTTTTGTCTGACAAAGGAGAAAAAAACACTTTGCACAAATTGCGTGTTGACTGCTCAAGTCTGATGGTTACTCAGGTATAAAACACCCACAACCAAAATTCTGATTTTTGGATACGGGAGTCAGTGAGATCCCTTATTCTCAGAGCCTGTTTCAAGCACCCCGAGAGGCGGGTCTTTCTTTTGCTCTGAGACCTCTCTTCCCCTTTTTTTGTGTACTTAATATCTGTGGGAATCTCAGTTCTGTGGAATGTCATCAGCTCATCTTTCTGCGAAATGAACACATAACGCTGCCTTACACTGAATCAGACCATCAGTCCATCAAGGTCAGTAGACTGGCTGCGGCTTGCCAGGGTCTCAGGCCAAGGTCTTTCACAATCACATCACCTCCTGCCTTTTAACTGGAAATGCAGGGGATTGAACCTGGGACCTTCTGCATGCCAAGCAGATGCTCTGCCACTGAGCCACAGCTCCTCCCTGTAATATCCCCATGAACTCCGATGAACTCTGGGTAACTTGGAAGTATGTTTCATGGTAGCAGTTTCATAGAATCACAGAATGATAGAGCTGGAAGGGACCACCAGGATCATCTAGTCCACCCCCTGCAAAATGCAGGAAATTCACAACTACCTCCCCCCCCACACACCCCCAGTGACCAAAGGATGGCCATGATACCCTCCCTCTCAACATCTGCTTAAGGTCACAGAATCAGCATTGCTGACAGATGGCCATCTAACCTCTGCTTAAAAACCTCCAGGGAAGGAGCGCTCACCACCTCCCGAGGAAGCCTGTTCCACTGAGGAACTGCTCTAACTGTTAGAAAATTCTTCCTAATGTCTAGATGGAAACTCTTCTGTTTTAATTTTAACCCGTTGGTTCTGGTTCGACCTTCTGGGGCAACAGAAGACAACTCGGCACCCTCCTCTATATGACAGCCCTTCAAGTACTTGAAGATGTTTATCATGTTCCCTCTCAGTCTTCTCCTCTCCAGGCTAAACATACCCAGCTCCTTCAACCTTTCCTCATAGGACTTGGTCTCCAGACCCCTCACCATCTTTCTTGCCCTCCTCTGGACACGTTCCAGCTTGTCTACATCTTTCTTAAATTGTGGCGCCCAAAACTGAACACAGCACTCTAGGTGAGGTCTGACCAGAGCAGAGTAAAGGGGTGCCATCACTTCGCGTGATCTGGACACTATACTTCTGTTGATGCAGCCCAAGATCGCATTTGCCTTTTTAGCTACCGCATCTCACCTGTCTCATGTTCAGTGTTTGGTTTCGGCCTAGGGAACTGTCCATTATCTAATCCCTGTGCCCGAACCCCCCTTCGTAACCATCCTAAGACATTTTTTCCCCCTCTGTGTTTCTTTGCAACCTCGAGGATTGCTGGTGACAGAAACCCTTTGAGGGTGGAGAAAGGTCTGAGAAATACATATGTATGACTATCTGTTTTCTGCACTGTTCCATTACGGCGGCCTCCGACTTGGCTCTAATTTCCTGCGTCGGGGGCTGTTTTACAAACGAGCCAGACATTGGAACAAAGACCTGGTTTTTCTTTTTCTTTTTCCTTTACAAATGCTGTTTTCCAAAATGCAGAAGAGGAAAGAGAAAGAGAATGAATAGCCAGAGCGTGTGTGAGCGAGATTATTTTAAAACCAGAGCGACGTGGGTTGTATAAGTAGAGCAAGTATTCAGAAGCACCGGGGACAGTGTTTTCGGGAGGGCCGCCAACTCTTTGCGGAGTTACAGCGCCGGGTCCTCGGGGGACCTTTCCGGCCTTCTACGACGGAGTCCCCCGGCCTTTTCGAGCCTGCGGGCACCTTGGGGAGCGGACATGTTCATGGAGGAGACTGCTATCCGTGGCTACTAGTCAACATGGATACTAGTCATGATGCATACCTATTCTCTCTACTCTCTCTGACACGGGGTGGTGGGAGCAGCCACAATATGGCCGCCGCAGGAGGCGGAGCCAACCACAAGAGGGCCACCGCAGGAGGCGGAGCCATTCATGCACCCAGAGGAAGTCCGAGGGTGGGGGAGAGGAGGGAAAGAGGAACGAGAGGGGGAATGAACCCAACGCTGGTGGCAGTTGCTTCCGAAGCAATATTCAAGTCTGTGCAGTCGATCAGATCTCCAGTGGCCTATCGGAAACAGTGCTGGGCAGGATCCCCAACTGGCTCCTCCCACTTTCTGAAATCACTTTGGGGCCAGGCCAGTCGTCAGAGGGGGCCCACGGCTGCCACAGTGGGGACCCCGGTTCTAAGACGTCTTGTCAGCTGCCGAAGCTGGAGGGTGAGCGGTTCAAAGCAGATAAAAGGAAGTCTTTCTTCACAGAATGGATCGTTAAACTGTGGAACTCCCTGCCCCAGGAGTTGGTGGCTTGAAGGCTTGAAGAGGGGAGCGGACATGTTCATGGAGGAGAGGGCTATCCGTGGCTACTAGTCAACATGGATACTAGTCATGATGCATCCCTATTCTCTCCAGGATCAGAGGAGCATGCCAAATATATTAGGTGCTGTAAAACATAGGCAGGAAGGTGCTGCTGCAGTCGTCTTGCTTGTGGGCTTGCTAGAGGCACCCAGTTGGCCACTGTGAGAACAGACTGCTGGACTTGATGGGCCTGGGTCTGATCCAGCACAGCTTTTCTTATGTTCTTATGCCATCCAGGTTTTGCCGTTCTGGATCTAGTTGGCCAATGAGGAAGGTACCTAGACCTTGCATCCGTATAAAACGTGCGTTCGACTTAGCTACGTGGCGGGTTCTCCTTGACCTCGTTCCCACAGGCATATAGCCTAGATTCATAAAGTATCTGTTGTTTTTCCCTGAAACGACTATCGAATGCTGCCGTTCTGCCGCAGCTTATTTTTATTTTTTTATCCAGGCCTCCGGCAGATCTCTAGGGACTGTAATATGAAGGCACACAGAATATATCCAAAATGGGATGGCTTCCCCTAGAACGACAGTATTCACTATTCCTCAGCTGGTCTCCTTTTCAAACGGTTTGCACTTCACAGTCAGCCAACCCATCCTTGACAGCAAATTGAAAGCCCCGGATCCGAACCGGTTTCTTGTGCTTTTGTTCCCAGGCATGTTGGCAGGGATTATTGTAGCTTGAAATTCTTTCCCATTTTTTTCCCCGCCCCACAGCCAATCTCTTCATTATTCTGGCGTATTCAGCCACTCCGTTCCCCGAATGGAGTGAACGTTTCTTCTTCCACTCGGGAAGGCATCTGCATTCCTTAGGGCACTCCCCTACACCGGGAGGAAGAAGCAGTCGAGCTTTGCGTTTGCAGAGAGAGGGAAGATAAGATCCTCGTATTTTCCTCTGCAAATGCCGGGCTGTCGTCTCTGATAATGAGTTTCCCGAACTGCCTGACAAGTAGATCTGGAGGGCCGTCTCAAGCAGACTTACCCCGTTCCGAGCCTATTAATTTCAGGTCCCTTGGAAGGACTGAACTCTGTTTAGGATTGCAGTTTCTCTGCTGGAGGGGGAGTGCTCGCGGAGGAAAAGGAGGCAGGCCCTTTTTAGAGATGCCAAACTTTGTGGTGGGAAGAAAAAAGATATTAGCGGGGGTTATTTTTTATTTCCATCCCTCGGTCGGCTGGCTGACTTTGCGGCCTCCTGCCGTGGACAGGAAGCCCCCAGAGCCGCCCGCGACGTCCGTAAAATACGCCCGTCCCATTAGAAGGAGTTTTCAGAATTTAAAAATTAAAACCATAAAACAAGAGGACCCAAGAGCCCACGATGGGCAGGGAAGAGGAATGAAATGGGGAGAAAAATGTAATTATAAAACAAGGAATTAAAGGGGGGGGACCAATGCGTGATTGTCATGGGAGAGTGGGGGTTTGTGTCGTGGCCGAATGTAGAATCGGGTGAGGGGTTGAGTGGGCAGCCCATGATATGAGCCTGTCTAGGAGGGCTGCCAACTGTGTGTTGGGAAATTCCTGCAAGCCTGGGGGATTGGTGCCCGGACAGGTTGAGGTTCCCGAAAGGGGACCTCAGTAGAAGAAGAGTTGATTTTTATACCCCACTTTTCTCTATCTTTAAGGCATCTCCAAGCCGCTTACCATCACTTTTTCTTCCTTTCCCCACAACAGACACCTTGTGAGGTAGGTAGGGCTGAGAGAGTTCAGAGAGAACTGTGACCGGCCCAAGGTCGCCCAGCAGGCTTCATGTGTAGAAGTGGGGAAACCAACCTGGTTCACCAAATTAGAGTCTGTCGGTTGGCTCGAGATCAATTGTAATAAGCGGGAGATCTCCAGGTGCCGCTCGGAGGTTGGCAAGCCTGTGTGTTCGGCAGTAGGCCAGCCATACTAGGGCAGTAAATACAGTATTTAGGGCAGTAAACACGCGCCCTCCATCGTATGCAGGCTCGGGTGAGAGACCACCACCCGCGGAACGTGTCGTATTAGAAACCTTGGTGGGAATCCGTTCGTTCCTCCTGTAGGTTTTCTCCCAGGGTGTTTTTTGTTCATTTTTCGATGGAGGTATAGGAAGAATTAATCGTTCTCGTATTAAAGGATCTGAGCCGTTGGTCATGTCTGTGTGCGGCGGCGGGAAGACGAGGCCGTGACGCAAAGAATTGCAGTCACGCTCTGATGCGGCGGCTCTGCGTACTCGGCTTTAGATATTATTTGGCTTATTTTGCCTCTCCTCTTGAAACCCCCTCAGACGGAAATTTTCTGGCACTTCAGCCGTTCCTCCAGGCTATCGCCGCGGTCCCCAGAGAGGTGCTGCGGCCTGGCATACAGAACAGCTGGTGGAAACAAGGAGGCGAGGCCTTCGAATGGCAAGCGTCCTCCGATAGCGGGGAGGGAGAAATGAAACGAGAGCATACGGCGGCCAAATGAGATGCATTGGCCGGTCGGCTCCAATATCCATAAAAAGATATAAAGTTGACGATCGGCGGCTTACCTCGAAGCATCTTTAATGGCGCGGCCATTTAATTCCGTTAATGCAGACCGAGATGGAGTTAACTGGAAGTTACGACTGCCCTTCCCGCCTCCATTTCGTTTACGGACTTGTTACTAGCTGGAGGTCACTCGAGGAGGCTTTGAATCAGCGACAGGTTGAATTCCGTGTAATGGAGTGTTTCAGCCCTGATTAAAAGATGAGAAGAAGCAGAAGAGCTGGTTTTTATGTGCCGACTTTCTCTGCCACTTAAGGAAGAATCAAACCGGCTTACCATCTCCTTCCCTTCCCCTCCCCACAACAGAGACCCTGTGGAGGAGGTGGGGCTGAGAGAGCTGTGACTAGCCCAAGGTCACCCAGCTGGCTTCGTGTGGAGGAGTGGGGGAACAAACCCAGTTCACCAGATTCGCTTCCGCCGCTCATGTGGAGGCGTGGGGAATCGAACCCGGTTCTCCAGATCAGAGTCCGCCGCTCCAAACCACCACACTTAACCACCACACCACGCTGGATTTCAGTAGTGGGGAATCGAACCCGGTTCTCCAGATCAGAGTCCGCCGCTCCAAACCGCCGCTCTTAACCACTACGCCACGCTGGATTTCAGTAGTAATGATCCAGTTGTAATGGAACCCATGGGTCTCAGTCTGTGAACTTCAGGAGTATATATTAGTCGGGTGAATGATTCTCCGTTCGTCTGAGTTCGAAAAACATCAGATGCGCCCTGCTGGATGTCTCTGTTGGTCTATTGATTTTAGCATCCTGTTTCACGCAGTGGCCAACCAGTGGAACTAAAGGGCCAAACAGTAGACAGAGACCGGGCTTTCTCCCAATGTTACCAGTTGCCACTGGGTTATCAGAAGTTGACTAAACACGGAAGCTCTCTTCGCGGTTGGACTGGGCGCTTAGGCTGGGTTTCGATCAGTGCAAATCTGCCTTTGGTGGCATGAGTGTACAACCTTAGGCAGACCATGAGAGGGAGGGCATCTTGGCCATCTTCTGGGCATGGAGTAGGGGTCACTGGGGGTATGCGGGGGGGAGGTAGTTGTGAATTTCCTGCATTGTGCAGGGGGTTGGACTGGATGACCCTGGTGGACCTTCCAACACTATGCTTCTGTGAACCCCAACCCATTTGAACTGGCGCTCTACTGCTTGTCTGTCGTACATCTGGAGACCCCCGCAGGGTGTGTGGCCGAGCTGTGGAATGTGTGCGGGATGCCCGGCACGTTTCTCGGTGTTCCAGGGCCTGTGTGGTGTTGGAAGAAACATTGGCCCTCTCTAACTTGGAAAGGAGGGGTTTAAGGGGTGGCATGATAGAGGTCTATAAAATGATGCAACGTATGGAGAGAGTGGACAGGGTGAAGCTTTTCTCTCTCTATCATAATACTAGAATGCAGGGTCATCTGCTGAAGCTGGTGGGTGAGAGATTCAAAACAGATAAAAGGAAGTATTTACTCACACAACGCATTGTCAAACTGTGGAACTCCCTGCCCCAGGAGGTGGTGATGGCTGCCAACTTGGAAGGCTTGAAGAGGGGAGTGGGCATGTTCATGGAGGAGAAGGCTATCCATGGCTTCTAGTCAAAATGGATACTAGTCATGATGAATACCTATTCTCTCCAGGATCAGAGGAGCATGCCTATGATATTAGGTGCTGGGGAAAATAGGCAGGACAATGCTGCTGCAGGCGACTTCCTTGTGGGCTTCCTAGAGGCACCTGGTTGGCCGCTGTGTGAACAGACTGCTGGACTTGATGGGCCTTCGCCTGATCCAGCAGGGCTTTCCTTATGTTCTTATGTTATGTTCTCCCTCTACTTATCTGGTTGAGTTTCCCCCCCTTTTTAAATTCTCCTTTATACTTCTCTATCTCTGAACAAGCGAGCGAATGGCGAATGCCTCCACTCCGTCGCTAGCCGCCTCCACTCCGTTTGACAGCCGCCATGATTTTCTCGGAGGCAAAATCAGCAACATTCGGGAGGAACCCATTTCCCCTCCCAAACAGATGCCGGCAAGGATTTCCACCTCCCTTATGTTACTTAAGAACCTCGCCAGAATGTCAACGCTGAATTACTCTGCTTAATTTTTTTTAACTCTATTTCTTTTTTCCCAATTCCCACTCAATATCTCAGAGAGATTGAATCAATCTGGAGGAGGGAAAGGCCGGGGTGCGTGGGTCAAGCGTCTCCGCAGATTGCCAATTCTGTGCTACGTAGTTGATGATTTGGTTGGCATAAAAAGAAGTCAGCGGCTTGCCGATCAGGTTCAAGTCTTTTCCTCCCGTTCCTCATATTTTCAACGGCATAATCAGCAATTGATCTCGGACTTCTAGAGGGGAAGTCTCCATAATAAAAAGAGACAGCTCCTGAATTAAGCTGAAAGCATAGAGAGACACCGTGTAGACTCGGAACGAGAGGTTATGCTATCATCAGCATATACACATTCCACATCATTGGCAGGAATGCTTCTCAGGTGTACAATCCCCCTTTTCTAATTGTTTCCCCTTTGGCACAGTTCCTTCCCTGTTGCGTCTTGGAGAACCTGTGCATCTTCTTAATAGGAGTGCAATTGGGGTTTTGTTTTCTATTCAGGAGAGCCAGCGTGGTGTAGTGGTTAAGAGTGGTGGTTTGGAGTGGTGGACTCTGATCTGGAGAACCGAGTTTGATTCCCCATTCCTCCACATGAGCAGAGGGGGCTAATCTGGTGAACCAGGTCATTTTCCCCACTCCACGTGAAGCCAGCTGGGTGACCTTGGGCGAGTCACAGTTCTCTTTCTCAGCCCAACCTACCTCACAAGGTGTCTGTTGTGGGGAGGGGAAGGGAAGGTGATTGTAAGCTGGTTTGATTCTTCCTTAAGTGGTAGAGAAAGTTGGCATGTAAAAACCAACTCCTACTCCTCCTCTTCTTGTTGTTCTTCTTCTTCTTTGTTCCCCCCACCCTTAAAAAAATTATCAATCATTATCCAACAATATCTCATTGCCACCGCTAAATTAAAGTCGTGCATGATGGGCCGCCTTCAGTTCACACCTGGGCATTCTGCGTCCACTGACTACTCCTTGGCATTATTGATTTGCCCATTTCTTAGTTGTTAACACCGAGAATGAGATGACACCAACTACAGAATTCACTAGTCCAAAGGCCGGGAATTCAGATCACTCAAAGAAGTTCTCTGCCCTGACCTGGATGGCCCAGAATAGCTCCATCTCATCAGATCTCCAAAGCTACGCAGGGTTGGCCCTGGTTAGTCCTTGGATGGGAGACCACGAAGAAGTCCAGTGTTGCTGTGTGAAGGCAAGAAATGGGAAACCACCTCTGTCTCTTCCCTAGACCTGGATGGCCCAGAATAGCTCCATCTCACCAGATCTCCGAAGCTACACAGTGTTGGCCCTGGTTACTCCTTGGATGAGAGACCACCAAGAAGTGCAGGGTTGCTGTGTGAAGGCAGGAAATGGGAAACCACCTCTGTCTCTTCCCTAGACCTGGATGGCCCAGAATAGCTCCATCTCACCAGATCTCCGAAGCTACACAGGGTTGGCCCTGGTTAGTCCTTGGATGAGAGACCACCAAGAAGTCCAGGGTTGCTGTGTGAAGGCAGGAAATGGGAAACCACCTCTGTCTCTTCCCTTGACCTGGATGGCCCAGAATAGCTCCATCTCATCAGATCTCCGAAGCTACACAGGGTTGGTCCTGCTTAGTCCTTGGGTGGGAGACCACCAAGAAGTCCAGGCTTGTTGCGTGAAGGCAGGAAATGGGAAACCACCTCTGTCTCTTCCCTAGACCTGGATGGCCCAGAATAGCCTCATCTTGTCAGGCCTTCAAAGCTACGCAGGGTCAGCCCTGGTAAATATTTAGGTGGGAGACCACCAAGGAAGTCCAGGGTTCCTGCACAGAGGCTGGCAACGGCAAACCACCTCTCTTTGTCGCTTGCCTTGAGAACCTTACTGGGTCATCATGAGTCAGCTGCGACTTGACTGGACTTTCCACCACCAAAGAATTTCTCTACATGGCTTCGGTCATTAGCCTCGCTCTGCCCTGTTCCCCAACTTCCGTAGCTGAAGGCGCACAAAATCCAAACTCGGCAGCGCTATGTGCAAGTTGCCATCAGTTGCCTTTGATATCAAAACAAGATCAGAACTTCCAATTACTTGGGCATTGTTCTCGGACAACTTTTGAAGGTTACCTTGCAACGGGCAGCCAACGTTCTCTCTGCAAAGAGATACACGCTCAGAATATCAGGACATTCTGCTCAAATCATGAATGCTAAAAAAATAAAATAAAAAACTGTGCCCCAGATGGATGCGAAACAACAAGATGACAGCTCCAGGAGAAAACAGTTAACTATCGCCGATCAATTTTTACAGATGATACGCAGGCAAAGAGACACTCAAAAACACTCTTCTCCCAAAATTTATAGCAGAAAAAAAATGAACATATGGTGAAACGTCACAGGAGAATGACACGCATTTGAGCACGCGAGAGGAGATCAAATTATTAGGTGCAAAAGCCAAGGGCGACAAAGGAATTAAGAAAGGGTCCCGAGAAGAGTTAGGGCACAGGACATTAGACATGCTTGTGTAAAATGATGCTGAATGAAAAAAATAATGAAGTGTCCAATATCGCAGTGAACATGAGATACATAAGTTTGCTGCAGTCTGGAGAATGTAGGCTGTGACAATCTGTGTGAAGGAAAATCCGTGACTCGGAAAGGGATTTAGGGCTGTTTGTTGCCACCGGCCCCGGGGCGCGAAAGAGGAACCTCCCGGCTTGCTTAGCTCAGTAATCCTTACATGTGGATCCAATCTTTAGCCTGTGGGTCTATCAGAATTCTTACGGTTCTGTACTCCGCACACCGGAGGGGACGCCCCCCCCTGTGTATCTTTTACTTTCCAGCAAGGAAGATGAAGACCCTCTAATCCAGATTTTAGCAAGCCGCAGAGCAGATAACAGAACCGAGATAACCAAAAAGGTGCATTATGTCGGTAGCAGCTGGGGGGAAAAAATAATACACAATCGGTTGAATCCACCTAGGATGCTCACAGAAATGAAGTATAAAGGATCACCCGTCCCCGCTCTGATCGGTGTTGATATGAAGGATCAGGGAAGAGACGGAGATTCCTGACCCCAGATATTTTGGCTTCCCGAAAGAAAAGCCGAAAAGCAATTTGATCCCGGTCTACAACGAACTACACAGGAAAGACCCCTCAGATACGAGAAAGCAGTTTAATCCGTCAAACAGAGAGAGAGATACCGTGGAATTGTCAGCAAAGCTTGCTGGAATTAAGGCGATTATTTATTTTTTTTAACAAGGGAAGAAATGGCCTCCGTGGAACTGATAAACACGTATCTGTGAAACTCTGTCATTTAAGTGCCTTAATCAAAATGTGGGATCTTTCTAGAAGACATGCTTTAAATCGACTGTGCGTGTGCGATTTCAGAGAGTAACTTGGCGCTCGCCTTGAACTTTGGATTTTTGCTTTGCTGCCTCTTGAGGCAGTCCCAGGAGACACAAATATCCCCACCACATACATTCACACCTTCTTGGAAGAATTCGGGCGCACTGTCAGAGATCCGATTTGACGTGGTTTTAATTAACTGGGAAGTTTAGTTAAAGTGACGTGTAGCTGGCCTTCCTGCTCTTCCCGTCCCCCGCTCAGCCTTAGTGAAATAAACACCGCTCACATAATTCGCATTCAAGACTTGGGCTGCCGAGCGCGTTGATGAAGGATTTGTTAGACCCCTATCTCGTCGTCGGTACAGGCGCCTGATGATGCCAGACCTTAAAATGATCGCCACACCAATAACTGATGGCATTTCAGTGTGAAATGGCTGGCTGGCCGGTTCCCAGCACAACTGTTTCCGAAGGCAGTTCCAGAAGAGCCAGTTGAGTTTCATTTGCCCTCTCCTCGGGAGTTGACAGCCAGCAAGAGTGAGACGCCAAAGGGCCCCAGATCAGTGGCCAAGCACTGGTACCCTGAACACTCAAAATGATGGGCAGCGATGCTTCACCACAACGATGCTCGCTCCGTGGCTCCGGAGTCACGGGGCTCTTTTGACGGACCCCCCCTGCGGCCAGCGTGGTGTAGTGGTTAAGAGCGGTGATTTGGAGCGGTGGAGTCTGATCTGGAGAGCTGGGTTTGATGAACTGGATTAGTTTCCCCACTCCTACACATGAAGCCAGCTGGGTGAACTTGGGCTAGTCACGGCTCTCTCCGCCCCACCTACCCCACAGGGTGTCTGTTGTGGGGAGGGGAAGGGAAGGTGCTTGTAAGCTGGTTTGAGTCTGCCTTAAGTGGTAGAGAAAGTCGGCATATATAAACCAACTCTTCTTCTTCTTTTCTATTTATTTATTATTTATTTGTTTAATCATTCGTATAGCCCTCCTTCCCCAGCAAAACCCGGGCTCAGGGTGGCTCACATAACATTAAATATACAATAAAACGTCAGAAAGAAGAAATACAAACCAGCCTAACAAATAATAAAATCACATATCTCAATGGCACATTTAAGAAGAACACATGAAGTTGCCTTATACTGATGTACCCTTTGTCCATCAAAGTCTGTAGTGTCTGTTCAGACTAGCAGCGGCTCTCCAGGGTCTCAGGCAGAGGTCTTTCCCATCACCTACTTGCCTAGTCCCTTTAACTGGAGATGCCAGGGATTGAACCTGGGACCTTCTGCATGCAAAGCAGATGCTCTGCCACTGAGCCATAGCCCCTCCTCAAGAAGGTTCATTTTTATATGCCGACTTTCTCTACCACTTAAGGGAGACTCAAACTGGCTTACAATCACCTTCCCCACAACAGACACCCTGTGAGGTAGGTGGGGCTGAGAGAGCTCTAAGAGAGCTGTGACAAGCCCGGGGTCATCCAGCTGGCTTCATGCGTAGGTGTGGGGAAGCCGACCCACCACGCCACCAAAGGCAGATTTGCACCTCAAGCTCTGCAATATCTGTTTTTTTGATGAAAAACCCATCCAAAAATGCACCTTATTAGGTATTTAAATCTAATGTCTTGTGTGACTTGACGTGTCTTAAACCAAATTGTGGGTCTTGCCACGTGCACAGTTGGTCACACAGTCTGGTACAGAATCAGCAAGGTTTCTGGATGTGTGTACATTAACCCGTGATAAATCATGTGGATCTACTAAAATTGGTTTTGTCTACTCTTGACTGGCAGGGGCTCTCTAGGGCCCCAGGCTGAGGTCCTGCACCACCCCTACCATCTTGTCCTTTTCTCCAGAGATTCTGAGGATGGAACCCGGGAGCTTCTGCCTGTCGAGCAGATGCTCTACCACTGAGCCACGGCCCCTCATAACTGGAGATTGCAACTTGGGACGCCACGGCCTCTAGCAGTTCCAGTGTAACTCGTTTAGGGTGGGCTGGGCCAAATCCGGGACTGACGCCAGAACGCGCGCATAATGTGCTTCTGTCAACTTGCAGTGAGCAAATACAATCTGTACTAAATGACTAGGCAGATGCACATCGGTTTGTTTTTTCCTTCATTAGCGATCTATTTGCTGCCGTGGGAGTGAGTTAGGGATGTTCAAATGCAGGCCGTCGTAAGATTACATAAAAACATGAGAACATAAGCAAGTCCCTGCTGGATCAGACCAAGGCCCATCAAGTCCAGCGGTCTGTTCACACAGTGGCCAACCAGGGGCCTCTAGGAAGCCCACAAACAAGACGACTGCAGCAGCATTTATCCTGCCTGTGTTCCAAAGCACCTAATATCATAGGCATGCTCCTCTGATCTTGAAGAGAATAGGTATGCCATCATGACGAGTATCTATTTTTACTAGCAGCCATGGATAGCCCTCTCCTCCATGAACATGTCCAGTCCCCTCTTCAAGCCTTCCAAGATGGTAGCCATCACCACATAAGAACAGCCCTGCTGGATCAGACCAAGGCCCATCAAGTCCAGCAGTCTTTCCACACAGTGGCCAACCAGGGGCCTCTAGGAAGCCCACAAGCAAGACGACTGCAGCAGCATTGCCCTGCCTGTGTTCCACAGCACCCAAGATAATAGGCATGCTCTTCTGATCCTGGAGAGAAGAGGTATGTATCACGACTAGTGTCCATTTTGACTAGTAGCCTTGGACATCCCTCTCCTCCATGAACATGTCCACTCCCCTCTTCAAGCCTTCCAAGTTGGCAGCTTGGGATGACACAGAAGCGGCAGTTGTGGGTGTGTTCCTTTCCATGTCTACATGCAGAGCAGAAGGGGGGGTGAGTGGCAATTGGCTGGGCGCTTGGCTGGTATTCCTTTGCCATCTAGTAAGTGCCCGGTTTGGAGAACTCCACTCGGAGCAGTGCGAAGCTGGAGCTGATGCATGGACGAACCCCACCGCCACTGCCGCACAATTGCGAAGAGTCCATTTATTTATTTACTTACTTATTTTATTAAACTTATATCCCTCCCTCCCCAGCAGAGAGCCAGGCTCAGGGTGGCTTACACAAATTTGACAACAGAACGCAATAAAGCCCATTAAAAGGCACGATTAAAATCTGCCCCAGAAATCAATAAATAGATAGCATATGACGGGCGCGCCTAATTTGCGACATACCTGCCGCAGTAAAGCCTGCCATATTCATATTCAGCCCCCATACAGTAATGATTTCAAGGGGGGGGGTAGGGCAGGGTAGGGAGCGCAGCATTGATGGGAAAAGGAGACGTCGCCCGTTGGCACCTACCTGACTGGCATCCAAACTAGGCTTTAATCTAGCTAATATCATTTCTCGGGTTCTTGTAATTCCTCTTGAGAACTCTTTCAAAACACAGATAGTAATATTGCTTTGGGATTCTCTCTGTTTCTGAGAAATTGCTCTTCGTAAGGAGGCCTTTAAGAAACCAAGGGTTTTGCCGGGCTGAAACGGCTGGTTTTGGAATAGTTTTCTTCCCAAATAAAGATTCAAATAGACCATTTATTTATTTATTTTTAGTTCATTTTTTTTACAGTCATTTGACCAGCAAATATCGGTCAACATTACAGTTTTATAACCCCTACTGAGAATCTCCTTATCTTACTGGCTACGTGACAGAACTTTGCCACCGAATAAGAGATAAAAGCACCTTTATCGTCTAATAAATATTTAACAATAAAATCGTCTGAATGGCTAACAATCCTAACATTTCTGGTCCGCCCAGGTCAAATCAGCTTCTTCCTAACCTCCCGATAAAATTCACAGTGTAATAAAATATGTACAATTGTCTCAACTGAATTAAAATTATTTTTTAAATTTAAATCGATAACAGCAGTCTTAGGTCTAGGAACAGCTGTCCTTAAAGAAGTCATGCCTGAAGACTCCATTTTTATATCGTACTAAGGAGTCAAACTTAGGGTTCCATGGAACACATGCTATGCCCTTATTGCATTGGTGTAGGTCAGTCAAGAAGAGCCCCGTGGCGCAGAGTGGTAAGCTGTACTGCAGTCCAAGCTCTGCTCACGACCGGAGTTCGATCCCGACGGAAGTCGGTTTCAGGTCGCCGGCTCAAGGTTGACTCCGCCTTCCATCCTTCCGTGGTCGGTCAAATGAGTACCCAGCTTGCTGTGGGTAAAGGGGAGATTACTGGCAAACCACCCCGAAAACAAAGTCTTCCTAGGAAACGTTGGGTATGTGACGTCACCCCATGGGTGAGGAATGACCCGGTGCTTGCACAGGGGACCTTTACCTTTTACCTTTAGGTCAGTCAAGACGGTAGCGAAAGGAGTCTCTTGGATTTAAAATTTTTATTTTGTTTCTTGAACCAAAAAAGATACAGAGGATAACTAAGAGAAATGCCAAGGAGCCAAAATAACATACACATTTGATAAAGGAGAAAGATGCACAAGCAGTAAATACCTTTTTTTGTGAAGATGTAGCCAGTGGAAGAAGATTTAGCCCCCGTCTCTCTGTTTGATAACATCGACGAGACTAGATGGGCCCTCACTGGTCTGATCCAGCAGGGTTCTCCTCCTCTCCAAGATCAGAGGAGCATGCCTATTATATTAGGTGCTGTGGAACACAGGCAGGATAATGCTGGTGCCGTCGTCTTGTTTGTGGGCTTCCTGGAGACGCCTGGTTGGCCATTGGGTGAACAAAGTGCTGGACTGGATGGGCCTTGTTCTGATCCATCCTTCCTTCCTTCCTTCCTTCCTTCCTTCCTTCCTTCCTTCCTTCCTTCCTTCCTTCCTTCCTTCCTTCCTTCCTTCCTTCCTTCCTTCCTTCCTTCCTTCCTTCCTTCCTTCCTTCCTTCCTTCCTTCCTTCCTTTTCTCCAGTATCAGAGGAGCATCCCTATTATAGACACCAGCAAGATAAATGCTGCTGCAGTCATCTTGTTTGTGGGCTTCCTAAAGGCACCTGGTTGGCCCCTGTGTGAACAGACTGCTGGACTTGATGGACCTTGGTCTGATCCAGCAGGGCTTTTCTGATGTTCTTATGTGCTCATCAGGGGAAAGCTTCGGTTATCTTATGTACTTATCAGGGGGAAGATCTGTGTCTGGTTGTTGGCCCTCTAGAAGAACTGGTTGGCCACTGTGTGAGACGAGATGCTGGACTAGATGGACCACCGGTCTGATCCAGCAGGTCTCTTCTGATGTTCTTATGAAGGCCTCAGCCTCTATGCCCTGTTGTTGGCCCTTCAAATTAACTGGTTGGCCACTGTGTGAGACAGGACGCTGGCCTAGCCGGACTACGGGTCTGATCCCGCAGGGCTCTTCTGATGTCCGTACGTTCTTAACAACGCTAGCTCTGCGTGCAGTGAGACTTCCCAGGATCCCTCTGGAAGACTGACATAAGAAGCGTGCCCTCCTGGGTTATCCTTTCCCGAGCAGCGTGCGGTGAATGAGGGAGGAGTATTGATTGAGCCTTGCTTATAAATATCCATGAGGATTCAGGGGCTGTTTAACGGGCACTTTTTAATTCTCCTTGCATTGCTGACTCGTTCGGTTGCAGGCTGTTAGCATGCACGGCGGCCTGCCGGGTGAACAGCCTCGTTCTCGCTACCCGGGACCTTTGCAGCGCGCGTTAATCCCAAGCCTGCCTCCGACTTCGACGTCGGGAAGAAAGCAAGCCGAGGAAGAATCCCAGGACGCAGCAATCGGAACATTTGCGAGGAAGGTCATTGTTGATTTGCAGCGTTCCGTTCATGGGGAAATCCGCGGGAGAGGAAACTTCTACCTTGCTTGCTCTTGCTGTTGCAGGAATACCAAGTTGCCAACGGATTCGGAGATTCCTGATGCCAGTGTCCTGCTTTCGTCGTTGCCGAGTTTATTTGTTGTTCATTATTTCCAATTTCTATCCTGGCCTCCCTGGTTCACCTCTAATCCGGTGAACCGGGTCCGATTCCCCAGTCCTCCACATGAAGCCAGCTGGGTGACCTTGGGCTAGTCACAGCGAATTCTGTCAGCTGCACCTACCTCGCAGGGTGTCTGTGTGGGGATGGGAAGGGAAGGTGGTTGCAAGCCGGTTTGAGACTCCTTAAAGGTAGAGAAAAGCGGGGTATAAAAACCACCTCTTCTTCTTGTTTGGTTTTATGTTGCTTATGTTACGTTCAAAGAATAGCTTGGCGACTATTGGCATTTGGAACTGGGCTCCAGGCAGGGAATGCGGCCTAAATACAGTTTGTAAAAGCTTTACTTTTCCACCGAATAGTCCCATCAACTGAAGTGATATATAAGTTCAAAAGAATAGTCTGTAGGCACATGATGCTCTCTCCCATTATTAAAGAGCCAGCATGGTGTAGTGGTTAGGAGCAGCGGATTCTAATCTGGAGAACCGGGTTCGATTCCCTAATCCTTCACATGAGCGGTGGGGGCTAATCTGGTGTACCGGGTGGGGTTGGTTTCCCCACTCCTACACATGAAGCCAGCTGGGTGACCTTGTGCCGGTCGCAGTTCTCTTCGAACTGTCTCAGCCCCACCTACCTCACAAGTTGTCTGTTGTGGGGAGGGGAAGATGATTATAAGCCAGTTTGGGTCTCCTTAACAGGTAGAGAAAAGCAGGGTATAAAAACTATCTCTTTTACTTCTACTTCTTGCTTGGTTTTCTGTTGTTTATGTTGCCTTCAAAGAACAGCTTGACAACTGTTGAAATTTGGAATTCACCTCTGGGCAGGGAACGCAGCCCAAATACAGTGCGTAACGGCTTTACTTTTCCGCCAAATTTCCCCATCATCAAAAGCGGTACATAAGTCTAAAAGAATTGCATGCACGTGACGCTCTTTCCCATTATTAGATGGGCCAGTCTCTTGGCCGGCGATTGGAACGGGTGAGAGGGAGTCCGCTGTGAGCTTCCCAAAGAAAAGAGGTGTCTAGAAAGCGAGGATTCCCAACGGGTTCGCGGATCCCGAAGGCGAGCGTCTTTCTCCTATCGTTGCCGCGTTCTTCCCCGTTTGGACTGCCCCCTGTTCATGCGTTGGGTGGCTTAATTTCCTGGCTAGATCTGTGACAGAGTAGAAGTCAGCCAGGGCGACGCCTGACCTCGTGCCAAGCGAGCGGCAATTATGCCGTCTCCGTCTCCTTTCTCCGCGGGTGACAGCGGAGGAGGGGGAGGCGCTAATCCCCCGGGCAGCTCGTCATTTAACACCTGTCCAGATGCCGATAACGCTTTCATTACAAGGGGATTAGCTCCCCGGGATGGAACTTGACAATGGCGCGCCGGTCCACTCTAAATCCCCATATAATGCTCAAATGTGCCCTCTGCAGCGACCCTATTCTCCAGCCTTTGAGACCTTTTTGAATCGTACCCTTTTCTGTGACGGTGCCGAATGCAGATCCATTCTGCTCGCGCTTAGGCATGTCTCGTCCCGCTCCCTCCAAATTGGAGCCGTAGAAGGGAAAGAGAGGAGGCCTGGGTGGGATGTGAATCGGCGCAAAAACGTCTCGTGGCATCAAGACCACACTACAGTACCCGTTCTCGTGGACTGAGTGGAGGGGGTTGGCTTCGTATGGAATTGGCCAGGAACCCCCCAAATGTCTAGCGAGCAATGCCGACGGCTGTGGCTTGAACTTGGGCACTGGGCAGCGCGCTTTAGGGCTCACATAAGCCACAGGCGCTATCCCTCCACAGGGGCCACCGCTGTTCAGAACCTGCAGGCAGGTCAAGCCGGGTCACGACTGCCACAGTCTGCCTTTGGACCTGGATGATGCCACGGAGCCATTCCTATTTCCCAGGCTTTCCCAGGTCTCAGGGCGAGGTCTTTCTCATCACTCGCTACCTGGTTCTTCATAACTGGAGATGCTGAGGATTGAACCTGGGCCCTCCCACATGCCAAGCAGAGGTTCTGCGATTGAGCCGCGGACCCCTCTCCCAGAGACCTGGAGGAAGGCAATGTATTATAGAATGAGATTTGTCTAAGCTGCTACATACTTGGGAGTTTACCATCGGAGGCAGGCCGTTCCGCACCCCTAATGACTGAGCCGGGCGCTGTGCGTGAGTTGAATGGAATCAAGCACATTTGGCGGTTTCCAGACACTAAGTGGGACAGACTTCGGAGAGCCAGCAGAGGAAAGCATTTCTCCCCAATATTTTCTCCTATGTTGGCAGTTTCCAGGATGTGCCCTTCTGTTAGCCGTGCGAGGAGCAGGTGGCTAACTTGTTTGCTTGTGTTTTTGTTCATTGCAAGCCATTTCCGTGTCAACACCATTTGTTTGGAGGGGTGCTTTGGGGGGGAGGCTCCCTCGGGGGTACTTATCTTCCATTAACAGGGAGCTTGGTGGGCGGGTGGGTGGATTGGTCACCACGTTTGGCCTTTTGTGTGCCAGATCCTCCGGTAAACCGTCTGGCTTCCGTTTAGCTGAGGGCTTTTCTCTAACCGCTTCAACAAGCCCAAACGGAGGGGAAACAGCTGTGCCTCGTGGTATTTTTGGGGAGGAGAGGATTACCCTTTGCTTGCCGCTGCTACGCCTTGAGTGACGGGTACGACTTCCCCGGCCTCCTTAACATCTGGAGGCTAAGCTCAGGCTTTGCAGAAACAGTTGCAAAATACATACCCCCGCGAGATGTCATGGGGGGCCTGCTTTGCAAGCGCGCATCCAGGCCGACATGGACCAGCCTAGTCCAGGCGGGCCGGACAACCTGAAAGGCAATAAATGCTCCCAGCTGAGAGACCAATGCACGAGAAATCACAGAGGTAACAGCCTCTTACCTCTTTCCACTCTGTGCACGCTTCTGGGGATTCACGGAGACTCAGCCGTTCCGCCCGTCCCTTGCAGAGCGCCTTTGGAGATGTTTTGCATCATCATTTATTAATATAAAACTCAACCGAGGCAGGGTTAAGCAGTGTTAAGTCGCATCGATGTCATTGGGAGAGATTTAAGCATGTGGCCGTCGTTTGCTGAAGAATTTTATTTTTCCTTTGGTTGGATTGTTGGCCCGTTCGATCCCTGAGGCGCTGAGTGGGTTGTAATAAACATGGTCCCGGTGGAAAAAATATATATTAAAACTCAGCAAGCTATATTTACTCCTCCTTCCTTCCCCCTTTCTTGGTTCCCTACAGCTGCAGTGTTTCTCATTGCGAGCCCTGTCCGTGGTCCTGAAATAAGGCATTTAAATAGAGTTGAACACCTGAAGCTGCCTTATACTGAACCAGACCCTTGGTCCATCAAAGTCAGCATTGTCCACTCAGACTGGCAAGGGCTCTCCGGGGTCCCAAACAGGGGTCTTTCACATCACCTGCTTGCCTGGTCCCTTTAACTGGAGACACCGGGGATTGAACCTGGAACCATCTGCATGCCAAACAGAGGCTCTACCGCTGAGCCACGGCCCCTCCCCAGAAGATAAGTAAAGCCATGAACACATGAAGCTGCCTTGTACTGAACCAGACCTTTGGTCCATCAAAGTCAGTATTGTCTACTCAGACCGGCAGCGGCTCTCCGGGGTCTCAGGCAGGGGTCTTTCACATCACCTCCTTGCCTAGTCCTTTTAACTGGAGATGCTGGGGATTGAACCTGGGACCTTCTGCATGCCAAGGAGATGCTCTACCACTGAGCTACGGCCCTTCCCCAATGTGATTTATGCCATCACATTTCAGCAGTGCCCTTCCACCCTGTACATTGGAAAAACAGGCCCGTCCCTGTGACAAAGGTTTAGAAGAAGAGTTGGTTTTTATACCCTGGTTTTTTCTGCCTTTAAGGAGTCTCAAACCGGCTTACAATCTCCTTCCCTTCATCTCCCCTTAACAGGCACCTTGTGAGGTAGGTGAGGCTGAGAGAGTGACTAGCCCAAGGTCAACCAGCAGGCTTCATGGAGAAGAGTGGGGAAACCAACCCGGTTCACCAGATTAGAGTACCGCTCATCCGGAGGAGAGGGGAACCGAACCCAGTTCTCCAGATTAGAGTCCACCGCTCATATTGTTTTCCTCTCCTCCATTGTATCAGCATAACAACAACCCTGTGAGGCAGTTTCAGCCGAGAGCATGTGTCAGGCCCATCCTCACCCACTGAGCCTCGACAGCAGAGTGGGTATTCGAACCCGGGTCTCCCAGATCCACGCTGGCTCTCCCTCCACCCTTCCTAGAAGCTTGAGCGTGCACGAATCCGACGGGCACCCTTTGTTATCCGGCTTGGGATCTCTGGGAAAGCCAGTTCTGACCAGGTCTGCTTTCGGAGTGCGTTTTGTAGAGAGAAATTGGAGTGAACCGGGTCACGTCTCTGTTAGCAGGGCGAAGCTGTCAGGGTGAGAAACCTCCTGGCGGCCTGGAGTTATTTGTGCCTTCTCCCCCCTCCCACGTTTTACGCCAGGATCGACATAAGACCAGCCGTCAGGTTGTGCGGGAGACAGACTTCGGGAACTCAGCCCCTACACTGCAGGGCACGTGTCCCATGGCGACGCGGGAATTGTAGCCTGGCTCTTTCCAACACCGTTCCTGGCAAAGCTGGTTTAGCGATGGGCACAACTGACACGAGATGTCCTTGTTCCTCTGCACCCTGCATTTGTCAGGCCGCACCTGGAGTCCTGTGGGCCGTTCTGGAGGCCTCATTTCGAAAAGGATGCGGGCAGAATCGAGCGGGTGCAGAGGAGAGCGACGAGGAGGATCCGGGGCCTGGAGGCCAAGCCCTACAAGGAAAGGCGGATGGACTTGGGAATGCTCGGTCTGGAGAAGAGGAGGTTGAGGGGGGACAGGATTGCCCTCTTGAAGTATTTGAAGGGCTGTCGCTTAGAGGAGCGCAGGGGGCTGTTCCTGTTGGCAGCAGAGGAGAGGACTCGCAAGAATGGGTTTAAATTGCGGGCGGAAAGGTACCATCTGGATATTAGGATTTTAATTTTTTTAACATTAAGAGTTGTTCGACAGTGGAATCAGCTACTAGGGAGGTGGTGAGCTCCCCCTCGCTGGCAGTCTTCAACCAGAGGCTGGGCATACACTTGTCAGAGATGCTGTAGGCTGATCCTGCATTGAGCAGGGGGCTGGACTAGATGGCCTCTATGGTCCTTTCCAGCTCTATGAGTCTATGATTCCAACTGCGTCCAAATTGCTTGACCCAATGGCCCCGGGAGGGGAGCCATCCCATGTTCTCCCCCCCCCCAAACTCTGGATACTAAGAGGGACACCCTGACCTCCTGAAGGGGGGGAAATATGTGTTGTCTTTTCAAAATGCTACTGTAAGGGATTCCCGAAATTCTACTGTCTGGGATTTTTAAGCCTGTGGGCACCTTTGTAAATCTGCGTAGCGGGCACCGCCGCAAGAGGGCTGCCACAAAACGACTGCCGCACGAGGCGGTGCCGGTAACGAAATGGCTGCTTGGAGCTGCTTACCTTCAGTCACCCGGTGAAGATGGTTGCTTTTGTGGCGGCAGCTGCTGCCGAAGCCACGTCTTCCAAAACCGGCCCGGCCAATCCAATCTCCAGCGGCCAAGCCAAAGCCTTGCAGGGCCAAAGTCCGCCTAGCCCCGCACGCGGGTGCCAAGAAAAGACGTCGGAGGGCATCACTTCGGGGGACTCTTGATCTCTATGGATTGGTTTTGACCGGCCGCGTCCTAGGCATGCCTCCAGTTCATTAAGGATTAGAAATTAATTTGAAATGCAAAAGTGTTAACCAGTAGAATTAGTGACCGAAGAAGAAGTGGGGAAGTCGTATATAGTAGATAGCACTGAATACTATAGATAACATATTCTCAGTAATAGCAATGAGTTTTTTTTTGTTATAAGTAGTTACAACTGAATATATTGTTGAGATATGTTTAATTTTGTTGAATTGTGGAAAATAATAAAAATAATTATTAAAAAAAAAAAACACCGCCCCCACTTTCGTTTCTATTTAACTGCTTATAAAATCCCCGGCGCTCTCCTGTTTCTTCCACACGTCTCTGCCTTTGACAGTTCCAGGGCCCCGACTGCTTGCTGAGAAGGGTTTCGGGGTCTTGCTTTCATGCCTTTTGGTTTTGGGGGGGGGGTTGTTAGCTGAGGATGCTCTTTTCTGGAGCGGTTGAAAGAAGGGGGTCTCGAGCGGCTGCGTCGCTAGAGGGCACCAGAACAGCTGGGAGATCTGTATCCCTGACATTTGTTGAGGCTTCCAAGCCTCGGGAAGGCGGAGTGGAAAATGGCCTTTTCTATTTGCAGTTTTGCTTTTAAAGTGCCGTAAAATCGGGCCGTGGTGCCGAGGATTTATTGCTGACCGGGGACATCTTAAGGTGTTCGATTTAGCCGTCTTTTTGGCCATCTGGCAGGTGTTTTTGCTTTCCAGAAAATAAAAAAAAAATATATAAGTAGATGGGTTGATTGTAAAAATGGCTGCCCGGTTAGTGGAATACAGTTCTCTCTCTCTTTATTTTCTTTCTGTCTCTCTCCCTGTTTTTTCTTTATGTCTCTCACATTCTAGAAAGCAAGAATATAGTACAAGTTGACTTCTTTTGTGCTTTCGTTCTTTTAGTCTCTCTGTCTCACATGTTCTCTTTCCCTCCCTCCCTTATTTTCTTTCTATTTCTTTCTGTCTGTGTCTCTCTCATTTTCTTTTTGTTCCTCACATTCTTTCTGCCTCACTTGCTTCCTTTCGGTTTGTCTCCTCTTTCTTTCTTTCTTTCTTTCTTTCTTTCTTTCTTTCTTTCTTTCTTTCTTTCTTTCTTTCTTTCTTTCTTCCTTCCTTCCTTCCTTCCTTCCTTCCTTCCTTCCTTCCTTCCTTCCTTCCTTCCTTCCTTCCCTCCCTCCCTCCCTCCCTCCCTCCCTCCCTCCCTCCCTCCCTCCCTCGATAGGGGAGAAGCTGTGGCTCAGTGGTAGAGCATCTGCTTGGCATGCAGAAGGTCCCAGGTTCAGTCCCTGGCATCTCCAGTTAAAGGGACCAGGCAGGTAGGTGATGGGAAAGACCTCCGCCTGAGACCCTGGAGAGCCGCTGCTGGTCAGAGAAGATAATACTGACTTTGATGGACCAAGGGTCTGATTCAGTAGAAGGCAGCTTCATGTGTTCCTTCCTTTCCCTTCCTTTCCCTTCCTTTCCCTTCCTTTCCCTTCCTTTCCCTTCCTTTCCCTCCTTCCTTCCTTCCTTCCTTCCTTCCTTCCTTCCTTCCTTCCTCTCCCTCCCTCCTTTCCTCCTTCTTTCCTTCCTTCCCATTATGTATAGTTTGCCTTTTTCACTTGGACTCAAGGTGGGTTGAGTCCACATCCCTGCTGAGCTCCGTCCCTCCCCCAAGCTCCCCCCTTCCCGGGCTCTGCCCCAAATCGCAAGAATTTCCCAGCCCAGAGGTGGCAACCGTAGACATAATCCAGTTGTCCTTCTCAACCGCTTTCCCCATACATCTGCACGCGCTCCCCTGGCCGCACAATTCTCCGGTGATCAAGCGCCCCTCAGTGATCATGAGGCAAGAGTTTGCACTTGATGGCATGTGGAGAGAGACTAGCGGAAAGTGACCCGTGGTGCAGAAGCACAAAAGAAGTCAACTTGTACTGTATTCTTGCTTTCTAGAGAATGCCCAGCAACCCCGAGCCAATCTAGTCACTGCAACCTGTTCGTTCTGCAAAAGAGGTGTTGCTTTTTGGGGTTTTTTTTTTTTTTACCCGTGAAGATTGAAGTATTAACTCGCTTGTTGTCTCACTTTGACGGGAAATTAATCAGCTATTTTTAAGATCTGCCTCATCAGTGAAATGGCTATAAATAGCGTTCACCTCTCGGGAGCGGTGCAGAAGGAAATGTCTCTCCGTTTGCTCAGGGAAAGCTGACGCGGTTGAGTCACGAGGGCTTCATCCAGAGTCCTGGACTGTCAGCAAACTGCGGTCCCAAATTAGGCTAAGGATAGCTCTTTCCACAATTTAAAATCAATTTAAAATGTTAAATGCGCTGGGGAAAGGAAAGATCCAGCAATAAGACCAGTTTGGTCTTTAAAGTATCAGAACGATGGTTTACCTTTAGCTGTTATTATTGGGGGGAAGTGTTGTTCTTGCCCCAATAGGATGTGTGTGTGGAAGGGGGGGATGTCAATCAGCTCTCAAGCATAGGGCGAAAACACATGGTCGCTTTATCCTCCTTTAATCCCTGTTTTAGCCAGGATCGAACGCACATTAGGCGAAACGCATGCGTTCGATCCTGCCTGAATCCTGGCTGAAACAGGGATTAAAGGAGGATAAAGCGACCATGCGTTTTAGCCCAAAGGGTTTTCTGATCACTCGAACGCTGCCCATGGAAACGGCGTTCGAGTTCTAAGTATAGCACAAGGTAACTCGCTTCATTTTACCATGATCCGAACCATCGTTCTCGTCAGACATCCATGCGCAGTTTGTTATATCCAAATATTTGTGCGCAGTTTGCCGTTATATCCAAATGTCTGTGTGCAGTTCGGCTTTATATCCAAATATTTGTGGGAGGTTTGTCGTTCTATCCAAATGGTCGTGTGCGGTTTGTCGTTCTATCCAAATATTCTTGCACGGCTCAGTGTCCAAATATCCATGTACTGGCTGTCATTACATCACAATATGCATGTGCATTTTTTCTTATATCCAGATATTCGTGTACAGTTCATTGTTATATCCAAATATTCATGCATTGTTATGCTGAAATATTCATGTTTGTTGTGATATCCACATATTCATGGGCAGTCAATGTATTAGAATTCCTGGGTGTAGTTGGTCATTGTATCCCAATATTCGTGCATAGTTTGACATTATATTTAAATAGTCTTATTTATTATTATTATTATTATTATTATTATTATTATTATTATTATTATTATTATTATTATTATTATTATTATTATTATTTCAGATTTATAGCCTGCCCTCATTCCCAGCCAGGTTGGGCTCAGGGCAGGTAACAACCTCTATAAGACATAAAACCATAAAACATCAGTTGAAACATTTTATTATAAAGCCATAAACTATAAACCTTAAAAACAACCCAGGTGCCACCATGGACCGGATTTCGGCAGGATCGCCCCCCACAGATGCCAAGAGTGGGGGGGAAGGATGGGGAGGCCAGCAGCGACGGAGAAACTTGCGCCCGCCCTCCGTTTTAGGCCTGGAGGAATAGCTCCATTTTGCAGGCCCTGCGAAATGCCTTAAGGTCCCGCGCGGCCCTGATGTCCCTAGGAAGACTATTCCACCAGTCCAGGGCCAAGAAAGCCCTGGCCCTTGTTGAAGGCAGCCACACACTCTTGGGCCAGGGGCCACCAGCAGATTACTATATGTAGAGCGTAATGCTCTTTGGGGGGCATATCAGGAGAGGCGGTCCCGTAGGTACGTCGTCCCCAGACCGTGTAAGACTTTAAAGGTCCAAAGGTCTTGTCCGGTTCGTTGTTGCAGCCACATATTTGTGCATTGTCCTCCCCTTTCTCTCGGCGCTTCTGCCCGAACCTTCGTGTCCACGATAACGTTGTGTGCCGTTCTCCCGCGCTCTGTGTTGATCCTGCGCGTGGTTGTCTTCGTAGGGCGGTGATCATGACCCCAGCAAAACCAAAGTCCTCCACCTCAGTGTGAATCCGGCCAGCCAGGCCAAGCGGCAGCGTCTGGAGGAGCAGGCCCACCTTCGCGAAGAGTGCGAGCGCTTGAGAGAGATGGTCCGAGTGCTCGGAAGCGGAGGGTCCCTCCCGGAAACCTCCAAGGGGGCTGCGGGTCTCCAGCCCCCCCAGGATATCGCAGGTATGTCCCTGTCTATGTAGGCTTGCTGGTGGGTTACTCATCAGAGTGTTATTTGATTTCCAGAGTCCCATAGCGCTTCAAGTCCCCCATCCACGTTCTAACCAGGGCCGACCCTGCTTAGCTTCCGAGATCGAACGAGACCGGGCTAGCCTGGGCCATCCAGGTCAGGGATGGGGTACGGGAAGGAAAAAAGAGAGAGGGATAAACAGCCCGTCTACACTTAATATATATTCGTATTGGTCATTACAGTACATATTAAAAACGTTGCATATCTTATCATATCTGGTTATATTGTTTTAAATCTCATAGTGATTTTGCTAGGATATTATTACTAAGAAAAATAGAGAAAGAAATCACTCTTAAGTATTACTTGATGTATAGGTATAAAAATGGTTGCCATTTCTCAGCTTACTGGTCTTGGGACTCATTTTCTGTCGGGTTCATCCTAAAAGTCATTTTGGCCATATTTGCATATTCTAACATCTTGTCTTTCCATTCATCTACATCTGGTATTGTCGTTTGTTTCCTTCTTCTTGCCAGAACAACTCTCGCTGCTGTTGTAGCATACCTTAACAGGTCTTTGGATCTCGAAGGTAGGTCAGATGGTGCTATGCTTAGTAGAAAGCATTTTGGGTCCAGGTTTAGTTTTTGGCGAAACCTATTTTGCGTTTACTTTTCTCGGTGCTTGAAACGTTAAATATACCCGCTACGGATGTACCCTCATGCCTCTAATAAAGCTAGCTCTAACTCACAAAGGCTTTTAGTAAAATAAATACTGTTAGTACTTAAGAGGAGTAGCCACTGTCCTGCCCTGATGACTAAGATAGTTTCCTGTCTGGAATTATGCACCATGCTGTGTTTTCCACTGGTTTCACTTCTATCAGTTCACCCCAATGGTGCATATAGATACACTAGGGCAGGGTCGTCGTTCCCCAGCCCTTTTGAGCATGTGGTGTGTGTGGCTGACTAATGGCGACCCCGTAGGGTTTGCAAGGCGAGGCGCTCGGAGGCGGTTTGCCGTCGCCCGCCTCCACGTGGGCCGAGAGAGTGACTGGCCCAAGGTCACCCGGCAGGCTTCGTGTGGAGGAGCGGGGAATCGAACTCGGTTCTCCAGATTAGAGTCCGCTGCTCTTAACCACCACGCCGCGCTGGACTCCTTTGGAATTCTGACCCAGTGTGCTCGGCGCAACCGCAGAATGGCTGCCCATCCGGAATTATCCTCGCCGGCAGCGCTTCTTGCTGAACCAGGCGGTTTAGCAGCGGGCGAAGATCATGTTACCAACGAACGACAACAAAAACTCCAAACAGTTTGCTGTGCAGGTTCAGCGTGGTGTTTGGGTTAAGAGCGGTGGTTTGGAGCGATGCGGTCTGATCTGGAGAACTGGGTTTGATTCCCCACTCCTCCACATGAGCGGCGGAGGCTGATTGGGTGAACTGGATTTGTTTCCCCACTCCTCGACACGAAGCCAGCTGGGTGACCTTGGGCCAGTCACAGTTCTCTCGGACCCACCTACTTCACAGGGTGTCTGTTGTGGGGAGGGGAAGGGAAGGTGATTGTAAGCCAGCTTGATTCTTCCTGAAGTGGTAGAGAAAGTTGGCATCTAAAAACCTCCTCCTCCTCCTCCTCCTTCTTCTCCTCCTCCTCCTCCTTCTCCTTCTCCTTCTTCTTCTTCTTCTCCTCCTTCTTCTCCTCCTCCTCCTCCTCCTCCTTCTTCTTCTCCTCCTCCTCCTCCTTCTTCTTCTCCTTCTCCACCTTCTCCTTCTCCTCCTTCTCCTTCTTCTCCTCCTTCTTCTTCTTCTTCTCCTTCCCCTCCTCCTCGTAGTAGTAGTAGTAGCGTTACTAACAGAGATTTTTTAAAAATATCACATGCCCTCTTAAAAAACCAAACCAAAAACAAAGGACCCTTTTATTTTTATTAACAATAGGTAGACTCAGTGAGCCAGGCAGAGAGACAAGGGTTCTGAGAAATATATTTACTCTTGGATTGAAACAACTCAGCAGGGAGCGAAGGGGGGGGGGCTCTTCTTTATCCTTCAGATAGTGCCCTGACACATCAATAAAGCCTGAAATGGAGGCTTTTGTTCGCTAATCCAGCTGTAAAATTTGAGATGGCGAAGAAAGAGGGTGCTGCATCAGAAGGGACAGGTTGATATGGGATGCCAAGTTGTTTTTTTTGCCTTTTTTAGAGCAGCAGCATCTACTAACAAGGGCCTTATTTCATCAGGTGTAAAAACCTCAGCTGGGAAGGATTGTTCAGTCCCCCTCTCTACGAGCGGCTCTTGTATCACCGCCCGCTGATCCAGGAACCGCAGGGTCATGTAAACGGGTCGGATGGCAGACGGAGTTCACCATTCCCTCGATAGATACTCCACGATTTGTTCAAGCGTCCAGATAGGCACCGCAGGGGGGTTGAACACACGCGAAGTTGCCTTATACTGAATCAGACCCTCAGTCCATCCAAGTCAGTATTGTCTACTCAGACCGGCAGCGGCTCTCCAGGGTCTCAGGCAGGGGTCTTTCCCATCACCTACTTGCCTAGTCCCTTTAACTGGAGGTGCCGGGGATTGAACCTGGGGCCTTCTGCATGCCAAGCAGATGCTCTGCCACTGGGCCAGAGCCCCTCCCTCCCGCGCCACGCTTGGAACACCCTGAGTCTTTTGTCATAGAGAAAGCGTACATTGGAGGGGTCGTGATGATAAGAGAACCAGCGTGGTGCCATGGTTAAGAGCGGCAGACTCTGATCTGGAGAGCCCGGTTCGATTCCCCGCTCCTCCGCACGAAGCCTGATGGGTGACCTCGGGCCAATCACAGATCTCTCCGAACTCCCAGCCCACGCGGAAGCAGGCGATGGCGAGCCACCTCCAAACGTCCCTTGCCTCGAAAACTCTGCAGGGTCGCCGTGAGTGAGCTGTGACTTCACGGCACTCCCGCACAAGTATCTAAACAGACAAATAGCGCCAACTGTCTCGGTCGTGCCCAGGAAGCCTGTTGCGATCTAAGGCCGTCTTAATTTCAGGTTCAACACCTGATAATTGTAGCAACAAAAAATAACCAGGAAAGCATTTAAGGCAACGACGTCGGCAAGTTTGGTCGGATAATGCGTCGGCCGCTATTAAACCCTCTCTCATCCAAGGGGAGCGTGGCATGCAATTGCCAATAGTGCCTCTGACTTCTATGTTAGGTAATAAGGAATTTTTTTACGGCAGGCAGTAAAGCTCATTAAACTCGGCTCCATGGGGGGAAAAGACACCAAGGTAAAGCTGGACTCTAAATCTGTTTTTTAGCACTGCCGGCGGAAGGCTATCTCACCACCTGGCAACTCGCCGCCGCCTTCTCCGCCGCTTTCCTCTCATTTGCCTTGTAATCGTCTCTGCTAAAACGGGCGGTGCGGCTGTCGAGAAGGACCGCTCAAAACGGCCTTCCCTGGGCGCGCCGGCTCTCCCTCCTTTCTGTTTCCCGGCGCGGAAACAGCCAACGGGACAGTCCAGCACTTTTGGATGGGGCTGAGCTGCCGCAGGCCGTTACAGAAATGGGCCGTAATGCTCCTGGGTTTCGGGACCGACCATTGCATCTGCCTCTTGAGAAGAGCATTGGCCAAAGTCAAGCTGCCGGGCGAGGCACGGCTCTCTCTCTTCCCAGGTCACTTGTCCTTGAAACAAAAGTTCAGATAACCAGGCTTCCTCAGGAGGTGGCAAGCTCTCCTTCGCTGGAGGTTTTTAAGAAGAGGTTAGATGGCCATCTGTCAGCAAAGCTGATTCTATAACCTTAAGCAGATCATGAGAGGGAGGGCACCTTGGCCTTCTTCCGGGTATGGAGTAGGGGTCACTGGGGGTGTGCGGGGGAGGTAGTTTGGAATTTCCTGCATTGTGCAGGGGGTTGGACTAGATGACCCTGGTGGTCCCTTCCAACTCTATGATTCTATGAAAGGTGAGGAGGGAGGGGCCTCTGCCGCCCAATCACTTCCTCCCTGTGTTTCGATTCCATTTCCGGATTTCGTTCTCCTGAGGTTTTCCCTGTCGCTTTGCTTATTACTTTCCTGCAAAGGGAGCTTTGACTCTTGAGAGCGTATACCCTGGAAATCTTGTTGGTCTGTGAGGACATGAACACATGAATCTGCCTTCTACTTTGGTCCATCAAAGTCAGTATTGTCTACTCAGACCGGCAGCGGCTCTCCGGGGTCTCAGGCGGGGGCCTTTCCCATCACCTACTTGCCTAGTCCCTTTAACTGGAGATGCCGGGGATTGAACCTGGGACCTTCTGCATGCCAAGCAGAGGCTCTACCACTGAGCCACGGCCCCTCCCCAGTAGTGAGGTGCTACTGGACTTGAATCCGCTTTTCTACCCCATCTCTTGCGGTACAATTTCCGTACTTTCCCCTTTGCTTCGCGCCGTTCACCTTTTTCTCTGTTCCAATTATTTCCCTTTTGTCTGTTCCAATGATTTCCCTTTTGGAAAACCTTTTTCATCTGAAAGAGGGCAGCCAATAGCAAGCCCTGCCTTACAGTGCCCCCACCCACTTTCTGAAAAGCTTGGCACGTGTCAAGGGAAGTACCAGCGGGCTCTATGGACCCTGTGATCACCCCATTGGGGAACCCTGGCATTTTTAAAGAAGAGTTGGTTTTTATATGCCGACTTTCTCTCCCACTTAAGGAAGAATCAAACCGGCTCACAATCACCTTCCCTTCCCCTCCCCACAACAGACACCCTGGGAGGTAGGTGGGGCTGAGAGAGCTGTGACTAGCCCAAGGTCGCCCAGCTGGCTTCGGGTGGAGGAGCGTGGAAACCAACCCAATTCGCTAGATTAGAGTTCGCCTCTCATGTGGAGGAGCGGGGAATCAAACCTGGTTCTCCAGATCAGAGTGCACCGCTCTTAACCACTGCACCACGCTGGCTCTCTAATGGTATCGTCTTTGCTACCTTGAACTGTTAATGATAAAGATGCGAAAAGCCTGCCCATTTGCAAACTACAGCGTTCCGATCGAATGTCATCACAGTCCCTTTTAGTCTTTACGGGGGTCATTGGATGCAAAGAAACCGGGAAGGTTTCGTCATTAATTCAGACCCCGGCTCCGAACGAGAATCGCAGCCGGGAATTTCCCCGTGATTGCCACTCTGACTGGCCCTCCTAATGGAGATTATTAATTGGAATTAAATTGGGTAATGAATTAACATTAAAATAATCTAATCGTGTTGAAGTGACAAGCGCGAGACAGTCGCATTAGTCACTGTCCGGCCTGACTACTCTACTGCCGAGCGTGTGCAAAGGCCTCTGGCGGTACCTGATTGGTATTCCAAGCAGGTACACTAGTCCTTACTTCTTGTCGGCCACTACTGGGATAAAAAATGCATACGGAGGGCCTGATCCACTCGTGACATTACCGCCTCTGCGATCAGAGGATAATTTCCCCCCCACACACACGTGTGCAGAGAAATAGGATTCTTCGTGGGAATTGAGTGCTTGGGGGTGCCTCCGCCATAAGGACATTTAAAAAAGCCATACTGGATCAGACCAAGGCCCATCAAGTCCAGCAGCCTGTTGGCACAGTGGCCAACCAGGTGCCTCTAGGAAGCCCACAAACAAGGCGGCTGCAGCAGCACCATCCTGCCTGTGTTCCACAGCACCTAATATAATGGGCATGCTCCTCTGATCCTGGAGAGAATAGGTCTGCATCACGACTAGTATCCATTTTGACTAGTAGCCATGGATAGCCCTCTCCTCCGTGAACATGTCCACTCCCCTCTTCAAGCTTTCCAAGTTGGCAGCCATCCCCACATCCTGCGGCAGGGAGTTCCGCCATTTAACTCTGCGTCGTGTGAAGAAATACTTCCCTTCATCTGTTTTGAATCTCTCGCCCTCCAGCTTCAGCAGATGACCCCGCTCTCGGCATTATCAGAGAGGGAGAACAGCTTCTCCCTGTCCCCTCTCTCCATACCAGGCATCGTTTTATAGACCTCTATCATGTCTCCCATTTACCGCCTCCTTCCCCAGCTAAACAGCCCTCAGCGTTTCAGCCGCTTCTCCTAGGGCAATTGCTCCAGCTCCCTGATCATTTGGGTTGCCCTTTTCTGCAATTGTGCAGTTTTTATCGCAGTTACGCACAAGGTAGTGGAGAAATAGGTCGTATTCCACTTAGAGTTGCCAGGTTTGATACTGCTTAGCATCAAATGGAGGTCTGCTGCCGGCAACACCGCCCAGTGACAGGATGCTCTGGTATTCAGATAAAAACTATGGCAGAAGTGTCTTTTACAATAGAGGTTTTTTTTTTGCCCAAATGCACCCCAGAAATGCACCCCGGAAGTTGCGTCGCTGGCGACAGATGCCCACGTCTCAGTTTGCTGCTAGGAAGTCCCCCCTCTGGCCCAATGATCAGGGTCCAGGAGAGGCACCCCTGGGTGGGGGATCCCCTGTCGCTGGCGGGGGTCTGGGGACCCTAGTGTATGGGAGGGGGAAGGAGAGGGAAAACGAGGGTCGATGGCTATTGGAACCCTCTTCGTACAGATCGTCAGGTCCGCGCTTGTACAGTATAAAAACTTTGGACGCGATCGAAAGGCCATTAAGAGCTGCTTGAACAGCCCTGCTTTTTATTGATTTAAATTTCTGGCTTATCCCACCAAGAAGGCTCAGGGAGAGAAACAACCAGAATGTAATAATTGACCAAAAAAAAGAGAGAGAAAAAAACAACAACCCTGTTTAGGACTGCATTGTTACACTTCTGGTGAATTCGGTTGAGGGTCGCCATCTCCCAGTTGGGGAATTTATGGATATTGAAGAGTGGAACCTGGATAAGGCAGGGTTTAGCGATAGGAAGGACCTCAGTGGAGTATAATATCGTAGAGCCCCCTCTCTAAAGCACCCATTTTCTCCAGGGGGAGAGATCCCTGGCGGTTAAGAGCGGTGGTTTGGAGCAGTGGACTCTGATCTGGAGAACCGGGTTTGATTCCCCACTCCTACACACAAAGCCAGCTGGGTGACCTTGGGGAAGTCACTCTCTCTCAGCCCCACCTACCTCACAGGGTGTCTGTTGTGGGGAGGGGAAGGAATTGTAAGCCGGTTTGAGTCTCCCTTAAGTGGTAGAGAAAGTCGGCATATGAAAACCAACTCTTAGAATCATAGAGTTGGGACCACCAGGGTCATCTAGTCCAACCCCCTGCCCAATGCAGGAATTACCTCCACAACTACCTCCCCCACACACACCCAGTGACCCCTACTCCATGCCCAGAAGATGGCCAAGATGCCCTCCCTCTCAAACTGCATCTCACGAACCGCTGAAGGTCATAGAACTAGCATTACTGACAGATGGCCATCTAGTCTCTGTTTAAAAACCTCCAGGGAAGGAGTACTTACCACCTCCCGAGGAAGCCTGTTCCACTGAGGAACCGCTGTAACTGATAGAAATTTCTTCCTAATGTCTAGACGGAAACTCTTCGGATCTAATTTCAACCCGCTGGTTCTGGTCGGACCTTCTGGGGCAACAGAAAACAACTCGGCGCCCTCCTCTATATGACAGCCCTTCAAGTACTTGAAGATGGTTATCATGTCCCCTCTCAGTCTATCCCCTTCAGGCTTCTTCTTCCTCCGCTTCCTCCTCCCTGCAGTCTGGAGATCAGTTGTAATTCTGGGAACTCACCTGGTGGCTGGCAAGACTCGTTCGGTTTGACATATCCCCCTCCCTAAAGTGTCATGTTCATCGCCTGGTCATGACATCCCCAAGCTGAGTTAGCCGACGGCGGGATGGGTGAACGAGAGTTTTCAGTTGGAACGATATCCTTTCCCCGAAGAACCTTTCTGGAAAAAAAGTGTGGATGTGCCGAGGCGAGGGGAGACGGTAGCGTCTTGACAAAGAGGTATCTTTTCATTGAAGACATCCAGGTACTGTGGGGCCCCATTAAGTCACGAAAGAGGAACTAGCACAAATGGCTAAACTTACTGCTTTAGTAAATCAAAAAGTCAATGAAGAATATGCGAGAGAATGGGAGGCATGGATAACATATTGCGAAAACGAATTAAATATGGGAAATGTTAAAGGCTATGACTTAATCTAATTCAACTGATTAATGCTGAAAGGATGAAGTATTTGATAATTAATATATAAGATGATAATATGTAGTTTATTGGAATGATATAATGAATTATAATGCAGAAAGTAAATACAGAGGGGACTATATAGATACTAATTTGATAGAGGAGGGGAGAGGGGAAGCCAGAAAAAGTCAATACTGATTCGGCTGATAAGTTTGAAATTGTTTTATTTTATGTAACTTTGAAGGTGACAATATTGAAATTGCATGTGACTTAATAAGAAAATAAAAAAGAATATTTAAAAAAAGTCACAAAAGGGGAAATGGAGCATCGCCGCACTGACCAAAGAGCCAGAGGTTACTGATAGCGTCAGTCGCAGAGGTGATTTTGCATCAGGAGAATCCGTAATGGTTGGCCATGAAAGGCTACCTGTCATAGAGCACCTACCCTTCCGCGGAGAGCAAAATAGCGACACATTCTTGTCTCCCTTTCCTCGAGAATTTGTGATCAAACTAAGTAAGCGGGGGGGACGGAAACGACACTGTATTAAAGCTTAGATGTGACTCTTCAGAAGTTCTTTTCGCTACAGCCTGTCGGGTCCCCGAAGCCCAGAACGGCGTATCTTCATTCCTTGTGCTTTATTTGTTTTTAAACACATTGCGGCCTTTGCCACTGCGGAGGAAAACAGCGAGGAAAGGAATAATTAAAATTAAACTGGACCCAGCGGCTCCAGAGACCGAGCTGCCGCTTTGCAGATGGAAAAAGGGGACGAGGCCAGAAATGGAAGAGAGATCGATCCCGAGTCTTTCTGTTCGGGGTTGCACCACGGATCTTGTGCGAAAAGCATCTTGGGGTCTTAGTAGACCAAACACTGAACATGAGTCAGCAGTGTGATGCGGTAGCTAAAAAGGCAAATGCGATCTTGGGCTGTATCAATAGAAGTACAGTGTCCAGATCATGCGAAGTGCTGGTATCGCTTTACTCTGCTCTGGTTAGACCTCACCTCGAGTATTGTGTTCAGTTTTGGGCACCACAATTTAAAAAAGATGTAGACAAGCTGGAACGTGTCCAAAGGAGGGCAACAAAGAGGGTGAGGGGTCTGGAGACCAAGTCCTATGAGGAAAGGTTGAAGGAGCTGGGGATGTTTAGCCTGAAGAGGAGAAGACTGAGAGGGGATATGATACCCATCTTCCAAGTACTTGAGGGGCTGTCATATAGAGGAGGGTGCCCAGTTGTTTTCTGTTGCCCAAGAAGGTCGGACCAGAACCAACGGGTTGAAATTAAAACAGAGCGGTTCCTCAGTGGAACAGGCTTCCTCAGGAGGTGGTGAGCTCTCCTTCCCTGGAGGTTTTTAAGCAGAGGCTAGATGGCCATCTGTCAGCAGTGCTGATTCTATTACCTTAAGCAGATGATGAGAGGGAACGCATCTGGGTCATCTTCTGGGCATGTAGTGGGGGTCACTGGGGGGGAGGTAGTTGTGAATTTCCTGCATTGTGCAGGGGGTTGGACTAGATGACCCTGGTGGTCCCTTCCAACCCTATGATTCTATGATCTTTTGTGGTCTCGCTCACTGTGCCAGTGCCTCTCCAGAGCTGCAGCTTGAGCCCTTTCCTAATTCTGCCTCCAGAGATCCTTCTGAAAGGCCCGGGATCAAACCTGCGACTTCTTGCATGGATAACTTAGGGCTGTCCTGGCAGGTGGGGCTGAGAGCGTTCGGGGAGAACCGTGACTCGCCCAAGGTCACCCTTCATGTGGAGGAGTGGGGAAACCAAGCCGGTTCTCCAGATTAGAGTCCGCCGCTCTTAACCACCACACCACGGCGGACCTAGCCAGCAGACAGGATTCAGGTGGGCCGGCTTTGACCCTGCATCCTGGAATGGGAAACGTAGCTGTCGTGCTTTCCATTTGGGAAGGGCAGGGATTGGTTCTCCAAGGTGGTCTGCCAGTGACTGCATTTCTCAAAGAAAAAAAATATATATACACACACAGTCAGGCCGGCTGCCCTTGCAGAAGAAATATATCCCAGCCTCCCGTTAATGCTAAAGAGAAACATGATCCCGAGCGCCGGAGCCCCACCGGAGCCGGGAACCGAGAGAGGACTCTTGTTCTTTGCGCCCGGACGGTGACAACCATCAAAAGCGTGCCTGTGTTCGGGGAGCAGGAGGGGTTAGGAGAGGCGAGGAAGGGAGAGAGCCGTGCTCTCCTTTGCTGTCACGCCGGTCCCCCGCGGACGCTCGAAGCGGTGCCATCCGTCTCTCCGTAGCCGGAGGCTGTTTTGCTGGCGAGAGGAGAAACCTTAATGAGCAGTAGAGGGACCCGCACGGCCGTTCCCCTGGCGCCGAGAGAATCCGTGGAAGAGGAGT
This sequence comes from Euleptes europaea, assembly GCF_029931775.1. Lineage (NCBI taxonomy): Eukaryota > Metazoa > Chordata > Lepidosauria > Squamata > Sphaerodactylidae > Euleptes > Euleptes europaea. The sequence continues at coordinate 13,359,091 of NC_079332.1, forward strand.
TCCTTATCTTTGCACTTCCCTGTGGGTGGCGATTTGGAAACGGGGGTGCCTCCCTACATACAGTTGCGGTTAATCAAAACTGGGCTGACTTCAGTCTTGGGTGCCTTATACTCCCCCCCCCCCGCCCTTTTCCAGCATTTCTCGGGCCCCTTAACATGTTACGGGACAAGATTGTGAGCTCGAGGTCTTTTAACCGTTACGGACAGCTGTGCATGACCACATGAAGCGTACCTGTGTTTTCTCCGAAGTAGGAGTCTGGCGGCATCTTTAGAAGAAGAGTTGTTTTTTATATGCCGACTTTCTCTGCCACTTAAGGGAGAATCAAACCGGCTTGCAATCACCTCCCCTTCCCCACATCAGACACCATGTGAGGTAGGTGGGGCTGAGACAGCTGTGACTAGCCCAAGGTCACCCAACTGGCCTCATGTGTAGGAGTGGAGAAACCATCCTGGTTCACCAGATCAGCCTCCGCCGCTCATGTGGAGGAGTGGGGGAATCAAACCCCGTTCTCCAGATCAGCGTCCACTGCTCCAAACCACCGCTCTTAACCACGACACCACGCTGGCTCTCTTTAAGACTCGAAAAATATATTCTAGCAGAAGCTCTCCGACTTTCACTTTATCAGATACATGAGGTATGATATTTATATGCAGAACAAAAAAAGAATCTTTAAAAGGTAAAGGTAGGCCCCCGTAAAAGCCCCGGGTCATTCCTGACCCATAGGGTGACATCACATCCCGACGTTGACTAGGCAGACTGTGTTTACGGGGTGGTTAGCCATTGCCTTCCCCAGTCATCTACACCAGGGGTGTCGAACTCATTTGTTATGAGGGCGAATATGACATGAACACACAAACACATGAACGCACAAAGCTGCCTTCTACTGAATCAGACCCTTGGACCATCAAAGTCAGTATTGTCTACTCAGACCGGCAGCGGCTCTCCGGGGTCTCAGGTTGGGGTCTTTCACATCACCTACTTGCCTAGTTCCTTTAACTGGAGATGCTGGGGATTGAACCTGGGACCTTCTGCCTGCCAAGCAGAGGCTCTGCCACGGAGCCACCGTCCCTGGCTCAATGTCACTGGGTCGGGCCAGGCCATGCCTCGCCAGCCCAGATTAGGACTGGGCGGAGGGCTGTCTCGGCTGTCTCGGGGACCAGATAAGAGCTCTCAAAGGGATGGATGCGGCCAGCGGGCCTTACGTTTGACACCCCTGGTCTACACTTTATCCCAAGCAAGTTGGGTACTCATTTGACCGACCTTGGAAAGATGGAAAGCTGATTCAACCTTGAGCCGGCTACCTGAAACCGACTTCCGTAAGTATCGAACTCAGGTCATGAGCAGAGCTTGGACTGCAGTACTGCAGCTTACCGCTCTGCCCCACAGGGCTCTGTCCACATGGGTAGGGCTTTTTAAAAAAAACCTCAGGCGCACCCTGAGAGCCAGCGTGGTGTAATGGTTAAGAGCGGTGGTTTGTAATGGTGGACTCTAATCTGGCGAACTGAGTTTGATTCCCCTCTCCTCCATATGAGCGGCGGAGGCTAATCTGGTGAACCGGGTTGGTTCCCCCACTCCTCCACGTGAAGCCAGCTGGGTGACCTTGGGCTAGTCACAGCTCCCTTAGAGCTCTCTCAGCCCCACCTACCTCACAGGGTGTCTGTTGTGGGGAGGGGAAGGGAAGGTGATTGTAAGCCGGTTTGAGTCTCCCTTAAGTGGTGGAGAAAGTCGGCTTATAAAATCCAATTCTTCTTTTTCGTCTTCTTCTTTGTCTTCGTCTTCGTCTTCTTCCAGCATATTGCTGTCAGCGTTCCTCTCAAGTTATTACCTGGAGCCCTAAGGGTGGGAAATAACTTATCTTGATAAAGTAAGTAAGGGTAGGGAGAGAGGGATCAGATTTTAATAGAATGGAAAAAGGAGGTGAGACCTTGTTACACGTCAGTGTAACAGTCTTTATGACTGAGTAAAAGCGGTGTTCTGAAAAATAAATGGGGGCGAAATGATTACGCAACCTACCACACATAAAAATGTTAATTAAAACGTTAAAACTTTAAAAAAAATATTTTTAAAAAAATGATAAAAGATTGTTATACTGACATATATTTGTATATCTCTATAATGGTATAATTGCATTCTGGATTTTAATGGATTTAGACCACTGAAGAAGGCCACGTGCCGAAACACGTTTGGTTTCAGTTTTGGTCTAAGTTTCTGGTTGTTTTTTTGTGTCTCTCTGTGTTCTGTGTCCATATTTGTGATAGAAATATAGAGGCTATAGCGGGGCTGTATACAAGTTATTGATTTTTGTCTGTAATAAATTCATTATGTATCATTGCAGAACATTGGGGGAGGTAGTTGTGAATTTCCTGCATTGTGCAGGGGGTTGGACTAGATGACCCTGGTGGTCCCTTCCAACGCCATGATTCTATGATCATTTGTACTTAGTATTAATTTTGGCCCTGATGTATGTCCGTCGAAAGCATCCCTGACCTTAGGCAGATCACGAGAGGGAGGGCACCTTGGCCATCTTCTGGGCATGGAGTAGGGGTCACTGGGGGTGTACGGGGGAGGTAGTTTGGAATTTCCTGCATTGTGTAGGGGGTTGGACTAGATGACCCTGGGGGTCCCTTCCAACTCAATGATTCCGTGTTTCTGACAAGTGTTCGTCCAGCCGCTGCTTGAAGGCTTCCAGAGAGGGGGAGCTCACCACCTCCCCTGGTCGTCAATTCCACGGCTGAACTACTCTCACTAAAAAAAATCTTTCCTGATGTCCAGCCAGTGCCTTTCCTTCCGTAATTTAAGCCTATTATTACGAGTCCTGTCCTCTGCTACAGACGGGAACAGCTCCCTGCCCTCCTCTAAGTGACAGCTTTTCAAGTACTTCAAGAGAGCAATCGTGTCCCTCCTCAACCGCCTCTTCTCCAGACAGAACCTTCCCGAGTCCCTCCGCCTTTCCTCGTAGGGCTTGGTCTGCAAAGATCCTGGCCGCCAGCCCTGCTGACTCGCATCAAAGTTGACTCAATTCACGCTTTATCTCCAGGTCCCCGGCTTTCCCATTTCCATTTAAACACAGTTAGCGGGAGCCGGAGCTTGTCCGCATTTGCAGCCCTCTGCCACGGCCAGAGGCTGCAGCACTCAAGTAACTCGATTTCCGCGAAATCTCATTTATCGGCGTGAGTGACACCTCTTGGATCTCCGCAGTCGGGGGGTGCCGGAGTCTGTTGCGGGCCGCTTCCATTATGCGCGCGTAGTTGCTTGCTGGCAGTAGCAGCCATTTGCGAGGACGGGGGGAACCCTCGCGGATCAGCAAATACCGCAGGAAAAAACGGCCGTATCGCGGGCGGCTCTGATGCGGCATTTTTCAACCGAGGCAATTCGTCCGTTTGGCTATCGAGAGCCGGTGCTAATTCTAGGTTCGAGTCCAGTAGTAATTTAGAGATCAAGATTTCTGGGGTGTAGGCTTGAGGAAGGAGAAGAAGAGGAGGAGGAATCGGAGGAGTCGGTTTTTATATTCCGACTTTCTCTACCACTTAAGGGAGAATGAAATGGTTTACAATCACCTTCCCTTCTCCTCCCCACAACCGACACCCTGTGAGGTAGGTGGGGCTGAGAGAGTGTGACTTGCCCGAGGTCACCCAGCAGGCTTCATGTTTTAACTACACAACAACCTTGGGAGGCAGGTTGGACTAAGAGTGCGTGACCAGCCCACGGTCTCGTAGCACGCTTTCCACGGCAGAAGAAGAAGAGCTGGTTTTTATATGCTTACTTTCTCTACCACTTAAGGGAGAATCAAACCGGCTTACAATCACTTCCCCTTCCCCTCCCCACAACAGGCACCCTCAGAGGTAGGTGGGGCTGAGAGAGCTCTAAGAGAGCTGTGACTAGCACAAGGTCACCCAGCTGGATTCATGTGGAGGAGGGGGGGAAGCAAACCCGGTTCTCCAGATTAGCCTCCTCTGCTTATGGGGAGGAGCGGGGAATCAAACGCGGCTCTCCGGATCAGAGTCCACTGCTCCAAACCACCGCTCTTAACCACTACACCATGCTGGCTCTCACAAGATCACACCCTCCCTTCACCTGTCTTGTGTTCAGATTTCTCCAAGCCCGCTAATTTCATTTTGTCATATATTCTTCAGCTTCCTCAGAAGCAGGGCTTATCTTCCCACAATGCCAGTCTTCATATCTTTGTCTGAGTCCTGTAGGTGGTGGTATGTGCTTGTTTGTGTTGGGAAGGGCGTTCGGGACCGGTGGGACTCTTAGCCTGAATCTTGTTTGCACCTTTGTGAATCCTTTTCTCAGACCGTCCAAAAGACGGTTTGATCATTGAGGAGCTGAGAACACAATTGAGAATCTTGCACCTGCGAATTATGGTATTTGCTTTCATTACCACGGTCACGGATGTCTAGTGGTACTTTTCAGAGTGTTGTAAATGAAAAGAAACAGAGGCCCCTGCCTCCAAGGACCTTACTAGCTTGTTGATAGCTTGGGAGAGACGAGAGCGATTTCATGCCATGAATTTGGGCTAACACAGTTACACGAACACATGAACACATGCAGCGGCCTTATACTGAATCAGACCGTTGGTCCATCAAAGTCAGATGTCGTTCCTGTTTGGAAAGTATATACTCATTTTCTTCATTTATATCCCACTTGTCTCCCCAATGGGCACCCCAAGCAGCTTGCATCGTTCTCTGTTTTATCCTCGCAACAACCCTGTGAGGTAGGTCTGTGACTGGCCCAAAGTCATTCAGCAAGCTTCCATGACAGAGCAGGAATTTGACCCTGGGTCTCCGGGATCCTAATAGTGGTGAGCTTTGGGAGACTGTTTTGCATGAGAACAGAGAGAGGGAGCAATATGTGCATTTATTGGGGGGGGGGGAGAGTTCCAGATCTTCACAGGTTTGGGGAAAACAATCTTGCTGCAAAATGGGGGGTTAAAACACCGTAGGGTAGAGCAGCGCCTTTATTGTTCGTTTAGGTTGGTCATCGTCGAAGTGCTTGCTTTTGGGGCTGATTTTTAATGTTCAGTTACACAAGTCGTTCTTCTGGATATTCCTATACTGCTTCTCCGTTTCTGTCGGAGGCATTTTGAGAATGCAGAGTGCTTAATGTTCAGGAACCATTACGAGAGAACCCTGAACTAAATAAAATTAGTGCAAAAACAAATGGCAAAAAAAAAATCAATTAGAGGAACAGTACCAATGTTTAGGGCAGGGGTGTCAAACATAATGCCCGCGGGTCGGCTCCAACTCCTTGAGGGTTCTTATCCAACTCGTGAGCCAACCGAGGCAGCCACCCCCCACTCTCGATCTGGGCTGGCGAGGCATGGCCCGGTCCAACCAAGTGACATTTATGTTGTATCCGGCCCTTGTAACAATTGAGTTCAACACCCCTGGTTTAGGGTATATCTTAAAGTTGAAAAATTCGGGCCTGGGCAAATAAAAATGGTTTGATCTGGCACTACCATTTGGCAAGCTTGATACCTGCCGGAGGGTTAAGGGAAGGGAAGTCTATGGGCGAAAACACATGGTCATTTTAGCGTCCTTTATTCCCTGTTTCAGCCAGGATTCAGCCAGGATCGACTGCACATTCGGCAAAACGCATGCGTTCGATCCTGGCTGAATCCTGGCTGAAACAGGGAATAAAGGAGGCTAAAGCGACCATGCGTTTTTACCCTATGGGTGAGTTGCTGTCCTAGGAAAGTCCCTGTCCCAAAGTACATACATATATAGATAAAAAATAAAATATAAAGATTTCCCGTACACCTCCCTCAATCTTGTCATTTATTTGTAATCTCGTTTGTTTAAAATTCTAATCCTAATATTATTACAAACGTTTATAAGAGATATTTTTTTATTTCGTTTAATTAACATTACTCATAATCTAAGTGTTTGCTATTTCATTTGTCTATATTCAAATAAAGAGAAAGAAAAGAAAAAATAAAGAAAGAAGAACAGAAATAAAAAGCACTATTTTTATAATTAAAAAATGGATTAGATAACGGGGCAGCCCTGGTTCTGTTGCACCAAAAAGCTGCTAAATCTAAGTCACTGCCGGAAACGAATGCCAACTTGGTTATGTTGCGGCGGGGACCGTGTTTTGACGAGTTTGGATGTGACAGGTGTTAACGTGCATCCGATATGCAGAGTTGTCACCAGAAGTGTAAACAAGGTGACGGGAGGACCAGCGATTCCCCGCCCAATCAAGTAAAAGAGTAACACATCCTCCGAGCTGTGGGGTTCGGGAGACTGATTTCCATACGAAACGAGGGAAGCGACATAAATCCGGCAATTAGATTGATATTTCAGTCGGAGGGGCGTCGAGAGAGAGAGAGAGGCTCCGTCGCGCGGTTCCCGCGCAACAGTTGGCTTGACCTCCGTGTGCGCTCGTGCACTGTTTTTTTTTTAAGTCGCAATTGCCGCCAACCCAGTAGCTGCTTTGGGGGAAATCGTGTCTACTGTTCCGATTTAGCATTTGGCTTGCGGGCTTTTCTCGCTTATCCTGCATGTGAGCGACTGCAAGCTTTCAGTGGTAGCTGAACGAGCCGAAAGGTGGGGTCTGAGAATCAGTGCGGTGTAGCAGTCAGGGCATCTGACTGGGACCTGGGAGGCCTGTGTTCAAATCCCCACTCTTCCATGGAAGCGATTCCACCTAAACATTAGGAAGAACTTTCTGACGGTGAGGGCTGTTTGGCGGTGGAATGCGCAGCCTCGGAGGGGGGTGGAGTCCCCGTCTTTGGAGGTCTTTATGCAGAGGCTAGATGGCCATCTGTCAGGAGTGCTTTGATTGTGGGATCCTGCATGGCGGGGGGAGGGTTGGGGTCACTGGGGATGTGTGTGGGGGAGGTAGTTGTTAATTTCCTGCATTGGGCAGGAGGTTGGACTAGATGACCCTGGTGGTCCCTTCCAATTCTATGACCTTGGGCCAGTTGGTCTCTCTGCGCCTTACCTTCCTCCCAGGGTTGTCATTGCAAGGGAGGAGGGGAGAGCTGCCTTGGGTCCCCCCCATGGGAGGAAAAAGCGGTGGCATAAATATCAACGTAACTTTCAAATAAGCTGTTATATTTCGACATGCCTGTTTTTCTTTTAAAATATTTGCACATAACAGAGATCTAAACTGAGATGTGTATAAAAGGCTTTTTGCGCACGGCTTTTATTCGCTGACATGCAAACCTACTCTTACAAGCATCCTCCCGAAAACATTCAGTATTCCCGCATCGTGCGGATTGCTTTCATATACTCTGTTCCAAAACTCCTTTTCTCAAAGCTGAGCAAATGCTGGTACTTCCAAGAGTCCAAGCACATGTAATAGGAGTTAGTTTTTCCTTTTCAGTCACAGACGAGACGTTCTCTTCTCCAAATGTTCATTTTGCTACGCTTGTTTGTTTTAATTTTTGTTTCTTTGAGGGCCGTGTCAGATTGAGTGTATTACTGCGGCAGGGAGTGAAATGAATTTAAAAACGGGCCGCCCAGGTAAAGTTGTCTGATAGCTTTTGTTTATTAAATTGCTACCTGCTGCACTGTTTCTTCCATCTCCAACAGTGGTAATATGGAAACAATTTAATGTGATCTTTTACAAGGAAGAGCTAAAAATAGAAGTGTTGTCTAATTTCTAGAGTGCTTTTCCATTTATTTATTTTTAAGAACACAATTCTTTGTGTCTCTTTGAGGGCACACTAATACTTTTAACACCTGTGTGCGCGCCCGTGTGTGTATGTGTTAAGCGCTGTCAAGTCGCTTCCGACTTATGGCGGCCCTATGAATGAATGTCCTCCAAAACAGCTTTGCTCAGGTCTTGCAAACTGAGGGCCGTGGCTTCCTTTATGGAGCCAATCCATCTCAGGTTGGGTCTTCCTCTTTTCCTGCAGCCTTCCACTTTTCCTAGCATGATTGTCTTTTCCAGTGACTCTCGTCTTCTGATAATGTGACCAAATGACGATATCCTCAGTGTAGTCGTGTGAGCTTCTGGAGACGGTTCATTTGATCTAGAATCACTGATTTGGTTTTTTTGGGGTGGTCCACGGCATCCGTAAAACTCTCTTCCAGCACCTCATTTCAGAGGGATCGACTTTCTTCACTGTCCAACTTTCACACCCGTACATAGTAAACACGAATACTATGGCGTGAATTAACTTGATCTTGGTTGCCAGTGACACATCTTTATACTTGTGTGTGTGTGGCGGGGGGTAGGATTTGTTTCTGACATCAGACAGAATTAAATGTGGGGAAAGGGAATTAGGGAGCCACAGGTTAAGATGACACCTCTCTATTATAGAAAGGGTTTCCGTCTTCCAGGTGGGATCTGGCAACCTTCCCAAATGACAACGGATCTCTACTACAGAGACGGATCTCTGTACTACAGAGATCATTTCCCCAGGAGACAATGGATGCTTTGGAGGGGAGAATGTATAGCATTACACCCTGCTGGGGTCCCTCCCCTCCCCTCCCCAAACCCCCACCCTCCCCACGCTCCACCCCCAAATCTCCAGGAATTTCCCAGCCCAGGGTTGGTAACCCTAATTACAGATAGAGTTTTCCTAAAATAGTGATAAAAGAACAAACTGAATTTTTTAAAAAACCTAATTAAGTTCTTGAAACCCCCCTTTTTCTCGCTTCTGGTAGTCTCTATTTGTGATGGAGAGCAAGAAATGAAGGAAAGGTCGTTTCTTGTGGGCAGTCAAAAGATTGTCCAAAATGGCTCTTTTGATATTTGTCATGCCGTAATGGGTGCCATAGAGGAATTTAATTATAATAAAGTCTTCCTCAAATAAAAAGTAGCCAGGGCTATAAGCAGCTTCTATCTAGCCTAGATACTGCCCCTGTAAAAAAAAATACCCTTGTGATTAGCTACATCAAAGGCAGATGAGAGATCTTTTTTGAAATATCAGCCGGGGCACTTTGACTCGGCTGATAATGCTGATGACATGTAATGCCTTTATCACACTTTGGTTGCACCGCCGTCTTCGATTCTACTAGAACGAGATGAAACGAGGAGGGGAATTTTTCTTCTTGTTAAAAAAAAGGCTCTGCTTATAAGGAGCTCAAAATTGATTCTAGGCACACTCTTGTGTAAGAGGCCAAGATAGTCCCGTTGGGAGTGCCGGACGGTGGAGCGGAGTACGAAAACAGGACTCTGGTTCTGTTATCTCCTTGGCTTTGCGACAGATTTCTAAGAGGGGGTGCTTCCCGATATTATAGCAGCGGTATAGGGGTTCTCGCAAAGAAGGGGGTAATCCTTCAAAGATTTTGTCCTGAAACACTGCTACAGGGGATGTCTGAATCGATCTTGCAGGCCAATAAAATCGATTGTTTCTGTAAAATGCATGCAGACAAAATGCATGCAGAACCCAAATGTAGATGTACATTAAGAAAATGTAAGAATTGCTTTGCTGCATCTATCTAAACTTTCTCGTTGGAAAACCAAGCCAGGCCGTGAAGTTAATGGTGACTCCCTTTGGTTTGTCCCTAGCACCTGATACACAGAGGTATACTGCCTCTGTGCGTGGAGGCTCTGCTGAGATACGGTGGCTAATACGTGATAAAATGTAGAATTTCACATGCCCTTTCAAGCATCCTGATTCTCTCTCCGAACTCTCTCCTCGCAAGGTTCACTGCTGTGGGAAGGGAAGGCGATTGTAAGCCGCTTCGAGATTCCTTAAAAGTTGAGAAAAGCAGGGTATAATAACCAACTCTTCTTCTTCAATTTATTACCCGGAGCTGTAAGGGTGGAAAGTAACATGCCTTGGTAGAAGACGCTCTTCAGTAAGGGTCAATAGAGAGAGATTGGAAAGATATTCAGCTGCAGAGAAACGCTTGTTAACAATCTTCTGCATTGAAATGGCTGGGGCCTGCAGAAATTCGCCTTTCATTCTTTGTTACTCCCCCGTAAGGTGCGGGAAGGGTTTTCAATGCGGCCAGGCTCTTCCCTTTTTCTAATTACCGGCTTCCTCGGCTGATTTCCTTCCCAGCGATCGGAACGCCGGCCGGTTTGCGTGTGTCAGCAGTGCCAACCGCCCGCGCTGTCAGGGTTGATTCTCTCTCGCGCTTTGGACACCTGAAGGTGACGTCCGTCCCGGCAAGGAGAGGCTACGGGTGGGGAAAGTGGAATGCAAGGCGCGGGGTGTGCTGTTCGCCGGGAGTGGCCTGAGTTAAGCGGGCCTAGTGGGGGTGTGGGCAATACCCCGGCACCGCCGACCCGAGGGCAAGCATTCGTGAGATCTGCAGGAACGGTATCATTGGGCCGATCTCAGCCAATATTATCCTCTCCGTTTTCTGTGCAGCCCCTTGCTGGGAAATTCCCGTCCCTTTCCCTGGCAATTTCCCCCAGCATTCATTGCAAAACTTTGATTCGCTGACATTATTCTCCGTAGCCAAATCTCATTGGTCGTTTGACATATCAATGTCGAGTGAGTTCATCGCATCTTCCAGGTAAGGGTGCCGACCTCAGTTGGGGCCTGGAGAGCTCCCAGAGTTTTAACCGATTTCCAGACTTATAGGGATTGGCTGCCCTGGAGTAAGCTGCTGTTGTGTAGGGTGGACCATATGATATTATATCCTGCCAAGAAGAAGAGGAGGAGGGTTTTATTTGCTGAGCGACTTTCTCTGCCACTTAAGGAAGAATCAAACCAGTTTACAATCCCCTTCCCTTCCCGTCCCCATTACAGACACCCTGTGAGGTAGGTGAGGCTGAAAGAGTGTGACTAGCCCAAGGTCACTCAGCTGGCTTTATGTGTAGGAGTGGGGAATCAAATCCAGTTCACCAGATTAGCCTCCGCTGCTCATGTGGAGGAGTGAGGAAACAAACCCGGTTCTCCAGATCAGAGTCCACCACTCCAAACCACCACTCTTAACCACTATGCCATGCTGGCTCTCTTAGTTTAATCCATGTAATCCATTTGTACCCCTCCTTCCCCCCTCAGCAGAGACCCGAGCATCTGACATAGTTCTCTTTTCCTCCATTTTACCCCCACAACAACCCTGCGGGGTAGGCTAGGCCGAGAGAATGTGACCGGCCCAAGGTCACCCAACGAGCTTCCGTGGCGCAAGGGGAAACGGGTTTCCCAGATCCTCACCCGACACTCAAACACTACACCACCCTGGCTTCTCTTTCTGCTTACCAAACCCCACCCTCCACCCCCAAATCTCCAAGAATTTCCTAAGCTGGATAAAATGAGTGTTTAAGGTAATGAATGGTCATGTCATGAGACGACAAGAGTCACTGGAAAAGAAAGTCATGATAGGAAAAGTTGGAAGACCCAACAAGAGATGGATTGACTCAATAAAGGAAGCCACAGCCTTCAGTTTGCAAGATCTGAGCAAGGCTGTCAAAGATAGGACATTTTGGAGGACTTTCATTCATAGGGTCGCCATGAGCCGGAAGTGACTTGACGGCACTTAACACACACAAGGTAATGAAGCGGCTAAACCTCGAAGCTAGTTGCTTGGGCAAATCCCGAGCACATTTCCCTGTCGGTTGCCAGTACCGGCCCCGGCGTTGGGGACGCTGCCCCGCTGCTGCCTTCCGGGTGCTGTTTAGCGCACGTCGAGCCCTTCACGCCGTCCCCATCAGAGACAAAGGCTTGAAACAGCAATCGCGGTTTGCTGGACTTAATTATCATGGGATTTAATGCGCTCTTCTGTCCTTTTATGCGACCCACTGTCCTTTTATGTAATCTCCAAATGCCAGGTACTAAAGGGCGTTGCGTCTACTAATTGGTTAATCGGGCTGCTAAAGGACTCCTGCTATGGAGTGCTTCGGTTTATAGTCGTGTAGTAAGAAATGGGGGGGCAGGGGGATCGGGGGCCATACCGTCAGTCGCTCTGTTCAGTACGTCCTATCATTATCGGGGGGGGGGGATTAGCACATCAGGAGGCCTCTCAAATGGTTCCCTTTGGTCTTGTTGGCTAGTTTGTCAAATTGGAGAATGGGGTTCTCTTGCCTGCCCAGGTATATTGTGGCAGTCAGTCATTATTGTCTTTTTTTGCTGGAGCAAAGGCTCTTGACATGAGTCAGGCCAGGTTCTGGCCACGCGTCAAGTCTTTGGTTCTCATGCCTATGAACGGCTGTGTCCAGTTCCGCTCATCCTGTTTTCTGCAGCTGCGGTAATGTTTAGTCTGTCTTCCTGGGAACCGCTTATCTCGGGGTTGCCTAGCAAGGTTCACCTTTTCAGTCCGTAGTGTCTTAAGTGTGTGACCTGCCTGTGTTCCCCATTACTAGCCTCACCTGCCTGTAGGCAGTCAGTCCCTTAATCTGTCTTTTGCTCCTAATAAAGTATTACTGCTTCAGAGTGAGTTTGCTTATGGGATGCTAGGGACAGATGCCTGTTACTGACAATTATATACGTACTCTGGTTAAGCCTAAAGTACTTTACTTAAATTTAGATCAGGGGAAATCACCAAACTTTTCGAGCCCACGGGCACATTTGGTATACAGACACAATTTGGTGGGTGCAGTTGCACAACAGCTGTCACAGGAGAAGAAGAGGAGAAGAAGAAGGTTGGTTTTTATATGCTGACTTTCTCTCCCACTTAAGGAAAAATCAAACCGGCTTACAATCTCCTTCCCTCCCCACAACAGACACCCTGGGAGGTAGGTGGGGCTGAGAGAGCTCTAAGAGAGCTGTGACTAGCCCAAGGTCACCCAGCTGGCTTCGTGTGTAGGAGTGGGGAAACAAATCCAGTTCACCGGATTATCCTCCGCCGCTCATGCGAAAGAGTGGGGAATCGATCAGACTCCACTGCTCCAAACCACCGCTCTTAACCACTACACCACGCTGGGGTAGGATGAGGCCAGCCACCCAATGGCTTCTGCAGGAGGCAGAACTAACCATAAAATGGCTGCTTCTGGAGGCGGAGCCAGCCACAAAACTGCTGCTGCAGGAGGCGGTGTAAGCACTTGTCCCATGACAATCCCATAAGCAACACCCACAGACAAGTAGTCCAAAAGAGAGTTGATTTATTGGAAGATCCACAGGTTTACAGTAGCTAAGAGTCAAGATGGCACTAATGGAAACTAAAAGCATGGTATACTGCACAGGCTAGGCCTGACATTCTGCCCCCCCAAGCCCCCCCCCCTCATTTTCCGGGCGCCGGCTTGTGCAGGTAGGCATCATGGAACTCACGGACTAGGCGAGGGGCGGAAACCTCGCGCGAGCGTACCCGCTCATCCTGAGCAGGTCCGAAACGTTTCCAGCGAACTAGATATTGGAGGGACCCATGACGTATACGCGAGTCTAGGATTTTAGCAACTTCAAAATGTTCTCTCCCCCCCCACACACCAGTACAGGCACCTCAGGCGGTGATTCGGGATGCCATTCCGGGGAGGGACAATACGGCTTTACCAGGCTGCCATGAAACACGGGATGAATCCGTCTCCGTGACTTCGGGAGCGAGAGTTCTACAGTAACCGGATTGATGATGCGGGAAATGGGCAATGGTACCGATTTTACCTTAAGTGCCTTGAAAGTGGCTTCATTGATCAAAGAGCGGGCACATCCCGAGTCTATGAGGGCTTTAACTTGTAACTGGGGTCCCTTTCTATAATGTTGTAAGACCACGTCCACATATAGTCTCTCCCACTTCACTCACCATTACAGGAGCTTTGGGTTTGGCAGAAACATCTGCAGGGGTCTGCGGGGCCGCTCCACTCACCGCAGACCCAGTCCGTTTTTTGACAGATCCAGGGGAGATTCTAGGTTTAACGCAGCAGCCCAGTGGCGGTCCTCATCCGACGATGCAGAACCCTCCCCTGTTGGGGTAATTGTAATCCGGGACCCCGACGGGCCAATTGTAATCCGGGACCCCAACGGGTCCGCGGGCGAAGTCTCGTGTTCCGGCTCCTCGACGTGGAGGGCTGGGGGCGCTCTCCGCAAACAAGGCAGGCTCCCCTTTGAAAGCGCGACACTCGGTCGGGCACGGTTTGAGCCGGTCTCCACGGGGCAGGAGCTGTGGCCCTTGGAGGGGTTTTCTGGCTTCCTCCCTCTTTGGCCCGACGTCGGGCCAGGGTTATGAACTGGCGGCGGCTTTCTACTTCCTCCGCCAGTAGGATCCATTCCTCCAGGGTGGCTGGATCCCATTGCGTATAAGCCCAGTTCAATATTTTGGGGTGCAAGGCTTCTCGGAAATAATGCACCCGAGTAGCCTCAGTCCAATCCACAATCTTACTCGCAAGTCTTTGAAACTCATCAGCAAAGTCCCCAACTGAAGAGGATCCTTGACGGAGCTGTAGGAGGGCAGAAAGGGGGGGCCGTGGCTCAGTGGTAGAGCATCTGCTTGGCATGCAGAAAGTCCCAGGTTCAATCCCCGGCATCTCCAGTTAAAGGAAATAGGTAAATAGGTGATGTGAAAGACCTCTGCCTGAGACCCCGGAGAGCCACTGCCGGTCCGAGTAGGCAATACTGACTTTGATGGACCAAGGGTTCAGTATAAGGCAGCGTCATGTGTTCATGTGTTCAAGCATACCAATAAGGGGGAGAATGGGGAACAGGTATTAATTATTTTGATGTTTCCATTTTGGGGGATGGGGGTATTGTAGGAGAACGGCGGGGAATTTTTTTTTTTTTTACCAATGCTGAAAAACAACTGCAGAGAATTCCACTTAATCAAAACAGTGTAAACAAGGAAGTTAAAAGCGGTATTTAAACATATTGGAACATGTTTCCAAATCCCCACTGACTTGAATTAGGCAGCTGCGTAATCAGTGGTCCTGCAATTTTAATGAAAATTTCCAAAAGGAAATGCAGATTTGATTACACATATTAACAAGGGGAGACAAGATCTGGGAGGAGGAGCCCGGGACGCGGAAGGGAGGCTTGTTGTCTTCGAACGGTTGGCTCGCCTCTCCGCTCATATTCCCCCCCAAAAAATCCCAAGAGGGCTGGAAACACGGCACGCAAATCTCCTGCTTCCCCCGTTGCCCGAACGTTATTGACTGCAGATGGGCTTGCCCGGCCTTCCGGTTCGGCAAAGCACTCGGGAGAAATAACTAGCGGGTCGACTCGGGAGGGTCGGAGCGAGACCGTGCCGAGCGCTCGGCCGAAGCATGGGACGTTCCGCCACGTTGGGCGTCGAACGTACCTTGGAGCAAGCATTCGGAGAAGGCGGGGATCCCCGACACCTTTCCTGGCGACCCCCCCCCAAGTGTTTACAGAAAGGGGGCAGGGCTTTGGCCCAGCAAGGCTTCTTACTGGCCATTGGAGATTTGATTGGCTGTGCAGAATTTAAAAAACGTTGCCTCGGCAGCGGCTACCACCACAGAAGGAGGATCTTCACTGGGTGACTGACGGCAATCTGCGGCAGCCATTTTGTGGCTGGCTCCGCCTCCTGCAGCAGCCATTTTGTGCCTGGCTCTGCCGCCTACAGAAGCCATTGGGTGGCTGGCTCTGCCTGTTGTGTTATCTCCGGGTGCCGGCCAAGGTCGGCTCTACTGCCAACTATTTGTTGTGTCTCAAAAAGGAAGCCACAGCCTTCAATTTGCAAGATCTGAGCAAGGCTATCAAGGATAGGACATTTTGGAGGACTTTCATTCATAGGGTCGCCATGAGTCGGAGGCAACTTGACGGCACTTAACACACACACACACACAAAAAAACTCAATAAAAATAAAAATAAATAAATAAAAAAGTATTGACTATGCCAGGGTCTCAGGTGGAGGTCTTTCACGTCACCTACTGCCAGATTCTTTTTAACTGGAGATGCCGGGGATTGAACTGGGGACCTTCCGCATGCCAATCAGAGGCCCTTCCACCTCGCCCCAGCCCCTTCCTGGATCGGTTCTGCAGTTGCATTGTGTTTTTTATGATGCTCCATTAAACCCTTACTTAATTACACACAGCCCCAACAGAATCGAGCGGAAAACCAAGTGTCACGAAAAGAGAAAATGCTCCACCTGGCTCCCCCCCCCACATTATCTGAAAACACTTGGCAGGCGGCAGGTAAGGTGTCGTCAGTCACCTGGGCACCCATGGGTACCACGCTGGGGACCCCTGCTGTAGATGATATCCCCCCCCCCCAGTGGATGTGTTCTGGAAAAGTTCTGAGTACAAGTCTGGAAGACTTTTCCAGTTTTAGAAAGGAGGAGGAGGAGGAGGGTTGGTTTTTATATGCCGACTTGTCCTACCATTTCAGGGAGGATCAGACTGGCTTACAATCACCTTCCTGCCTATCCATATTATCTGACAACAACTCGTCTCTGTAGAGCTTTTTGCTTGGCTAGATTGAATGCTAACCCTTCTATGGTAATGCAGGGCAGAATTCTGAATATACCATACTCAGACAGGCTCTGCCCTTGCTCTTCTGGCTCGATTGACTCATTCGCCCATGCCCTTTTGCAATGCCGCTTTTACGAGGAACTTCGATCGCACTATATTTCCCCCCTTTTAATATACAAATCCAGTGCCTCTGTGACTGACATAATGCCTTTTTTACTAAGCGGTAGGGACCCCAAGGCTACATTGTCAGTGGCAAGATTTGTTTCAGTCCTTATATCCCTCCAACACTAGATATATGCTGCTCAAGATCAATTGATCAAGGAGCTTCTAAGGGATAAAAGGAAAGGACCATCACCTTCCCTTCCCCTCCCCTGTGAGGTAGGTGGGGCAGAGGGTTCGGAGAGAGCTGTGACTAGCCCAAGGTCACCCAGCTGGCTTCATGTGGAGCAGCGGGAAGACAAATCCCAGTTCACCAGATCAGTGTCTGCCGCTCATGAGGAGGAGCGGGGAATCGAACCCGGCTCTCCAGATCAGGCTCCACCGCTCCAAACCACCGCTCTTAACCACTACACCACGCTGGAATGTGTTTGGTACTGCGGCGGTTTCTTCCTTTCCCCGTTGGGGCTCAGAGAGGTTTGTGGAAGAGAGCATTCACATTACTCATCTCCTGTCGCCTCTGGCGAGCCGGGAGATCTCTTTAACACCCTACGGTAATGTGTGTGTGCTTTTTTTTAAATACTTTTTTTATTTTTCTTCACTTAATGTATCCATAAAAAACAATATAGTAATGATAAAAAAACAAAAAAATATTAATCCAATTTAACAATTAAATTACCTCTCCCTCTTCCGTCTACAATTAAATTGTATAATCTTTTGCTAACAGGTCATGTGTCGTGCAAGGAAAGCAGATGGTGCAGATCTCTGCGTGGGAATGTTCTCCCGGACGGGGAAGAGTTAATCTTCTCTGCTCTCCCGATTCCCTCCCCGCTCTCCTCTTTCTAGAGAGTTCTTTGGGGGGGGGGGAGAACATCGGCTGTTTGCAGCATCTCTCTCTCTTCTCCCCCCCCTGCATCTGTCACTATCTGAAGAATTCATTACATTTCAAATCAGAGCCCTTTCTGCATACATTAACAGGTTTTAATAGACTCGCCCGGATTCAAAAAGGAGGAAGAAAAAGGGAGAAGATTTTTTTTTTTGAAAAAAACTCTTGTCTTGCCGAAAGCAGACAGATTGACTCCAAAATGACTCAGTCAATAAAAGATGAGTTTTGAAAAGGCCTGCCTGCGCTCAAAGGGAGCTCGTATTCCGGGGAATTAGGTTTTTCTAAGCCCACTGTCAGAAATTAATAATACATACAGCATGTAAAATGGATTTAGCCCTCTACAGCCCTTATACAAACATATCTTTGACTTGCCTCGCTTGTGACACGGTGGCTGGGATTTGCCGGGCGGTTTTTATCCCCGGGGGTTTGCCGACGTCTCCGGGAATGCGGTGACCTCGGGGGGGGGGGATTTAAGCACGTCAAATAAACTTCCGGGTGATATTTTCATAAATATCCACCCAGAGACGCCTTATTCAACCTTGTTTGTATTCTCAGTGGCAACTGGGGCGAAGGTTCCCCTGGAACCCCCGGCCTCTTCCGTGCCCCCTGTTTTTAAGTGAGTGGGGCGTTTTTATACCTCGGAGAGGACGCGCCCAGAAGAAGAAGAGTTGGTCTTTATATGCCGACTTTCTCGACCTTTTTAAAGGAGAATCAAACTGGCTTACAATCTCCTTCCCTTCCTCGCCCCACAACAGATACCTTGTGAGGTAGGTGGGGCTGAGAGAGTTCAGAGAGAACTGTGACTAGTCCACGGTCACCCAGCTGGCTTCATGTGGAGGAGTGGGGAATCAAACCCGGTTCTCCAGATTAGAGTCCGCCGCTCCTGTGGAGGAGTGGGGAATCAAGCCCGGTTCTTTAGATTAGATTTCATGGCTCAATCACTATACCACGCTGGCTGTCATAACGTGAAGCTGCCTTATACAGCTTGGCGAGGTGTTCACATGAACACATGAATACATGAAGCTGCCTTCTACTGAACCAGACCCTGGGTCCATCAAAGTCAGTATTGTCTGCTCAGACTGGCAGCGGCTCTCCGGGGTCTCAGGCAGAGAGATCTTTCACATCACTTACTTGCCTAGTCCCTTTAACTGGAGATGCCGGGGATTGAACCCGGGACCTTCTGCATGCCAAGCAGATGCTATACCATTCAGTCCTTTCCCTTTGCCATATACTGAATCAGACCCTCTAAGTCCATCAAGGTCAATATTGTCTACTCAGACCAGCAGCGGCTCTCCAGGATTTCAGGCAGGGGTCTTTCCCATCACCTGCTTGCCTGGTCCCTTTAACTGGAGATGCTGGGGATTGAACCTGGGACCTTCTGCATGCCAAGCAGATGCTCTACCACTCAGCGACAACCTCTCCCTAATATTCATGTTCGAATATTTGTATTATTGCTGCTAGCCAGTTTGTGTGGCTCCCAGACTGGGCCCAAAAGGTACACAGGAAGCTGCCTTATACAGAATCAAACCCTTGGTCCCTCAAGGTCAGTATTGTCTACTCAGACTGGCAGCTGCTCTCCAGGGTCTCAGGCAGAGGTCTTTCACCTGCCACCTGGTCCTTTTAACTAGCGATGCCAGGGATTGAACCGGGGATCTTCTGCACGCCAAGCAGATGCTCTACCACTGAGCCATAATGTCCAGATGCTGAAGAATTCACTCTTGGAAGCCAGCAGCTGGATCTCCTCTTCAAATCCGACTCCCGTCAGAGCTTGCAAACAATCAGGGAAGTTGGTTCAGGTTTCCTACTTCAGTTTATATCGAGGCTGACCCCTCATCTATTGCTCTGTGTTCCTCTTGTCTTCCTGGGTGGGGGGTTCCTAATGTCTATTAAGTCACTGTCATCTCCGACCCCCATCCCGGGATGTAGCCAGTCGGTAATCTCCTTGGGGAAACGAGACAATAATTACTGGTATTAGTTCAGATTTTTTTACTTTTTTTTTGTAATGGAAGATGACAAACTCCTTGCCGGAGCGATATGTTAATAACATGGGAATTCACCTTCTGTCTGAAAGCTGCTGGCGCAGAAATTACCTGACGCGGCGGCGGGAGAGCCAGCCGTACAAATCGTCGGATATGACATGAGGCTGTCAATTTGTATTTAATTCCAGGGCTCACGTATCATCTTTGGTGGAAACCGTACCAGGTCTGGAGCAGCAGGGACTGTGCGTTCGGAAGAGAGAGTGACGGGAACATGAGATTCCCCCTCTCCGCAGAGCAGGGTTAAAGCAACATCTTCTCGTCGGAAGAAACTGAAGACACAGAGAGGGAGGTTGGGAATGACCCAAAAGTTCATGCATCAAAATAAGGGACTGGCAGAGGAACTCATGGACACATGAAGCTGTGTTATATGACATCAGACTGTTGGTCCGTCTGGGCCAGTATCATCTGCTCAGACTGTCAGCGGCTCTCCAGGATCCCGGGAGGAGAGAGCCAGCGTGGCGTAGTGGTTAAGAACAGTGGTTCGGAGCAGTGGACTCTGATCTGGAGAACCGGGTTTGATTCCTCACTCCTCCACATGAGCGGCGGAGGCTAATCTGGGGAACCGGGTTGGTTTCCCCACTCCTACCCATGAAGCCAGCTGGGTGACCTTGGGCTCGTCACGGCTCTCTCAGCCCCACCTCAGCTCCCCTGATCAGCCTCCGCCTCTCCAGATCAGAGTCCACCGCTCCAAGCTCCGCTCTTAACCACCACACCACGCTGGCTTCACGCTACTCCAAAGGTTGGGGGACGCCTACCCCAGAACGTACGGTGATCAGCCGCGGTTCCGTGCCGGTGGTTTGGGAGTCCTCCGCTGGCAAGCGGACCGCAGCGGGGTTCTGCAGAGGCCCTGGCTTCCTGGCCTTTGCGTCGCGGCGGCAGCCTGCCGCCCACGACATCCCCAGCATCAAAGTTTACTTTGAAATGCAGGTGCCTTCCCACGCACCACTGCCGGTAAATGTCTCATCTCGGCACCTCATCTGAGCTAATTAAGATGAGCGCGCACCGTATCAACACTGACTCATCGGCGCGAGCCCCGCGCTGCCATTTCCCCACGGTTTGGCATTTCCCTCCCCCTCGATGCAAGCAGGGGACGTCTTTTTCCCCCTGTTGGTTCCCAGTTCGTTCCCTATTCCCTGTTCCTAATTCGTATTTCCTAGTTCCTGAAGGATATTGAGGAGAATTTAAAAGCTCTGCCACCCAAAACAAGGATTGGACCACCACATATCATACACCCTCACATTCAGGGGGCTGTGCCCTCCGAGCGGGCGCATGCTGGGTCCTGGTCCAAAGTCCGGTTCTTGTGCCACCTCCTCCCAAGTGGGGTGCCCCCAGGCTGATTTTCTCTACCTTTTAAGGAAACTCAGACCAGCTTACAATCACCTTCTCTTCCTTTCCCCACAACAGACACCTTGGGTAGGTGGGGCTAAGAGAGTTCGAAGAGAACTGTGACCAGCCCAAGGTGACCCAGCAGGGTTCATGTGTAGAGGTGGGGAAACCGGTTCACCAGATTAGAGTCCGAGGGGCTAAGTAAAGAGAGCCAGCGTGGTGTGGTGGTTAAGAGCGGTGGATTTTAATCTGGAGAACCGGGTTTGATTCCATTTCCATTCCATTCCATTTTATTTACTGCTCAAAGACCAACAGATCGCGAGCAGAAAGAAAAATAGTATTAATGATATAACTAATTAATGATAAAATTAATGATATAAATTAATGATATAACTAAAATCGTATGTAACATTTAATTTCAAATTTCTTATTCTTATGAGAATCCTGGTTTGATTCCTCACTCCTCTACATGAGCGGTGGACTCTAATCTGGGGAACCAAGTTGGTTTCCCCACTCCTCCACATCAAGCCAGCTCTGTGACCTTGGGCTAGTCACAGTTCTCTCTCAGCCTCACCTACCTCACAAGATGCCTGTTGTGGGGAAAGGAAGGGAAGGAGATTGTAAGCCAATTTGATTACATAGGTGGGGCAGAGGGGAGAGGATCGAAGTAGTTTGACGGTTTCTTTCAAAGCAAGTTTCTAGCTCTCATCGCTCAAAACAAATGGGTTTTAAAAACTGTGGTCCCTTTTGCCTAATACAGGCCTCGACAAACAAGACAGTGACTCGTAAGTTTTCTTATCACCGAGAGATGTAACTACCCATTCCAAAGAGCTCCCTGCAGTTCTCTCCACAATCCCAGATTTCGAATCCTGGCCGCCCCAACGCCGGTCCCTGGCATGAGCATCTAACCACTTGGAGAGCTGGCACTTGTTTTTGAAATTAAAAGCAAATTAAGTCAGTGCATCCAGTTTTGCTTAATTTATTCAAACGGCGGAGCCCGACCTCTTTGTTCTGAATCGTAAAGGGAGTTGGGGTGGGGAATAGATACAACGATGAACTCTAGACTCCTTCCCGTGAGCTGATAACTCAGGCTGAAAGTGATAGTTAGATGTCATTTGCGGGACGTGCAGACTTTTAACACTCAGGAAGGAATCCCTTTATTCCAACTTAACAAGGTTCACTTCCCTTTTTATTAAAAGAGGAGCTCTTATTTTTTTAAAGAGAGTGCGGACACCCCAATTAGCGGAGGTTTTGCTCTGTCTTATTGGGTTTCCGGGCGTTTGGTATTTCCCTCGCCTCTCTCCTTCCTTAATAAACTTCGCACGAGCATCGGCAAAATGGCCAATCCGTTCCCTGTGATAAACTTAACAATTAGATCCTCGCCGCCAAACTTCATCCTCCCCCCCGTGAAAAATTTCTAATAAAATCGCATGAATATTTAATACCCAAATTATTAAATATTTAAAAATTTAAAACTGAAATAGTTTTGAAGTTCGAGAGCGATGAATAATTCAGGGGCTGCAAATGAGACGCCGCGTGGCGCCTCCTTCCGAGATCTTCCTCCCTACCCGTGAGCTCGGCCTGGCGGTTGGCCTTTGGGCGGTTACTGTGGGAGCTGTGGTCATTTCCGGACTCTATGACGGCACCTCCAAGCGTGCGCGTGTGTATGTTAAGTGGCGCCAAGTCGCTTCTGACTCATGGCGACCCTATGAATCAATGTTCTCCAAAACATCCTATCCTTAACAGCCTTGCTCTGATCTTGCAAATTGGGGGCCGTGGCTTCCTTTATAGAGTCAGTCCATGTCTTGTTGGGTCTTCCTCTTTTCCTCCTGCCTTCAACTTTTTCTAGCACGATTGTCTTTTCCATTGACTCTTGTCTTCTCAGAATGTGACCAAAGTACGACAGCCTCAGTTGAGTCATTTTAGCTTCTAGGGTCAGTTCAGGCTTGATTTGATCTATAACCCCCTGGTTTGTTTGTTTTTTTTGGCCGTCCACGATATCCGTAACACTCTCCTCCAACACATTTCAAAGGAATCCACTTTCTTCCTATCAGCTTTCTTCATTGTCCAGCTTTCACACCCATATATAGTAATAAGGAATACGATGGCATGAATTAAGTTGATCTTGGTTGCCAGTGACACATCCTTCAGAATCTTTTCTAGTTCCTCCATGGCTGTCCTTCCCAGTCTCAATCTCCTCCTGATTTCTTGGCTGCAGTCTCCCTTTTGGTTGCTGATGGAGCCAAGGAATAGAAAGCCTTGAACAATTTCCATTTCCTCATTGTCAGCATGTACCGATGCCAGTAATCTGTCCCTCGCAGAAGGAGAGGGTCCCTCAGTGGCCGACCGAACATGAATGATGTGATTGAATGGCTGGTTACCCAGAAGATGTCTTTCCGAACATCTGGTCCCCCTCGGAGAGGTTACCGTCGCTTGTTGTCGCCTTCAGAGGAGTTAGAACATAAGAACATGAGAAAGGCCCGCTGGATCAGACCAAGGCCCATCTAGTCCAGCAGTCTGTTCACACAGTGGCCAACCAGGTGCCTCTAGGAAGCCCACAAGCAAGATGACTGCAGCAGCATTATCTTGCCTGCTTTCCACAGCACCCAATGAAATAGGCATGCTCCTCTGATACTGGAAGAGAATAGGTGCACCTCTGATACTGGAAGAGAATAGGTGCACCTCTGATACTGGAAGAGAATAGGTGCACATCATGTCTAGTGTCCATTTTGACTAGTAGCCATGGATAGCCCTCTCCTCCATGGACATGTCCACTCCCTCTTCAAGCCTTCCAAGTTGGCAGCCATCACCACTTCCTGG
This sequence comes from Euleptes europaea, assembly GCF_029931775.1. Taxonomy (NCBI): domain Eukaryota; kingdom Metazoa; phylum Chordata; class Lepidosauria; order Squamata; family Sphaerodactylidae; genus Euleptes; species Euleptes europaea. Next base: position 13,382,522 of record NC_079332.1, read on the forward strand.
GGCAGGGAGTTCCGCAATTTAATTCTGCGTTGTGTGAAGAAATGCTTCCTTTGGTCTCTTTGGAATCTCTCACCCTTCAGCTTCAGCAGATGACCCCGCTTACTGGCATTATCAGAGAGGGAGAAAAGCTTCTCCCTGTCCACTCTCCCCATACCAGGCATCGTTTTATAGACCTCGATCATGTCTCCCCTTAACCGCCTCCTTTCCAAGCTAAACAGTCCCTAAGCGTTTTAACCGATCCTTATAGGGCAGTGGCCCTCGCCCCCTGATTGTTTTGGCTGCTCTTTTCTGCACCGTCTCGAGCTCTGCAATATCCTCTTTGAGGTGTGGTGACCTGAACTGCACACGGCGACCCTCCCTCGTTGCCGTTCTCCTTCCATTTTGTTGTCCAACAAAGAACTTTCCTCTGGTCTACGGTGTTGCTTTCCTCCCTCCGGAACCGTCCGTTTTCCTTCCGCCTCCGCAGTATTGCCTTTTAAAGGATTGCTTTCATAAAGTGGACTCTGGGAAGCGAAAGAGAACATGACAGATACCCCCAATAAACGCGGGAGCAGAGCCCCCTGCTCGGGGTCGGGGAAGAGGGGTCAGGGGCTGCCGCCAAGCGGCCCCCAAAGAGCTGTCCTGCGTGGAAAACAGCCTGTTTGGACTCAGCCAAAGGACCGGAGGAAGGAGAGGGCGTTGGGGGCGTGTGATGGCCTCGACATCATTTCCTGGGTCTGAGGGGGTTCTTAGCTGTAAAATAATGGCCATGGTTTGAAGGGGCAGGATTTGAAGGAGGTAATTCCGATGTACGGGAGAAGCGATTTCCCGCGAGGGAATCCACTTTAAAATTAGAACGTTTCCCGGCACTAATCTCTGCTGTCCCTTGCTCCTGCTGATGGGGTCAAATGGTACAGATCCGCAGCCTCGGCGCCGTGCTGTTCACAGTGGTAGTCCTAGTCTTATCGTCCTTTATTGGCATAAAATCACTGTACATGCGGTAGCATGTAAAAATATAAATATTTGAGATATAACCTTACAAGTGACTAAACTGAGGCTATCGTATTTTGGTCACGTCATGAGACGACAAGAGTCACTGGAAAAGACAGTCATGCTAGGAAAAGTGGAGGGCAGCAGGAAAAGAGGAAGACCCAACAAGAGATGGATGGACTCAATAAAGGAAGCCACGGCCCTCGATTTGCAAGATCTGAGCAAGGCTGTCAAAGACAGGACATTTTGGAGGACTTTGATTCATAGGGTCGCCATGAGTCGGAAGCAACTTGACGGCACTTAACACACACACACAACCTTACAAAATGATTAAAAGACACTGGCATAAGATAGTATTGTGAGCGAACACATCCGTCTATTTAAATAATTTGCGGTGTTCTTCAGCAATCATTAAAAGTTGTGCTACCTTCTCCAGAAGACAGGGCGAACAGTTATTCAAAAGAAAGGAAGCATGGCTGGAATCGGAGGCATTCAGTCTACAGGTGCGCAAAGGGCTTAGCGGTAGTAATGCCAATTTCTGAATAGAAACAATAAAATTAAACACGGACAACTGATTCAACACACCGCCACAGGGTAAGTCTGTCTGACTGAGGGATTTTGCTAAATCTTCCATCAAGTAACGCAGATGGCAAAACTAATGCTAGGGAGATGGCTTTGCGATAAGATGGATCATACATGCGAGATAGATAGGGGGAAGGCTGGTAGACACCAAAAGGTATCGTTAAGTTTAGTGGCAAGCAGGTTTTATTAGCAGCCCTATGTAGATCCTGAAGGCCCATGTCTAAAAGTCTGTGTTTTATCATCTGGAAAGCTTCTACATCAGAGAGCATGAGGAGGGAATCAAAATGCTGGCCAATAGATTTGATTTTGCTTTCAATGTTCACAGGGGTAGCAATTCTGTTAATCCCGGTAGTATATGCAAATACAAAATGTCAACTTTCAACTTTCAACAACAACTTTCAACAACTTTCAACAAAGTTTTCTTGCGTTGGTGGAGGAGGAAACAAGGGTAGATTCGGTCCACTGTGTCCCTGCCCAAGGATGATGATGAAGAAGAAGCGTTGGTTTTTATATGCTGACTTTCTCTACCACTTAAGGAAGAATCAAACCTTCCCTCCCCCTCCCCGCAACAGACACCCTGTGAGATAGGTGGGGCTGAGAGAGTTCGGAGAGAGCTGTGACTAGCCCAAGGTCACCCAGCTGGATCCGTGTGTAGGAGTGGGGAAACCAACCCGGTTCACCAGATTAGAGTCTGCCGCTCACGTGGGGGAGCGGGGAATCAAACCCGGTTCTCCAGATCAGAGTCCACCGCTCCAAACCACCGCTCGTAACCACTTCACCATGCTGGCTCTCCATGCTGGATGGGAATTAGTCATCTGGGGAAGTTGAAGGATTATAGTTCAATTGCAAAGTCCGTGGTTTGTGTTCATAGTTCCACAATTTTGTTTTTAAGGTATCAGGATTTCCAGGGATCTCCGCTTGAGTCTCCGTAGTCCTGACGTCCCTCACACGTGAAGTTATATTATACTGAATAATTCAAAGGCCCCCACCAGGCCCCACCCTCTTTCTAAAATCACTTGGAAAGCTCATACCCTGCCAGAAAATATTTTTGTTAGTCTTTAAGGTGCCACTGGACTCTTGCTCTTTTCTACTATTGGAAAACTTTGTGGGCACCATGTCCACGGGTGCCACATTGGGGGACCCCTGAAGTTGAGCGATCTGATAGTGCCTTGGGGTTTGGGATTTGTCAAGCAAGCTAAAGTCTAAGATGGGAAACAGACAGCGTGGTGTAGCGGTTAAGGTGGACTCTAATCTGGAGAGCTGGGTTTGATCGTCCGCTCCTCCTCATGAGCAGCAGACTCTAATCTGGAGAACCGGGTTTGTTTCCCCACTTCTAGACATGAGCAGCAGACTCTAATCTGGTGAACCCCGTTCGATTCCCCACTCTGAACCGTGTTTGATTCCCCACCTGCTGGGTGACCTTGGGCCAGTCACAGTTCTCTCTGAACTCTCTCAGCCCCACCTACCTCGCAAGGTGCCGGTTGTGGGGAAGGGAAGGCGATTGTAAGCCGCTTTGACTCCTGAAAGGTAGAGAAAAAGTGGGGTATAAAAACCAACTCTTCTACTCTGAAATGAAACGCATGGTGCTATTTCAAATTAAATTCAGGGCTACAGTGGTATATAATGCCATATTTTCTTCTTCCTCTCCAGCTTAATTTTTTTTGCTCAAGCGTGGAGGGTGCTGGAGAAACGTTCTGCCTTGCAAACGGCATGACGGCCCCTCCGCCCCACCCTGCTTCTCAAAGGCCCCCATAAAAATCAAAACAAGTGGATTTTTTATCTCTCTGGAGCGGGGATCATAAAGGCGTAGAGCTTCAAATGCGCTCTGCTCCTCTCCCATTAGCCTCTGGTTGATATAATGCCATTTATTTTTATACGGTGTCCTTCGTATGGTATTGCCGACCTCGGGTTGTCGTAAACCGAGAGTGGGCGGTCAAGGCACGGCTTATGCAAGGAACACCATGGGTGGCGTTAAAATTATATATATCATTCCAATTTTTGGAGCCTGTAAAGGATCATAGTAGGAAAAGACTGGTCCTCTCTGTAGAATGTGGGCTGCAAAGGATTTATGGAGAAGATGGGGGGAAGCCTGTTATAAGACTGGCACGACGAGAAGAGGGGGAATTGGTGTAGGCTGCGAAAGATTTATGGAGAAGGTGGGTAGAAGCCCATTATAAGTGACATGCCAGTTCTGGGGGAAGATGAAAGTCATGATTTTATGGTAGATGCTGGCAGCTTCTGGTACTTGTGTGCTTGTGTGTGTGGGCTGTCAAGGCGAGAGACTTTGGCTGTTGCCACACTTGTATTCCCAGCGACGTATTAAGAGTTTGAAAATGTTATAAAAAATACCGTTCGCACTTTCTGTGTATTCCCACCGATGTATTCAGACTTTGAAAACGTTATAAAAAAATACTGTTCGCACTTTGTTTGGTCCCTTTGGCTGTGAAGACGTCTTCCAACCATTTATAAGCCGTGGTATCCAAAAACCCTTTTAAAGCGATGTTTTTTTACAACATTTTCAAACTCTTAATACATCGCTGGGAATACGAAGTGCGGTAACCCACTTTCAGAAGAAGAAGAGTTGGTTTTTATATGCCGACTTTCTTCCGCTTAAGGAAGAATCAAACTGGCTTACGATCCCCTTCCCCTCCCCACAACAGACCCCCTGTTAGGTGGGGCTGAGAGAGTGCGACTAGCCCAAGGCCCCCCAGCAGGCTTCGTGCGGAGAAGAGTGACGAAACTCACGGGAACGCGGCGACGGAAGCAGTGACATTTTCATTCAAAGGTGCACCAAAAAGAAAAAGTCCGTCCCATATTTTATTGATTCAAAGCAGGGCGAATTATTCATGAACGCCCATGTAAGTGTTTTGGAAGGAAAATTTTGAGGAGCAGGTACTACAAAGAGAAAGCGACTGACGTGGAGTCCTAAATTGCTCAGCTGTTAATAAAACAGTCTTTTTTTCGGTCTTGGGCCTCGTTGAAGAACGTCCTAAAGATACTGGCCAGTATCCAAAGAACCACGAAGCTTGCTCTATAAGCTCGGGGAGGGGAAGGCTTAATTTGTTCCAAGCTGAAACCTTCCATGCAACCTGGCAAAAATTCCTCTGAAACCGATTTCAAGAAACGGCACGCGGAGAGGAGGTCAACTTTTGAAAGTGAAAAAATCTGTCCGCGTCATCCTGAGCAGCCAAATAACCTGTCTCCGGCTTACTTTCTTATCAATAGGGTTCTTTGACAGTGTTTCTTTTGAACCAGTTTTTCTTTGAAGAGGCAGCGTGGTGTAGCGGTTAAGGGCGGAGGACTCTGTATCCTGGAGAGCCGGTTTCGATTCCCCACTCCTCCACTCGAGCGGTGGACTCTCAATCTGGTGAATCGGGTTGGTTTCCCCACTCCTCCACACAAAGCCAGCAATGGGTGGCCTTGGGCTAGTCACACTCTCTCGGCCCCACCTACCTCACAGGGTGTCTGTTGTGGGGAGGGGAAGGGAAGGTGATTGTAAGCCGGGTTGATTCTTCCTTAAGTGGTAGAGAAAGTCAGCATATAAAACCCAACTCTTCTTCTTCTTCTTCTTCTTCTTCTTCTTCTTCTTCTTCTTCCTCCTCCTCCTCCAACTCCTCCTCCCGAGGAGGCGTATTAATATTGGCCTAGGGGAGAAATTGGAAGGTAGTTACGTTTCGGGGCTACTTGAAGTCTTTCCTGGCTCCGTCTGCCCATGGATGGCTTTCGGAGAATTTATGCCCGGCTGGTCTCGTCTCTCTGACCCTCCGAAATTGCTTTCCTCAACCAAGAGCCAGGGAGAGGATTGATTTACATCGGGGAGATTCAGATTGCCGAGCCGGAGATGGATGGTGAGATGCTCGGGTCAAGATGTCCCGAAAACAAGCCCCTGTTAATAAACATTGTACAAGACCGTTGTCACGGTATTCATTAGACTTGACCCCCGAAGAGAGATACTGTCCTCCTGCTTCTTCATGCAGATCAGTCTTTCCGTGGATGTGTTTAAAGACCAAATGAGACCTTGCCTGGGAGAGGGGTGAACAGTTCCTGGTTTGTTTGTTTGGCTCCTACTGAAAAAGAAAATAGCCTTGAAGGGTGCAGTCGAGAACTTTCCATTTGCCCATTCAAAATTTCCACCTTGTCCCCTTTCCACCTGCTTTCCCATCTGTGGGGGGGTGGGGAGAGAATGCCTCCCTCTATCTCCTTCCCCCACATGGGATAGAAACATCCAGGGATTGAGTTAGGTGGGGCTGAGAGAGCTGTGACTAGCCCAGGGTCACCCAGCTGGCTTCGTGTGGAGGAGTGGGGAAACCGACCCGGTTCACCAGATTAGCCTCCGCCGCTCATGTGGAGGATCGAACCCGGTTCTCCAGATCAGAGTCCGCCGCTCCAAAGGGAAAGGACTCCTCTCTCAACTGGTTTTCATTTTGGGGGAGAAAAGAGTTGAACAAGTATCGTGTTTTCTGATATCCCAGTTGGCAGCAGTTGAAAAAGTCATAAATTCAGCTTTCAGAGGCGATCAGGATGCAGGTTCGGCTTGGTTCCTTTCATTCATTCATTCGCTTTTGGATTTGTATCCCGCCCTCTATCCCAATCGAAGCAGAGCTCAGGGCAGCTGACATCAAATAGGTAAAAAAAGGTAAAGGTCCCCTGTGCAAGCACCGGGTCATTCCTGACCCATGGGGTGACGTCACATCCCGACGTTTACGAGGCAGACTTTGTTTACGGGGTGGTTTGCCAGTGCCTTCCCCAGTCATCTTCCCTTTAGCATACTAGGTACTCATTTTGCCGACCTCAGGAGGATAAAAGGCCGGGTCAACCTTGAGCCGGCTACCTGAAACCGACTTCCGTCGGGATCGAACTCAGGTCGTGAGCAGAGCTTGGACTGCAGTACTGCAGCTTACCGCTCTGCGCTACGGGGCTCTTAACATCAAACAGGACAGCGTAAAAACAACAATAAAGATATACACACAAAAAATTAATCAAAAATGCAAAAACAACAAAACCCAAAAACCGATCCGAATATGTGGAGGCCGTGCAAAACTACATTAACTACATTTGTGGGGTAAGAGAAGATATTTGGAGCTGGGGGAAGGATTCGTGAATGCACATCATGAATTATCGGCGCCGGCGCATGAAGCGCTGCAGCTGTTTACACATCAGGGCTTGGATTAATTCAAGAGACGTTCAAAATTTTAAAAATACAGAAAACTAACCAGCTTACCAGATATAGGAGCGTGTGTGTGTGTAGATAGATAGATAGGTAGGTAGGTAGGTAGGTAGGTAGGTAGGTAGGTAGATAGATAGATAGATAGATAGATAGATAGATAGATAGATAGACATTGATATGACAAATCCAGTTTTGCAAAGGTCATGCACGCTGTAATATAAATCTCCCCAGCAGAGAAAAACTCACACGCTGTTAATTCTTTGGTGAAATTCTCCGCTTTGCTACCAAAATGCCGTCCAAACAATAGGAATGTGTGTGGGGAAAGCGGCCATAATGTTGCAGCTGAATCCAAACTAAATTGGCCATTCCCGCTGATTCCTCTTTCCCACTGTAGCCCCCCCCGCCCCGAACATAATCCCTTGGGGTAGTCCAGGGGTGGGGAACCTTTTTTCAACCAAGGGCCATTTGGATATTTATAACATCATCCACGGGCCATACAAAATTATCAACTTAGAAATTAGCCGACTAAGCCCTAAGCAGGCAGCTGCCCCGGATGAACCCCACCCCCGGTGCAGGCAAGCAGGCAGGCATCCAACTGGTGGCGCACTCACCCACCTGGTGCCACAGGTTGGTCGCCAGTCTTAGATCCTTTTGAGCTAGAGATCTGCCAGGACCCTTGAAGGGCCAAACCAAATGATTTTGCGGGCCTTAAACGGCCCCCGGGCCTGACGTTCCCCACCCCTGGGGTAGTCTATCCCCCAGGAGCGGCATTTCATAGAGATCAGTAGGCTGCGGCATCCAGGTTCCATGTTCAAAACAAAATTTAACAAGGGGTACCGCAATTGAACCCAGGTTGAATCATAGAATCGCAGAATCATAGAGTCGGAAGGGACCACCAGGGTCATCTAGTCCAACCCCCTGCACAATCGGGCTTTTATGTTTCCCTCGAGCCGTTTCCCTTCCGGCTGGCTGGGAGCTCACCAAAACTCATTTTCGGGTCCGCCTGAGCGGCAAAAAACATCGATACCGGCAGTAACAGTTATCGCAACAGATGCTCGAAATGTAGGCATCCAGGAGTCAAGCAGAACGCCCCGAAAGCGCCATGAAACCCCGCCTGCCATTTTACCAGGTCCTCATCTTATGCAATTTGGGCCAGGCGGCTTCTGCCGTCAGCTAGGAAGAGGGATGTTTGCTTCACCAAGGCAGGGTTGCTTTTATTTAAAAAAATATATATGTAATTTTATCCCAGTTGAACGTCTGAGATATATTGAAGCCCGGGCAATCTTTGACAGGGGTGAAATATTGCTCGCCGCTGAAATTTGGACAGCTTTTTTGGGGAGGGGGGGTAGATGTTGCTTTCAGCTGGGGGAACGCTATTCTGAATAGATGGGGTGTCGGGACAGCCCGCGTGAATACCAAATCGCCCGATGGAGATGTCGACCTGGTGCGGGGCTGCTGTGAAAAAGGCAAATTCCACGCTGGCCATAATTAGGCGAGGAATAGAGAATAAAACTGCTGCTGTCGGTGAGACCGCACCTAGAATACCATGTGCAGTTCTGGTCACGACACCTCAAAAAGGATATTGCAGAGCTGGAGAAGGTGCAGAAAAGAGCAGCCAAAATGATCAGGGGGGCTAGAGCCCTGTGAGGAGCAGTTAAAACGCTTAGGGCTGTTTAGCTTGGAAAGGAGGCGGTTAAGGCGAGACGCGATCGGGGCCCATACAATTATAGGAGAAGTATGGAGAGGGTGGGCAGAGGGAAGCTTTCCTCCCTCTCTCAAAATGCTAGAACTTCATCTGCTGAAGCTGGAGGGCGAGAGATTCAAAACAGATTAAAGGAAATATTTCTTCACACAATGCAGAGTTAAACTGTGGAACTCCCTGCCCCAGGATGTGGTGAGGGCTGCCAACTTGGAAGGCTTGAAGAGGGGAGTGGACATGTTCATGGAGGAGAGGGCTATCCATGGCTACTAGTAAAAATGGATACTAGTCATGATGCATACCTATTCTCTCCAGGGTCAGAGGAGCATGCCTATGATTTTAGGTGCTGGGGAACACAGGCAGGATGGTGCTTCTGCAGTCGTCTTGCTTGTGGGCTTCCTGGAGGCACCTAGTTGGCCAGTGTGTGAACCGACTGCTGGACTAGATGGGCCTTGGTCTGATCCAGCAGGGCCTTTCTTATGTTCTCATGTTAAAATGCTGGAGACTGTTGAGGTCGGAAGTGCCAGTTAACCCCCCGAATTCAGCGGCCGATCACTCAATATATCAAAGGGGTTCGAACCGCCAAGAAGCCGGGAAGGGGGGGGGATAGTTGCCAATGTAAAAACAATGATCCCGGGAAGGTGCCAGCTTGTATCAGGCAGCGAAAACCTGGCTGAGATCTCTGGGGATTTAGACCAGGTTGCAATTCTATATTCATTTTCCTGTTAGCTGGAGTTGCACACTTCTTGGGCGTGTCCAGGGAGCCGGTGTGGCGTAGCAGTTAGGGCAGGGGTCCCCAACGTTTTGAGCCTGCGAGGACATGGCCACTGCAGCTCACGTTCTGTCGCACAGTGAAGACCCTTATGCCGTTGTGGCAGCTGCTTCCAATGCTTCCAAAGCCAATCCAATCTCACATGAACACATGAAGCTGCCTTATACTGAATCAGTCCATCAAAGTCAGTATTGTCTACTCAGACCGGCAGCGGCTCTCCAGGGTCTCAGGCGGAGGTCTTTCACATCACCTACCTGCCTGGTCCCTTTAACTGGAGATGCTCCTGGGGTTTGAACCTGGGACCTTCTGCATGCCAAGCAGAAGCTCTACCACTGAGCCATAGCCCCTCTCTAGTAGCCTATAAGAAACCTTGCTTGGCAAAAGCCCCACCTGGCCGCACCCGCTTTCCAAAAACACTTGTCCGGCTCCGAGAAACATGTTGGCCAACACCATATGGGCGATCCCTGAGTTACAGTGTCGGATTAGGAGCTGGGAGACCCAGGTTCGAATCCCCGCTTCCACCATGGAAGCTTGCCGGGTAGCCTTGGGCTGGTCACATACCCCCAGCCTAATCTACCTCGCAGGTTTTGCGAGCATAAAAATGGGGGAGAGGAGGATGTTGTAAGCTGCTTTGGGTCCCTCTGGTTGAGAAAGGCAGGGTATAAATGAAACAAAATTAATAAATTTTGGTATCGCTTTACTCTGCTCTGGTTAGACCTCACCTAGAGTACTGTGTTCAGTTTTGGGCACCACAATTTAAGAAAGTTGTAGACAAGCTGGAACGTGTCCAGAGGAGGGCAACAAGGATGGTGAGGGGTCTGGAGACCAAGTCCTATGAGGAAAGGTTGAAGGAGCTGGTTATGTTTAGCCTGAAGAGGAGAAGACTGAGAGGGGATATGATAGCCATGTTCTTGAGAGGCTGTCATATAGAGGATGGTGCTGAGTGGTTTTCTGTTGCCTAAGAAGGCCGGACCAGAACCAACGGGTTGAAATTAAATCCAAAGAGTTTCCCTCTAGACATTAGGAAGAATTTTCTAACAGAGCGGTTCCTCAGTGGAGCAGGCTTCCTCGGGAGGTGGTGAGCTCTCCTTCCCTGGAGGTTTTTAAGAAGAGGCTAGATGGCCATCTGTCAGCAATGCTGATTCTGTGACCTTAGGCAGATGATGGGAGGGAGGGCATCTTGGCCGTCTTCTGGTCACTGGGAGTGTGGGGGGGGGAGGTAGTTGTGAATTTCCTGCATTGTGCAGCGGGTTAGACTAGATGACCCTGGTGGTCCCTTCCAACTCTATGATTCTATGAAATCCTTTCCAATTTCCCTGCTCCCAGTCCCTCCTGGACTTCCAGGATCATACCCGGTTTGGGAGAAACAGGGTCTGGGATTCCAACCAAACTGCACCACAGATGCTGGAACAAGGGCGGCTTTCCCGTCTCTTCGCCTGACTTTGTGGCCAGGAACCACGTGGAGGGAGGGAGGAGAGGCGGGAGGTTTCGGAGAACGAGACCCCCCTGCGCGTTCTGGCAATAAATGTCTCTGTGCTAATCCTGGACTGCTGCGTTGGTAAAAACACGCTGACTTAGGCACTGTGTGTTTTAACGGAAAGCCCGTCGCTGTAATTAATGGAGGGATAAATTGTGGTTTAATTACTCCGAAAGCACCTTGGGTGAAGGATTCATGGTAATTGGCATGTAGCTTCTTGAAGGATTCACAATGCTGGCAGCGGCCTTAGCGGCGATTTAAATACCGGTTGACCGGCCGCTGCCCTGGGGGGGGCTCCTTTTCTGAGAACCTGCCAAGGCAGAAAGAGAGGACTGAGTTGTCTCCTTTCCTGTCTTTTTTCCCGTGATAACAGCGTGACTTTCCCTTTTTCCTTCCTGATTTCTTCTGGGTTATTGCTGCATTGGCTAACGCTCCGAGTTCCCAGTTTTGTAAACTGAGCAATTGGAATCATAGAGTTGGAAGGGACCACCAGGGTCATCTAGTCCAACCCCCTGCACCATGCAGGAAATTCTCAACTACCTCCCCCCACGCACACACCCAGTGACCCTTACTCCATGCCCAGGGGATGGCCAAGATGCCCTCCCTCTCATGATCTACCTAAGATCTACCATGATCTACCTAAGATCTACCTAAGATCTACCATGATCTACCATAGAATCAGCATTGCTGACCGATGGCGATCTAGCCTGTGCTTAAAAACCTCCAGGGAGGGAGAGCTCACCACTTTCAACCCGTTGGTTCTGGTCCGACCTTCTGGGGCAACAGAAAACAACTCGGCACCATCCTCCATATGACAGCCCTTCAAGTACTTAAAGATAGCTATCATATCAACTCTCAATCGTCTCCAGGCTGCTTCAACCTTTCCTCATAGGACTTGGTATCCAGACCCCTCACCATCTTTGTTGCCCTCCTCTGGACACGTTCCACCTTGTCTACATCTTTCTTAAATTGGAAGATATATTTTGATTTTGTTTCAAAATAATACATCCTTAGACAGAGAAATGCTGTTAACCCTAAGAGAGTTTGATGATCATATAGATTATGATGTATAGATATAATAGTAAGTAGATTTGATATGGAAAATGTATAGATGTAATAGTAAGTAGATTTGATACGGAAAATTGTTTTGGTTTTTAGGGTACTTCAAAAATGTTGATTATTAGATTTATCTAGGACACTGGTTCCCAACCAGGGGTCCGTGGACCCCCAGGGGTCCGCGAGAACTACATTAAGGTCCGCGAAACAAAGTTATAAACCCATAATAAATTAATATTTTCAATTAAAAGTTCTCTATTATAAAAAAAACACCTATTCAAATATTATTCTAAGTTTAATGTTTAACTAACAGTTATGATTAAAGTTTATTTTCAAATTCTCAGAATTTTAATTTTGCACCTTGGGGTCCCTGCACCGAACAAAAAAGTCCTAGTGGTCCCTGGTCAAAAAAAGGCTGGGAACCACTGATCTAGGAGTATTCATGTTCCAAGTCAACATAATTATAAGTGAAAAGAAATAATTTAGATTAAATGTAAATTAGAGAAATGCTTACGTATTTGTTTTGGTAAAGAATATAGTGTTAGTCCAGACTAATAAGAAATGCATTAACTGATACAGAATGTATTAGCCACGCTCTGTTTGTTAGTTGAGGAGGACCTTGTCGCGGATATGGAGTTTAAAGTGTGCGTGATGTGTATTGTATGCGTTTTACAAAAAATAATACCAATTTTTTTTTTAAAAGAAAGCTCGTGGAATCGGGTTTGTAACCGGCAACAACATCAAACCAACCCACCGGACCCCCCCCCCTTTTCTCTTCCCCAGAGCTGAAGAAACAGCTGGAGAGCGCGGAGCTGAAAAACCAGCGCCTGAAGGAGGTTTTCCGGACCAAGATCACGGAGTTCCGCAAAGTGTGCTACAAGCTGACCGGGTACCAGATCGACATGACGTGCGAGAATCAGTACCGGCTCACCTCGGTCTACGCCGAGCACAAGGAAGACTGCTTGATCTTCAAGGTAGGCTCGGCCTTTCCCCCACGCGGGCGAAGGCGCTGTGTTGCCCGATATTCCTTTGCCTCCCTTGTCTGCACACACACACACCCCGAGATGATACCCGCCCGGACGACGTTTTTGGTGGCGTTCGTACTTTTCTGGCCCGCTGTTTGGGAAAGTGTTCACGGGCTTCGAGTCTTTTTGTTCGAAAGAGAGGTTAGAGCAGGGGGTCCCGTGGCGCAGAGTGGTAAAGCTGCAGTACTGCAGTCAAAAGCTCTGCTCCCGACCTGAGTTCGATCCCGACGGAAGTCGGTTTCAGGTCGCCGGCTCAAGGTGGACTCAGCCTTCCATCCTTCCGAGGTCGGTGAAATGAGGACCCACCTTGCTGGGGGTAAAGGGAAGACGACTGGGGAAGGCACTGGCAAACCACCCCGCGAACAAAGTCTGCCTTGGAAACGTCGGGATGTGGCGTCACCCCATGGGTCAGGAATGACCCGGTGCTTGCACAGGGGACCTTTACCTTTACTTTTACCCTGACTTGGTGCCCACCGACACTTTTCCCCCAGTGCCCACCAAGGGTTTTTAGAAAGTGGGCGGGTCCAGCTGGGTCTTTTGCTCAGCAGGGCTGTAGATGCCCACATGCTCAAGAGGTTCGAGTACCCCTGGTTTAAAGTGCTCTGTCTTCCCTCTTCCGCTTTCTTTTTTTCCCTTGGCTAAATTAAGAACCCCTTTTTTTCCCTTGGCTAAATTAAGAAGTCAGGGGGGTTGCCGGAAAGACCCGAGGAGGTGGTGGGATGATTTATATAGAATTATACAGAACCATAGAGTTGGAAGGGACCTCCAGGGTCATCTAGTCCAACCCCCTGCACAGTGCAGGAAATTCACAACTACCTCCCCGCCAGTGACCCCTGTTTATGGGTTGATCGCAATTCATGTTTTGAGCACTTAACAGCTGGGATAGAAATGATTCACCAAAAAGACACCAGTTTGGGTTTCTTGGGGGGCGGGGGAGAAATCCCCCTAGCAACTAGAATCAACTGCCAGAGTGAATGGTTGTTGGCTGGTGTTCTTGCCCTCTCCGGACAGCGGGCCCCTTCTGTTATTTCCCGGTTACTCCAACAGGTGCCAGTCCAAACAAACCCCGTTGAGCCCGAATGCCTTATAAACTCTCATCCCTGCATCACGGAAACAAACGGGAGACCGCGGGTCACCGCGGTGCCTTGTTTCCCTTCATCTAATGACGCCGCGATGCCAACCTCTTGGCTTGTTATTCTGGTTTCCCCGGGTAGCCGGCCAGAGGACATTTTTTGGCAAGCAGGCAACCCTCGGGGTGTCTGCATGGGAATCGAGGAAGGGGTTAATCTCAAATGAAAACCCCCCCACCTCGCCCACTTCTGTCTATCCGTTGCCAGCATCGATTCATGAGCCTCTGAACCACCAACGCCCCATTTTATGGCTCACTTACTTAAGGGAGCGTATAAATGTTTATTCCTCGAGGTTTATGCTCGCTGACTTTCTGAGCAGTTATAGGGCCCTGGGTGCGTTCCCTCCCCTGCCGGTCCCCTTGCACATACCATTCATCGTCTCTTTGGGCAATCGACTCCTGGGTGGGGGAGAGAGGAGGCTCTTTGGAGACCCGGCCGTCACAATTAATAACTGCTGGTAATACTCTTTGTAGCGGGGGAAACCAACCGCTGGCTTGGCAGCGTGGCTTCACCTGGGGGTCCAGAATTAAAGGCATCATTTCCTTCTGCTGTTGGGTTCCCTGCCAGGGGTGGCAGCCGCGCCGCCACGGACTCGATCTGCGACAAAGCATCCACGACATCAGTCTTCTCTCTCGTGTCCTCCCGCTCAGCCGAGGCCGCGCTCATCTTTTTTTTTTAAGCGCGCATGCGGCTTTAAAAAGACGTTGCGGGGTCCGCACTCCCCCTGTTAGGGCAAACCCGCCCTTCCGTACCTAGTGAATTTTGATTGCTCCCCCATAAACCTCCGGGCATGTTTCTTCGTAGGCCATGGCGGCTTTTAATTTTCATTACAGCTATCAAACGCGCAGAACGGACAGCTCTAAAATAGAAAAATACGCTGGCTGTGGCTTCTTTTCTTGTTTTTGCAGGGTGGGTTTACGGTCCCACCTTTTCCCCTTGGTTTTAGATCAGGGGTATCGAACTCCATTGTTACGAGGGCCGGATGTGACATAAATAGCCAGCGTGGAGTAGTGGTTAAGAGGGGTGGTTTGGAGCGGTGGACTCTGATCTGGAGAACCGGGTTCGATTCCCCCACTCCTCCACATGAGTGACGGATGCTAATCTGATGGACCGGGTTGGTTTCCCCACTCCTACAAATGAAGCCAGCTGGGTGACCTTGGGCTAGTCACACTCTCAGCCCCACCTACTTCACAGGGTGTCTGTTGTGGGGAGGGGAAGGGGATTATAAGCTGA
The DNA here is from genome assembly GCF_029931775.1 of Euleptes europaea. Lineage (NCBI taxonomy): Eukaryota > Metazoa > Chordata > Lepidosauria > Squamata > Sphaerodactylidae > Euleptes > Euleptes europaea. The sequence continues at coordinate 13,397,632 of NC_079332.1, forward strand.
TTTGATTCTGCCTGAAGTGGTAGAGAAAGTCAGCATATAAAAACCAACTCTTCTCTTCCTCTTCTTCTTCTTCTTCTCCTCCTCCTCCTCCTCTTCCTCCCCCCTCCTCCTCCTCCTTCTAAATGTCCTTTGGTCGTGCCAGGCCCCATGTCGCCAGCCCAGATCGAGAGTGGGGAATGGCGTGGCGCCGGAGAAGTGCTCTCAAGGGGCTGGATCCGGCCCGCGTGCCTTATGTTTGACACCCCTGTTTTAGGTCAAACTTTTGTTCACTTGGGGACCTGTGCGAAAGTATTTGGTTTCGCATGGCGTGATTTGAGCCGTGGGCTCCGTGGCCGCTTTCGAGCCATTGCGGCAGAAATTATATAGACTGCAGAACGGAAGCTGACTTCGACAAGTATTTGGCACTTAAACGGTTTCTTCGCTTGGACGCCAGGAGGAGTGCCTTGGGGAGGGGCCGTGGCTCAGGTGGGTGATCGGAACGGGGCTCCCGTTCCCTGCCAACCTGCGCCAGTCTTCGTACAGGCTCAACGTTTCCCACGGCTGCCGTAGCTTCCCGCCGCCGCTTGCGTTCCCCTCGGACCGAAGCGCCGATGAACAAATTAACCGAGGTCTCCTCGTATGTGAACAAGGACGCACGCTGCCGATTAACTGACTCTCGGGGGGGAATAAAAAACCCGTCGCAATCCACTCGGGAGAATCCCTCCCGACACTGTAGATGTGCTTGCTGTGCCAAGAGATAATGGCGTTTATTTGGAAACCCCCCGCTGGCTCGTACCCGGGGCGGGGACGTATCATTTTTTACAGCTCTCTGCCTCTCCGTGTTGTTTTTATTTTATATATTTTTTTAAAAATTAAATGCAGCGGAAGTTTTCCTCTAAACACCCCGCCAGGATTTTAAGATGCAGATGATTTTTGTTGTGGGAAGTAATATATTACAATTACCGGCCTTTTGGCAGATACCGAGTCTATTACCGTTGCCCCTTCATTAGAGGTCTTGGGTGGTTATACACATTCTGTGCATTTTTGTAAGTGGTTGTAATGTGTAGGCAACCCAGAGGAGTATGCGGAGGCTGGACGTGTTTGGTTTCCTTCTCTTATTTTCCCTCCCTCCATCTGAATGTCCCCCCTTCCCAGTTCCTTCCAATGCAAAGACTTCACAGTTCGACTGGCCTTTTGCTAAAATAAATGGGGGGTGGGACCCATTCCAGCGTTCCTCTCCCCCCACACCTCTGAGCACAGGGGTTCAGCAAACAGTCTCATAAGAACATAAGAAAGGCCCTGCTGGATCAGACTGAGGTCCATCCAGTCCAGCGGTCTGTTCACACGGCGGCCAACCAGGTGCCTCTAGGAAGCCCACAAGCAAGACGACTGCAGCACCATTATCCTACCTGTGTTCCACAGCACCTAATATAATAGGGATGGTCCTCTGATCCTGGAGAGAATAGGTATGCATCATGACTAGTATTAATTTTGACTAGTAGCCATGGGTAGCCCTCTCCTCCATGAACATGTCCACTCCCCTCTTCAAGCCTTCCAAGTTGGCAGCCATCACCACATCCTGGGGCAGGGAGTTCCTCATTTGGAACTGTGCATTGTGTGAAGAAAGACTTCCTTTTATCTGTTTTGAATATCTCACCTTCCAGCTTCTGCAAATGACCTCGCGTTCTGGTATTATGAGAGAGGGAGAAAAGCTTCTCCCTGTCCACACTCTCCACACCATGCATCATTTTATAGGCCCCTATCATGTCTCCCCTTAACCGCCTCCTTTCCAAGCTAAACAGCCCTAAGCGTCTTAACCGCTCCCCATAGGACAGTTGCTCTAGTCCCCTGATCATTTTGGTTGCTCTTTTCTGCTCCTTCTCAAGCTCTGCAATATCCTTTTTGAGGTGTGGTGACCAGAACCGTACACAGTATTCCAAGTGTGGCCTCACCATAGATTTGTACAAGGGCAGTATGACAGCAGCAGTTTTATTCTCTATTCCTTGGCTGGCTGGCTGGCTGGGTGGATTTGGGGCCCTCCCCAAACTCTTTGGCTGGCCTACCTCACAGGGTTGTCGTGGTGGGGAAACGGAGGAGAGGAGAACGACGCTCGGCGTTGCTTTGAGCCCCGACCGGGGTGGGGGGTGTAAATAAATAAGTGCAAATACGCTGTGAGAGATCCCCCTCTCTGAGTTTGCTTCTCCAAATCAGTTGCTCAGACGTTGATACAGAAACAATCGATTTATTGAAGCCTTCAGGAGATGAGACAGGCACAGGTAGAAAGTTGCAAGTGAGGGGCTATACGGGTTTACAGAATATATTGACTCCAGGGCACTGGGGCACTGGGGTTCACACTTATTGTTATGGGAAGTTACAAGCTTGGCATAATACAAAACATCAGACAGATCCCAGGAAGTCTGGGCGGCTATCACACTTCCAAGGCCGCATCGGCCTGAGGGAGTACTGGCAGGAAGAACAGCGGGGGGGGGGAAGATACATGGGCCATCAGGCCTGGCGCCTGAGACCAGAAGGTGTGAACTGCTTTTACGAGTTCACTGATAACACAGCAGGTGATGGAAAGCAGAGACACAAAGACAGAGACCCTCACATTCTGCCCCCCTTAAGGCCCCCCCCCGGGGTCCCCGAGAGGACGAGGCTTATCGGGATAAGCAAGGTGGAATTCCCGGACTAAGCGAGGAGCCGCCATGTGGGGTGCGGCCACCCATTCGTCATGAGCGGAGCCAAGGTTTTTCCAGCGAACAAAGTAAAACAGTTTCCCTTTCTTCCATTTGGAGTCTAAAACCTTGGATATTTCCAAATGGGTGTCCCCTCCTACTACGGTAGGAATCTCGTGTGCGGGAGGGGGGTGGAACTGGGGGGCTGCCACATAGGGTTTGAGGAGGCTTATATGAAAGACTGGATGGACTCCTTTCAGAGTTTTTGGGAGGTCCAGTTCCACAGTAACCTCGTTGATTACTCTGGTAATGGGGAAAGGTCCCACATAACGGTCGCTCAGTTTTTTGCAGGGGCGAAGAGAGCGGAGGTTTTTGGTGGACAGATAGACTTGCTCCCCCACCTTGAGTTCCCATCCCGGAGACCGGTGTTTGTCTGCTTGTTCCTTGTACTTGCTTTTTGCCCTTTCCAGATTTTTGAGCAACCATGGCCAGGTGGATTTAACCACCTGAATCCACTCCTGAAGGTCAGGGGTAGACTGGAGCTCTGGCGAGACGGGGGCAGAACCGAAAGGGCCGAAATCCGTCCCGTATATAACTTGGAAGGGACTAAAGCCGGTAGAGGAATGAGGCGCATTGTTATACGCATATTCGGCAAATGGCAGCAGGTCGACCCAGTCGTCCTGGTGGAAATTTACATAGCAACGCAAATAACATTCTACCACCGCATTTACTCGTTCTGTTTGACCATCCGTTTGGGGGTGATAGGCGGAAGAAAGGCCCTGCTCTTCCACTCCCATTAACTTTAGGAAGGCCCGCCAGAATTTGGCAACAAACTGGACCCCCCGGTCGGAGAGGACCTTCCTCGGGATCGAGTGTAGCCTGAGGACGTGTGTGATGAACAGTTTAGCTAAGCCCTGGGCTGAAGGAAGGCCTGCACATGGAACGAAGTGAACCTGTTTGGAAAAGAGGTCTGTGATAACCCAAAGAACCGTTTTTCCCCGACTCGGAGGTAGGTCGGTGATAAAATCCATGGCGATGACTTCCCAGGGACGGGAGGGGCTCTCAAGCGGTTTGAGAAGCCCTGGGGGTTTTCCCATCCGTTTCTTGGCTGTGGCGCAGGTGGGGCAGCTGCGCACATACAACTCTACATCAGATCTCATACCGGGCCACCAGAATTGTCTTCGAACCAGGTGAAGCGTTTTTATGAAACCAAAATGACCCGCTAGCCTGGCACCATGTACAAGTCCCAATACTTCCTTGCGAAGAGAGGAGGGGACGTACAGTTTCCCCCCTTGCACCCACCAAGTGTTGGTACGTTCCAGACCAGTGGGGAGGAGATGATGCTCCTCCTCCTGCAAGGAGGCGTCCCGGAGTCGCTGTTGGAAGGCTTCCGGGATGCCTTTGAGTGTAGGGGGGGTCTCCGGTGGTCGGGCTTGGGACCGGGTGGTGACGGCTAAGCTAGGAACTTCCCCTCGCTGCTCGGGAGTGAACAGGGAGTCGACTGGGCGATCGAAATCGTTGCGATACTGGGGAAGTCGTGACAAAGCGTCGGCTAGGGCATTTTCTTTGCCAGGGACATGTCTGAGAGTGAACCGGAACTTAGCGAAAAATTGGGCCCACCGAACCTGTTTGGCATTGAGTTTTCTAGCCCCCTTGAGGGCCTCAAGATTCTTGTGATCGGTACACACTTCGAATGGCAGTTCGGCCCCTTCCAAGAAGTGTCGCCATATGGTAAGGGCATGTTTGACCGCTGCTGCCTCCTTCTCCCAAATGGCCCAGTTGATTTCAGACTGGGAAAACTTCTTGGAGAAGTAGGCGCATGGTCTCAACCGTCCCCCCTCATCCCTCTGCAATAGGGCCCCGCCCATGGCTACATCCGAGGCATCCACTTGCACCACAAAAGGCTTGGTGCAATCTGGGTGAGCCAAAACGGGTTCGGATGAAAAAAGTAGCTTCAAACGTTCAAAAGCTAGCTGGCACTGGGGGGACCATTGCAAACGGGCTGAGGGAAGCGCGGCGCTAGCCCCCTTGTCCTTGGTACGCAACAGGGCAGTGAGGGGAAGCGCAACTTGGGCAAAGTTAGGAATGAAGTTCCGGTAAAAATTGGCAAACCCCAAAAACTGCTGAAGTTGGCGGCGGGTAGTGGGGGGTTCCCAGTCCCGCACTGCCTGGACCTTGGCGGGGTCCATTTCCAACCCTTGGTGGGAGATCACATACCCCAGAAATGTAATGGAGGGTTGGTGGAATTCACATTTGGACACCTTAGCATACAGTTTGTGCTCCCGCAGCCGCTGGAGCACCTCTCGCACTAGGCGCACATGGTCTTCCATGGTTTCAGAGTAAATAAGGATGTCATCGAGAAATACCACCACCCCCCGAAACAGCAAATCATGCAAAACCTCATTAATTAATTGCATAAAGACACTCGGAGCCCCCGAAAGTCCGAACGGCATGACTAGGTACTCAAACATCCCAAAACAACTGGAAAAGGCCGTTTTGGGTTCGTCTCCTTCTTTGATGCGAATGCGGTGGTAGGCTTCTACCAAGTCCAGTTTGGTGAAGATTCGGCCCTCCTTTAATTGTGCTAGAAGGTCAGGAATAAGAGGGAGGGGGTAAGCATTAGACTGGGTGACTGCGTTCAGTCTGCGAAAGTCAATACACAGTCTTAAATCTCCCGTCTTTTTCTTTACAAAGAAAGCTGGGGCTGAATAAGGAGCCTTGGAGGGGCGTATGAAACCCCTCGCCAGATTGACATCCAGATAGTCTCGCAACACTGTCTTTTCACTAGGGCTCATGGGGTAAACCTTTCCCTTAGACAGTTTGCCTTCCCCTACAATCTCGATGGCACAGTCCGTTTCTCTGTGGGGAGGCAGTTCGTCGCACTCTCTAACATCAAAAACATCAGTAAATTGCGAGTACTCAGAGGGTAATTGAGGAGAGACTGGGGCGGGGGACCCTACCAGTGCGGCGGCTGGAGTCCTGAGTACCCGTTCCTTGTCATGCAACCCACAGGGGTTTTCGGGGAAGGAAAGCACCCGTTTAACCCAATCAATGGAGGGATTGTGCCCCCTTAACCAGTTCATCCCTAACACCACAGGGGTTACAATAGGGGCGATAGTGAAATACAACCGTTCCCAATGTTCCCCCACGGACATAATCACGGCTGCAGTTCTGTGGGTCACCGGGCCCCGTTTAAAGTCACTCCCGTCCATTTGGGAAAAACGGAGGGGTCCCGGAAGCCGCTTGCGCCGGACACCCAACTTCTTGGCAGTTTCCTCATTTATCATGGTGCGGGCACACCCCGAGTCGACCAACGCGGGGACCTCTAACGGGGGGCCCCCTTTGGGTAGGGACAGATGGACACGCACAAATACATTGTCCTCTTGGGCGCTTACCATCGGTGGAGCTCCTTGCACAACGATAGGGACGGTCTGCTGCGGAGCCCCCTCTACAGCAGACCGACGGCGTTTTTTGCCGGCTGTTCCCACTCTTCCTCCTCGCTGGAAGAGGGGGACGGGGTAGTGGCCTCCGGGGAGCCGTCCGAATCAAAGACGGTATTTGTAATCCGGGACCCCGATGGGACCGTAGAGTCGGATGCCCCATCCTGGGGACGTGCGTGGAGAGCGGAGGGTGCGCCGGAGCGCCGGCTCAGTGGTCCACTTCTGCGGCGAGGCTGGCTGTCGGCGGCCGGTTTCGTCGGCTCGGCCTGGGTTTGGCGGGGAGGGGTCGGACGGCCTGAGCGAGAGGGGCATTGCGATGCAAAGTGACCCTTTCCCCCGCAGATCAGGCAGACGCCGGCCTCGAACCGCTTGCGGCGTTCCGCGGCCGAGAGGACCCCGCCACCCCCTTGCCGGAGTTCCCGGCCACGGTCACCCCGGGGCCTGGGGTCTCGCCCAATCCGTTGCTTGGACAAGTTCAGGAGTTGTTTGCGATTCTCGATGTCAGCAGCATGGCGAACCCAACCTTCCACATCCGGGGGGTTCCCTTGCATGAAGGCCCAATGTTGGAGGTCTGGGTTGAGACCCTCCCTGAAACATTGTACCAAGGTAGCCTCACTCCAGTCCAGAATTCGGCTAGCCAGTGACTGGAACCCACTTGCATACTGCGCCACCGACTTAGTCCCTTGGCGCAGTTGCATCAGGGAGGCTTTAGCCCGCTCACCTAGAGTCGGGTCCTCAAAACGGTTTCGGAGTGCTACCATGAACTCGTCCAGGGTTCGCAGCACCGGCGAGCGGAGTTCATACTGCAACACCATCCAGGCAGCCGCCTCCCCTTGCAGTAAGGAAGCCACGTACTGCACCCGGGACTCCTCAGAAACGAAGGTTCGGCCTTGTTCCCGCATAAAAATGTCTACTTGGACCATAAAAAAGGTCAACTGGTCTCCCGACCCGTCATACGTGACTTTCAGGTCCCGACGGGCCGGGGGGGCAGGGGTTGCGGGCGGAACTACTGGCGCCCCGTCTGGGGGAGCACCGGCTGGAGGTTGCAATTTCAGCGCATCTAGGGTCGTGGCCATCTCACCCATTACGCGTTGCATGATCTCCATCTGCTCCTGCATAGCCCGGCGGTCTTCCTGCCACTGTTTTCGTTCTTCCTCCATGAGGGCCTCTTTGCGGGCCGGGTCCCCTTCGAGTCCCGTGCTGGGGAAGGCCAACCGGCGATCCTTCGCCGCAGTCCGCGAGAGCGACCAGCCCTTGGGAGAGTCCAGCCAATAAGTGAGCCCCCGGGGACGTCCGTCCCGATCTTGGTCGGGGGCGCGACCCTTCGGTTTCTTTGGCTTGGCTCCCTCCTCTTTAGGGTCCGGCTTCTCCGGCTCGTCCGGTTCCTTGGGGGCATCGGGGTTAGGGGTGGTGTCCTCGTCGGCTGACATTCTGTCCAAAGCGGTACAGCTGCAGTCCGAGAGGCAATGACTTGCAACTTAATGTGAGAGATCCCCCTCTCTGAGTTTGCTTCTCCAAATCAGTTGCTCAGACGTTGATACAGAAACAATCGATTTATTGAAGCCTTCAGGAGATGAGACAGGCACAGGTAGAAAGTTGCAAGTGAGGGGCTATACGGGTTTACAGAATATATTGACTCCAGGGCACTGGGGCACTGGGGTTCACACTTATTGTTATGGGAAGTTACAAGCTTGGCATAATACAAAACATCAGACAGATCCCAGGAAGTCTGGGCGGCTATCACACTTCCAAGGCCGCATCGGCCTGAGGGAGTACTGGCAGGAAGAACAGCGGGGGGGGGGAAGATACATGGGCCATCAGGCCTGGCGCCTGAGACCAGAAGGTGTGAACTGCTTTTACGAGTTCACTGATAACACAGCAGGTGATGGAAAGCAGAGACACAAAGACAGAGACCCTCACATACGCCTTACACCGGACCATTTGGACCAGTGGTTCCCAACCTTTTTTTGACCAGGGACCACTAGGACTTTTTTGTTCGGTGCAGGGACCCCAAGGTTCAAAATAAAAATTCTGAGAATTTGAAAATAAACTTTAATCATAACTGTTAGTTAAACATTAAACTTAGAATAATATTTGAATATATATATATTTATAATAGAGAACTTTTAATTGAAAATATTAATTTATTATGGGCTTATAACTTTGTTTCGCAGACCTTAATTTAGTTCTCGCAGACCCCTGGGGGTCCACGGACCCCTGGTTGGGAACCAGTGATTTGGACACTCGGGGGGGGGGAAACAACCCACCTGGGTTTTGAAGCGATGAAGTCATGTCCCGCGCGGCATGGCGGCATTGCAAAATAAAACCTTCATTCACGCTTATTCTGAAGAGCTCCTGATGCAATAAAAGTTTGTGCATGGGTGTTTGGAAACCCATTAAATTAACCGCCGGAGCGTCGCCTGACAACCGATTCACATTTGTTGGAAGAGTTAGGGGGGTGAGGAAGGGAGGGCGCTCGAAGCCTGAAAGCGCCAACAGGAGGCCGGCCTGGCATAAAATTTTAATCTGCCGAGCTTGAGCCTGCCTTCAGAAGGAGGGTTACGAGCATCGTTGCAAACTAGTAGGTACTGAAGGCAAGGGGGGATTAACAGAGCCGGGAAGCTTCTTGCTATGACTGACAAAGGGAGTGAGAGAGGGAGAGAGAGACGTATTAATAAAATAGTCGCCACGCGCATTAACTGGCATGTTTCTCGGGAAGGCCCACAAGGGAGACCGTGACGGCAGAAATGGAGAGATGGTCCATATAGCTCATTGAGGGTCCCTGACGCAATCCATAAATCGAGCAGGCCACACGTAAAGCAGCGTGGGGTAGTGGCTAAGAGCGGTGGCTTGGAGCGGCGGGAGGCCAATCTGGCGGACTGGGTTTGTTTCCCCGCCCCTCTACATGAAGCCAGCAGGGGGACCTTGGGCTAGTCGCAGCTCTCTCAGCCCCACCTGCCTCACAGGGTGTTTGTTGTGGGGAGGGGACGGGAAAGTGATTGTAAGCCGGTTTGGTTCTTCCTTAAGTGGGAGAGAAAGTCAGCATATAAAAACCAACTCTTCTCCTCCTGCTTCTCCTGCTCCTCCTCCTGCTTCTCCTGCTCCTCCTCCTCCTTCTCCTTCTCCTCCTTCTCTTCTTCTTCTTCTCCTTCTCCTCCTTCTCCTCCTTCTCCTCCTTCTCCTCCTCCTCCTCCTCCTCCTCCTCCTTCTCCTCCTCCTCCTCCTCCTTCTCCTTCTCCTTCTCCTTCTTCTCCCTCTCCCTCTCCTTCTCCTCCTTCTCCTTCTCCTCCTCCTCCTGCCCGGAGCTCACACAGTCTCACCATTGTTAGTCTCAAACGAAACATGTCCCCTCGTGCTTATATCACCTGATGCTGTGGCACCTTGTGGACCCGGGGGCACTGTGGCGCCCGTCAGCACTTTTTCCTGGGGCCCGCCGAATGTTTTTAGAAAGGGGGCCGGGCCAAACGGGACCTCTGCCCACCAAGGCTTCTGATTGGCCGCTGCCGATTTCGTGGGCAGCCGCCACCACAGCACAAGGATCTTCACTGGGTGGTTGAAGTTCTCCTGGAGAAAATGACCATTTTGGGAGGAGGGCTCCGTGGCATTATATCCTACTGAAATCCCTGCCCCCCCCCCCTTAGGCCCCACGGCCAAAATCACCAGGTATTTCACAACTCGGCATTGGCAACCCTATTGCCCATGGCCATGCCCTTACCTGATTGCATTGCACATTTTCGAGGTGCTCCGAATGCTCCCAGTGGTGGTAGGGAGGCTATTTGAACACATGGACACATGAATCAGACCCTCGGTCCATCAAAGTCAGTATTGTCTACTCAGACCGGCAGCTGCTCTCCAGGGTCTCAGGCGGAGGTCTTTCACATCATCTCCCTGCCCAGTCCCTTTAACTGGAGATGCCAGGGATTGAACCTGGGACCTTCTGCATGCCAAGCAGAGGCTTTACCACTGAGCCACAGTCCCTCCCCAAATGAACATATGAACACATGAAGCTTCCTTATACTGAACCAGACCCTTGGACCATCAAAGTCAGCATTGTCTACTCGGACCGGCAGCTGCTCCCCAGGGTCTCAAGCGGAGGTCTTTCACATCACCTCCTTGCCTGGTCCCTTTAACTGGAGATGTTGGGGGATTGAACCTGGGACCTTCTGCGTGCCAAGCAGATGCTCTACCAACTGAGCCACAGCCACTCCCAACACAAAGCTGCCTTATACTGAATCAGCCCCTTGGTCCATCAAAGTCAGTATTGTCTACTCAGACCAGCAGCCGCTCTCCAGGGTCTCAGGCAGAGGTCTGTCACATCAGCTGCTTGCCCAGTCCCTTTAACTGGAGATGCCGGGGATTGAGCCTGGGACCTTCTGGATGCCAAGCAGATGCTCTACCACTGAGCCACGGCCCCTCCCTGCAGAGCTTGCTTCACTTGTAACAGTGGCTTCGGGAGGGCGTGTGAAATCTCAGCTTTATGTGGCTGGGTTAAGTAGAGGGACACAAGAACAATACTGTCTCTGGGCCATTTTTTTGCTCGGGCTGATTTTCAGACGTTCCCCGCGCCGGCCGGCTGATTCCCTCTGTGACCGGGAAATTATAACGGGTGATCCAACTAGTGGGTTAAAGCTGGGGATGTTCAGAACGAAAGCGCTTAAGTGTTTCACAAAAAGTTTTGGGGCGTCTTTGAGTGTGGACCTCCGCCCTGCCATAATTGCGGAGCCAAGCGGGGAGGTTCCCTGCTAATGCAGATCTCCAAAGACCCAGGGGAAAATAAATCGCGCGCCGCGCCGCCCTGCCTCTCCGTTCTGGTGGTGCCCTTCTTCCAACGAGTGGAGCGCCGTGGCTCAAAACCAAAGGGCCTGTGCTGACGTCCGTCGAGGGCACTGGCCCTCTTGAAGGGCAGCGTCACTCCGATGGGAGACCTACATATAATTCAACTCAGTTCAGAGGACCGAAAGCAAAACTGTGGGCTCGTGGGGAGTCGGCTTCCCATTTGGGACCTCCGAATCGGCAAACTGTGGCTAATCTGGCGAACTGGAACTGTTTCCCCACTCCTTTACACGAAGCCAGCTGGGTGACCTTGGGCGAGTCACAGCTCTCTTAGAGCTCTCTCAGCCCCACCTACCTCACAGGGCATCTGTTGTGGGGAGAGGAAGATGACTAAGCCGGTTTGAGTCTCCTTTAAGTGGTAGAGAAAGTCGGCATTTAAAAACCAACCTTCTCCTTCCTCTTCCTCTTCTTTTTTGTGTAGAACTCCCTCTTTCAAGATCATGGTCAAAAGGGAAAGTCGGCATATAAAAACCAACTCTTCTTCTCCTTTTCCTTCCTCTTCATCTTCCTCTTCCTCTTCTTCGTCTTTGTATGGAACTCCCTCTTTCAAGTTCATGGTCAAAAGAGAAAGTCGGCGTATAAAAACCAACTCTTCTTCTCCTTCCTCTTCCTCCTCTTCCTTGTGTAGAACTCCCTCTTTCAAGTTCATGGTCAAAAGGGAAAGTCTGCATATAAAAACCAATTCTTCTCCTTTTCCTTCCTCTTCCTCTTCTTCGTCTTTGTTTGGAACTCCCTCTTTCAAGTTCATGGTCAAAAGGGAAAGTCTGCATATAAAAACCAATTCTTCTCCTTTTCCTTCCTCTTCCTCTTCCTCTTCCTCTTCTTCGTCTTTGTTTGGAACTCCCTCCTTCAAGTTCATGGTCAAAAGGGAAAGTCTGCATATAAAAACCAATTCTTCTTCTCCTTTTCCTTCCTCTTCATCTTCCTCTTCCTCTTCTTCGTCTTTGTTTGGAACTCCCTCTTTCAAGTTCATGGTCAAAAGGGAAAGTCTGCATATAAAAACCAATTATTCTCCTTTTCCTTCCTCTTCATCTTCCTCTTCTTCATCTTTGTTTGGAACTCCCTCTTTCAAGTTCATGGTCAAAAGTGGCAGGAATCTTACAGCCCTTTCATTCCTGCTTCTGTGTTCAGCCGGAAGCTGGTATTCGCCCACGGCTGTAAATAGGATCCTTCCCGTGTCGTGCCAGGAATATCCAGACTGCCCGTTGTTACTTCTGGAATAGAGCGACGGGTGGGCCCTCCGCGCAGCGTGCCACTGGCCGGTTTCCTCCAAAGGGGGGGGCGCTGGCGGCATCTTTCGCCACCTCTCCCCCCAGGCCTGGCCTGGCCCGTTTCCCGACGGCGCGCCGTTCGCCCAGCACCTGCTCCCGCATCCCTGCGCCCGCAATCGAAAATAACAATGGCGCTCGCCGGTGGAACCAGCCAGGCGTGGGGAGGTGGATTTGAGATGGCGGGCCTCGATTAAGCCCTCGTTCTCGTTAATTACACGTCGTTTTATTTGGGCCTTTTTTAAAAAAATGTTTTACAGTTTCCCCTCCGTGCCGCTTCCAAGGATAAGCGTTTCGGCTCGGCTCCGGGAGGGGGCGGCTTGCCATTGATGCCCCGGCTTAATGTCGTTCTGCCAAATGAGCCGGATCAGATTTGTGTGAAAGGTCAAGAAGGGGACTCGGGGAGGGAAGAGGGGCGGGAGGCTTTGCTTTAATTGGAAACCGGATTGTGCCCCCCAAACGCCATGGCTCATCTCGACCCCTTTATCTCGACCCCCCCTTCCTGCACCTTTCCGGCCAGTTTCTGCCGCTTCCTTCGAGCCATTGTCTGTTTCATCTCCGGCCGCAATTTCTGTCCCCGCTGCACGTCCCCGTTGTTTGTTTCTTTCCTTTTTGTTCTCTTCCACTAAACAATTTTCTTACCTCCTGGTGGAATCTTAAGTGGATTTCCTCTCCCCCCCCCTTTTTTTTTAAATTAGTCTGATCGAAAGAATTGCTTCATCTACAAAGGAACTCAGCAGAAAGATAATCCTTTTTATCGCTGCGCCCCCAACGGAATACGGGCTGAGCAAGATCTCAGTTTTGCATTGGCGTGCCGAGGGGTACGTTTTGGCATATCGAGGCCTGCAAGACAGCTCCTAACATTTGCAAGCTGAGGTTTTCTATAAGTTGCCATACGTCACTTTCAGAAGGACAGCGGAATATCGCTTTACTCTGCTCCGGTTAGACCTCAGCTAGAGTACTGTGTTCAGTTTTGGGCACCGCAATTTAAGAAAGTTGTAGACAAGCTGGAACGTGTCCAGGATGGTGAGGGGTCTGGAGACCAAGTCCTATGAGGAAAGGTTGAAGGAGCTGGGGATGTTTAGCCTGAAAAGGAGAAGACTGAGAGGGGATATGATAACCATCTTCAAGCACTTGAAGGGCTGTCATAGAGAGGAGGGTGCCGAGTTGTCTTCTGTTGCCCCAGAAGGTCGGACCAGAACCAATAGGTTGAAATTAAATCAAAAGAGTTTCCGGCTAAACATTAGGAAGAATTTTCTAACGGTTAGAGCAGTTCCTCAGTGGAACAGGCTTCCTCGGGAGGTGGTAAGCTCTCCTTCCCTGGAGGTTTTGAAGCAGAGGTTAGATGGCCATCTGTCAGCAATGCTGATTCTGTGACCTTAGGCAGATGATGAAAAGGAGGGCATCTTGGCCATCTTCTGGTCACTAGGGGTGTGTGTGGGGGAGGTAGTTGTGAATTTCCTGCATTGTGCAGGGGGTTGGACTTGATGGCCCTTGTGGTCCCTTCCAACTCTATGATTCTATGATTCTATTGCAAACGTGGTGCAGAGTGGTAAGCTGCAGGACTGCAGTCCAAGCTCTGCTCACAACCTGAGTTTGATCCCGACGGAAGTTGGGTTCAGGTCGCCAGCTCAAGGTTGACTCAGCCTTCCATCCTCCCGAAGGCGGTAAAATGAGCACCCAGCTTGCTGGGGGTAAAGGGAAGACGACTGGGGAAGGCACTGGCAAACCACCCCGCAAACAAAAGTCTGCTTAGGAAACGTCAGGATGTGACATCACCCCATGGGTTAGGAATGACCCTGTGCTAGCACTAAGGTAAAGGGGACCTTTACCTTAGTGGTGTGGAAGAGGTATTTTTATATATATAGAAGCAGTGGACTGTAACCTGGAGGACCGAGTTTGATTCCCCACTCCTCCACTTGAAGCCTGCTGGGTGTCCTTGGGCGTGTCACAGCTCTCTTTGAGCTCTCCCAGCCCCACCTCCCTCATAGGGTGTCTGTTGTGGAGAGAGGAAGGGAAGGCGATTGTAAGCCGGGTTGGAACTCCTTAAAGGTAGAGAAAATTGGGGTATAAAAATCAACTTTTCTCCTTCTTCTGGCCTTGTTTTGGCCCACAAGAGTGGGTTTCTCTGTAAGCTTGCGGAAATGGCCACCTGTATGTCTTGCCCCGTTAGACGTTATGGCAGTGCCTTTCCCTGAATAGTCCTCCTTCTCAGGAACGTGTCTACCTGCTCTTCCACCCCCCATGGGACCTCTTGGCCAGTTTTTCCCTCACCCCTTGCTCAATGGATAATTTTGGGAAGTCTTAAGACTGGGATCAAAACCCTTTGCAGGATCTTAAGTGTGGACTAATGTGTAAAGGAAGGCTCCTCTTGCTGATAAAAATGACTGTTTTCTTTGTAAGATGGAGAACATTTTCACTGGGTTGGGAGGAGAGACTGGGCATTACTTAACTGTCGGAATCATTTGCACATATTTTTCTTCTTCTGGGCAATCCCTCTAGCAATCACCCTCTCTCCCAAGTTTGCTTTCAGTGGTGGAAAGTGTCGTCACCACTGATTTACGGTGACCCCCGTAGGGTTTTCAAGGCGGGAAACAAACAGAGGCGCTTGGCCATTGCCCGCCTCTGCGTAGCCACCCTGGACTTCCTTGGTTGTCTCCCATCCAAGGAATAACCACAAAGCCAACCCAACCCCGGGAATTGAAGGAAGCGGTGGGGAAAGAGCTGTCCGTGGTGCTGGACTCTTAAGCTGTAGATCGTCTGTGTGTAAAGCGCTGTCAAATCACAGTTGACTCATGGCGGGGCTTTCAAGGCAAGGCGTGTACAGAGGTGGCCGGCCATTGTCTGCCCCTGAGTAGGGACCTTGGGCTTCCCCGGTGGTCTCCCATCCAAGTACTCACCAAGACCCACCCTGCTTAGCTTCTGAGATCTGACAAGGCCAACGAAGTCAAGGCAAGAGACAAACAGAGGTGATTTGCCGCCTGCGTAGCGACCCTGGACTTCCTTGGTGGCCTCCCATCCAAGTACTAACCGGGACCAATCCTGCTTAGCTTCTGAGAGCTTATGAGATCGGGCTAGGCTGGAATGCACCCCAGGGGAAAAAATTGCTGCCTGGGTGGGCGCATTTCTCGCAATGGGCCCCTCCCAAACTGGATACCCCCTGAACGTGCCCTGTATGCGTCAGATCTCGCCCGCCCTGGCAATTCTGACGCTTTCCTTTGTGGCACAATCGGGCGCTGCAAACATGCGCCACCTGGACCCATGGCTGCTGGGACCGGCATCTGTCTCTTTCATGCCTGCCACGGCGGTAATTAACCTAATTATCATCCGGCTGCTGCTCGGCCCAAGCCTGCTTTTGTTCCCCTTCATCTCTCTCTGTTCCCCCCCCCCAACCCTCATTAAAACATCGTTATTTAATTTAAATTGGCTGCTGCGAAAGAAACCAGCCATTTCTGGTGGAAGATCGCCGCAGATGGCTTGGACGCCGTCCTCGGACGAGGAAGCGTGGGCAGATGGAGTGGATTGGGGTTGGGGGGTGTCACGGCGGGCCTGCTTCCGGCCACGGTAGTGCCAGGCCTGTGGAAATCCCTCTGGACTCAAATTGGAGGTAGATTCTGCCGCCAGCGTGGTGTAGTGGTTAAGAGCGGTGGTTTGGAGCGGTGGAGTCTGATCTGGAGAGCCGGGTTTGGTTCCCCTCTCCTCCACATGAGCGGCGGACGCTAATCTGGCGAACTGGATTTGTTTCCCCGCTTCTACACACAAAGCCAGCTGGGTGACCTTGGGCTAGTCACAGCTCTCCCAGCCCCGCCTACCTCACAGGGTGTCTGTTGTAGGGAGGGGAGGGGAAGGCGATTGCAAGCTGGTTTGATTCTTCTTTCAGTGGTAGAGAAAGTTGGCATATAAAAACCAACTCTTCTGCTGCTGCTGCTAGAAGCCGTACCGAATATCAGATTTCTTCTCTCCTTGCAGATGCGTGCTTTGATTCATTCTGCCCTCGCCATCACGAGTTCAGGCCCTGGCAGGCAATTTTCCCGCCCCGAGTCCATTGCTGTCGGTTTGGAAAGCTAAAGGGTGGTTCTCTAACGTGCTTGTAACCCAAGATCTATGCCAGGGTTCCCCAACATGGTGGCAACAGCCCCCGCAAACACGTTTCCCGGCACCATCCAAGAGTAAGTAGGCAGGGCCAGGTGGGGCTTTCTGCTTGGCTGATGCCGATTTTTAAAATGCTGGAGGTAAGTGCCATAGGAGAAGGAGAAGAAGAGTTGGTTTTTATACCCCACCTTTAAGGAGTCTCAAAGCGGCTTACAATCTCCGTCCCTTCCACTCCCCACAACATGCACCTTGTGAGGTAGGTGGGGCAGAGAGAGTTCAGAGGGAACTGTGACTAGCCCAGGGCCTCCCAGCAGGCTTCATGTGGAGAAGTGGGGAAAGCAGCCCGGCTCTCCAGATTAGAGCCCGCCACACTTAACCACTACACCACGCTACACCTTTGCCTGTGACCCTGGGAAGCTGCTACCAGTCTGAGTAGACAATACTGACCTTGATGAGCTGATGGTCTGGGTCACTATATGGCAGCTGCATGTACTCATGCCAAAGGTCCCAGGTTCAATCCCCAGCATCCTCAGTTAAAAGGACCAGGCTGGTAGGTGATGTGAAAGACCTCTGCCTGAGACCCTGGAGAGCTGCTGCCAGTCAGAGTAGGCAATATTGACGATGGAGTGATAATCTGATTCAGTATATGGCAGCTTCATGTGCCTATAGTGTGTATGTAAGATGTTTGGAATGCAGAAAAAGTTCATAACCAGTGCCTTTATTCTCGGGCATCCCTGTTACAAAGAGCAAAAAAGTTTTATTTTTCTCCGAGATTTTGTCTTCGATCTCCCCCGCCTTGCCGGTCCAAACGCTGTTTTCATTAATCTGCTCTTTCGTTCCTTTGCCTCAACTATAGACGCATCAGGAGCCTGCCGCCAAGTTATTCCGGCATGCGTGCGCCTGCACGGCCATAACCTGTGGGAAAGTATTGATTCGAGGGTCATACTTCTGCCAATCTCAGCTTATCGCGCGCGGCCGTGCATTAATGCTTGTCTGACAACATCTAGCTTTTCTCCGAGGGGTTTATGATATTGAGTTTTGTGGGGGACCAGTGGCATATTGACAGTTGCGCGGTGCATTTTTCAGAAGTGTGCGGAGTCATGTACGTCTCCTCAACTGGGTGAAAAGGAGAGAGAGGCCTTTATGCTTGGTAACTAGCAGCGCGTTCCAGGTTGAAGCGCCTTGTTTTTCACGCTGAACCATCATTCAGGAAGTGACTGCGAAGCCGGCGCACACCGGCTTCGCATTTCTTCAGAGCCCCTTTAACGCGACCTTTGGTGTTTGCTCTGCCCCACCGCGAAGAAGTCCCTCAAGGAAGCATGCAAAATCGCAGCCGCGCGTCAGCTATGCGAATGGCGGTTGCTAATGGAAGGAACGAAGGAGCAGGCGAGGGGGGGGGGTGGGATTTCTCCTTTTGCGTTGGGACCATGCGTAGGTATTTTAGTGGTCGCATTTTTAAAAAGAGCTTGGAGCGAGCATCAAAATTGTCCCTGCATAGGACTCATAATTCCTGTTCCCCATGTTTTAAATGTCGGATACCAAAAATATGTACAGGATGATGGTATCTTGGTTTGGGTTGGAGTGGATAATTTTTTCCACTATTTTTTTTTATCACTCTATCAGTTAACTTTTGTTTTCCCGCCCTTCACTCTTTGTTTCTACTTCCCCTTACCTTTCTTTTCCCCTTTTTTTTGCTTTTCCCGCCTTTGTCCTTTTTTTCTTATTCCTTGTTCCCTTTACTTGTTTTTATCTTTTGGAGGACCTGGGACTTTCTGGTTGACGTTGGTCTCCTGAGACTCACTTTAGACCAGTGGTTCCCAACCTTTTTTTGACCAGGGACCACTAGGACTTTTTTGTTCGGTGCAGAAACCCCAAGGTTCAAAATAAAAATTCCGGGAATTTGAAAATAAACTTTAATCATGACTGTTAGTTAAACATTAAACTTAGAATTATATATATATTTATTTTATATATATATTTTATTTATATATATATATATATATATATATATATATATATATATATATATATAGATATAGATATATAGATATAGATATATATATATATAATATATTTATTATATTTTATAATATATATATTTTATAATAGAGAACTTTTAATTGAAAATATTAATTTATTATGGGTTTATAACTTTGTTCCGCGGACCTTAATTTAGTTCTCGCGGACCCCTGGGGGTCCATGGACCCCTGGTTGGGAACCAGTACTTTAGACTATCCTCTCCATGGAGGACATTCTTGTTATTTTCTAAGGAGCAGTTAGGAAGATAGGATGTCATCTTGTTAAACGAAACTGAACAGTTGGTTCAAAATTGTATGCTTTAATTTTATATTTATTGTAATATATTGTGAGCTGTTAATTTAATTAATAATAATAATAATAATAATAATAATAATAAATTGACCCTGCATAAATGGCCAGAGAAAGTGTGTGTGCGTTTGTGTGTGGGGTCTAGAGGCGGTCACTGCTTGCCTTGGGGTCCGACAGAATTTACCCTGATCTGGGCGATCGGGAAGCGTGTACCAAAAGTGCCACAAGTCAACAACCAACTCATGGCAACCCCAGTAAGGGGCTCTCAAGGCGAGGGAGAAGCAGGAAGCATTATTTGTGGGGTAGAGCCTGACCTGGTCAGATCTCGGAAGCTAAGCCGGGCCAGCGGTGGTTCGTACTTGGACGGGAGTCCGCCAAGTTACTTTGAAGAGGTGGGCAATGGATT
Organism: Euleptes europaea; assembly: GCF_029931775.1. Classification (NCBI taxonomy): domain Eukaryota; kingdom Metazoa; phylum Chordata; class Lepidosauria; order Squamata; family Sphaerodactylidae; genus Euleptes; species Euleptes europaea. Next base: position 13,416,653 of record NC_079332.1, read on the forward strand.
GCTTATAATTCTGAAAGATCTCCAGGCCCCACCTGGAAATTGTCAACTCAAATGTAGACCTTCCCCCCCTTGCTTTCCACGAATTTAGAGAGAGCCAGCATGGTGTAGTGGTTAAGAGCGGTGGTTTGGAGCGGTGGACTCTGATCTGGAGAATGGGGTTCGATTCCCCACTCCTCCACATGAGCGGCGGACTCTAATCTGGTGAACTGGATTTGTTTCCCCACTCCTACACATGAAGCCAGCTGGGTGGCCTTGGGCTAGTCACAGCTCTCTTAGAGGTCTCTCAGCCCCATCCACCTCACAGGGTGTCTGTTGTGGAGAGGGAGAGGGAAGGTGATTGTAAGGTGGTTTGAATCTTCCTTAAGTGGTAGAGAAAGGCGGCGTATAAAAACCAACTCTTCTTTCTTTCTTTCTTTCTTTCTTTCTTTCTTTCTTTCTTTCTTTCTTCCTTCCTTCCTTCCTTCCTTCCTTCCTTCCTTCCTTCCTTCCTTCCTTCCTTCCTTCCTTCCTTCCTTCCTTCCTTCCTTCCTTCCTTCCTTCCTTCCTTCCTTCCTTCCTTCCTTTCTTTCTTTCTTTCTTTCTTTCTTTCTTTCTTTCTTTCTTTCTTTCTTCTCCTCCTCCTCCTCCTCCTCCTCCTCCTCCTCCTCCTCCTCCTCCTTCTTCTTCTTCTTCTTGTTCTTCTTCTTCTTCTTCTCCAGAATTTCAGCTATTTCTGTTTCATTACCACCCGCTTTCCTTTCTTACACCCGAATGTGTGTATGTGTGTGTTTCCCCCCCAAAAGAAACCAAAAGGTTTCTATACGGGGAGATCAATTAGAAATTAAAGTGATTTCCCAAACATGCACACACGCCCCAAATCTGTGGAGCGAACATCATACCAGGAAGAATTCCTTTCCCTAGTTTTAACAGCCGTTGGGTATACGTCTGCCATCTCACACTGTTAAAAAAGGGGGGAGGACATGACAATTATTTTTGTCTTGATACCGTCAAGAGAAAAGTTGCCACGTCTCTCACACAATTCACTGATCTACTGGACAGCAGATAACGCAGCATCCGCTTCTCAGAAAGTGCCGTTAGCTGTTTCGTCCAGGGAGTAATATATTTATTTCGGGCAGCCCTTCTCCCTTTAACGGAGCGCAGGCAATCTTCCTGTGGTCAGCTCTCTTGTAAATTATGGGTCCGGTTGTGCATTTTTGCAATGTGTAGCCAATGTAGGTGGTCTCATTTTCCTAGATCCTTTCTCTTAAATCCCCCCCCCCCCGGAAAGCAGAGGAGTAACTAATGCCCATCTGTTGCAGTACTGCAAAGGGAATAAACCCCACCGGCGCTTTGGAGAACGGTTAACCCCCATCTGGAGCCCGGGCAGCTTCTTCCGCGCAAAGGTGTTCAGAAAACCTTTCCAAAATGTGTCAGATGCCCCTAGATTCCTGCCAAACCCAGCATCGTGTAAACAGACCGTCGCAGATAGGTCGGGCATTTTTAACACGGACAGGAGATCTTGTAAATGCCCAGCAGATGTCTACTGGTGGCCAAAACCGAGGGTGGAAGCAGGTGTGCGCTGGTCAGCTTAGGGGCAGGAAGCTACCAGAACCGACTGGCCACTGGAAATGTTCTTAGAGCGTTTCACTAAGTCACTTGCTTCTGTGTCGCCCCTGGCATTCATGCTGAAAATGAAGATCAAACTGAGCTTCGTATTATTTCATACTGCTGGTCGAAAGTCATATGATGAAGCATTTCTCCGCGTCCCCCCAAAACACGCCTACAGTTCATAGAAAACGATCATGGCTCTTCATGTTGCTTCCATCGTCTGTGTGGCAACGACGTTTCCCCACCATTGGTTGAACAGTGAATTTCCCACCTTGCTCCAACCGTCTTACAGCTTCCCCTGCCCGTTCCTTCCCAGGCGACCTGGGCAAAAACGGCCTGTACCTCTCCTCTTATATCCCTGCAATGAAAAGCGGTAGGTACTTTTTTTTTTTAAGGGAGGGCAGAGGCACTAATGGATCAGAGCAATAGATTGATTTAGGATTATTTATTAATTTAAAACCTCTTTTGGGCTGCCTTTCCACCCGATCAGGGTCCCTAGGGCGGGGAACCTGGAAACTGGAGCACTCGTGCAATTAGAAACAACATTTGAAATGATAAAATAATTCAATAGAAATAAATAAACGTCCAGCACCCGGACCAGGGAGGAGGCCAATAACCGTTACTGGCGTTGTGCAAAGTGAAACAAAAAAGTACCCATCGCAGTATTTATTTGTGTATACATCTTATGCTCATGCCTTGACCTGGATGGGGTAGGCTAGCCCAATCACGTCGGATCTCAGAAGCTAAGCAGGGTCAGCCCTGGTTAGAAATGAGGTGGGAGACCACCAAGGAAGCCCAGGGTCCCAAACTACAAGCGTATTGGAAAAAGATCCGTGGTGAGATACAGACAGTGTTTAATTTAAAACTCAGCCTGGATCCAAAAAAATTTCTACTGAGCATACTACCATCAGATTTACCAGAAAAAAAATATAAAGACTTGCTTAAATATACCACAACCGCTGCAAGAGTTGTTCTTGCAAGGAGATGGAAACAAGTGGCTCTACCAGAAATAGATGAATGGAAAGAAAAGATGCTGGAATATGCAAATATGGCTAAGATGACTTACTTTATGAATTTAGACGACACACAAAATGTTGAGCAATTTAATGAGAAATGGTTATCATGGTACACCTATATATCTTCAAATATTTAACTCTAACATAACCTTTCTCCTTTTCACGTCAGTAAAAGTTACTTAGGTGTATACATACTTTAAAGATGACTATTTTTAGAGAAATTGACCACGGGTTATCTTACATATTATCTTAGTAATATTACCGGCTGTTTATTATGCACAAAAATATACACGACTACTTTTTATCGAGTAAAAATAGAATAGAAATTAACATTTTGAATCAGCAGTAATAACTACAATAAGTATAATATAATCTAGGTACTAGGTTTTCCTATGTGTGCATATCAATGTGTGTATATCAATGATTGAGACAATGTCGTTTATTGCAAACGGATGCAAACTTTCCCCCTTCCCCTTCTTTCCTTTCTGTATTCCCTAAAAAATAATAAAAAACCTCTGTTAGTCGAGCCCCGCCTGATCCTGCCCGCTTTCTAAAACCCCTTGGCCTTTGGCAGGAAAAGCGTGGGGACCCCTACCCTCGCCGACGCGAATCGAAGAGGCTCCTGAGCCAAAACAGAAAGGTGGGAAGCTGGGAGCCGGGCGCCTTGCATGGGCCCGCTGCTTGGATCTTGGCATCCCCAGTAGAAAAGCTGGTGGTGGTCCCAGGAGAACCTGGCAGAGGGGAAGAGTCTCGCTCTTGTTGTTCCTTCAGCCTGCTCCTGCCTCACTTCGCCCTGTCGAAAACCCATTCAGCGGAACGGCAGGCGCGAACGGCTGAGAAACAGTGACGCTTACCCCAGCCCCTCGCTTGGGCGTTCAGGGGGACGGTGCCAAGTCCTAACAGAAGCTCAGCTGCTGAAGCTTTGACTTTTCTCCAAAATGTTCTCTTCTGTGACACAATATTTGGAAGATGAGCCGCTCGGCGCTGACAGCGCTCGACATTTCTCCAGACGCGAAGCCGGGGCGGGAAGGCGTCTTTTGGCAAGGATTCTCTCCCGGGATGAACACACGAAGCTGCCTTCTACTGAATCAGCCCCTTGGTCCGTCAAAGTCAGTATTGTCTGCTCAGACCAGCAGCGGCTCTCCTGGGTCTCAGGCAGAGGTCTTTCACGTCACCTACTCGCCTAGACCCTTTAACTGGAGATGCCGGGGATTGAACCTGGGACATTCTGCATGCCAAGCAGGTCGTTCCGTTAAAATAGGGAACGATCCATTGGTCACGTTGGAGTTTGGAGTGGGGGCACTCCAGCACCATGGGAGAAATCGTATCGATTTTCTTCATATTACAAGAGCAGTCTTTCTGGTTAGGGTAAATTGCCCTGTCTTCCATTAGCATGAAGGCTCTCCGGAAACCCTGGACTGTTAAATTACCGAAATATGGTGGAAGAGGAGAAGATGAAAGGTCTTGCCGAGGCTTGGAAGGTGATTCATATCGGTGTGTGTTTCCGAACCAGCGGACATACGGCAGGAAGCATGGACCGGTCTCAGTTCCCTGGCACCCAGCGTCTCCGTGCCCAAAAGCACATTATGTGTGTATCTGTTGCTTGTTCGTAGGGTTGAAGGGATCTCAAGTGTTTAAAAACCCATAAAATTAAAAAAAGGTAATGTGCGTAGCCAGGGGTCATTCGTTCCCCATAATTTTCCTTCCAATTAAACAGTGGTCTTTAGCGGCGGGCCAGTTTCCCGGTGCCGGGCAGCAAAGAAGGAAAGGGGAGAGCCGCGATATTCCGAACGATTCCTTTTCTGGAGCGCACTTTTGAGCTCTGGCAAACCGTGATTTCTCCGGCTCGTGGCTGTTTTCGATTGCCAAGGGAAAGCAGAGTGATATGCCGGATTATCCACCGCGTTAGCTACAGGCTGGGCAGCAAGGAGGTCGGCTTCACAATTGCTTTTCTAGCCGCTGGCACATCCCGCACCCCTGATTGTGCCCTGATCTCGGCCTCGCTTTGCGGTCGCAACCTGCTGTCTCTGCCCTCCCGATCCAAGTGGTGGAAAGGCCAGCGGGCAATTTGCAGCCAGCCTCAGCTTAGCCCCAGACCGTAGCGAGCAACAAATCGCGGTCCCCGCACGCGCGGGTGACCCTGTCCCCGTATTGACCTGCCTCGGGACGTTTGGGGCTTGTTTGTCTTCACGGAGGAACGGCGGTGGAGCCAAGATGGGGGACGCAGGATAGAAGAGGGGTCCATTATCTCATGCGTATGCAAATATTTCAAAATCCGAAACACTTCGGGTCCCAAGCATTTCAAATAAGGGATACTCAATCTGTATGTTGTGTGTGTGTGTGAAGTGCCGTCAAGTTGCTTCCGACTCCTGGTGACCCTATGAATCAATGTCCTCCAAAATGTCCTATCCTTAACAGCATTGCTCAGGTCTTGCAAATTGAGGGCCGGGGCTTCCTTTATTGAGTCCATCCATCTCTTTTGGGTCTTCCTCTTTTCCTGCTGCCCTCAACTTTTCCTAGCATGATTGTCTTTTCCAGTGACTCTTGTTTTCTCATAATGTGACCAAAATACGATAGCCTCAGTTTAGCCATTTTAGCTTCTAGGGTCAGTTCAGGCTGGATTTGATCTGTAGCCCACTGATTTGTTTTTTGGGGGCAGTCCACGGTATCCGTAATTCTCTCCTCCAACACCTCATTTCAAAGGAATCTACTTTCTTCCTATCAGCTGCCTTCATTGTCCAGCTTTCACACCCATACATAGTAATAGGGAATACGATGGCATGAATTAACTTGATCTCGGTCGCCGGCGGCACATCCTTACCCTTAAGGATCTTTTCTAGCTCCTTCGTGGCTGCCCTTCCCAGTCTCAATCTTCTTCTGATATCTTGGCCGCAACCTGTATGGCAAATGTAAATTATGCGAAACCGTGAAGTGCCGAGTAGCACGTTTGTGGTGACAGCAGTGAGAAAGCCTTGCCGTTAAAATACAAAACCCCAAAGGCCGAAAAATTAGTCTGGCGCCTAAATTTGGGGGGGCCGCCTCCCAAACCAAAGTCTGTTTCTCCAGGCCCGGCTTGCAGAAGATCCTGTTATCCCTCAACGCGTGTAAGCAGTGTGCCGTCAAATCGACCCACGGCAACCCCAGCAAGGGGCCTTCGAAGCAAGCGAGAAGGGGAGTCCATTGGCCGTCGCCTTCCTCTGGGTCGATCAATGCACGCTTCTCTCCTTTATCCGCTGACAGCTCCTCGGCAAAGGGGAGAGGGGAGCCTTCCTCTGGGGGGAGAAAGAAAATTTCCAAACAGGGCTCCGCGACAGATCCGTGCTTGAGAACACATCAGACGTTTTTCCAGATGGCGGGAAGGGCTGGTAGGAAGAAAAAAAAAGATGGAAGATGCCAACATACGCACACGCGGTGTTTCCTGTTCGATCTTGGGGAGAGAGAGTTGGTTGCGTTTTTCAAGGAGAGAGAGGGAAGGGCTGCGGAAGACAAAACCGGGCAGGATCGGCTGTGCGATTTCTGCTCAACTGAAGAGCGTCCTCTTCTTGCAAATGAGGGTGAGCTCATGAAGTTGACTTAGACTGAGTCAGACCGTAGGCCCATCAAGGCCAGTACCGTCTACTCAGACTGGTGGCAGCTCTCCAGGGTCTCAGGCGGAGGTCTTTCGCACGTTGGACCACCTGGTCCGTTCATCTGGAGATGCCGGGATGGAACAATCGAATTGGGTGGCTGTGGCTCAGTGGTAGAGCCTCTGCTTGGCATGCAGAAGGTCTCCGGTTCAATCCCCGGCATCTCCAGTTAAAGGGACTGGGCGAGTAGGTGATGTGAAATTCCTCTGACTGAGACGCTGGAGAGACGCTGCCGGTCTGAGTAGACAATACTGACTTTGATGGACATAAGAACATAAGAAAAGCCCTGCAGGATCAGACCAAGGCCCATCAAGGCCAGCAGTCTGTCCACACAGTGGCCAACCAGGTGCCTCTAGGAACTGACTGAGACCCTGGAGAGCTGCTGCCGGTCTGAGTAGACAATACTGACTGAGGGACCAAGGGTCTTGATTCAGTATAAGGCAGCTTCATGTGCTTGTGTGTGTGTGTAAAGTGCCGTCAAGTAGCAGCCGACATACGGCAACCCAGTAGGGTTTTCAGGGCCAGAGACTAACAGGTGGTTTGCCAGTGACTTCCTCTGCGTAGCAACCCTGGTATTCCATGGTGGTCACCCCTCCGAGTACCAACCAGGGCCCACCCTGCTTTGCTTCTGAGGAGCTCAGGCTAGCCATCCAGATCAGGGCGAGTGTAAAATGGGGGCGCTCCTAATAGAAGAGGCGGGAGAGAAATGTAATAAATATTTTGCAAACACAGTTTGCAGATATTTTGCAAACAGTGCTGAGAGCCTAGCACGAGGTCGAGAAAGGCATGGGTGGTGGAGTCGTAACACCTCGAAGGCTTCCGTCCAACCCTGCGGCCTTCACAAAACCCGGAATAAGTACAGGGTGTCTGTCGGGTTAAAAATGGCAAGCGGTTCCATTCGGAAAATCAAATGCGTGAACATCTGGTCGTCTTCGGCTCACCGACAATTCGGGATTCCGTGCGGCTTCTGCGGCAACCGGAGTCCCCGGGAAGCAGAAATCAGCTGGGGAAACGGCTCTTCTCCCCCTGCCGTCCCCTGTTCAATATGGTTCAGCTGCACCGAAATGGGATGGAGGCGAAAGAAGTCACGTCCGGAGGTCTCTCACGTCGGCGGGAGCTGCCGGCGCTGCGCCCCTGGGGAAATCAGCTCGTCGATCGCTCTAGTAGCAGGAGCGGCTCGGCCGTTGAGGACAGAGATGGCAATTCCTCCTTTCCCTTCGCCGGGTTGGTTTGGATACCCTGCTTTTTCCTCTGCCTTTCAGGGGTCTCAAAGCAGCTTCCAATCGCCTTCCCGGTGTGGTGTAGTGGTTAAGAGCGGTGGTTTGGAGCGGTGGACTCTGATCCGGAGAACCGGGTTTGATTCCCCACTTCTCCACGTGAGCGGCGGAGGCTAATCTGGTGGACTGGATTCGTTTCCCCACTCCACACAAAGCCATCTGGGTGACCTTGGGCTAGTCACAGCTCTCTTAGAGCTCTCTCAGCCCCACCTACCTCCCAGGGTGTCTGCTGTGGGGAGGGGAAGGGAAGGTGATTGTAAGTTGGTTTGAGTCTCCCTTCTTTTTTTGCAAAATCAAGAGTCTTACCTGCCCTGCAGGTAGGTTGTGGGTGTTCGCTTTGAACCGGGGGGTGTTTGATCATGAAAGTCGGGATCACAGCGCGTTAAGTGCTGTTCCCGGCCGTTTCAAAAGTGCCGCTTTCCCGCACATCACAAAGAGGCTTCGGATCTGTTTTATATGCAAATCTTTGAAGCCACCTTAATTGCTGATATCTCACCTTTGTAAATGCATCTCCGGTGTGCCTTTGCTAACCTTATGGGGACTTTAAGGCTACAATTAAATATGTCAGAGCCTTTTCAAGTTGACGTAGTTTTCCTCGGGCAACAACGAAAAGAGAAACCCTGTCGAAAGACGAGAGGAGAGTTGCTGGAAGCTGGTGGACTTTGCTGCCAGGGCGAGGCTTGGGTTTGAGGTCCCCGTTTGAGAGCGTTGGAGGTAGGGTTGCCAACCTCCAGGCGGCGACTGGCGATCTCCTGGGACTACAGCCGATCTCCAGGCGACCGAGATCAGGTCCCCTGGAGAAAATGGCAGCTTTGGAAGGTGGACTCTATGGCATTGAAGTCCCTCCGCTCTCCAGACCCCGCCCTCCTCAGGCCCCACCCCCCCAAACCTCCAGGGATTCCCCAACCCGGAGCTGGCAACCCTAGTTGGAGGGTGGGGACACGGTCGGGGGCAGCGGCCCGAGCACTATGACATCACTTCCGGGGGAAACCCAAAAGTGACGGCAGGTAGCCCTAGGAATTGCCAGAAGCTCTGTGACTCAGTAGAAGACAGCTTTGTTTAGGGAGGGGCTGTGGCTCAGTGGCAGAGCATCTGCTCGGCATGCAGAAGGTCCCAGGTTCGATCCCCGGCATCTCTAGTTGAAAGGATCAGGGCATAGGTGATGGGAAAGACCTCTGCGTGAGACCCTGGAGAGCTACTGCCCGTCTGAGCAGACAATACTGGCTTTGATGGACCCAGGGTCTAATTCCCCAGCTTCATGTGTTCTAGAATTCATACTGCGCTGAATGACATTGATCATAAACCGTTTTGTATATTCATGCTGCCCTGTAAATGAGACTCGAAACCATAGCTAGCCTAAAGTTGCCAACCTCTAAGTTGGGCCTGAACGTAGAAGGGCCGTGGCTCAGTGGAACAGCCTCTGCTTTGCATGCAGAAAGTCCCAGGTTCAATCCCCGGCATCTCCAGTTAAAAGGACCGGGCCGGTAGGCGATGTGAAAGACCTGAGACCCTGGAGAGCCGCCGCCAGTCTGGGTAGACAATACTGACTTGGATGGACCAAGGGTCTGATTCAGTAGAAGGCAGCTTCATGTGTGTGACTTCTCCCTGATTTCCAGACTACCAAGAACAGGTCTCTTTAGGGTTTCCAGGTGGGGCCTGGAGCTCTCCCGGAATGACAACGGATCCCCTGGAGAAAACAGCTGGACTCTGTGGCCTCCCTAGTGACCTCCCTCCTTAAGGCCCCTGTTCCATTCAGCGGGGCTGGCTCCCAGGAAAGTGGTCCTAGGGTTTCAGCCACAGTGCCACAAAACACGTCGTGTGACGTTTGTAACCAGATAGGTTACAAATATGTATGGGTGTGAAAGCTGGACATTGAAGACCCAAGCAAGGGGCTTTAAAGGCAACGGAGAAGCAGAAGGGGTTGGCCATTGCCTTCCTCTGCTGAGCCTTTTCCTGGTGGTCTCCCTTCCAAGTACCAACCGTGCTTAGCTTCCAACTTATGCTGACCCCAGCTAGGGGCTTTCAAGGCAACAGAGAAGCAGAGGTGGCTGGCCATTGCCTTCCTCTGCAGAGCCTTCTTTGGGGGTCTCCCTTCCAAGTACTGTCCCTACATAGCTTTCAAGAGCTGATGAAATCAGGCTAAATCAGTGGTTCCCAACCTTTTTTTGACCAGGGACCACTAGGACTTTTTCGTTCGGTGCAGGGACCCCAAGGTTCAAAATAAAAATTCGGAGAATTTGAAAATAAACTTTAATCATAACTGTTAGTTAAACATTAAACTTAGAATAATATTTGAATATATATTTTTATAATAGAGAACTTTTAATTGAAAATGTTAATTTATTATGGGTTTATAACTTTGTTTCGCGGACCTTAATTTAGTTCTCGCGGACCCCTGGGGGTCCACGGACCCCTGGTTGGGAACCAGTGGGCTAAATCATAACATCCCACACCCCACAGTTCACATTATGTTGTTCCTGACTATTAGATTACAAAGCAGCATCGTGGCTGTTTAAAAAAAATAAAACCTTATATTAAAAAAAGATACTTGTTATCCTTAGCGGCTAGGTTAGGCTGCGAGAGAGAGCGGCCCAAGGTCACCCATTGAACTTGCACGGTCCGGTGAGGATTCGCACCTGGGTCTCCCACATCCGAGGCCAACACTCTCCCCACTACGCTACACTGGCTGCTGAAGCTTCACGGGTGCCTCGACTCGATCATTGCTTTGCCTCCCGGCTGTTGTGTGACGGCTGGGCTCCTTCTACCTGGCTCTTGAACCAGAACTTGAGGCCGGCGCCTGGAAGGGGGGGGAGGCTTTGGAAGTAATTTTCATCTCTGTTCCAGCTGACTAGATGAGATGGCAGATTGCGCGAGCGGTGAATGAGAGCCCGTTCTCCGAGGGAGATGGAACGTAATTGCAGTAGAAGGGCACTCTCGGTGCCTCTTCCAAGAGTGCTGAGATTAGGCGGTAATCATTGTTTGTAAGCAGACGAGAAGAAAGGGTAATCAGCTCGGCGGCCTTGACAGATTATTCCTGGAATTAATATGATCATCCGTGAACAGCTCGGTGACTTGCATTTGGCCGAATACGGCACCGGTCTCCTTTAAAGCAGCAGACCCCGGTATCTACAACCATGGTTGAGCCGGCACCGACAACCATGGTTAAGGCAGCGTCTTCAACCATGGTTGATCTGGGATCCACACAATGGTTGAGCCGGTATGTGCGACATAATTGCGCCAGTATCTGCAACCATGGCTGAGCTGGTATCTTCAGCCATGGTTGGTCTCCCAGAGGAGGGCAACAACGATGGCGAGGGGTCTGGAGACCAAGTCCTATGAGGAAAGGTTGAAGGAGCTGGGTATGTTTAGCCTGCAGAGGAGAAGACTGAGAGGGGATATGATAACCATGATCAAGTATTTGAGGGGCTGTCCTATAGAGGAGGGTGCTGAGTGGTTTTCTGTTGCCTAAGAAGGCCGGACCAGAACCAATGGGTTGAAATTAAATCGAAAGAGTTTCTGTCGAGACATTAGGAAGAATTTTCTAACAGTTAGAGCGGTTCCTCAGTGGAACAGGCTTCCTCGGGAGGTGGTAAGCTGTCCTTCCCTGGAGGTTTTTAAGAAGCGGTTAGATGGCCATCTGTCAGCAATGCTGATTCTGTGACCTTAGGCAGATGATGAGAGGGAGGGCATCTTGGCCATCTTCTGGTCACTAGGGGTGGGGGTGGGGGGAGGTAGTTGTGAATTTCCTGCATTGTGCAGGGGGGTTGGACTTGATGGCCCTGGTGGTCCCTTCCAACTCTATGATTCTATGAAGTCCAAACTACAGCTGAGCAGCACGTACTACCATAATTGAGCCAGTATGTACAACCATGGTTGAGCCAATATCTACCATAGTTAAGCCAATATCGTCAACCATGATTGAGCTGGTAGCCACACAACAGTTGAACCTGTACGTACTACCAAATTGAGCCAGTATCTACAACCATGCTCAAGCTGATATGGTGGTTCTGATGTCCACACCACAGTTGGGCAGTATCTGCAACCATGACTGAGTTCCTACCAGAGGACCTGCAAGCTCCCTGAAGCCAATTGCATTGGGACTCAAGGTGTTCTATCTATGCAAGCTATCTCATGGTAGTGTTAGCAATGAGAAACTGGTAGATAGTATTACCTTTGGGGAGGGGTCATGGCTCAGCGGTAGAGCATCTGCTTGGCATACAGAAGGTGCCAGGTTCAATCCCCAGCATCTCCAGTTGAAAGGACCAGGTAGTGGTGGTGGAGAGGTGGTTTGCCATTGCCTGCCTCTATGTAGCGACCATGGACTTCCTTGGTAGTTTCCCATCCAAGTCGTAACCAGGACTGACCCTGGTTAGCCTCTGAGATCTGACAAGATTGGGCTAGCCTGGGCCAACCAGGTAATACATGATGTGCGATACTTCAGTTGGAGACCATGGAGAGTTGCTGCCCCTCTGAGTAGACAATCCTGACTCTTCCCAAGCTGTGCCCCCCAAAAAAAATCTATGGCCATTTCCCCACCTGGGGTTGGAAACCCTCGTTCTCTGCTATCGAGTGAACTGCCTTCGTTGTGGAAAAAATAAAATCTTGGTTGGATACTCCAAAATTGTGAGACAAATACAAATACCTTTATTGGCATAATATGTTTAAAAGAATATAGAAAAGCTGAAATTAAAAAATTGAATGTTAAAAGCTAGTTTGGATACAGTTTATTCTTTAATGTTGAGATCCTCTTTCTGGCTAAGTTCCCATTGGTTGATTGCTGTCATCAGGAATTTCGCCACACTTTCTGTAATTTCTGGGTCCCGACCAGCTAGTAGTTTTTGGAGTGTTTTCCTGTTGTTTGAGAAGGAATTCGGAATTAAAGTTTTATGGAGTTGTCTCTTGAAGCGTCATATAGATGGCATTCCAGGAGTATGTGGGACAGGGAATCGGGACATCCTGCACCACATCTACAGACTCTGTCTGCATACGGTATTTTTAAGAATCTGCCACGAAGAATCGTGTGTTGGTGAAGAGGGCAGTGTGTTGGTTCTGGCTTGCGTGAAAGCTTTGCTGAGCTTGGGATTGTCAAGGTGTTCCAGGTATTTTGGACCGAGGTTTGGTGGAATTCCCTGAATGTTGAGGTGAGCAGATTGGAGGAGTTAGAGGGAACTTGCTCTGAGGTTCGTGGTCAGTTAACCTTCGTTTTCTTTGGTTTAGGATGTAGCTCTCTCCAGCAAGGGATAGGGAATCCAAGTCAACGCATAGCTGGACGATTGCTCCAAACTTGTGAGACGGGTTGGCCAAGGCGGCCTTTCTAGACTGGAAAATGCTCAATGCAATGCTACAAATGAGCTCGGTTGCCCGTCTTTAATTATGAACTCCACAGGTAGCCAGGAGTGCAATCCACTCACAGCGCAACGCCTAACACCCTGCCGACGCATCTCGATGTTCATCCCGATGTGAAATGAGAAGGCAAGGAGGGGGGAAAAAGAGAATCGGAGAATCCAGCGAGCGAGATCCTTCGAAAACAAGAATAGCAGGCGCCAAGAGATTTTTTTAAAAAAACTAGGCTTTGAGCAAAGAGCTCAGGGAAGCCGTGAAGACCCTGAGAAGGACTGGCAAAGCAGGGCAGGAACCTTTACCCTGGCGAGGTTCATTTTGGTTACACACACACACACACCCCCGGCTGCCGTCTCAGCGTCGACGCAGCCGGGAGCGACCGGAGAGTTGGCGATGATTGTTGCCAGCGCCGAAAGAGGGAAAAATGCCGCGGCCGTAATTGCCTATGCTAACGAATGTAAATGTATGCAGATTTGAAATCGCACGGCATTGAGCAGGAGACAAAAATAAAGAAATAGCCCTCCCCCCTCCCCACCCCTGGAGTTTTCAGATTTTTGTTGTTTGGAGATATATGAACGAGGACAAAAATAGGTGGCTCTGGAGTAGATTTGCATACAAGGGAAGAGAGGCTGTGTTAACAGGGGTGGTTTTTGTTTGATCGATGGCCTGTCGCCCCTTCTCCGTCTGCTGTCTGCTTCCAGATTAGTCGGTCTAACGGGAGAGCTGCACCGACCAATGCTATCTCAGCCTTCCAGCCCCGTCCCTTCCGGAGCTGGAAGGGAACCGGTACGGACTACCGGTAAGAAAGTGACCCACGTAACTGGTTGGCCACTGTGTGAGACAGGATGGTGGACTAGATGGACCACTGGTCTGATCCAGCAGGGCTCTTCCGATGTTTTTACCAAGGAAAGGCCTCTGTGCCCTTCTGTTGGCTCTCAAGAGGAACTGGTTGGCTCCTGTTTGAGACCGAATGCCGGACTAGATGGACCTCTACTCTGATCTGATATTCTTATCAGGGAAGGCCTCTATGCCCTGTTACTGGACCTCCAGAGGAACTGGTTGGCCACTGTGTGGGATGCCAGACTAGATGGACCACTGGTCTGACCCAGCAGGACGCTTCTTACATTCTTGTATCAGATGAGAATCATGGAGGCTAGGTCTCTCAGTGGTGACTAGCCATGGTGATGAAAGGGAGCCTCCACGTCCAGGAGCAGTCAGTCTCTGAAGGCCTCAGCCTCATTTGGTCCAGCATCCTGTCTCACACAGTGCCCAACTAGTTTCTCTGGAGGGCCAACCACGGGACATGGAGGCTGAGGCCTTCCCCTTATGTTGCCTCCTAGCACTGGGTTTCAGAGACTGACTGCTCCTGGACGTGGAGGCTCCCTTTCATCACCATGTGTGTGCCGTCAAGTCACAGCTGACTTATAGGGACCCCAAATCACAAAATCATACAGGGTTGGAAGAGACCACAAGGGCCAGCCCCCTGCCAGGCAGGATCCCACAATCAAAGCACTCCCGACAGATGGCCATCCAACCGCTGCCATTCAAACCCCGTGGGGTTTTCAGGGCAAGAGACATTCAGAGTCGGCTTACCATTGCCTGCTTCTGCACAACGACCCTGATATTCCTTGGAGGTCTCCCATCCAAATACTTGCCGGGGTCAGAGCTGAGAGTGTGTGACCGGCCCGACGTCACCCAGCAAGCTTCCACGGCACGAGTTGGGATTCGAACCTGGGCTTCCCGGGGCCTCGTCCGACACCCCAATCACCACACCGCTCTGGCTTTTGACCTAGATGGCCCAGGCTAGCCGGATCTCGCCAGATCTAGAAGCTAAGCAGGGTCGGCCCTGGTTAGTACTTGGATGGGAGACTGCCTAGGAATACCAGGGTCGCTACGCAGAGGCAGGCAACGGCAAACCACCTCTGTTAGTCTTGTGCCTTGAAAACCCGCCTGGGTTGCTATAAGTCTGCAGCGACTTGATGGTATTTCATACCAATCCTCTAAGCTTTCACACCAATCCTCTAAGTCCATGAGGGCACATTGATGTTTCCAGGGGCCGGTAAGTTGAGTCCCCCCCAACCCAGCTCTTAAGCAACAAGTGGAGACAGGCTGCATTTAGCAGCCCCGGCTGCCTAGTTATACTTTTTTGGAATCTAATAAGGCCAGGAGGGCGTTTACACTAGCCGGAAGTAATACCTCTGCGGTGGTGGAGGGAAGATTCAAGAAAACCCCTTATGAACAGAGACGATGCGTCCGCCCACAAAAAGACGTAGAATCGATCGAGCACCTGCTATTCGAGTGAACCTTACACCGTAAAATTCGCCGCGAGACTATCGGTCCGTTGCTGGAAGGGTTTCCCGGAAGATCCGACAAAATTAGACTTGAATATCTTCTGTCCGATAAGAACCACCAAACGACATGACGGGTTGCCCGGTTTTGCAACCGGGCCCGTAATCGCAGAAAAATTGAGAAGGGCCTTTAATCCTGAAGGATTAAAGTTTAGTTCCTGAAATGACTTAACCTCTAGTATTTGCCCAGGAGAATGTGTGTGTGTGTTAAGTGCCGTCAAGTCGCTTCCGACTCATGGCGACCCTATGAATCAAAGTCCTCCAAAATGTCCTAACTTTGACAGCCTTGCTCAGATCTTGCAAACTGAAGGCTGTGGCTTCCTTTATTGAGTCCATCCATCTCTTGTGGGGTCTTCCTCTTCTCCTGCTGCCCTCAACTTTTCCTAGCATGACGGTCTTTTCCAGGAGAATGTGGAAGTGTTAAATTGCTGACAGATACATGCAGTTTTAGCTGGTGTCTATGAGGACTACCCTGTGTCTATCAAGATCGCTCATATATACATTTTATTCTTTCTGTTTTTAATGTTTCCTCGATGTGCCTACTGGTCATGGACTGTAATAATAAAGAGCTGAACTGAGCTGAATGGCGGCATTGGAAAATGGAAGAAACAGTCGAGCATCTTGATGCTGGCCGGTCCTGTTCCCGCACAACCCCGCGGCCCACAGTTATTTTACTGCGCCGTGCGGTCGAGCAGTGCATCTGACGGCATGTGTAGTATTTCTCCAGGACCGCTGTCGCTATTCTTCCTGATAGATCATTAATACACCCTCGGCTCGCAGCAACCAGACTAATAAAAGGAATAAGTTCCTGGGTAGTCTGCTTGTGCAACTGTAAGATTTATGGCTCGAAGGCAGCGGGAAGAGAAGCCCGGGGAAGCAGAGAGATTGCTCAGAGAGACTTGGCTGTTTCAAGCTCTTCCTTTCCGTCTCCTCTCCTTTGCCTTCGCCAAGGCGAGGGATCAAATTAGGGGATCCAGGGGGGCAGCAAAAGAGACGTGAGGTTCTTGTCGCGGTAGTTAGGGGATTTTCGGCAGGCCTTATTAGAGGCGTCCCTTTCCCCCACGGAAGGAAGGAAGGAAGGAAGGAAGGAAGGAAGGAAGGAAGATAAGATAAGCCCTGCTGGATCAGACCCAGGCCCATCAAGTCCAGCAGTCTGTTCACACAGCGGCCAACCAGGTGCCTCTAGGAAGCCCACAGGCAAGACGACTGCAGCAGCATTATCCTGCCTGTCTTCCAATGCACCTAAGACAATGGGCATGCTCCTCTGATCCTGGAGAGAAGGAAGGAAGGAAAGAGAGAGAGAGAAAGGAAAGGAATTAACACACAGCGTTTTGGGGGTGTAAGCTTTTGAGCTTTGACTTTTAAAAGCATATTCTCAGAAAATCTTGTTGGACTCTGAAACATATTAATATTGACACAAGTGGTTGATATATTAGATAACCAGTGTTTGGGAGGGGGGAATGACTGTTGTTCAGATTGAATTATCCCCCCCCCCCCGATGTTGGTATCTTAACCAACTACGCAACCAAAGGACCTCATTTAACCAGGGCTAAATGGCCCAGGCTAGCCTGATCTCATCAGATCTCAGAAGCTAGGCAGGGTCAGCCCTGGTTAGTATTTGGATGGGAGACCACCAAGGAAGACCAGGGTTGCTGTGCAGAGGAAGGCACCGGCAAACCACCTCTGTTAGTCTCTTGCCTTGAAAACCCCCAAAAAGGGGTCGCCATAAGTCGGCTGCGACTTGACGGCACTTTACACACACACAAAAGATTCAGACTGCAGAATCTCACCGTTCCTCTTTCCCTCGGAGTGAATTCCTCTTCCGGACTTAACCATGGTTAAGCAGCAGGGACCCTAGGGGCAACCAAGGGTAATGTCCAACCCTGGATAAGCAGGGAACCTAGTTAGCATTAACCACGGCCAACATGGCTATCGATGTGACGCGCATCCACAGCTAAAGAGCGCCTGCATGGTGTCGTGGTTAAGAGCGGCGGTTTGGAGCGGTGGACTCTTATTTGGAAAACCGACTTTGATTCCCCAGTCCTCCATATGAAGCCAGCTGGGTGACCTTGGGCTAGTCACACTCTCTCAGCCCCACCTACCTCCCAGGGCGTCTGTCGTAGGGAGGGGGAGGGAAGGTGATTGTAGGATGGTTTGATTCTTCCTTAAGTGGCAGAGAAAGTCGGCGTATAAAAACCAACTCTTCTTCTTCTTCAGCAGGAGACAGAATTTACTCTAGGGAGGACAATTTTGTTGGCAAAGCTTTTGGGATCAAGGAGGCAGAGGCGACAGATGTTGACTGTTCTCTGCATAAGCATATGCCATGCCGACGAAAGTATCGGCTCTGAACTCCTGCCCAGACGGATACTTCTCCGGCACCGAGAGAGGCTCCAAAGGCCTTCCCGCAGGAGTTTGCAAACCTCCCTTCCTTAGCATTAGGTCCTTAGCAGGAAGGCTGTTGGAACCTCTCCCTGTGCTGGAGAACTGTCCGTACACGCCATATGCTTAGGCGGAGAACAGTCGACATCCGCCGTCTCGGCCTCCTCGATCCCCAAAGCTTTGCGCAAGCGTCCAAGGGGCGCCAGCTTGGGCGAGTGACCTAACAAGGGTTGTTGGCAGAGCTCCCCGGCTCCCGCCTGTCGCGTCTAATCGGCCCGGGCCGGCTCCGGTGCTAATGGGCCCGCCGGTTTGAGCTGCGCCGTGAACAACTTGGGCGCGCCACGTCCTCCCCTAATTGCCTAATAGAATTTCCTCCCGCATATGGCCCTGCTTAGTTTGCAAAGTTGGCTGCCGGGAACCCAATTTGCCCGGCCGAATACGTTCAGGTCATTAAAGACGGCTTGCAAGCCAAGTCCCCGCTCTACGAGTCGGCGGTTTCCTAGTTAGTCTGAGAAGGGGACGCAGCTGTCCAGAATCTATTTACTTCCTCTAAAATGCACCTAAGATGGGGAGGGGGGACTTGCTTTCCAGTGGACTGCAGGATTTCACCATTCCTCTCTCCCTTGAGAGCTAGCGTGGTGTAGTGGTTAAGAGCGGCGGAGTCTAATCTGGAGAACCGGGTTTGATTCCCCATTGCTCCACTTGCTTTAATGGTACTGTTCATATGGCCAATTTAATGATACTGTTCATATGGCCTTGAATAATGTCACACTGAGATCAAAATAAGTGGGGGGGGGAGGAACTATCTAAATAGCCCATAAGAAAATTAGTATTTTTTTTAAATCTTCATTGACTGGGAAAGAAATTTGGCGGCTGCCAATGTAGTATTAAAATCCACCCCACTGAAAGAACCCTCAGGAGCCCCGTGGTGCAGAGTGGCCAGCTGCAGTACAGCAGTCCAAGCTCTGCTCACGACCTGCGTTCAATCCCGACGGAAGTTGGTTTTAGGTCGCCGGCTCAAGGTGGACTCAGCCTTCCATCCTTCCGAGGTTGCTAAAACAAGTACCCAGCTTGCTGAGGGTAAAGGGAAGATGACTGGGGAAGGCACTGGCAAACCACCCCGTAAACAAAGTCTGCCTCGGAAACGTCGGGATGTGACATCACCCCATGGGTCAGGAATGACCCGGTGCTTGCACAGGGGACCTTTTCCTTTTCAAAGAAGCCTCAGATTATCCAATTTAGGGACCGATTCCTGGATAAAAGGCTTGATCCATCTTCCTCTAGCCTCGTTGAGCAAGTCGCAGCTAAATAAGGAACGCTGAAGAGTGTCTATTTGGCCAGAACCACATTGACATACTCTCTCACGGTACGGTACCCTCTTTAAACGACCTATTAACTCCCCTGATGGGATGGCGTTCCGTCTAGCCAACGTAAATAATTGCCGGTATCGGGGGATTGTCAGAAAATCAAGATGCATTGGGAGAGACCGCAGCAAGCTTAGACCTAGGTATAGAGGTGAGCACTCTCTACGTGCTCTTATTGTAGTGCTTCCAGAATCCCGTTTTTGCAAGCAGCTCAAGATGGAAGAAAGAGCTGCCGATGACCCGCACTCTTTTAGGTCAGACGTTCCTCCACGTGAGCGGCGGACTCTGATCTGGAGAACCGGGTTCAGTTGCAGGTTGGCGGCTGATCTTGGGCTAGTCGCAGTTCTCTCCGAACTCTCTCGGCTCCGCCTACGTCTCAAGATGTCTGTTGTAGAGAGGGGAAGGGAAGACAGTTGTAAGCCGCTTTGAGACTCCTTAAAAGGTAGAGAAAAGAGGGGTATAAAAAAACCCAGCTCTTCTTCTTCCGTGTCAACCTCTTTGAACAACACACCCACACCCAAAAATGCTCTCCCCCCCCTTCCGAAAGACCTCTCCTGGCTTTCAAAGGTATCAGAATATTAGCCTTGAGAAAGTAAAGTTTGTTTGTTTTAAAAAAAATCATTGTAGCACTGTAGAGAAATGAGTGTGAAGGAATTAGTCGCTTCGAGGAATATTTTCAGCTGGGAATCGAGTCGGATTCCCATTCTCCTGCCTGGGCGTGTTAGTCGCTGCGATCAAATTGTGACATTTTGGGACTGTAATTTTCTGGTGTGTGTGTGTGATGTCGGAGGGGGGCACATGTGAGAAATAGAGAGATTAAATGCTGTCAAGGGCACACAGCTGATCCGTCGGGGAAGCGTGAAAGTTGCCGCCCCATTAATTGCTTTTTTATTAATTAAAATATCCAAAGTGCATGACATTAAAAGTGACACCCGATTGGGAGGGGGAGATCCTGTGGGATACATCTAGCTCACTCCCGTTTAAACAGGCCTGGTTATTTCGGCCGCTTTCCCTCCAGTTGCCTTTCCCGACCCCCCAGTTATCTGTCTCTCCTGCCTGCAGTGGCATCAGAAGACCCCTGCTGGATCAGACCAGTGGTCCATCTAGTCCAGCATCCTCTCTCACACAGTGGCCAACCAGGGTCCTCTGGAGGACCAACAACAGGGCTCGGAGGGCAAGGCCTTCACAAAAACATCAGAAGAGCCTCTTCAAGGGGATTGGGCAGAGAAAGCCATTTGAAATGCTTAAAATAAAAGCATCTCCTGTGGGATTTCCGTAGCTGAGATTTGGTTCGCTCCGACAGAATGGGGAGAGATTACAGAGGCATAATTAACCTTTACCAAAGTCATTCTAATTGTCCCCCCATCATGCAAATACTATCCTGGGTTCTTGTCTTTCATCGTTTTAACCCTCCCTGTCTTTTTAAAAAAGAAAATTAGAATAAAAGTACAGCTTGTCTGCTAGATTTTGAAGCTGCGCAAAGCAGCTGCTGTACACAAAATGTGCCTTGTCTTTCTCTGCCACTGGACGAATCAATGTTCTCTGTGTCCCGCAGCCTTTCCATTCTCCGTCCTGGCATCCGATCGATGTTAGCCCCCCCCCCTTCAAGAAACTTGCCTTTCTGTGCTTAACTTTTTTTTACTCTGAAACACCCGAGACAAGTCAGTCACTTCCTTAGCACCAGCCTGTTAAGAAAACAAGCACCTGTGCACAGAAGTTTTGGGATCCATGCACAGGAACAGTTGTGTAGGGGTTAAATTGACCCCCTTTACTCCATGGAGCACAGGAGAGGAAGGAGGGGCCATTCCCCCTTTTGTCCTTCCATCCCTATTCCCAATGACTATTCCTCCACACAGGTCCCATGAGTGTGGGAATAATCTTTTGAGGGAGTGAGAAGGTTGCGGGAATGTTGAGGAATTCTGGATTGTTGAGGACTGCAGGATTGTTGAGGACTGCAGGATTGTTGAGGAATGCTGGATTGTTGAGGAATGCTGGATTGTTGAGCAATACAGGATTGTTGAGGAATGCTGGATTGTTGAGCAATACAGGGATGTTGAGGACTCTGTGCACCAAGTGACCATTCTCCTTGATACTGTGGTGGCCATTCCTTCTAAATTCAAATGGGCGCTACGGTTGCAGAACCAAAATGTAAATGTGACCCCAAAGAATCACCCCCAGGGCCTATTTTAATGCCACGGAAAACAGCGGGACATGCGGTGTAATAACAGCGGTGTCCGTCCATCCCCCGATCATGTGCAAAGCTCCTGCTTCTCACTACCAGGAAACCCCAATTCATTTTAGCAAATCTCAGGGTCTTGAATCTGGGAGCTGCATACCAGTCAACTTGAACTAGAGCTAGTCTTGATTTAAACATGAGCCATTACACTGAAGACAGACGTGTTCAACGCTTAGATTGTCAGCGGCAGGGTGGAAGGGAGAGTGTTTTGGATTAAATTAGTTTCCCAGGCAAACAATTCCTGAAAAATTGAGGATCATTTGCATCTTAAACACATGTTATTTATCAGAGTTACCAAATGCTTTACAGTTCTCTGAAGTACACGATGCGAATTGAGTGGCCCCTTAAAGACGAGCAAGGCTTTCAGGATGTAAGCATCCGGAAGTCAGGGCTCCCTTTGTCAGATACGTTGACACCCTGGAAATCAGACCAAGACGGCTTCCCAGATGAAGCTGTAGTTCTCTGAATCTCTCGTCGAGGACAATGGGAACGAGAGGGATTTTCTGAAAGCTCCTGTGCTTGTGGGGAGGGATTTGAACTCAACT
Source organism: Euleptes europaea (assembly GCF_029931775.1). NCBI lineage: Eukaryota > Metazoa > Chordata > Lepidosauria > Squamata > Sphaerodactylidae > Euleptes > Euleptes europaea. The sequence continues at coordinate 13,438,371 of NC_079332.1, forward strand.
CCAGACCCAGTACACTTCTCAGATTTGTTTGCTCCAAGCTCAGAGGTCCTCGTTTCTCTGATGGCTTTGCCAGATGCTCCAGCGACGCGTCTGCGACCGGCGGATTCTTTAGTGAGCCGGGAGGGGGGTGTTGTAATTCACGAAGCCTCCGTCACTGACTCCCTCTCTCCGCCGCAGACTCCAACGTGATGGTGCTAATTGATGATTGTAATTCATTACAAATGCACCCTAATTAAATTACCCATCAGTAGCTGAAAGATTAATGATCGTAATCTAGGTGAACGCGTGATTAAATTTAGCCTTGTCAAATTTCCCCCCCTGGCTATTATAAAAGGTTCGCCGAGGGCAACGCTGGATCGGCAGATTTAACCGCGTTCTTGGGGACACAGTAAAAATGAGTGTCAGGTTTGGGATAAGTTCCTTGAACAGAGAAAGGGGTTCTGGCTCAGTTTGTGGAGCCTCTGCTCGGCATGCAGAAGGTCCCAGGTTCAATCCTCGGCATCTCCAGGTCAAAGCAACAGGTAGGAGGCCCCAGAAGGTCGGGCCAGAAACTATGGGTTGAAATTGAATCAAAAGAGTTTCCATCTAGACATTAAGAAGAACTTTCTAACAGTTAGAGCGGTTCCTCAGAGGAACAGGCTTCCTTGGGAGGTGGTGAGCTCTCCTTCCCTGGAGGTTTTTAAGCACAGGCTAGATCGCCATCGGTCAGTAATGCTGATTCTATGACCTTAGGTAGATCATGAGAGGGAGGGCATTTTGGCCATCTTCTGGGCATGGAGTAGGGGTCACTGGGTGTGTGTGGGGGAGGTAGTTTGGAATTTCCTGCATTGTGCAGGGGGTTGGACTAGATGACCCTGGTGGTCTCTTCCAACTCTATAATTCTATTCTATGAGGTGAAGTGAAAGCCTTCCACCTTAGGTCCAGCAGAGCTGGACCAGTCTCAAGTTAGAACATCTGCATTTTTTGACAAGGTGTTGAAGAGTGACTATGAAAGTTATGCTCAACCTCCAGTGGCCAACTTGGAAGGCTTTAAGAGGGGTGTGGACACGTACATGGAAAAGTGGACTATCCATGGCTACTAAGCAAAATGGATACTAGTCATGATGCATACCTATTCTCTAGGGTCAGAGGAGCATGCCTATTATAGTAGATGCTGGGGAACACAGGCAGGATAATGCTGCTGGAGTCATCTTGCTTGTGGGCTTCCTGGAGGCACCTGGTTGGCCACGATGTGAACAGACTGTTGGACTTGATGGGCCTCGGTCTGATCCAGAATGGCCTTTCTTATGTTCCTATCATAGCACCTATGGGCAGCACATTAGAGACCCCTGCTCAAGGCTGCCCCAGGATGGTTTCACTTTTTTAATATTGATTTGATTTTGGAAATCTCCCGATTTGTTTGCGGCGCCGACCGCTAAAACAGTAAAGCCAAATCAACCAAGACCGCATGACGCAGTTGGTAAAGCAAACCGCGCAACAAAAGAACTCAATAAAACAAACCAAGCCGGCGGAATAGGTAAATGAAAATGATCACTCAAAACATGCCAATAAAAACAAGCCTTTTTAAAAGAAGAAGAAGAAGAAGCCAGGGCATAAAAACAAACGGAGCAAACGGAAATGATATTAATGAAACAGTCCTCCAGCTTGGAGCGGACCGTAAAGCGGCTAAAAAAAGAAACCTCTTGGTTAAAAAGGCTGGGTAGAGATAACTGTTCCCGTCTGGCACCTAAAAGAGAAGCCAGATGTGCCCCACGGGAGAAGCCATTCCAGATTTATTCTTTGAGAAGCACGGTTGGGGAATCCAGCTTAGGATATTGGCAAAAACGGAATAATACCTTTTTCTGGATAAGCGTGAGAGTGCTGTAAATCTCTCCGGGGAATAGTATTCTGTGCCCGGGCAGACTGGGATTGTGGTTTGAGGGTTGGCCTTGGGCTTGAGTCAGAAATTGGCACCTTTGGGGTGGGGGGGCTTTGCTTTGCCTGCAGTTCAATCCCTAGTTCAATCCCCGGCATGTCCAGTTGAAAGGACCATACAGTAGGTGCGGTGAGAGAGCCAGCATGGTGTAGTGGTGAAGAGCGGTGGTTTGGAGCGGTGGAGTCTGATCTGGAGAACCGGGTTTGATGCCCCGCTCCTCCACATGAGTAGCGGAGGCGAATCTGGTGAACTGGATTTGTTTCCCCGCTCCTACCCATGAAGCCAGCTGGGTGACCTTGGGCTAGTCGCATTCTCTCAGCCCCACCTAACTCACAGGGTGTCTGTTGTGGGGAGGGGAAGGGAAGGAGATTGTAAGCCAGTTTGATTCTTCCTTAAGTGGCAGAGAAGACTGTGACTCTGGCAAGCTGCTACCCATCTGAGCAAACACGACTGACCTCGAGGGACGAATGGTCTGATTCAGTCCACTGCTGCTTCATTTGCCCATGCAATTGGACTCTATGGCATTGAAGTGCCTTTCCTCCCCAAACCCTGCCTTCCTCAGGCTCTGCCCCAAAAACCTCCCGCTGGTAGCAAAGAGGGACCTGGCAACCCTATCTCCTCCCTTGAGGTTTTGAAGCAGAGGCTAGATGGCCATCTGTCAGCGATGCTGATTCGATGACCTTAGGCAGATCGTGAGAGGGAGGGCATCTTGGCCATCTTCTGGGCATGGAGTCGGGGTCACCGGGTGTGTGTGGGGGAGGTAGTTGGGAATTTCCTCCATTGTGCAGGGGGTTGGACTAGATGACCCTGGTGCTCCCTTCCAACTCTATGATTCTGTGAAGATGCTGGGTCCCAGCGGCAATGCGGGAAGCGGGGCAGGGGGGCCTCTCGTATCAGACACGTTTAACGGAGGGGCCGTCCCCGGCTCGCTCGGCCTGATGTCAGCTGTCAGGCCCATCGGCTCACTTTCCGCCGAGGCAGCCCGCCCTGTCAGTTCCGCCCAGCGTAAAGGTAGAGAAGGAGCCCGCCGGCGCGCGCTGTCCCGACCGTGCCATCTCTCCTTTTCGAATCTCGTTCGTGCTTCCCCCCCCTCGAGACGAGGAGACGTAACTACCTGGCACGGGGAGCCGCCTGGCGAGAAGCAGCCACCGGCCGGCTTTTCCCCCATCCCTGCCCACCCAATTTTTGTTTTCTGCGGGCAGGTTCTGTCAACTGTCATCAACCCGCATGGCGCGCCTGCCCCGCTTTCCCCTCCCCGGGAAGCCTCTTCGGTCGGGCGTGCAGCCCCGAAGCGTTGCATCGGCTTGGTTTGTTCCTGCCTCGGCAGGGTCTGAAGACAACTTTCCGGGGTCTGCAATTCTGTCTCTTTCCTCCAGATTCTCCCCATCCCCTTTTGGATACCCACAGGATCGTCCTTGTAAAGATCGTCGGAAATCGATTTTCCGTTTCCCCTTTCCATAAGCAATTGATTGTGTTGACCGACTATTGGAATGGGAGATTTCAGGAAAACACTAAACCTTTTTGTATTATGAAGAATGTTACATGCAGTAAGAGAACCCCCTGACTCTAGGTAAAAGGCAAAGGTTGTCCCCTGTGCAAGGACCAGACCCGTGGGGTGATGTCACATCCCGATATTTACTAGGCGGTCTGTGTTTTACGGGGTAGTTTGCCAGTGCCTTCCCCAGTCGTCTTCCCTTTACCCCCAGCAAGCTGGGTCCTCATTTGACCGACCTTAGAAGGATGGAAGGATGAGTCGACCTTGAGCCGGGGACCTGAAACCAACTTCCGTCGGGATCGAACTCAGGTCGTGAGCGGAGCTTTAGACTGCAGCACTGCAGCTTACTGCTCCGCGCCACGGGGCCCTCTCTAGAGACCGCGAGGATTATTTTGCAGAACGACGGGCTGTGTTTTATTTGAATTTTATCGCTCGGTACTGCTCGTGGTTGGGTTTATAATAAAAAAGCAACAGAAAAATCCAAACAGGCATGTTGGGATTTTAGGAAAGAGGATTGCATGGCGAAGCTTTTTTTTCTTCTTCTCTGCCCTCAACCGACCGGCGGCTCCTCGCTGGGCCCCGTTTGGCTTCACGTTTCGTTTCATTGGGCCCCGATTCCCAGCCATCCTTGCCAAGGGAAGCCGGCATGGCCAAGAGGTTACATTGGCTGTTTTTATTGGCACGCCTGGTATGATGGGACTCACAAGAATGGGTTTAAATTGCGGGTGGAAAGGTACGGGCTGGATATTAGGGAAAAATCTTTTTACAGTAAGCGTTTGACAGTGAAATCAGCTCCCTAGGGAGGTGGTGAGCTCCCCCTCACTGGCAGCCTTTAAGCAGAGGCTTAAAGACTTTCCTTGGATGTTCTAGGCTGATCCGTGACAAGCACTTGTCAGGGATGCTCTAGACCAGTGGTTCCCAACCTTTTTTTTGGCCATGCCCCACCTAAGCATCTCTAAAATCCTGATGCCCCCCCCCCCCGTGACATATAATTCTTATTATTCAAAAAGTGAACTCCTGTTCACATGGAGGAAGTCTAAAAGGACATTAACCTGGTCTAAACAAGGTTCCCCCCTCTCCATTGTCACCAGCTGACCGCCATGTGCATTCTGATTTCAATTTTAAAAATGTGTATGTCACAAGATATTTATATCCTGTTATTGAGGCCCCTAGAATCATAAGAAATGCAAAAAAAATCCACTGTTAATAACTCATTCTCGAATTCCCCCCCCCTAAAAATCAAATTGCCCCCCTGTGGGGTGTGTGCCCCACGTTGGGAACCACTGCTCTAGACTGATCCTGCATTGAGCAGGGGGGTGGACTGGATGGCCTCTATGGCCCCTTCCAACTCTATGAGTCTATGAAACTGAATGGATGGCTTGCAAATCCAAGGTGTGGAGGGCTTTCTCCGTCCAGAGGCAAGCTCAGAGCGAGCTGCCTTCTAGCCATCTATGGGAAATCAATGGCCACTTTCTATTCGATACCGGAAATTCCAGCTCGGTCATCGCTCTGTTACCTCTAAGCTACTGGCAAGCCAATCGGTCATTCTGGCAAGGTCTGCTGACCTAGCTCACTCTCTGCAGATGCCTCAGGCGTGCGTCTGTGTGTTAAGCGCCGTCAGGTCGCTTCCGACTCATGGCGACCCCATGAATCAACGTCCTCCGAAACGTCCTATCCTTGACAGCCTTGTTCAGATCTTGCAAACTGAGGGCCGTGACGTCCTTGATTTGGTCGATCCATCCCTTGTCGGGTCTTCCTCTTTTCCTGCCGCCTTCAACTTTTCCCAGCATGGTTGTCTTCTCCAGTGACTCTTGTCTTCTCATAAAGTGACTCATCATGTGATGGGCCGCAGTCAAAATGTGCAACAGACTATTTATTCAGTGTCCCTAAGGGGGGAGCTCTGACCTGGATGGCCCAGGCTAGCCTGATCTCATCAGATCTCAGAAGCTAAGCAGGGTCAGCCCTGGTTAGTATTTGGATGGGAGACCACCAAGGAAGACCAGGGTTGCTGTGCAGAGGAAGGCACTGGCAAACCACCTCTGTTAGTCTCTTGCCATGAAAACCCCAAAAGGGGTTGCCATAAGTCAGCTGTGACTTGAAGGCACATTACACACACACAAGGGGGTGGGAGACTCCCAGCCCCCTTCAGCAGTGATATATTTTTTCCGCTCACTCCCAGATTCCCCCTCACAGACACTCCCACAAAGGGCGGATATCTCATTATGTGTATGCAAATATTCCAAAATCCTAAACACTTCTTGTCCCAAGCATTTTGGATAAGGGATACTCAACCTGTATGTTGTGTGTGTGTGTGTGTGTGTGTGTGTGTGTGTGTGTGTGTGTGTGTGTGTGTGTGTGAAGCGCCGTCAAGTTGCTTCCGACTCCTGGCGACCCTATGAATCGATGTCCTCCAAAATGTCCTATCCTTAACAGCCTTGCTCAAGTCTTGCAAACTGAGGGCCGTGGCTTCCTTTATTGGGTCAATCCATCTCATGTTGGGTCTTTCTCTTTTCCTGCTGCCCTCAACTTTTCCTAGCATGATTGTCTTTTCCAATGACTCTTGCCTTCTCATAATGGGACCAAATTATGATAGCCTCAGTGTAGCCATTTTAGGTTTTAGGGTCAGTTCAGGCTTGATTTGATCTAGAACGCACTGATTTGTTTTTTTGACGGTCCACGGGATCCGTAACACTCTCCTTCAACACCTCAAGTGTAGCGTCTGTCGAACTGTTACCTTTATAAAAATATTTGTGTGTGCGTGTGTGTGTTAGCTTACCCAAACAATGTGGACTTTGAAATTAAATGACTGATAGGCCACAATAGGGGTCTCCAACGTGGTGCCTGTGCATACCATGGTACCCACCAACTCCTTTCTTGGCACCTGTGGGTGGGGCCAGGTGGCGCTCCTGCCCAGTAGGGCTTCTGATTGGCTATTGGACAGCTGATTTGCAGTGCTGATTGAATTAATAGAAGAGGAAGAGGAGGAGTAGGATGGGTTGGTTTTTATACATGTATAGGAGTGGGGAATCCAACCCGGTTCTCCAGATTAGAGTCTGCTGCTCTTAACTATAACATAGGATTGCCAACCTCCTGGTGGTGGCTGGAGATCTCCTGCCATTACAACTGATCTCCAGGCGACAGAGACCAGTTCCTCTGGAGTAAATGGCCGCTTAGGCAATTGGACTTTATGGCACTGAAGTCCCACCCCAAAACCCCACCCTCCTCAGTCTCCACCTCCAAAATCTCCAGGTATTTCCCATCCTGGAGCTGGCAATCCCACCCCTACACCATGCTGGCTCTCAACAGCTGGCTGTGCCGATCTATCCCATGTCCCTGCCTCTGGCATTCTTTCCTTTGCACGCTCCCATGCAGTCCCCTCCCAGGTGGTCTAGTTAGACGCCACCGAAGGCGCCGGCGAGATGGACAGGAGGACCCTCCTCGGTTCCCCACCCCCGGGCAGCCGATCAGGAAGCCGCCGGGCCGTTCCGATCCCGGGGGCTGCTTTGCACCGCCAGCGCGGAGCCGTCAAGCAGGCCAAGGTGACTCGGAGCAGCTGTCGCCCTCCGCCTCGGCTTTTGACTTCGCAGATGGGGACGAGCGGCAGAACGCGCCGCACAAGATCTGGGCCGACTTGGCACCTTGCTCCTTGATAAACAATTAGGGAGATTAAACACACTCGGGAGCTTTGGAGCGTTCCGGGATGCTTCATCCTAAGGATGCTTAAAGGGAACCCTCCACTGGGTTCTTGAGAGCATAAAGAGGGAATTAGCAGACAGGCGGGGCGGGGGGAGTCTCTTGTTCATCCCGCCCACTTAGCAGTGCAGCCAGAAGCAGGAAAGAAATGTCCTGTCTTGCTCCCGTGCTTCTGATTGCCCCTGGGGTTGTCTGCAGATGGCAGCGACTTGGATTTCTCTTCCTGGCCGAGCTTTCTGTGCCCCGCCAACAGATTTGTGTGATGCACTTGAAGCAGCTCCGTCTATCTGAGGAGGCAGCGTCCCGGTTCAGACATCGCTCGGAAGGAGGGGGTCGTGGCCGGTGCCGAAAAGACCCCCTTTTCCCAGGGCGGGACAATCTTTGAATCGCGCAGGACTGGTTTTCTGGCCTCTTGGAAGAGGGAGCAAAATCCATGGCTCTGGAAAGGAACTCTCCAGAAAACAATCTATGGCAAGGATTACATAAGAACGTAAGAAAGGCCCTGCTGGATCCGACCAAGGCCCATCAAGTCCAGCAGTCTGTTCACATGGTGGCCATCCAGGTGCCTCTAGGAAGCCCTCAAGCAAGACGACTGCAGCAGCATTGTCCTGCCTGCGTTCCAAAGCACTTAATGTCATGGGCATGCTCCTGATCCAGGAGAGAATAGGGATGCATCATGACTAGTATCCATTTTGACCAGTAGCCATGGATAGCCCTATCCTCCATGAACATGTCCACTTCCCTCTCTCAGTTCAGTTCAAATATTGAAGGTGCTTCTGGACTCAAAACCAGCTATCTAGAATGTATGTTGCTTGCTTTTCTCCTTCCAGGGGCAATGAGAACATGACTTGTTACTCGTCCTCCCTATCTGTCCTGGTTCTCCCCCCATATACTGTTTGCCAACGCTATCATACACGAGGGGGCTCTTCTCCCCTGTCGGTCCTCTGCCTAGAAATCCATCATGTTTTGCTGTCGATCACCAAAGTGTCGAGTCCTCCAGGGTCGCTTTAACAGTCACTGGAGTGTGAATAAATCAAACTGGGAGAGAGGCATCAACTGAAGCAGGAGCAGTGACCGCGGAAGCTTAAGGAGGAAGCACCACAAAATGGAAACGTTGGAAGTGTCTAGGAACGAAGCCCAAGATCAGTGCCGGAGCAATTTAAGAAGCAAGCCGTAAATCTTACAGCCACAGAAATATAGCGAGAGAGTATGGCATTCTTCAACAAGCGTCTTCTGTTCCTTGCTAGCTGCCACCTCTTCTCAGCATGGCTGGTTTCGGTTTGGGCTCCATACGCAAGGAAACCTTTTAATTCCCCTCCCCAAATGGCATCGGTGTCTTCTTTCCTCCTCACCCGAAAGCAAGATTGGCACCGCCGCGGCTGTCTGTTCACTCGTTCCGCTGCTGTGGTCTCCGTGAACGGGGAGGGTCTTTGGGGAACCGGTCTGGCTAGGCCCGCGTTGCTATGGCAGTTTCCTCCGCCGCGCATCTCTCTGTCTTTAATTGCTTGTTGGCAGCCTTTTCCAGTGGCCGCCCCGAGGCGTTTGGGCGAGCAAATGTGCGGCGCCCCCCCTCCTGGGGGCCGCCATCTTGGCCCCCGAAGCTGGCCTTTGACAACGGAGATCCATTAACTTTCCACCTCCCCGGTAATTAAGCAGGCTTCGAATTCACTTTGTTGGAAGTTTAAAAACCGCGGCGCAGAGAGGGTTGGCAACTTCAAAAGTCTGCATTGCAAATGTAGCGGAGGGGTGGGAAGGAAAGAGAGAAGGCGTACCCTGAGCCCGTTTCCCAGGGCCCATTAATTCCTCCGAGTTTATTAGACGGAAGAGCTTGTGAACCCCTCGGCGGGTTTTTGGCCAGGTTCGGTAATGAAATGTAAATGGCGTAATGGGGCTCGTTCGGGAAGGGTTTGTTCTTCACCTGCACCCCCCCCCCTCGATTGCGGTTCGTCAACACAAAAGGCGGGGTGCCTCTCCTTTGGTAATGACAGCTCATTCCCCCGAGTTAATGGAGTGGGACGCCTGGGGCTGGGCATGGTGGGCCGTTCCTTGAACTGTGCCGTGATCGGCGCTGCTCCGAACACACTGTAAGTTTAATTACACTCACTCTGGATCCAAACCGAGTGTTTGGCAGCCGTGGTGCAGGCCGTATGCTCCTGTAACGGCGGTCACCTTAGATTAGGTAAATGTAGGGTTAGGTGAGAACCCCGCTCTATGTTGCCGTCTCCTGTTAGCTCACTGAAGATAACCAGGGGGCTACACCGCATGGCTGACAGTAGGCGTTTGGCACCTGTGATGCACAGATGCCAGCAGAGAAATGTGTTCAGCCCGATTGTTCAATGTACTTTCCACTTGCGTGCCTCATGTTTTCTGTGGAGACTCCTCACATTCATCATGCCCAGCATGTTTTTTGCTAAGTGCAGAAGGGGTTTTGGTTGCTCCTAGGAATTCTTGCTTCTGAGGCATGACAGATGCCAAGGGTTTTTCGAACGCAGGGCTCCTGGGGTTTGACCCTCTCGGAGGTAGAGTATCCCCTCTAAGACCAACCCTCTGCACTGTAGAAGAGCAAGATTCGAGTCCAGTACCACCTGAATACCAACAATGATTCCAAAGGATAAGCTTTGGAGAGGAACGAAAGGCGCTTTGACTCTCAAGAGCTTATACCCTGGGGAGTCTTGTCGGTTTTTCAGGTGCTACCTGACTTGAATTCAGCTCTTCTCCCACAAACCACACAGCCCCACACAACCGAAACTCTGCACCATCACCTAGCTTCTTAGTAAGCCTCCAGATTTGGTCTCATTGCAATCTGGAATAGATTCACGTTGGCTCCATCCACACAGTGATGATTTTCTCTGTTCCTTCTGACACAACGCAACATCCACACAGTAGTTTTACCCACAGTGTCCTTTCCCTAGCCCATCCCAGCGCTGCCGCCTCCCCCCACATCACCAGAGCACTAAAGCTTCTCTTTTTTTTTTCAAGGTAATTGATATATCTGTATGACTTTAAGCTACAGTGGTAGTCAGTTACCAATTTCAAGCTATAGTGGTGTGTCAGTTATCTGTTGGAAGTCAATTACTGTAATTGACCTATCTCTGCGGCATTAAGGTACAGTAATATTTCAATTACCAATTTTAGGCAATAGTGGTGTGTCAGTTAATTGTTGAACAGTTAATCGGAAATCAGTTAGTGTAATTGACATATCTCTATGGTAGTAAGCTACCCGTGGCGCAGAGTGGTATGCTGCAGTACTGCAGTCCAAGCTCTGCTCACAACCTGAGTTAGATCCCGACAGAAGTCGGTTTCAGGTAGCCGACTCAAGGTCGGCTCAGCCTTCCATCCTTCCGAGGTCGGTAAAATGAGTACCCAGGCTTACTGGGGGTAAAGGGAAGATGACTGGGGAAGGCACCAGCAAACCATCCCGTAAACAAAGTCTACCTAGGAAACGTCGGCATGTGGCATCACCCCATGGGTCAGGAATGACCCAGTGCTTGCACAGGGCACATTTACCTTTAGTAAACTACAGTGATGTGTCAGTTACCAATTTTAATCTATAGTGGTGTGTCAGTTATCTATTGGAAGTCAATTACTGCAATTGACATATTGCTACAGTATTAAGCTACAATGATATGTCAGTTACCAATTTTAAGCTATAGCGGTGTGTCAGTTATCTGTTGGAAGTCAATTACTGTAATTGACATACCTCTACGGTATTAAGCTCCGGTGATATGTCAGTTACCAATTTTAAGCTATAGCTGTGGGTCAGTTATATATCAGAAGTCAATTACTGTAATTGACATATCTATATGGTATTAAGCTACAATGATATGTCAGTTACCAATTTTAAGCTACAGTGTGACTGTTAGATATCGAAAGAATTAAAGTAATTGACATCTCCATGGTAGTAAACTACAGTGATATGTCAATTACCAATTTTAAGCTACAGTGTGACTGTTAGATATCGAAAGAATTAAAGTAATTGACATCTCCATGGTAGTAAACTACAGTGATATGTCAATTACCAATTTTAAGCTAAAGTGACATATCCGTTATAGATTGATAGGTCAAGGACTGATTTTTAAAGAAGACCTCTTGGAGGGTGGGAGATCACAGCCCCCTGGGTTGGAGCAAGGGCAAAAAAACCCTATGCTGATATTGGGGGGAAGGGGGCCACAAACCATTTTGTCCACACACCATGCAAAGGAGCTTTTCGCTGTTATCGAGACCCCACTGCGTTACTTGAATCTGCATACAAAGTGAGAACGACGCCCCCCCCCCCAATCAATTGTAAAAATATACTCCGGCGTTTCTCTCCCGGAAATCAAAAGGAAGCAGCAACATTTGAACAGCTAGAGCAGCATCCCAGGAACGGCTTAGGGGGCTGGTGAGATTCCTGCCGTTTGTTTTCCCAGGCGACGTCAGCTCGCGCCTGACATAACCTGTCTGTGCGCCTCGGTGCTCTGGACTGAGAAGCGAGTGATTAAAATTCTCCAGGGGCAGAGAAGTGACTGTGATTAGTTGGGCGATTTAAGCTGGTTAACCTTCCAGAGCGGTTCTCAGCTGCCTCCCTGCCCTTCTAAATCACTGTCTTACGCAGGTGCGACTATTCCAGATTGCACCGTTAATCAGACCCTCGGTCCATCAGGGTCAGGATTGTCTGTTCAGACTGGCAGCGGCAGGGTCTCGGGCCGAGGTCTTCCGCATCTCCTACCACCTGAGCCTTTTAACTGGGAGATGCCAGGGATTGAACCTGGGACCTTTGGCAGACGGAGCGGAAGCTCAGCTCCAGAGCCATGACCCTTCCCCAAATCTTAGGATAATACCTGAACTCAAAAAGAAAAAGCATTTAGAATATGTGGTGCCTTTCCAGAAACATGTGGCCAGATCTTCAGCCATGGATTTTAGCAGTGAAACGATTCCACCTTGAATCAGCTGAATTTACCCTCCACTTTTAGGCGAGCAGCCGATTTGGCGGAACGCTCTGTCGAAAGGAACTGGGCCTGTTTGTGTATGTACACACACGCACACACAATTAATAATAAGATAGTGTTGAGGACTGCATTGGATACTGCTTGCAAAGCAAAGGAGGCCTTTGACTCGGGAGCAGACGAGAATCTGCGGCCCGTTCCTCCGGGTGAGCAGCTGTTTGCCGCTATTAGCTGGCAGATCTTGGGGAGGCGGGGGAGAGCCAATTCTCCCTCCACACATCCCTCTGGCAAGGGACACCATTGACAGACTGACAGCTGTAAAGAGCACGGTTGTTTGGAGAGGCCGCTTTTACTGAGAGGAGAACTCCAAGAGGGGCCGGACCTGCAGGCAAAAGGGCCGAAGTGGGTCATTAATAAAAGAGAATTTATGGCCAGAGCATTCATCGCTATGGGACCAACCCGGCTCTTGGATAGCGATGTGCTTCCCTGTGAACGTAAGAAAGGCCCTGCTGGATCAGATCAAGGTGATCAAGTCCGGCAGTCTGCCTCTAGGAAGCCCACAAACAAGAAAACTGCAGCAGCATTATCCTGCCTGTGTTAAGAACATAAGAAATGCTGGAGATGTAGTGGACCTTGATTTCAGTAAAGCCTTTGATAAAGTCCCCCATGATCTTCTTGAAACAAAGCTAGTAAAATGTGGGCTGGACACTGCTACTGTTAGGTGGATTGAGAATTGGTTGACCAACCGAACCCAAAGGGTGCTCATTAATGGGTGCTCATCAACTTCATCCTGGAGAGGAGTGACCAGTGGGGTGCCACAGGGGTCTGTCCTGGGACCGGTACTATTTAATATTTTTATAAATGACTTGGATGGTGGAATAGAGAGCATGCTAAGATAACACCAAGTTAGGGGGGGGGAGGTTAATACCCCAGAGGGTAGGGTCAGAGTTCAGAATGACCTCTGTAGACTGGAGAGCTGGGCCATAAGCAATAAAATGGATTTCAATAGGGAGAAGTGTAAAGTAGGCAGAAACAACATAAGACACAGGTACAGGATGGGAGATAGTTGGCTTGGCAACAGTACATGTGAAAGAGATCTGGGAGTCTTAGTGGACCACAAACTGAACATGAGTCAATGGTGTGATATGGCAGCTAAGAAGGCCAATGCAATTCTGGGCTGCGTCAATAGGAGTATTGTGTCTAGATCAAGGGAAGTAATACTACCACTGTATTCTGCATTGGTCAGACCTCACTTGGAAGACTGTGTCCAGTTTTGGGCTCCACAATTTAAGAAGGATGTTGACAAGCTGGAGCGGGTCCAGAGGAGGGCGACCAGAATGGTCAAAGGTCTGGAATCCATGCCCTATGGGGAGAGACTTAGGGAGTTGGGTTTGTTTAGTTTGGAGAAGAGACGGTTGAGGGGAGACACGATAGCCATGTTTAAATATTGGAAGGGATGTCATGTTGATGAGGGAACTAGCTTGTTCTCTGTTGCTCCAGAGACTAGGACACGGAGTAATGAATTTAAATGAAGAGAAAAGCGATTCCACCTAAACATTAGGAACAACTTTCTGTCGGTGAGGGCTGTTCGACAGTGGAATGTGCTGCCTCGGAGGGTGGTGGAGTCCCCGTCTTTGGAGGTCTTTAAGCAGAAGCTGGATGGCCATCTGTCGGGAGTTCTTTGATTGTGAGATCCTGCATGGCGGGGGGAGGGTTGGGGTCACTGGGGATGTGGGGCGAGTTGGTTGTTAATTTCCTGCATTGTGCAGGGGGTTGGACTAGATGACCCTAGTGGTCCCTTCCAACTCTATGATTTTATGATTCTCAAAGCCCTGCTGGATTAGACCAAGGCCCATCAAGTCCTGCAGTCTGTTCACACAGTGGCCAACCAGGTACCTCCAGGAAGCCCACAAGAAAGACGACGGCAGCAACATTATCCAGCCCGTGTTCCAAAGCACCTAACATAATAGGCATGCTCCTGTGATACTTGAGAGAATAGGTATGCATCATGACTAGTATTCATGTTGACTAGTAGCCATGGGTAGCCCTCTCCTCCATGAACATGTCCACGCCCCTCTTCAAGCCTTCCAAGATGGTAGCCATCACCACATATGAACATAAGAAAAGCCCTGCTGGATCAGACCAAGGCCCATCAAGTCCAGCAGTCTGTTTGCACAGTGGCCAACCAGGTGCCTCTACGAAGTCCCCAAGCAAGACAACTGCAGCAGCATTGTCCTGCCTGTGTTCCACGGCACCCAATATAATAGGCATTCTCCTCTGATACTGTGGAGAATAGGTATGCATCATGACTAGTATCCATTTTGACTAGTAGCCATGAATACCCCTCTCCTCCATGAATATGTCCACTCCCCTCTTAAAGCCTTCCAAGTTAGCAGTCATCACCACACCCTGGGGCAGGGAGTTCCACAATTTAATCATGCGTTGTGTGAAGGAATACCTCCAGGGTCAAGTCCAACCCCCTGCACAATGCAGGAAATTCAGAACTACCTCCCCCCACACCCCCAGTGACCCCTGCCTGCTCCATGCTGAGAAGATGGGGGGGTGGAAGCCTCCAGGATCCCTGGCCAATCTGGCCTGGAGGAAAATTTCTTCCTGACCCCAAAGTGGCTGTCGGCATTTCACTGGGCATGCAAGAAAGGGCCACGAGGGCCAAACACTGACGCAACCCTTCCTGCCCTCCTTCTCATGATCTGCCTAAGTTGACAGATACTCAGCTCCTGAATGGAATGGACTACTCCGGATCAGCTTGAGCTCGGCATCCTGAGCTGATACCTCGCAATTGCATTCACATGAAACTGCCTTATACCGAATCAGACCCTTGGTCCATCAAAGTCAGTATTGTCTGCTCTGGCTGGCAGCGGCTTTCCAGGGTCTCAGGCAAGAGGTCTTTCACATCACCTATTTGCCTAGTCCCTTCAACTGGAGGTGCCGGGGATTGAACCTGGGACCTTCTGCATGCCAAGCACAGAGGCTCTACCACTGAGCCACAGCCCCTCCTCACTCCTGGCTGGCCGGATACAGAACAGAGCATGTGCCGGGGGGGGGGGGCTGCCTCCGTCTTGATCCCCTTGATAAATTCCCAGGGAGCATCTGATGGGCGATGGATGGTAACAGAAGAGCCGACCAGCTCAGAGAGTCCGGAGAAGAGGATTTTCAGATTTATTAAATGCAGTCGTTGACCAGCATAACGATTTAAAAAAGAGAAACAATCACAATCGTACATCATCGTGCAACAGTACAATTGGAGAGCTGTTTCACATAGCAACAAAGCTCTCCGTGTTCTTGTGGCAATCTAACAAAACCTCGCCTCTGTGTGTGTGAGATGGTAGGATTCTTATCTTCAAGTAGAAAATTAACCTTTAAGACACTAACATGGCAAGAGCTGCTGGGGTCTCCAGGGACCTGGAGAAGAGGACTTGCGTTCCATACTGGGGAAATGGCCCCCTCTGGAAATCTAATTTCAGATCCAATTTCGGCCATTCACTCTGCAGAGAGAACCGCAGAGTAATTTTAGCCAAGGAAGGGAAGCGGCTTTTGGCCAGCTTGGGCAGGAGGTGAACATAAGAACATAAGAAAAGCCATGCTCAATCAGACCATCAAGTCCAGCAGTCAATTCACACAGTGGCCAACCAGGTTCCTCTACGAAGCCCACAAACAAGACGGCTGTATCATCACCATCCTGCCTGTGTTCCACAGCACCTAATATATTCGGCATGCTCCCCGATCCTGGAGAGAATAGGCATGCACCATGACTAGTATCTATTTTGACTAGTAGCCATGAATACCCCTCTCCTCCATGAACATGTCCACTCCCCTCTTAGAGCCTTCCAAGTTGGCAGCCATCGCCACATTCCTGGGGCAGGGAGTTCCACAATTTAACTATGCGTTGTGTGAAGAAATACTTCCTTGTAGGGTGTCGCTATCTGCGTCGGAGGGTTTTTGCCTGTCTGTAAAGTGCTGTCAAGTCGCAGACGACTCCTGGTGTCCCTGTTGGGTTTTCAAGACAAGAGGCATTTGGAGGTGGTTGGCCATCGCCTACCTCCGCGTGGGCTGAGAGAGTTGGGAGAGAACTGTGCCTGGCCCAAGGACAGCCAGCAGGCTTCATGTGGAGGAGCGGGGAATCGAACCCGGCTCTGCAGATTAGCGTTTTTCACACATTTGGAGGCAGGATCTGAGCAATTTGGGGGCTTGTTGGAGACGCGCCGCATCCGAGCCGGATGATCTGCGAACAGCTGCTCCCAAATTCTGCAGCATTGCAAACGGGCTCTTTGCAAACAGGTGGGGACCGCAAAGTTAACTGTTGCCCGGGGAGAAAGCCAGGTTTCCCTGTTAGCAACGCTGCCAGTACTGACTCCGGTGTCTGTCAGCCCGGCTCTCTGGTGAGGAAAATTGAGTTGGAAATTAAATCAAACATCAGCTGTTCAGCCGACCAGTTAAAAAGAGCAATCGCACCAAAGCGTGGTTTTTCTTTCCCAAAAAACTTTTGCTTTGTTTCGTTTACTCTGCCATAATTAATTCAGCATGGGGGGGAAAAAACGCGTTTTGCGCAAAACGGTTTTTAAATTGATCACGAGCCCGCGGGGGGCGGCACGGTGGCGTTCCCTCTCCCAAAAGCAGAAGGAGAGTTTCTCGCTGAGGAAAACAAACAGGCCGGGCAGAAGAAATGAAACCGGGCTTGCCTTTCGACGCCCACGTCTTTCCACATTCGCCCCGCTGTGGGTGGCTGACCTTTCTCGTGCCCCAAATATGGATTCCCCCCACTTTTGGTTGGCTCGGTCGATTTGGCTTTGCAAATGGCATGCCCTGTCGAAGAGCCAAACTACACGTTATAAACAATCCTATAACATCATATATATATGTCTAAATCAGTCCAGCTAATAGAGTCCACATTGGAGTATTATTATCAGCCACTCAACTTCCTTTTTGCAAAGTATCGCATTTTCCAAGCCTCTGGTAAGATGAAAAACAAAATTCTTCATATGGTGCATTCGTGGAGTAGTATCCTGACAGATGCACAATACTTCATGGACAGACAACAGGTCTCACAAACCAGCCAAGTCAATGCTGCCAAGCCACAGGGGTCCGGGTAGTGCCCTGTTTCGACCCGTGTCTTCTTCAGGAATCAACCATGGCAGCTACTTTATCTGCTCCTGCATTGATAGGCATCTGTCAGGATACTACTCCACGAATGCACCATATGAAGAATTTCCTTTTCCAACTTCCCTGAGGCTTGGAAAACGCGATACTTTGCAAAAAGGAAGTTGAGCGGCTGATAATACTCCAATGTGCTCTATTAGCTGGATTGATTTAGACATATATATGATGTCATGGGATTGTTTGTATGTATTGATTGGTGATGTACACTATTTTGTAAGTTATTACACTTTGGGTTATTTCAAAAAAAGCTGGGCAATTTTCTGCTGTTATTCATTTCAACACATGTTACAGCAGGCTAACCAATCTTGCCGTACGCTACACGTTGTGGCAGGGGGGGTGCCTGTCGACACCTTTTCTTACATCTGCCACTGTTGCTCTTGTTCATGGAATGTTCCTGGTGGCCATCTTCAAAGTCTTTCTCTACTGAAGCCACCAGAGACCGATTCCCGAGTTGCGTTGAGCTCTAATTATTTTGTGCGTTGCCATCCGGTTGTGCGTCATGTGTCCACCGCGTGTTAAACAAAGCACTTCAAAGTTCAGCATCCAGATTCTGGGTGGAAGAGAAGCGACACTGAACAAGCTGCGTGTAATATTCAAAGGAGGCACGTTTGCACATTTGTTTATATGTGCATTTTTTGTTTCACTTTTATTGTGGGAGGACGAGATGCTAAAGCCTCATTCCCTCAAAACACAACCAAAAAACAAAACAAAAAAAACCCCGTTGAGCTGAAATTCCCAGATAGAATTTGGCCTGTTCTTCCCCAAGTACAAGTGCATACCTGAGGCTGCCCACTAGGGTTGCCAACCTCCAGGTACTAGCTGGAGATCTCCTGCTATTACAACTGATCTCCAGCTGATAGAGATCGGTTCACCTGGAGAAAAGGGCCACTTTGGCAATTGGACTCTATGGCATCGAAGTCCCTCATGCTTCCAACTTAGCAGGCTGCCAGGGTGAAAGAGAAACGATGTCCCATAGTCTTCTGGGGGGCGTTTTGGGTCACTCCGTGGGGCAATCACTCAATCGTGCACAGCATCCTGGGCTACATTGCAGAAGGTGCTGCATCAGGACTTTCTCTCTCTTCCTTTCCTTCCTTCTCTCCAGTATCAGAAGAGCATGGCTATGATATTAGGTGCTGTGAAACACAGGCATGATGCTGCTACAGTCCAGCATAGTGTCCAGATCACGCGAAGTGATGCTATCTGCTCTAGTTAGACCTCACCTAGAGTACTGTGTTCAGTTTTGGGCACCGCAATTTAAGAAAGACGTAGACAAGCTGGGACGTGTCCGGAGGAGGGCAACAAAGATGGTGAGGGGTCTGGAGACCAAGTTCTATGAGGAAAGGTTGAAGGACCTGGGGATGTTTAGCCTGGAGAGGAGAAGACCGAGAGGGGATATGATAACCACCTTTGCAGGGCTGTCATATAGAGGATGGTGCCGAGTTGTTTTCTGTTGCCCCAGAAGGTCGGACCAGAACCAACAGGTTGAAATTAAATCAAAAGAGTTTCCGTCTAGACATTAGGAAGAATTTTCTAACAAGTTCGAGCGGTTCCTCAGTGGAACAGGCTTCCTCAGGAGGTGGTGAGCTCTCCTTCCCTGGAGGTTTTGAAGCAGAGACTAGATGGCCATCTGTCAGCAATGCTGATTCTATGACCTTAAGCAGATGATAAGAAAGAAGGCATCTTGGCCATGTTCTGGGCCTGGAGTAGGGGTCACTGGAGGTATGGGGGGGAGGTAGTTGTGAATTTCCTGCATTGTGCAGGGGATTGGACTAGATGACCCTGGTGGTCCCTTCCAACTCTATGATTCTATGATCTTATTTGTGGGCTTTGTAGAGGCACCTGGTTGGCCACAGTGTGAGCAGACTGCTGGACTTGATGGGCCTTGGTCTGATCTAGCAGGGCTCTTCTTATATTCTCACGTTCTTATGAAAGCCAAGGACTGACATTTCACAAGCAGGAATTTCAAGCCTGCCCTAATGCCTTGTTCCATGGCTCCTGCACACAGATCTTCGACTGCGAGCGGCTGGTCTCCGCCAGCATTCCTCCAGAATGTTTCTTTATTAATTAATCCTATCTTTATTCACACTGTGCTCTCCTCGCTGTAGACAGCAGGTAATAAGCACAGATCAAGCGGGCGAAGATGATAAATTATCTATTGAATAATTAACAAAATTAGCCCCAACAGATGGAACCCGAGCTAAGCTTTGGGTAGATGCGCGCCGCAAAAAGGCCGCGAGATTGGCTTTTTCTAGTTCACCGGCCATGCAGGATTTCACGGCTTTCATCAAGAATCGTTCTGATATCTTCCACGGCGTAGAGTTCGTGGCAGATTGGCCGGGGGGCTGTTGTAATTGTCTCGGAAGCCCAACATGTTTCATGTTGAGAGGCATGATGTGGAAAGGTTTATGGGAGGGGGGCGGCGGTCTGCGCATGGCAGAGAGACCCCGGTAGGTAATTGACCATTTCTGTAGATTACTGTAACGCTGAAGCGCAGCATTGGAAATACTCTCGTTCGAGGCGCCCATCGGTTTCGATTCCGTTACTAAGGAACAATCGTGTCCGCCGTCTCCCCGTTGCCCTGCCAAGCATAAACAGTCAATGCGCAAACAATTTAAATAAATATGAGGCTCTGCCACCGTGGTGTGTCCACAATCTACATTATTTATCATTGCTTTATTTTTTATGGCCCCTTCCGAAGCCGTGGTTGCATCTCCCTTATTTATGAACGCAGAAGGTCATCAATAATAGGTGGGTATTAATAATGCATCTCTGGTAACTCGTTCGGCTGGATCTACGGCATTCATAACCTGCTCAAATTACTGGTTAGTGACACACAAGAATATAACCCTGGGATCTTCTTTGTGTGGTTTCCGCCGCGCCGCCACGCTGACCTTACCGCAATTGTGGGGCGCGTGCTTGTAAGGTATTGGGTCTGAAAGAACTTATGCCGAAAGAAGATGGGAATAAGGCTTCCAATTCTGAGGAAGGAGCTCAGCCTTCCGAAAGAAGCAAAGGCGGATGCTGGCTGAATTGCAAGATACGAAGAAGAAGAGTTGGTTTTTATACCCCGCTTTTTCTCTACTTTTCAGGAGTCTCAAAGCGGCTTACAATCCCCTTCCCTTCTCCTCCCCACAACAGACTCCTTGTGAGGTAAATGGGACTGAGAGAATTCGGAGAGAACTGTGACTAGCCCAAGGTCACCCAGCAGGCTTCATGTGGAGGAGTGGGGAAACCAACCCGGTTCTCCAGATTAGCCTCCGCCACTCATGTGGAGGAGTGGGGAATCGAACCCGGTTCTCCCGATTAGAGTTTGCCGCTCATGTGGAGGAGCAGGGAATCAAACCCGGTCCTCCAAATCAGTCTTACCTCTATTAACCACTACACCATGCTGGCTCTCTTGGGCAGGTCTCGGTCTGTTTTGTTCATGCAGTAGCAACCCAGTCTATCTTTCCTCTTCTTTCCCAAGATGCCCTCTTCATCCCACCAGGATGCCGCCTTCCTCCACCACCTCACATCATTTATGGTGATGGAAATCTGCTCCACCTCGGCTCGTTTGTTCGATCATCCCTGCCGAAAGCCCGGGGATCGTTCAACCTTTTTCAGGAAAAGCGATTCGAAGGAGCGCGGATGCTTTCGAGCCGGCTTCCGCTGCCGGACGCCATTGCCGGCGCATGCCTACCATTGACTGATGTGCTGTAGAGTCTGCCAAGGTATCGAGGGGATAAATGTGCCTGCCGTTCGGCGATAGAGCTGGTAATTACATTTCTCAATGAGCGATATTAATAGTGAAAGGGGGGGAAGGGGGCTTCAGCACGCCTGGTGAGAATTGGTTGTCCCAGAGGCTGAAGGGGAGAGATGGAGTCGTTTATTAACCTGACGCATTACTAAGGGACTCTTAGACTGCCAAGAGGCTTTCTTGGGTGCAGGTTCTGCTCAGGGAGCTGGAGCCAAGTCATCAGAACTATTCCTATCGTGCCACTAGGATAAAGTAGCAATTTAACTCATAGTTCCTTAAGTGGTAGAGAAAGTTGGCATATAAAAACCAACTCCTCCTAATGCCTAGATGGAAACTCTTTTGATTTAATTTCAACCCGTTGTTTCTGGTCCAACCTTCTGGGGCAACAGAAAACAACTCAGCACCACTCTCTATATGACAGACCCTCAAATACTTGAACATGGTTATCATATCCCCTCTCAGTCTTCTCCTCTCCAGGCTAAACATCCCCAGCTCCTTCAACCTTTCCTCATAGGACTTGGTCTCCAGACCCCTCGCCATCTTTGTTGCCCTCCTCTGGACACGTTCCAGCTTGTCTACGTCTTTCTTAAACTGCGGTGCCCAAAACGGAACACAGTACTCTAAGTGAGGTCTAACCAGAGCAGAGTCAGAAGAACCCATGGGGGGGGGGACTACATTTTCCCGTCCCACAACGTCACTTGGCGGCGGCGGTGGCTGAACACCGAGGAGGCGACAGCCAGCCTCGGTGTGGCTCTTTTCCGCATTTGTTCGACGAGCGCCTCAAAAGCTGCCCAGCGGGTTGCCGCGCCGAGGCCGCAAAGCTTTTTCTGCCATTTCCCACGGGGCCTTCTTGAAAGCGGTGCACTTGGCGAAGGAAGAGAGACGAAAGAGTGGCTATGAAGCAGCACCTGAGAGGGAGAGAAAGGGAGAGAGACAACGGGAAGTTATTAGAAGTGCTCCAGAACTGAAATGATTCAGCGGCATGATTACTTCTTAATGTAATACTTCACGAGGTTTTTTATTAGATTCCCTTCTCTCTCTCTCTCTCTTCCCCCCCTTCCGCACCCGTCATTCCTTTCCATCCAATCTCTCTAGAAATATGCTCGCTAGAAATAAACACCTGGGGCTGTTATACTTTATATCACTCAGTTAATTAACTTTTAAATCTTCGAATGTCACTCGGATGGCTTTAAATTTCCTCCCGCTCCAAGCCACTGTTCTGTTTGAGGCGAAGCCGGTGTCGGGGAAGGCTTTTGCGGAAGCCCTCTGCCTTTCGAACCCCCGGACGCGCAACCCGCCACTCCTTTCAGGTTCCAATTAATAGGCTCTAAATCCGGGGTATGAAAATCATGGCTTTGTGGGCCGTTCCTGTTGCTCCGGGTGAATTTCAGCAACAGCCAGGCTTTCCCCCTTTCTGCTACAGGCAGACCTCTGTGGCTAGGGTATCTGCTTGGCATGCAGAAGGTTCGATCCCTGGCATCTCCGAGTTAAAAGGACCAGGTGGTAGGTGACATGAAAGATCTCTGCCTGAGACCCTGGAGAGCCGCTGCCAGTCTGAGTAGACAATGCTAGGTTTGATGGATCGATGGTCTGACTCCGAATAAGGCAGCTTCACGTGTCCCTGTGTTGTAGCCAGCTTCTTCAAATCCCCGTCACCTGCTGCGTGCCTTGGAAGTTCTCTTCTGTTGAGGGATTATAAAAAACATCAGAAGAGCCCTGCAGGGGTCCCTGTAGTCCAGCATCCTTTCTCACACAGCGGCCAACCAGTTCCTCTGGAGGGCAGAGAGGCCTCTCCCTGATGTAGCCTCCTGGCACTGGAATTCAGAAGTTGACTGCCTCTGAATGTGGAGGTTCACTTTAGTCACCATGGCCGGTAGCCACTGTTAGACCTCTTCTCCACAAATCTGCTAAGCTCAGAGAAGTAGGCATTTCAGAAGAGGAGCGCTTCACTCGGTAGGATGGGGGTTATGAGGTAGGATCTGTGCATCTCCAATCTACTGTATATGTGAAACGGGAATGAGCACGGAGCGCCATTTCCCAGTTTCTCTGTTTGGGGTTAATTGATCTGACTTTGCCTTCCGGCTGTCCTTTTGGGAAGGTCAGAGACACGGTTGAAAGAACAGAGAAAGAAAAGACAAAAGGCAGTGCCCGGAGCTGTGAGGGTACTGCTCAGTAGGGGACCACGAATCCGGGCTGGTGCGATAGCATCTGGCTCCAACCTTATTTCTTACGAAGCGGAAAGGCAGGCCGAGTCGCGGGGTGGAGAAGCTGAGCTCGGGCGAAGCGGCCTGCGATCCCACGCTCGTGATAAGCGGAGCGATGATCAGTCCGCCAGGCTGGTCTCTTCGATAAGGCCCGGCCTCTCCATTCCGGGCAGGTACTGCTGCGTCTGCAAGTTGCCGCTTCATGGAGGAAAGAGTGGCGCTCTGTTGAATTCCAGAAGGCACAAGGAGGGGAGGAGGCCGGCAGAGTTACGTTTCAGGGGTCGCCTGTGTTATGTGTAAAGGGAGCAGGGGACAACCCGTTGTGTTTTCAACGCAGGAGACTAATAGAGGGGGTCTGCCATTGCCTGCCTCTGCACGTTGGGTGTGTTAAGTACCGTCAAGTGGCTTCTGACTGAGGACGACCCTCTGAATCAATGTCCTCCATAACATCCTATCTTTAACAGCCTTACTCAGGCCTTGCAAACAGAGGGCTGAGGCGTCCTTTATAGACTCAATCCATCTCATGGATTTTTCTCTTTCTCTTTTCCTGCTGCCTTCCACTTCTCCTAGCATGATTGTCTTTTCCGTTGACTCTTGTCTTCTCATAATGCGACCAAACTACGATAGCCTCCATGTCATCATTTCAGTTTCTCGGGACAGTTCGGGCTGGATTTGATCTAGAACCCATGTATTTGTTTTTTTGGCAGTCCAGGGTATCCGTAACACTCTTCCAACAGTTTCCTGCCAGCTTTGTTCATTATCCAGCATTCACACCCATAATAGTATGGCATGAATGAACTTGATCTTGGTTGCCCCTGCGTAGTGACCCGGGACTTCCTCGGTGGTCTCCCATCCAAGTTGTAACCAGGACCGACCCTGCTTAGTTTCTGTGATCTGACAAGATCAGTCTAGCCTGGGCCATCCAGATTAGGGTAAGAGACAAACACATGTGGTTCACCATTGCCTGCCTCTGCGTAGCAACCCTGGACTTCCTCGGTGGTCTCCCATCCAAGTTCTAACCAGGGTCGGCCCTACTTAGCTTCTGAGATCTGACAAGATCAGGTTTGCCTGGGTAATCCAGATTAGGGCAAGAGAGAAACACAGTATCATGAAAAGTATCACAAAAGTAAAGATCCCCCACTCTGCCACAGAAGATCGCTGGGTGACCTCAAGCCAGATAATTTTTTAAAAAAAATTAAATTAAAAATTAAATTAAAAAATAGCAAAATTGAGAGCCAGCATTGTGGGGTGGTGAGGAATGGGTTCAAATCCCTGCTCTGCAATGTTAACCCTTGGCTTTTGTAACAATTTAGTCCTAGATTTCAGACTCCCCTAATAATCCTCGTTTGGTCATTTTGAAAGGCATTGCTGGCCCGTTATCTTCTCCCGAAACGGAACAGCCATCTAGTTAGAAGAAGGTCAATTGGCTTTCGCATTACCTGGAAAACAAGAACGGCCGGCGCGTCCCTCCATGGCTGGTTTGGCAGGCAATTGCATTTACTCGACCCCACGTGCCCTTAAATATTCGTCAACGGAGGTAAATATTTGCTCCGAGTCTTTACATGTGCAAACGCCAGCTCACAACCTCGTCGGCACGGTTTGCTGGGTGAGATCGTCGGGCGGTCTCTGGGATGCTCCGGAACGATTCGGGCCCAGGATCTCCCCGGCCCTGTTTTAAATGTCCTCTCCGTTGCCCTTACTGATTGTTCCCATCTGCCTTGCTTTCGCACCCTTCAAAGCAGCGTCACGGTTCGGATAACCCTTCCGAGGCAAGGTTACGAGCTGGCCGTTCTTTGGGGCGGCAGAGAGCCACCCAGATGTTCGCTGTCAGGGCAAGAACGCGGCTCGGTTTCGCGTTGGGAAATCTGCCGTGAAAGGGTTAGGCCGGTTGGGAGAGCACGGGAATTTCAAGGCACGCGGAAAAGTCGGTGGAAATCACGCCGCCGTTCACACTTACGTGTCAGCCGGAGCATGTGTTTATTTTGGCATCGACAGCTCGATGAAAGGTTTATATGCCAAAGAAGAGTAAAAATGAAAAGTGCTGGTAATTTGCAAGGGGTTTTTAAATCTGAGATTCCCAAACACAAAGGTTGCCAACTGCCTGGAGAAAAAAAATGCCCTGTCCCTTTAATGGAGGCGTAACGAGAGGAAAGCCAGCGTGGTGTAGCGGTTAGAGTGCCAGATTAGGGTCAAGGAGACCCGGGTTTGAATCCCCACTCTGTCATGGAAGCTGATTGGGTGACCTTGGGCCAGTCGCATACTCTCAGCCTAACCTACCTCACAGGGTTGTCGTGAGGGTTGAATGGAGGGGAGGAGGACAATATAAGCCCCACTGAAAAGAAAGGTGGGGTATAAATGAATTAAATAAACAAATAGCTATTTACCAGGTGATGTGATTTACTTCCATGCTGTGAATCGCTTCAGTTCCCCATTTCTCTACATAAGGCCTCTATTCAAAGGACATCACATTTTTCTCCAGGCCTGTTGCTCCAAAAATACAACGTGAACGTTTGCACATTTCGCTTCCGACTCAGCCATATAAATTGAAAACTTCCCCGGGACTTAACGGGGGGGGGGGGGGGATTAAAGCCTTTTTAACTTTTTTTCAAGAAGGACCCAAATCAGTAGACAGAGAGAGATTATATTCAACAGCATCCTTTTAATTAGAGCAGTAATTAATTCTTCCTCGACACATTCCAGGGATTATTCTTTTTAAAATCATTCCCCTGTGAAAGGAAATGATTTAAAGATACGTAGAGAAGATGCCGAGGGAACAGAATGCAGATCTAGAAGGCAAACCGGGGTGGAACGCTTTTGAATTTTATTTATATGTTTTTAATTAAAGCGGCTGGTGGATAACCCTTATCGCAACACACTGTCTTCGTATAAAGTGAAGGAAAATCCCATCCTATGATTCAGGGCCCACGTGATAAGAGCTGAGCGCAAACGTTGGCGTTGCGGGCAACCGACGAAGCAGAAAATGCAGTTAACACGTTTTATGTACCTGGACTACATACGGCATACTGTGTTTTTCCTAAGGGGGTGCGGACTGTCACTTTTGCCCCTATGATAGTGTTTGGAGGGGTTACATAGAAGAGGCATACGGTTTCTCCATCAGATGGGGATCCTAGAACATACCCTTTTTGGCAAAGCAGTTTGAATAGTGTGGACGAGGATGATCAGGAGCCTGGAGACCAAGCCCTGCGAGGAAAGGCTTGGGAATGTTCAGTCTGGAGGAGGTTGAGCGGAGACATGGTTGCTCTCTTTAAGTATTTCATAGAATCATAGAATGATAGAGTTGGAAGGGACCACCAGGGTCATCTAGTCCAACCCCCTGCACAATGCAGGAAATTCACAACCACCTCCCTCCCACACACACACACAGTGACCAGAAGATGGCCAAGATGCCCTCCTTCTCATCATCCGCCTAAGGTCACAGAAACAGCATTGCTGACAGATGGCCATCTAACCTCTTCTTAAAAACCGCCAGAGAAGGAGAGCTCACCACCTCCCGAGGAAGCCTGTTCCACTGAGGAACCACTCTAACTGTTGGAAAATTCTTCCTAATGTCTAGACAGAAACTCTTGATTTAATTTCAGCCCATTGGTTTTGGTCTGGCCTTCTTGGGCAACAGAAAACAACTCGGCACCCTCCTCCATATGACAGCCTTTTAAGTGCTTGAAGATGGCAATCATATCCCCTCTCAGTCTTCCCCTCTTCAGGCTAAACACACCCAGCTCCTTCAACCTTTCCTTATAGGACTTGGTCTCCAGACCCCTCCAGATCAGGGGCCTGGAGACCCAGCCCTACGAGGAAAGGCTGAGGGACTTGGGAATGTTCAGGAGAATAGGAGGTTGAGGGGGGACAGGATTGCTCTCTTGAAGTATTTGAAGGGCTGTCGCTTAGAAGAGGGCAGGCAGCTGATCCTGTTGGCAGCAGAGGAGAGGACTCGCAAGAATGGGTTTAAATTGTGGGCGGAAAGGTACCAGCTGGATATTTGGGAAACATTTTTTTACTGTGTCGTTCAGCACCGGAATCGGCTACCTAGGGAGGTGTTGAGCTCCCTCCTCGCCGGCAATCTTCAAGCAGAGGCTGGACAAACACTTGACAAGGATGCTCTAGGCTGATCCTGCATTGAGCTGGGGGTTGGACAAGATGGCCTCTATGGTCCCTTCCAACTCGATAATTATTTGAATATATGTGTTGTGCTGGACTGCCTGCCGTTAATATGCTACCTGGATAACCTCCCTAAAGCTACGCCTGTTGTTCCTCACTGGTTTTCAAAAGAAGAGAGATCCTTGGAGGAGGTCAAATCCATTTGTGCGAAGGACCCCGGGCAAGTTACTATCCAGGATCAAAGGGATTCCAGGTAGGGGCCATGGCTCAGACAGGACAATGCTGCTGCAGTCGTCTTGTTTGTGGCTTCCTAGAGGCACTTGGCTGGCCCCTGTGTGAACAGACTGCTGGACTTGATGGGCCTTGGTTTGATCCAGCATGGCCTTTCTTATGTTGGTGAGGGGTCTGGAGACCAAGTCCTATGAGGAAAGGTTGAAGGAGCTGGGTCTGTTTAGCCTGAAGAGGAGAAGACTGAGAGGGGATATGATAGCCATGTTCTTGAGGGGCTGTCATACAGAGGATGGCGCCGAGTTGTTTTCTGTTGGCCAAGAAGGTTGGACCAGAACCAACGGGCTGAAATTAAATCCAAAGAGTTTCCCTCTAGACATTAGGAAGAACTTTCTAACAGTTAGAGCAGTTCCCCAGTGGAACGGGCTTCCTCAGGAGGTGGTGAGCTCTCCCTCCCTGGAGGTTTTTAAGCAGAGGCTAGATGGCCATCTGTCAGCAATGTTGATTCCGTGACCTTAAGCAGATGATGAGAGGGAGGGCATCTTGGCCATGTTCTGGGCATGGATGGGTCACTGGGGGTGTGGGGGGGAGGTAGTTGTGAATTTCCTGCGCTGTGCAGGGGTTGGACTTGATGACCCTGGTGGCCCCTTCCAACTCTTCTATGATTCTTACGGTAAGCCAGGTCGAGCCGGGCCCGGCGCTTTCCGCGTTCCCCTCCGCCCGCCACGCGGGTCGCTCTTTGGCCTCGGCCGAGTTTCCTCTCCGAGCATCTGCCTCCACGCCGGGTAATTGCTAGTCTCGCGCTCTGCCGTGGTGCGCCTCGTGTTGATGGAATATGAAAGTGAGCGAAATGTCAGCGCGGCGTTGCGTGGAGCCCCGGCTGACACACGGGCTACATTTGCAATTGCCGGCATTTCGCCCCCCCCCTCCCCCAGTTAATTGCCTTTTTAATCATAGCGAAATTGCTGCTATTTGCATGAATATTCTGGCAGCAGGATCGGTCTGCTGTTGTCACCCACACTCGCCGCATATCATATCCGCGGCGTTGTTTAATATACCTCATTTGAGAGAATCAAACTTTGCGGTTGTTCGTTCTGCCTGCCAGAGGATAAGAAATGGGAACACACTTTTTATTTATTACATTTTCTCTCCCCCCCCCACAATCTCGTCCGCCTACAGGCGCCTTGCAAATTGGAAAATAAAGCACATTTTAAAAGGAAAGTGCAGACGAGTTGACCTAATAAGTAAACACCGCAGCCGGGCCCGAAACGGGGAATTTTGTGCATGTGCGTATGCCTTGGTCATCCATTAAGTAGAATGTACCTGTAGATGTCAAGAAATCGAAACTACAAAACACATCCAGATGATGCCTTGAAAGGGATTCCAGGCACACTCTTTGTGTGTGTGTGTTTGTGTGTGTGTGTAAAGTGGCGTCAAGTTGCAGCCGATGTATGGCGACCCCTTATGGGGTTTTCGAGGCAAGAGACTAACAGAGGTGGTTTGCCAGTGCCTTCCTCTGCACAGCAACCCTGGTGTTCCTTGGTGGTCTCCTGTCCAAGTGTTAACCAGGGCCGTCCCTGCTTACCTTCCCAGATCTGATGAGATCATGCTATACCATCGTGGTGTAGTGGTTAAGAGCGGTGGTTTGGATCAGTGGACTCTGATCTGGAGAGCCGTGTTTGAATCCCCACTCCTCCACGTGAGGAGCGGACACCAATTTGGTGAACCGCGCTGGTTCCCCCACTCCTCCACACAAAGCCAGCTGGGTGACCTTGGGCTAGTCACAGTTCTCTCAGCCCCACCGACCTTACAGGGTGTCTGTTGTGGGGAGGGGAAGGGGATTATAAGCCGATTTTTGAATCTCTAGGACTCTAATCTGGAGGACCGGGTTCAATTCCCCACTCCTCCACATGAGCGGCGGACTTTAATCTGGAGAACCGGGTTGCTTTCCCTGCCTCCTCTACATGAAGCCTGCTTGGTGACCTTGGGGTAGTCACAGTTCTCTCCAAACTCAGCCTCACCAACCTCACAATATGTCTGTTGTGGGGAGAGGAAGGGAAGGTGATTGTAAGAAGCTTTGAGGCTCCTTAAAGGTAGAGAAAATCGGAGTATAAAAATCAAGTTGTTGTTGTCGTTGTCCTCCTCCTCCTCCTCCTCCTCCTCCTCCTCCTCCTCCTCCTCCTCCTCCTCCTCCTCCTCTTCTTCTTCTTCTTCTTCTTCTTCTTCTTCTTCTTCTTCTTCTTTGCTGCCTTCTGACCCTCACAGTCTTTAGGGGGTCCACTTCCCAAGCGGAGGGATCTTGAGATGTACCCCAAAGGATCCTGGGGAAAATACCAACGCACATGTCCCTACCTGGGAATTAAGATCACAGGGAAAGGCCCTCTTGACTGTCCCATCGATCAAAGATGTTGGTTTGGTGGGTCTGCTAGAAAGGGCATTTTTAGTGGCAGCCCCACAATTACAGAACACTCTCCCCAAGAAGGTGTGCCTAGCCCCCTCATGTTCAATCTTTAGAAGGCAGTTCATTTAGCACCCACAATAGTTTTTTTTCCCTGGTTGAGACCTTTAATACTTTTTAACCTGTTTTTTTTTTTTTTTTGTTATTTTACCTGTTTTTTTTTATAGCCCAGCTGAGTTCAATGCTGTAAGCCAGAGGTCTTCGACCGTGTAGAGCCTGCGGGCACCTTTGGAATTCTGACCCGGGTCTTGGTGGGCACCACCCCAATATGGCTGCTGCAGGAGGCGGAGCCAAGCGTAAAATATCAGGGGCTGAGGTTGTGCATAGCGGATGGCGATTCTTCGACCTTTCAGGACGGAAGCTCTGCTTAACAGGACGCCTTTTCAAACAGGATGGCTTTTCGTATTGAGTGAGCGAAGAGATCCTCCCCTGGCGGTTATCCGTCTTCATTCCGCAGGCAGCTAACACGCTTATGCAAAAGGTAGCAAAGACAAAGTGCTGCAACTTTTTCTGGCCATCCTCTTTGTGTGTGTGAAGTGCCGTCAAGTCGCTTCCGACTCCTGGCGACCCTATGAACGAAAGTCCTCCAAAATGTCCTATCTTTGACAGCCTTCCTCGGATCTTGCAAATTGAAGGCTGTGGCTTCCTATATTGAGTCCATCCATCTCTTGTGGGGTCTTCCTCTTTACGTGAGCTCTTCTGTCAGAATCCGTGCTGGTTAAAAGCTTCACCTGCCTCTGCCCCCTTTCCAAAAACTCCTGTTGGGTGCCAGGGAAAGTGTCTGCGGGGACCCCTGCTTCAAGCCCTCCCTTTCCCCCTGTTAGAATTGCTTTCCCAATGAACCACCTGGCATGTAAGCACTCCAAATATCAGAAAGGGGGATGTTGCGTTCCCCCCATGCCAATGCCCCGATTGCAGAGAGGCAAAGATGACGGCTAGATGACGGGAGGAAAAAAAAAGAAACCAGGGATTCAAAGCGTGTTCAAAGCGGAGTCTTTGAGGTTCCAGCGTCTGAGTGGAGGGGAAGAATATTCTCTCTCGCCAGGAGCTGAAACAGCCAGGCTAAAATTAACTAAAGTCTTCTGACTGCCAATATGCAAACGGAGAATCCCCGTGGATTCTTAGCACCGAAAACGAGCTATAAATACCTCGCTCGAGGAGTGGGTTGGTATCGGCTTTATGATCTGAACGCACCGAGCGTGCGACGTGCGCCACGCTCCGGTCTCTTCGCGACAGCGATACCGTGGGCCGTGTTGCGAGGGGGGCGCGCGAACGGAGACCCATTCTCCCTTTCTCTCTCTTTTTTTGTCCTCAAGACGCAGAATTTTGCTGCTTCTGACTTAATTACAGTTGCAGGGCTGGAATGTTTCTTTAAAAGCCTCTGTGAGTAATTAGTGTCAAAAATATAAGATCTACAAAGGCATAAACTCGCAGCTTGGTAATATTACCAAGTACTAATTAAAAAGAAGAAAGGGGTGGGGTGGAAGGAAAGAGCTCCTTTCTTGCGCGATCAGATTTCCCGCATCGCAAGAAAGATTAAAACGATGTTATTTTTTTTGTTGTTGCAAAAAAAAAAGGGTCTAAGAACTGGGAGGGAAAGCACACATGGAGGAGATGGAAATGGATACAAGGACAACAGTGCAGTCAGGTGGGCCTGGGGCCCGACTGCATTTGCACCGCTTGGCATGTGACACATTAAAATGTGGTGTTTGCTGCTAGCGGATGTGGTAATAGCCCCTAGCATGGATGGCTTTAAAATGGGGATTAGACAGATTTGTGGAGGAGAGGTCCATGAATGGCTACCAGCCCTGGTCCATGATTGTCTATTAGTCATGGTCCATTGACAATCCATGAATGGCTACTAGCTTTGGTCTGTCAATGGGCCGTGACATTGGACAGATTCATGGAGGAGATGTCCATGAATGGCTGCTAATCATGGGGCATTGATGGGCCATTGATGGACCATGGGATTAGACAGATTCGTGGAGAGGTCCATGAATGGCTACTAGCCATGGTCCATCGATGGGCCGTGGGATTAGACAGATTTGTGGAAGTGAGGTCCATGAATGGCTAGTAGCCATGGTCCATCGATGGACCTTGTAATTAGACAGATTCATGGAACTGAGGTCCATGAATGGCTACTAGCCATGGCCCATCGATGGGCTGTGGGATTAGACAGATTCGTGGAAGTGTGGTCCATGAATGGCTACTAGCCATGGTCCATCGATGGGCCGTGGGAGTAGACTGATTCGTGGAAGTGAGATCCGTGAATGGCTACTAGCCATAGTCCATTGATGGACCATGTGATTAGACACATTCGTGGAGGTGCGGTCCATGAATGGCTACTAGCCATGGTCCACCGATGGGTTGTGGGATTAGACAAATTCGTGGAGAGGCCCATGAGTGACTACTAGCCATTGTCCATCGAAGGGCTGTATGATTAGTCAGATTCTTGAAGGTGAGGTCCATGAATAGCTACTAGCCTTGGTCCTTCAATGGTCCGTGTGATTAGGCAGATTCAAGGAGCAAAGGTTCGTGAATGGCTACTAGCCATGGTCCATCGATGGGCCGTGGGATTAGACAGATTTGTGGAAGTGAGGTCCATGAATGGCTAGTAGCCATGGTCCATCGATGGACCTTGTAATTAGACAGATTCATGGAACTGAGGTCCATGAATGGCTACTAGCCATGGCCCATCGATGGGCTGTGGGATTAGACAGATTCGTGGAAGTGTGGTCCATGAATGGCTACTAGCCATGGTCCATCGATGGGCCGTGGGATTAGACTGATTCGTGGAAGTGAGATCCGTGAATTGCTACTAGCCATAGTCCATTGATGGACCATGTGATTAGACACATTCGTGGAGGTGCGGTCCATGAATGGCTACTAGCCATGGTCCACCGATGGGTTGTGGGATTAGACAAATTCGTGGAGAGGCCCATGAGTGACTACTAGCCATTGTCCATCGAAGGGCTGTATGATTAGTCAGATTCTTGAAGGTGAGGTCCATGAATAGCTACTAGCCTTGGTCCTTCAATGGTCCGTGTGATTAGGCAGATTCAAGGAGCAAAGGTTCGTGAATGGCTACTAGCCATGGTCCATCGATCGTCCATGAATGGCTGCTAGCCGTGGTCCATCGATTGTTCATGAATAGCTACTAGCCATGGTTTCTGAAGGGAACCTCCACATCTAGAGGCAATCAGCCTTTGAATCCAAGTGCTTGGAGGCAGTATCAGGGGAAGCCCTCAGCCTCTATGCCTTGCTCATCTGGCCCTCAGTGTTATCTGGCGGCTGCTTGCATGAGCCACGTCAACTAAAAGCATGAATAGATATGACTCCATGAACGAAGCCATGGCTGTCGGTTTGCAAGACCCAAGCATGTGAACGATCGGAGGTTTTGGAGGACGTTGATTCAGAGGGTCGCCATGAGTCGGAAGTGACTTGGCGTCACTTAACACACACACACACACACACTTCCATCCCTCCCTTCCCCACGGATCTCAGGGCAACATACATCAGTCCCCCTTACTCCATTTCATCTTCACAACAAGCCTCAGAGGTAGGTTAGGGACCATGGCTCAGTGGTAGAGCCTCTGCCTGGCATGCAGAAGGTCCCAGGTTCAATTCCCGGCATCTATATTTAAGGGACTAGGCAAGTAGGTGATGTGAAAGACCTCTGCCTGAGACCCTGGAGAGCCGCTGCCAGTCTGAGTAGACAATACTGACTTGGATGGACCTTGGTGATCTGATTCAGTGTAAGGCAGCTTCATGTGTTTATGTGTGAGACTGAGTATGTGACAGGCAAAAAGGTCACCCAAAGAGCTTCTGTGGCAGAAGGGGGATTCGAACCTGGATTTCCCAGTTCCCAGCCCGGCACCCTAACCACTAAACCGCGCCGGGTCTCTCAGATACGATGCATGCATAAAGAGCACCGACCATCTGCTCTGCCCTGTGAAGTTACTGAGAGAGTGAAATGTTATGGAATATTTTTTTTAAAAAAACCCTGTTATGTTTAGGATTAAAAATGTTGGCACCATTTACGGATGGCGCTTTTGACTGGCCCAAAGGGAGTTATCGTGCGGGAGTCGTAGGGGATTACTCTGGCAGCTCGTAAAGGCTAGACGAGCGCATGATTTCCGAGCCCGAACGCTGCTGTGGAAATGTTATCATAATAATACGACAGGAATGGGGGGAGAGTCCAGCAGATGGCAAGCCAGAATGTTATATAAGGGCCCGGGGAATTGAGTTTGAGCCGAAGTGCTTATTCGACGGGAGAAGGGGGGACGCGACGGAGGTTTGCTAGCACGGGGGGGGGGATGTGGAAGGCCACCGGCCTGAAGGACGCTCGGGGATGTGGAAGGACTTTGCGAGGGGGGGCGGCCGGAGACGCGAACGCCGGAGAAAGTTGCGGTTCGGTGTGGCCCAAGATATTTGTGGGGTCAGAGGGAGGGCAGGAAGGGATGAGCCATTTTTCAGCTCACGTGGTCCTTTCTTTCATATCCAGGGTAATGTTCCCACTGTCTTTCTGTTGTTGTTGTTGTGTGTGTTAAGTGCCGTCAAGTCGCTCCCGACTCATGGTGACCCTATGAATCAGTGTCCTCCCAAACGTCCTATCCTTAACCGCCGTGGCTTCCTTTATGGAGCCAATCCATCCCTTGTTGGATCTTCCTCTTTTCCTGTTGCCTTCCACTTTTCCTAGCATGATTGTCTTTTCTAGTGATTTTTGTCTTCTCATAATGTGACCAAACTACGACAGCCTCAGTGTAGTCATTTTAGCATTTAGGGTTTCCGTTGTTAAAAGTAAAGGTCCCCTGTGCAAGCACTGGGTCATTCCTGACGCATGGGGTGACGTCACATCCCGACGCTTCCAAGGCAGACTTTGTTTAAGTGGTGGTTTGCCAGTGCCTTCCCCAGTCATCTCCCCTTTACCCCCAGCAAGCTACATCACCGACCTCGGAAGGATGGAAGGCTGAGTCAACCTTGAGCCGGCTACCTGAAACCAACTTCCGTTGGGATCGAACTCAGGTCATGAGCAAAGCTTGGACTGCAAATGAACATAAGAATGTCAGAAGAGCCCTGCTGGATGAGACCAGTGGTCCACCCAGTCCAGGATCCTGTTTCACACAGCTGCCAACCAGTTCCTCTGGAGGGCGAACAACGGGGCACAGAGGCCAAGGCCTTCCCCTGGTAAGAACCTCAAAAGAGCCCTGCTGGATCGGACCAGGGAGGGTCCATCTAGTCCAGCATCGGGGCACAGAGGCCAAGGCCTTCCCCTGGTAAGAACCTCAAAAGAGCCCTGCTGGATCGGACCAGTGAGGGTCCATCTAGTCCAGCATCTTGTCCCACACAATGGCCAACCAGTTCCTCTGTAGAGCCGACTGGGCATAGAGAAGAAGAAGAAGAGTTGGTTTTTATATGCCAACTTTCTCTACCACTTAAGGCAAAATCAAGCCGGTGTCAGACTCAGGCGTCTGTCCCTAGCATCCCATAAGCAAAACTCATCCAGGCAGGCAGCTCTGAAGCTGTAATACTTTATTAGGAGCAATAGGACAAATAAAAGAACTGACTGTCTACAAACAGGCGAGGCTTGTAATGAGGAAACGTTGGCAGGTTACATGGTTTAAAAGCAATGCAGGCTTTGGGAGTAAACATGAGCAAGCAATCCCGAGATAAGCAGTTCCCAGGGAGAAAGACTAAACAGCAGGCCAACATCTGCGGAGCTGAGCAAAACAGGACGGGGGATACTATACACAGAGTTTACAGGCATGAGAACTGAAGACTTGACACGTAGCCAAGCACTGGCCTGACTCAGGCCAACAGCCGGGTTACAATCACTTTCCCTTCCCCTCCCCACAACAGACACCCGGTGAGGTAGGTGGGGCTGAGAGAGCTGTGACTAGCCCCAGGTCACCCAGCTGGCTTCGTGTGTAGGAGAGGGGAAACCAATCCAGTTCACCAGATTAGCCTCCGCCGCTCACGGGGAGGAGTGGGGACTCAAACCCGGTTCTCCAGATCAGAGTCCACCACTCCGAACCACCGCTCTTAATCACTATACCATGCTGGCTCTCTTCCATGGCAGAGTGGAGATTCCAACCAGGCCCTTTCAGATCCTAGCTTGATACTCTAACCACCACACTACACTGACACCCTGATATTTTAGCTCTGTACTGCATAGCGGGTTGATAATTTCTTAGGACAACAAGTGGTAGAAAGCGCTGTCAAGTCACCGCCAACCTATGGCAACCAACCTATGGTTTTCAAGGCAAAAGAGGAGGTTTATCATTGCCTGCTTCGGGGTAGCAAGCCTGGACTTCCTTCCTGGTCTCTCACCCAAGTGCTAACCAGATCAGACTCCACCGCTCCAGACCACCGCTCTTAACCACTACACCACGCGGGCTCCTCAAGGCCTTCCCTCGACGGGAACATCAGGAGAGCCCTGCTGGGTCAGACCATTGAAGGTGCATCTAGTCCAGCATCCTGTCTCCCACAGTGGCCAACCGGTTCCTCTGGAGGGCCAACAACAGGGTGCAGAAGCCGAGGCCTTCCCCTGATGTTGCTTCCTCGCAGTGGGATCCAGAAGTTCCCTGTCTCTGAATGTCGATCAGGTCTCTTGCCCTCGTAGTGGTGGGGGTGGTGGGTGTCAATTCAGAGGAAGCCTCGCCTTGGCAGACTTGCAAAGGGTTGCATTTAACACCATGGTAGTCCTCTCACTAGGTTTGCCTGGTCCCTGTTCCCCACCAGCGGGAGGTTTTTGGGGCGGAGCCTGAGGAGGGTTGGGTTTGGGGAGGGGAGGGACTTCAGTGCCACAGAGTCCAATGGCCAAAACTACACAGTGTATCCTTAGCCTGATGGGGACGTTTGAATCAACCTACAACCTACTGATGTGTGCCTGAGTGCAACTTGTAATTTATTGATGCATTTAAAAGGACTTTAAGAATATTGATTGAAGGACTGATGAAGAATTAATAATTAAGAATTTAAAACAGCCGTATCCTCATCAAGATTCTGGATTCAACAACATTATTTTGCATCGTAGGAATATTTATTGTACTCTGCCTAGAGACATGTAAAACAATTTCTGCACTGCACAATAGTCACTTTGGCTAAGTGTCTGTATGTAGATCTTGTGTATGTATGTGTATATGTGTGTCATTCATAAGTAGTTTATAAATCACTTTTTTGCACTGTTGAATAATTATTTCTCGCTCCTGTACTAAATACCTGGAGGTTGGCATCCCTACCTATTCCACTGTATTGGCGCTTTGCCCAGATGATACCGATAGGGTTGCCAGCTCCGGGTCAGGAAATCCCTGGAGATTTGGGGCGGAGCCTGAGGAGGGCGGGGTTTGGGGAGGGGAGAGCCCTCAACGCCGCCGAGTCCGGTTGCCGAAGTGGGCATTTACTCCAGGGGAACTGATTCAGCCGGCAGGAGATCAGCTGTAATAGGAGATCTCCAGCTGGCACCTGGAGGTTGGCAACCCTACCTCTCACCCGTCTCGCTTCTCCACGTTCAGGCTTTTCAGAAACAGTCCCTTCTCTCAAGAGCCGGCTGCTTCGGAGGGGAAAGAGAAGCGCCGGCAGACTCCGAACGTGGCCTTTACCTGGGAACAAAGGTATCCTCTTCCTCCCCCCCCTTCCCTTCCCGAACGCGGCGGATTCAGCCCATGCTCTGAATGCAAAGGTGCGCGCGGCTGCTTTCACCTTGGCCGTGGCCTTGCGAGGGAACCACTTAGTATGGGTGGCAAGTCCGTGAGAGGCAGGCGTTTTCCGCCAGTTAGCGCGCCCGCCCCGCGTGACCTTGGACGACGGTGTTTGTTTCCTTGGCGGAGCAAATGAGGCAGTGCGTGGGCTTCGGGGGGGGGATAGGAGGGCGAGCCGGAGCTTTGTGGGGGGCGCAGATCGGAGCCGGGGGGGCCAGGGCTTTAAGCGGCGTCGGTTTGGGTTCATCTTGCTCGGGCCCCGTCCTGCTTTCGGAGCGGGGTCTCCCAAAAGCGGTGCTCTTCCTTCTCGCAGGGGTTCGTCCCGCCCGGCGAAAGCATGGAGCAGAACGGTCAAAGAACTGTGAAATGGGATAAAAAGTAGGTACAAGCCAGGCTGGGCCAAGACCTTTTGGCCTGGCATGCCCAAGCCAATTAACCAGGTGCCAGGGAAGTTTCCAGGGGGGTGGCCTTCCGCTGGCCAAGGAGACAGCGTCGCCGATCACCCGTTGAACCGCGGAGCCTCTGTTCGGCCTGCAGGAAGCCCCAGGTTCATTCCCCGGCACCTCCAGTCAGGAGCAGGTCGTAGGTGATGTGAAAGGTCTTTCGCATCACCTACAACCTGATCTGGAGATGCCGGAGATTGAACCTGGGACCGTCTGCCTGCTAAGCAGCTGCTCGGCTACCGAGCCACGTTCCCTCCCTCGATGAAGCTGCCTTCTTCCAAGTCAAACCCTTGGTTTAGCCCAGTCGGCGATGTCTACTCTGACTGGCAGCAGCTCTCCAGGGTCTCGGGCAGAGGTCTTTCCCATCGTCTCCTGCCTGTTCCTTTTAACTGGAGATGCCGGGGATTGAACCTGGAACCTTCTGCGTACCAAGCAGATGTTCTGCCATGCAGCCATTTCCCCTCCCTTACATGAAGCCATCTTAGATTGAATCAGACCAATGGTCCATCAAGGTCAGCATTGTCTACTCTGACTGGCAGCAGCTCTCTAGGGTCTCAGGCAGAGGTCTTTCACATCACCTCCTACCAGATCTTTTAACCGGAGATGTTGGGGATTGAACCTGGGACTTTCTGCAAGCCAAGCAGGTGTCTTCCCACTGAGCCACAAGCCCCTCCCAAACTGTATTATATGTGACGTGGTCTGTACGATTCACGTAAACCCACGAAGCTGCCTTTCACTGCATGCAGCCCTCAGCCTATCGAGGCAAGTCTGTCTACTCTGACTGGCAGCTGCTCTCCATGGTCTCGGGCAGAGGTCTTTCACATCACCGACTCCCTGATCCTTCTAACTAGAGACGCTGGGGATTGAACCTGGGACTTTCTGCATGCCAAGTGGATGCTCTACCGCTGAGCCACAGGCCCTCCACATGTGATCTCTTGATGGTTCCTATAATTCTTTGGCATTGCAGAACCCGTCTTCAGTGCCTCCTCCTCCTCTCTCTGCTTAGGGAGACGAGGGGCAACCTGTACACATCTGTTTCCCCAGTGACTGGCTTGGGCCTAACGTATCCCTCTGCTAGGGTTGGGAAATACCTGCTAGGTTTGCCAGCTCTGGGTTGGGAAATACCTGGAGATTTTGGGGGGTGGAGCCTGAGGAGGGGAGGAACGTGAAGGGGGTATAATGCCATAGAGCCCACCTTCCATAGGGGCCATTTTCTCCAGGGGAACTGATCTCTGTCGCCTAGTGATCAGTCGTAATAGCGGGAGATCGCCAGCCACCGCCTGGAGGTTGGCGACCCTACTCTGGGTTGGAAAATACCTGGAGGTTTTGGGGGTGGAGCCTGCAGAGGGCAGGGTTTGGGGAAAGGAGGGACTTCAGTGGGGTATAAGGCCATAGACCCCCACCTTCCAAAGTGGCGCTTCAGGGGAACTCCTGTGCGTCACCTGGAGAGCGGTTATAATAGCAGGAGATCTCCAGCCAATCTCCAGCCGCCGCCTGGAGGCTGGCAACCTGACCTGCAGCAGGGGAAGCCAGGGCCAAGGGCAGCGTTCTTGGGGTCCCCGTTTGAGCGGCCCACCGTGCTCGACCCCCCTCCCGAGCTTGGAATGGCCCTTTCGAAGTCTCTCCGGGAGGATGCGAAGCTTTTCCTTGTGTGGCGCGGGGGGTGGGGGGGACAGATCTGCCCACCCTGATCAGAAGCGCAACCCACGCTCCTCCCGTCATGTTTCTTGAAAATTGCATGGAAAGAGAAGCGGCGGCAGGTTTGGAGGGGGGGTGGTCTTGTTGACCTCCCCCTCCCGAGCCTTGGGGAGAGGGAGCCGTTAGAGATTTTCATTGCAGGCGGCGGGGGGCTTTGAATCTGGCAATCGCGGCGTTTGATCCGAGCGCTGCATCGATCGCCCTTGAACTGCAGCGTGGAGCAAGATATTGGCTGCGGCTTGGGGTTTGTTGGGGGTTGTAAGCCCAGGCATGGTTAGCAGCCAGCTCTCAGCGAGGAAAACGCTCTTCCAGCTGGAAAGGGGAGAAAAGAGGGGAGGGGGAATCAGAAAGAACCACGCTCCCCCCCCCACGCCCCTCCCGTCTGCTTTGCGAGAAGGGTCTCTTGAACTCGGTGCGAACGTTGCATGTTTTCCCAGAGGCAGCGTTTCCCTCAAGCAGCTGTGGCCAAAAATAAGAGAAAGGAAGAATAAAGAGGGCGGAGAGCTGATTTGCACAATGTTACCGGAGTGGAAAATCTCCGAATCTGTACAGCGTGCGTCTTGGGGATTGGAGGCTGGCCTCCATGTGTGAATAGCAATGCAACACGCAGACGGATAAGGCCCGGGTGCTCGCACTCTGCACCCCCGCCAGTGGATTTCTTGACATGTGCGCTGCTCGATAATGATGTGCAGCCG
The DNA here is from genome assembly GCF_029931775.1 of Euleptes europaea. Lineage (NCBI taxonomy): Eukaryota > Metazoa > Chordata > Lepidosauria > Squamata > Sphaerodactylidae > Euleptes > Euleptes europaea. The sequence goes on from NC_079332.1 coordinate 13,478,855, forward strand.
GGGGGCAAACACAGGCCTCCCTTTCTGGAGGGGGGGGTCCTTAAGACCATCATTAGACAACTGAAGAAGTCAGAACCAAAGGAAGAGGATGCTTCTAGTCTTTTCTTAGGAGGAGGAGGAGGAGGAGGAGGAGGAGGAGAAGAAGAAGAAGAAGAAGAAGAAGAAGAAGAAGAAGAAGAAGAGGTTTTTATATGCCGACTTTCTCTACCACTTAAGGGAGACTCAAATTGGCTTACAGACACCCTGGGAGGTAGGTGGGGCTGAGAGAGCTCTAAGAGAACTGTGACTTGCCCAAGGTCACCCAGCTGGCTTCGTGTGGAGGAGCGGGGAAACTAACCCAGTTCACCAGATTAGCGTCCGCCGCTCATGTGGAGGAGTGGGGGAAATCGAACATGGTTCTCCAGATCAGAGTCCACCACTCCAAACCACCGCTCTTAACCTCTACACCATGCTGGTGTAGAAGAAGACGATGACAGCGACTTGGTTTGAATACTCCGATTTTCTCTACTTTTAAGGAGTCTCAAACCGGCTTACAATCGCCTTCCCTTCCTCTCCCCGCAACAGACACCTTGCGAGGTTGGTGGAGCTGAGAGAGTTCGGAGAGAGCTCTGACTAGCCCGAGGTCGCCCAGCAGGCTTCATGTGGAGGAGCGGGGAAACGGACCCAGTTCTCCAGATTAGAGTCCGCTGCTCATGTGGAGGAGCGGGGAATCGAACCCCGTTCTCCGGATTACAGTCCTCCGCTCTTAACTACTACACCACGCTGGCTCTCCAGACGCACACAGCAGCTTTCGAGCTGCATTGTAATTCGGCACTTCCTAAACACATTGACCGATTGCAACTGCTCAAAGTCTTTGGGGTTCAGCAGCCTGCGTGAATAAGGAAAGGGTTTTTTTCTTTTCTTCAAAAGCCCCGTTAGCTCCGTTTCCAAAAGTTTATACAATTCATCTTTAGATGGAAGAGGGAGAGGGGGAAGTCATTTTATTGTTAAATTGGAGATACCATTTGTTGAGGTGAAGGACCTCAGCTAGAGGTCCTTCACTTCACCTACTATCTGGTCCTTCCAACTGGAGATGCCAAGGATTGAACCTGGGACCTTCTGCATGCCATATATGTACATATGAAGCGGCCTTCTTCTGAATGAGACCATAGGTCCATCACAGTCAGTATTGTCTACTCAGACTGGCAGCGGCTCTCCAGGGTCTCGGGCGGAGGTCTTTCCCATCACCTGCTGCCTGGTCCTTTTTATTGGAGATGCCGGGGATTGAACCTGGGACCTTCTGTGTGCTGAGCAGAAGCTCTTCCACTGAGCCCCAGCCCCTCCCCAAGGGGAAGCTGAGACCTCTGCTAAGACATTGGAGGACTGCTCTCAGGTACAGTAGATGGTTTCGAGACAGATGAACCACCAGTCCAGCTTAACATAAGAACATAAGAAAGGCCCTGCTGGATCAGACCAAGGCCCATCAAGTCCAGCAGTCTGTTCAACCAGGGACCTCCAGGAAGCCCACAAGCAAGACGACTGCAGCAGCAGCATCCTGCCTGTGTTCCACAGCACCTTATATCATAGGCATGCTCCTCTGATACTGGAGAGAATCATGACTAGTATCCATTTGGACTAGTATCCATGAATAGCCCTCTCCTCCATGAACATGCCCACTCCCCTCTTCAAGCCTTCCAAGTTGGCAGCCATCACCACATCCTGGGGCAGGGAGTTCCACAATTTAACTATGCGTTGTGTGAAGAAAACTTATCTGTTTTGAACTTCTCACCCTCCAGCTTCAGATGTCCCCACGTTCTGGTATTATGCGAGAGGGAGAAAAGCTTCTCCCTGTCCACTCTCTCCATTCCAGGCATACCCCTTTCCTGACCTTTTTAAACCTGTGGCGTCTGTACATAAGAACATAACAAGAGCCCTGCTGGATCAGGCCAAGGCCCATCAAGTCCAGCAGTCTGTGCACACAGCGGCCAACCAGGTGCCTCTGGGAAGCCCCCAAACAAGACGACTGCAGCAGCATTGTCCTGCCTGCTTTCCACAGCACCTAATGGAATAGGCATGCTCCTCTGATACTAAGAGATTAAGTATGTCACACATGGGTTTGCCTTTGTGTGATGTGTGACTACCGTAAGTAATTGGATGATCTATGCTTGTCTTTGGTTCAGTTAGCCAGGATTTCCCAGTCTGCTTCGGGTAGCACTGAAACATGCCGCTACCTTTTCAATATTCCTAATCCGTGTATATTGAATTTTTAATATACACTCGGTAACAGCCGAGGATGCGTTCCCTCGGAACGGAGGCAAGCCATAAATGCCAAACCCTTCCCTCGATGCAGTGATCTCATTTTGGAGCAACGGGCGCGAGGCAGACCTTCTCGGTACTCCAGAGGGGCAGCAAATTTGTGTTTGCTCTGATGGAGCCAGACAGGACTTTCTTCCGAATTTGAAATAGCTCGCATTTATTGGTCGGCTGGAGTCGAGTCCGGTAACACAACAAGATTGGGGGGGGGTAGTCAAAGTTCCCTTCTTCAGATGCAAGACCAGACCAGGAAGGCTTGAAGAGGGGAGTGGACCTGTTCATGGAGGATAGGGCTATTCATGAATACTAGTCAAAATAGATACTAGTCATGATGCATACCTATTCTCCCCAGTATCAGAGGAGCATGCCTGTTATATTAGGTACAGCGGAGACCTCGAGATATCCTAGGCCAAAACGAGAAGTGCTTGGGCGAACTTACTTAAAGCCCCGCGGAAATGTTTGCTCCAAGATACCAAGATGGCAGCATCTGCAGGCTGTCCTCCACCTGGAAGACTTGTCCCGCAGAGACCTCTAGAAGATCCTAGGCCGAAACGAGAAGCGTCTTGGCGAATCTTCTTAAAGCCCCGCGGGAATGCTTCCTGCAAGATACCAAGATGGCAGCCTCTGCAGGCCATCTTCCACGGAACCTCGAGTCTTGTCCGGCGGAGACCTCAAGAAGGTCCTAGGTTGAAACGAGAAGTGTTTTGGCGAATCTCCTTAAAGCCCCGGGGAAATGTTTGCTCCAAAATACCAAGACGGCAGCCACTGCAAGCTGTCTTCCTCCTGGAAGACTTGTCCGCGGAGACCTCAAGAAGGTCCTAGGCCGAAACGAGAAGTGTTTTGGCGAATCTTCTTAAAGCCCTGCGAGAATGTTTGCTCCGAGATACCAAGATGGTGGCCTCTGCAGGCTGTCTACCACAAAGCCTCGAGTCTTGTCATTGAGTGCAACTTTATTCCCGGCTGTCATTCGGCTCCATTCCTTCTGCCCTTCCCTCCCTGGTCTCTTAACTTCAAATGTGGCTCTCCAAAATGCCGAAATTAGCAATGGGGCTTCTTCGCCAGCCTGCCGGGCGCTCTGCCCCAAAGAAGGCAGCGCTCCGCAGAGCGGGAAGGGATTTCAGCTCTTCGGCATGGCTCTCTGCCTCCGAATTACCGGCGCAGTAATGAATTTTGGAGCTCATTTGGAGAGAAAAATATCATTGAGGGCTGTCAAATTAATTGATCCTCCCAGCATCCCACTTTTTTTTCTGTTTTCTGCCATGCACGGCTTGCTGATCGCGGTGAATCATTCCCTGACTTGTCTCCGTGTGAGAAAGCACAGCTCAGGGTGGCTATTTGCTGCTGCACTGAACTCTGGTAATAATAGAGACCTACAATTCCTTGAGATTTCTGGATTTCTTTGAGAGGGTTGGCAAGCACGTAGCAAAGTGTGGTCCAGTAGATATTAGATTCTCAAACTTCTGAAATCAGGGAACACCATTCCTGTACCTGCTGTTTTTAGAAAGGGGTTGGGGCTTTTGGCCAGTAAGAGGATCTTTACTTTGTGGCTGAAGGAAAGCTGTGGTGGCCACTTTGTGGTCGGCTCCGCTTCCTGATGCATCCATTTTGTGGCCACACACCCCATGCTGTGTCAGAATTCCAAAGGTGCCCGCAGGCCCAAAAAGTTTGGGGAGACCACCAAGGAAGACTCCACAGAGGAAGGCGATGGCCAACCACCTCTACTTCTCACTTGCCTTGAAAGCCCCTTACTGGGGTTGTCGTAAGTTGGAAGCTAAGCAGAGTCGGTACTTGGATGGGAGACCACCAAGAAAGGCTCCGCAGAGGAAGGCGATGGCCAACCACCTCTACTTTTCACTTGCCTTTAAAGCCCCTTGCTTGGGTCGTCATAAGTTGGAAGCTAAGCAGGGTCGGTACTTGGATGGGAGACCACCAAGGAAGGCTCCGCAGAGGAAGGCAATGGCCAACCACCTCTGCTTCTCACTTGCCTTGTAAGCCCCTTGCTTGGGTCACCATAAGTTGGAAGCTAAGCAGGGTCAGTACTTGGATGGGAGACCCCCAAAGAAGGCTCTGCAGAGGAAGGCAATGGCCAACCACCTCTGCTTCTCACTTGCCTTGAAAGCCCCTTGCTGGGGTCGTCATAAGTTGGAAGCTAAGCAGGGTCGGTACTTGGATGCGAGACCACCAAGAAAGGCTCTGCAGAGGAAGGCAATGGCCAACCACCTCTGCTTCTCACTTGCCTTGAAAGCCCCTTGCTGGGGTCGTCATAAGGTGGAAGCTAAGCAGGGTCGGTACTTGGATGCGAGACCACCAAGAAAGGCTCCACAGAGGAAGGCAATGGCCAGCCACCTCTACTTTTCCCTTGCCTTGGAAACCGCACCAGGGCTTGCGATAAGTTTGCTGCAACTGGATGGCACTTGGCACACACACATGGTTGGCCATCTTATTTTGTCTTTCGTTGCACCCTGTCCAACTCCAGCCGCAATTCTGTTGGGTCACCCTCTTACCCCCCCCACATGCTCAAACTGCCTGTTTCGTCCAGCCGATGGAGACCGAGCATCTTTGAAGGGATTCTTTCCCATATTCAAGGAACAGCATTCCCGTCTTTCGTTTGTGGCGCTAGAAGCGCCGTTCGGCCGTGACTTTTTCCTGTTTCCTTAATGTGTAGCGAGGTTCCGCCTAGGGCACCAGGCCAAGATGGACCATCCGCTTTGAAGACGGGCGATGGCAGCACCGCGCACGAAGCGCCAGCGAGGTTTGCCATCCTGCCTTCTTTGAAAACCTGCACACTGCAGAAGGCGCACAGGGGAACAGCAGAAGCGATTGAGATGACTCTCTCCTTCCAGTCGAGGATCCATTCAGAGAGCCTCGCATTTCAGTGGGTTTCCTAATCCAGCATTAGTACTTGAACCTGGGTCATCTCCTTCCCCTGCAGCCCACTCCTTTTCTGCAAGGAGACCGAAAAAAGGCGATTATTCATCCCCCTTTCTGTTGTAAGGCAGCTGTCATCTTTCGTGAGTAAGACGACAGAGACTATCCCGGTTCCTCTCCGGTCGCTTCCCTCCTCCACTCCTGAACGCTGTCCCCCCACGAGCGGTCTTTCAAACGTATGAGGCTGTCACCAGAAACAAGCGGCCTTGATTTCTGCCTCGCGCCCAGCTCCGGAGCTCACCTGCGCCGTGAATCACAGGAAGGGACTCCAACTGGGAATTTTGGCCTCTGGTTTTTTTTTTCCCCACCCTGACCGTTTTTGTACAATTCCGGAGGAGGTAAAGACAGTAAGGGGGCAGGCGGAAGAAGGGGGGGCATTGTGCATTTGTGAAAGGCGCCGGCTCCGCTTGGTGTCGATTGCCAAGAAGCACAGCAGTGCCCAACGTGAAAGCTTTAAAAATAATAATAAAGCTAAATTACCCAGGGAAGTAGGCGTGCATCGGCCTGGAGAGTCAGAGAAGTGACCCCTGTTCTCATGCCGGCTCTTACAATCTCCATTATGCCATTTAAACTGGGGGGGGGGGATCATTGTTTTTGCAATAAAAGGTCAGGACAGATTGACGAAGGAACCATATGCAAGCAACGAGCGTTCTCAATATAGTGGTGTTTTACCACTCGTGGAGATGATGCTCCCAGATGGAGCCCCGCGATTAGGGGCAGTATATCTTACATTGACGGGCGCGAAGGACAAACAGTGGGGCTTGGTTATCCCATCACGCTCTGCCTGTGAGCTGAGATAGATGACCATACTTCCTCTTTGGAGGTCCCTGCCCTCAAGCACCCCCACTCTCTGAGACGACAGAAGTGACAATCCAAGGCAGAGCCTTCTCGGTTGTGGCACTAAAACGATGAAATTCCCTCCTCGGGGAGATTCATCAGCCCCCCTTTATTGTCTCTCCCACAGAGTAAAGACGCTTCAGTTTCATTTGGTGTTTCCTCACTGTCCATCTTTCTTCTTTATTTGTTTTGTGTTACTATTTTTAATTGTGACATTTCCATCTGTCTCTATAGGAAGGAAGGAAGGAAGGAAGGAAGGAAGGAAGGAAGGAAGGAAGGAAGGAAGGAAGGCAGGCAGGCAGGCAGACGGAGAGACAGACAGATGGAGAGACAGACGGATAGACAGATAGACGGATAGATGGATGGATGAATAAACAGATAGAGGCAGATAGATGGATAGAGAGACAGATAGACGCACAGACAGACAGACAGATAGATAAACAGATACAGATAGATAGATAGATAGATAGATAGATAGATAGATAGATAGATAGATAGATAGATAGAGAGAGAGACAGATAGACGGACGGATGGATAGACAGACAGACGGACAGATAGATAGATAAACAGATAGAGACAGATAGATGGATAGAGAGAGAGACGGATGGATGGATAGATGGATGGATGGACAGACAGAGACAGATGGATGGATGGATAGATGGATGGATGGATAAATGGATGTATATGTGTGATAGATATGCTGTTTGCTGCCTTTGGGAGCCTGGGGTTAGGTGGAAAGGCAGCCTTGAACATGTCTTAAATAAAATAATACATAAATCCTTCTAAGATGCAGCTTTGGAGAACCAACTGAGCCCCTCGCTCAACCTCAGAAATTTAGGCTGCGCGTAAATGCATATGATAACTGCCCTCGCCGCTGTGTAACCCAGGGGTGCCGGAATGGTTGAGATCGGTGATAACTCACCCCGGATAATTAATCCTCTCTTTCTCACATCAGGCCGTGGCAGCCAGAATAAGAAACTACGCCTGTGACTTTCGCGTTCCTCCACCTTATCTGCCATACTGTGGCCAGTGCGTTACCGAGGGTTCTGGGGCGTCTTCTGCGGCACCCGCTCAGTTCGTGTTGGGTTCTGTCCAGGTCTTTTATCCCTCCTTGACCTCTGGGAACCGAGAGTCTGCCTGAAAATATCTCATCTAATGCCCTGTGCCACTGCCAAGCGAGAAGAGCAGTATTCAACAAGGTGTCTTTCCTGGACATGCCCGCGCCGCCATGGATCTTCTCGCTGGAACCCTACCGAGACACTTCCGAGAAAGCTTCCAAGAAACCCAGGGTTTCCTGGCACTGTTAGCAAGCCACTGACATCTCCATTAATTAAGCCCCGGACCTAGTCATTATGAAGCTAATGTGTCATTCAAATGCGCAAACGAATTTGGCACGACCCTGGCCTGCGGGGACTCTCGGCGAGGAACTCCGTCCACGCTCCAGGTTGTCTTGATTTTGTCCGCCGACAATGGCTTGGATCTGGCGGGGGAGTTTTGCGAACGGAAGAGGGGACAACGTTCCCTGCATACCGTCTTCCCCTCGTACTGGTCCTTGGGGGTTTCCTAGCCCTCAGGAGCAGAATTTCGGGAGGAGTTTGGGTCTGCATCAGTATAGGAAGGAAGTTGCCCTCTGCTGATGGGGTTCCCTTCCTTCCACCCAAATTCTCTGGTGGATTCCAGAAGAAGAGTTGGTTTTTATATGCCGACTTCCTCTACCACTTCAGGGAGAATCAAACCAACTTACAATCGCCATCCCTTCCCCTCCCCGCAACAGACCATAAAAAGCACATAAAGGGATTTGTTGGAGGGATTTGTGGGGGGTCATAAATCTAGCTTTGCGTTCCGCGCCTGGCCCACCTGGGTATCCAATTTCCTTTCTGGAACCGCCAGCCGTGGGTCTTTGTGCCGGCCTGAGAGAACCGCTTTTTCATTAGTTTCCCTGGGAGAGGTTTCATCGTCATCTGTCCCTCCCTCCGCCTCATAAATTCACTTTATATATCAAGGCCCCGACTTGAGGTCAGAGGTTTGGCCGAGAAGCAATTATTGCAAAGAGCTGGCCGGCCACTCTCGTGCTACAAAGAGAATATCCTCGGCGAGGGGGGCGGAAACGGAGCTGGAGACGGCAGAGGTTATTGGACAAAAACTGGGCCTCTCTCCTCTGAGTGACGGACATCGGAGCATCTTTAATAGAAAGGATTTGTTAAGTTGTCCCGCTTGCTAAGAAAAACAATAGGCCGTTGCTCCCAGCAGGGCCTAGTGGTTAAGAGCATTGGTTTGGAGCGGTGGACTCTAAACTGGAGAACCGGGTTTGATTTCCGTCTCTTCCACAAGAGCGGAGGAGGCTAATCTGGTGAACCGGGTTGGTTTCCCCGCTCCTCCACATGAAGCCAGCTGGGTGACCTTGGGCGAGTCTCTTCGAGCTCTCTCAGCCCCACCTACCTCCCAGGGTGTCTGTTGTGGGGAGGGGGAGGGAAGGCGAATGTCAGCCAGTTTGATTCGTCCTTAAGTGGTAGAGAAAGTCGGCATATAAAAACCAACTCTTCTTCTTTGTGGGCCAGTTTGTCTTGTTTGGTGCTTTTAAAAAATATTTCTATCATTTTTAAACAAATAGCCCCTAATTATAGTGATTTGCTCACTACCTGGGAACTTGAGATATGAGCAAGGCCCAACACGTCGGAGAAACTGATCCGGCAAAGCATAATTCGATTGGGGGTTTGGATTGTGATAACACCACTCTGGAAAGGGAAGTTTTGCGCTATTGTGGAGCACTCCCCATACCCGTGTCTGGTTCTCTCTCTGGTTGCTGCCTCTCTCTTCTTCTCCCTCTGCTAGGGTTGCCAACCTCCATGGACTAGCTGGACACCCCAGTGTCCCCAACCGTCCCCCTGCCATGCAGGATCCCACAATCAAAGCACTCCCGACAGATGGCTATCCAGCCTCTTCTTAAAAACCTCCAAAGACGGGGACTCCACCACCCTCCGAGGCAGTTCATTCCACCGTCAAACAGCCCTCACTGTCAGGAAGTTCTTCCTAATGTTTAGGTGGAATCGCTTTTATATTAGTTTAAATCCATTACTCCATGTCCTAATCTTTGGAGCAACAGAGAACAAGCTAGTTCCCTCATCAACATGACATCCCTTCAAATATTTAAACATGGCTATCATGTCTCCCCTCAACCTTCTCCTCTCCAAACTAAACAAACCCAACTCCCCAAGTCTCTCCTCATAGGGCATGGAGTCCAGACCTTTGACCATTCTGGTCGCCCTCCTCTGGACACCCTCCAACTTGTCAACATCCTTCTTAAATTGTGGAGCCCAAAACTGGACACAGTATTCCAAGTGAGGTCTGACCAATGCAGAATACAGTGGTAGTATTACTTCCCTTGATCTAGACACAATACTCCTATTGACGCAGCCCGGAATTGCATTGGCCTTCTTAGCTGCCATATCACACCGTTGACTCATGTTCAGTTTGTGGTCCACAAAGGCTCCCAGATCTCTTTCACATGTACTGTTGCCAAGCCAACTCTCTCCCATCCTGTACCTGTGCCTTATGTTGTTTCTGCCTAGGTGAAGTACCTTACACTTCTCCCTATTGAAATCCATTTTATTGCTTATGGCCCAGCTCTCCAGTCTATCGAGGTCATTCTGAACTCTGACCCTACCCTCCGGGGTATTAACTACCCCTCCTAACTTGGTGTCGTCTGCAAATTTGATTAGCATGCTCTCTATCCCATCATCCAAGTCATTTATAAAAATATTAAATAGTACCGGTCCCAGGACAGACCCCTTTGGCACCCCACTGGTCACTCCTCTCCAGGATGAAGTTGTGCCATTAATGAGCACCCTTTGGGTTCGGTTGGTCAACCAATTTCCTAACAGTAGCAGTGTCCAGCCCACATTTACTAGCTCTGGAAGGCTCTGGAGAGGAAGGCAATGGCCGACCACCTCTGCTTCTTGCTTGCCTCAAAAGCTTCTTGCTGGGGTCACCATAAGTTGGAAGCTAAGCAGGATCAGTACTTGGATGGGAGACCACCAAGAAGGTTCTGCAGAGGAAGGCAGCTGCGAAACCACCTCTGCTTCTCCCTTTCCTTGAAAGCCCCTCGCTGGGGCCGCCAGAGGTCGGCTGGGACTTGACGGCCATTTACTCGCACCAACCATTTCCGAGCATGCTTTTGAAGCCGAGTCTTATCTGTGCCCCGCCCCGGGTGGCGCCGACCCCCCCCCCCCGTTTGAAACGGGGAAGAGCCGTGGCATTTTGCACAGGAGATCTCATCTGCGCACCTGCAAAAAAAAAAAAAAACCCAGACAGGATTGTGCGTCCCGTGTTCCCTTTTTGTACGCCGGCTTTGTTTCCTTCCCTGCCCTTTCCTTCACGTCGAATGTTCCCGGAGTCCCTGGCGGTCCTTCAGAGAGGCGGCTCTGCCGTTGCTGGAGACGTCCGTGCGCGGACAGCTTAGTCCCTGACATTTAGAAAAATCATAGTCTTAAAGCAAAAGGCAGAAACCAAAGGATTTTCCTGCTAAAAGGTCAATGCTGAGATATATAAATTTTTAAAAAAGGAAAGGCTGTTTTAACATTGGTTTGTCGCTCTGTGACAAGATCTCGGCTTGCTGAAAGCGGAGATTAGGACGTGCGGACTAGATGGACCGATGGAACGGCCAAACGCAGAGTTCTGTGAAGTCTACAGGAAGCAGGTCTAAGGGATCTGACGGGTTTGCCCTTTCGACCGGAGCGCACAAGTCCCAGCGGTTTCAAGAGACGGCTGCATAGTTTTGGGATTTTTTTGGGGGGTTGTTTAACGCCCAATTAAAAACGGGAGGGAAATCATCTCACAAGAACTCCGGGCCGAGCAGGCCGAAAGGTCACATCATTGAGGAAAGCACCCTCGGGAGAAAAAAAAATACTGGAAGTGGGTGGAAATGTTCTCCGCCAGATTTGCTGTCAACGGGCGGAAGCCGTCTTTTACCCTTTTGCGCACAGAAATGCCACAAACCAGTTCAAGGCAGTATTTTCAGGGGGTCTTCCCCCCCCCTTTCTCCTCTCTGTGTGTAAAAATCTAACTGAGCAAAGAGTCACTTCCCTGCGTCTGACGCGTGGGTTCAAACGTAAGAATGCAACAATATTTGCATTGCTGGGGTTGTTTTTTTGTTTTACCTAAGAGTAGAAGAGTCATGCCCTGACCTGGATGGCCCAGGCTAGCCTGATCTCATCAGATCTCAGAAGCTAAGCAGGGTCAGCACTGGTTAGTATGTGGATGGGAGACCACCGAGGAAGACCAGGGTTGCTGTGCAGAGGAAGGCACTGGCAAACCACCTCTGTTAGTCTCTTGCCATGAAGACCCCAAAAAGGGGTCGCCATAAGTAGGCTGCGACTTGACGGCACTTTACACACTTTACACACACACACACAGAGAGAGAGAGAGAGAGAGAGAGAGAGAAGAGTCATAGAGCAACATCTTACTTTGATCCCAGTGGGAACTCAAAGCAGCTTACAATATCTTTCTCCCGTTCTCCCTTTTATCCTCTCCTCCACAACCCTGGAAGGTAGGTTAGCTGGGCAGCCGTGCTGGGTAGACGGGTCGGTCTGCAGTAGAAGAGCAGGGTTCGAGTCCCGTCGCCCCTTCAAGACCTGCAAGATTTCCAGGGTGTACGCTTTCCAGAGTCAAAGAAGAAGAAGAAGAGTTGGTTTTGATATGCCGCCTTTCCACTTAAGGGAGAATCAAACCAGCTTACAATCACCTTCCCTTCCCCTCCCCACAACAGACACCCTGTGAGGTAGGCGGGGCTGAGGGAGCTCTAAAAAGCTGTAAGTAGCCCAAGGTCACCCAGCTGGACTTATGTGTAGGAGTGGGGAAACCAACCCTGTTCACCAGATTAGCTGCCGCCGCTCATGTGGAGGAGTGAGGAATCAAACCCGGTTCTCCAAATCAGAATCCACTGCTCCAAACCACCGCTCTTAACCGCTACATCACGTTGGCTCTGAGAGCTCTTGTGTCTGTCTAAAGGCGCTTTGACTCGCAAAAGCTTACACCCTGGAAATCTTGTTGATCTTTGAGATGCTACTCAACTCGAATCTCGCTCCTGGCCAAGTGAATCCTATCTCTGAGTTGTGGGTCATGTGAAAGACTTCGTCCGTCCTCCACCCATGACGTTTGCACACAAATCTGAGCGTTGGCGCTGCGTTCGTGTGAGGGAGAAGCGCCTCCACACCTCGGAAAGGCCTAGACTCAAGCCTCCGTCTCCGTAAGCCTCTGACAATCTCGTCAGAGACACGCCGCCGAGGGTTTCTTCGCCCGTCCAGCTTTTAGTCGCGCCCTGTCGTTTCGTCCATAACTCGGGCCGCGTGCCGAGCACGGCATGTCCGTCTCCTTCCAGCGTTGACAGCATCGCTCCCCTTTTTGTAGTTCGGCATGTCACTGCGTCACCGCAACAAAAGTTGGCGCTGCCCTGCCGATCGACCCAAGGAGGGAGCAAAGAGATTTCTTCAGCGTGCAGGCCTGTGTGAGTTTGGAATGGGCTGGCTTTCGCCTCTCCCCTGCCCCACATCAAATGGCGTAACCTTCCCTGGATTGTGCCTTCCTGGATTGTACCACTTCATGCTTCAGGGATGGGGGAAGGAGGTTCATGTTTGAACGCTCTCAACTGGCATACAGACCTCCCCGAGGATAGAAAAATAGCATCTCAGTCAAAGCACATCTCCCTGAGATGCTAGCTTTCTTTGCGCGGGGAGGGATTTTAGAACTTTAAAAAAAATGAAACCCTTTGCCTTTAATCTGAAGCGGCAAGGGCCAGATGAAATGATACCGCTTTTTTTAATGAATGTATAAACTAGCTCTTTTAGCCTCTCCTCCACAACCCTGGAAGGTAGGTTAGCTGGGCAGCCGTGCTGGGTAGTCGGGTCGGTCTGCAGTAGAAGAGCAGTAGAAGAGCAGCTCTGAAGCTGCAGGCGTAGAAGAGTCTGCACATTGAACATCCACCTTTTCATCTCCTGCGAAAGCAACATGTCAAGCGGTGCCTTTTGAATATGGGTCTCCGTGATCTTTTTTAATAAAAAAAACACACACAGCAGGAACGGTTGGGATACATCTCGCCGCGCTATTTAGAAATCCAGCAGCTGTGGTGAACGGTGGGACCATCAGATCTTCAGAAAGGAATTGCGGGGAAAGTGTGTGTGGGGAGGGCGGTTTCGGAAACGCTAAGGCCGTCAATCTTTCATGGAGACAGAGAATAGAGATGTTTGTAGACCTCTCCTGCCCACCGAGACCAGTTTATTGGTAAATTACATTCTGGGAGGCTTGGCGCTGCTTTCCCTTACACTAGACAGCCCCTTTCAAGTTTGTTTTACAGATGTTTTAAATATTCTCCCCACTGCTCGGTAATTCATTATTCATCTGAGGGGCTCGCTTGGAGGGGATATTGTTCAGGGGGGGTTTTTTTCTCGGAAAGGCAGAATCTTAATAATGGCCCAATTAAAGCGGGTGCCGAACACCTGCTCGGCGGTAGATAACGTTACCTTGATTAGAATAAGATATGCTGGAAGGATCTCCGCGGTGCGGGCGCTGGAACGTGCGGCATTCAGGGAGAACGCCCGACAGTCTTGAATTAATCGCTTCTCTCCGCTTCCCCCTCCCTTTCTGTTCCCTCCCCCTCCAGGCCTCCAGCTCCTCCGGCTCCAAGATGCAGCTCCTGGAAACAGAGTTTTCCCAGACCCTCCGCGAGCTGATCGACCTCCATCTCCACCACCAGGACAGCATCCCCGTTTTCCTGAGCGCTGTCACCCTCGACCTCTTCAGCCGCCAGACCATGGCTTAGCCCCGCTTCGGCCGGCGTTGACGCCCTTCCGCCCAAGAATCGCCACCAGATAGGATTGGCACGCCTGGCCCGTCTCCTGGTGGCCCCGGTCATCAGGGGAATGGGGCCCGTTTCTCGATCTCTGTCGCCTTTTTTAAAGCGTCCGGCTTCTGTGGCTACCACTTCCGTAAAGCCCTGCGGCTCGGGCTGACGAAGTAACCAAAGAAATATGGCGGTTGGGGTGGGCGGGTTGGTTTTGTGTGTTCTTCTGACAGTCTCGCAGGCTGGATCCTTCAAGCTCGGTATAGCTTGGTGCCGAGGACTCCTTTCTTAAAAACGAAGGAACCTCGGGTGTTTCTTAAACAGTACCCAAACTTGCAGTGACAAACAAGGGGGATTTCCAGATGATGTATCTTGATTGGAATCCCAGTATCTTCTAAGAGCATCTTACAAAGAGAGAACCAGGAGTCCGCTCACCACCCGGGGGGGTGGGGGATGAAAATTTAAATTGGATTATCCCAAGACCACGTAGGGAACTTATTAGCAAAGAAACAAACACGAGCGAATGACCTGTAAGTCTTCAAGATCATCAGTCCCTTCCTCTTATACTGCTCAGCGGTCTCCATAGGGCTCTCCCCATCTTGGCCTATGGCTACTCAAGAGAACGAGGACTCTCTCTGAAACCCAAGGAACGAAAGTAGTGGCGATATTTTTGGTCTTTGGCTGGACTGGGACTTCTTCCTGCTCGCTGCCGGCAATTGATTAACTCTCTTTAACCTTTTCTTTGTTTGTTTCCGATAGCTGTTCCCCACTCAGGTATTAAGGGCTTCGTTTGTAAAGTCTGAAATTGTGTCTCAAATTTAAATAGTTCAGGGGAGCCACCGAATAAAGCATTTGCTGTCAATTTCCAGAGTGTTGCTTGCGTCTCCTCTCCCACGGCGTCAGCGGTTCTCGACGGGACATCGGACACTCCCATAAAGAGAGTCTTGTTCATAAATGCATAGCAACTTTTTTGGGAGGTGTCTGACCGAGAGTAGACTGTTTTGTTAATCTGTAGAAAGCCTTGCTGTGGTTTTCCTGTTTGGAAACAAACTCTTGAAAAATGGCCACCTGCTATGTAATCCCAGAGTCGGAAGTGGTTACTTGTCTCTCTTCCGTCTGGGCCAGATGGAGGGCTTTGTGAAGGCCTACAAGAAATCAGAAGGAGATTGAGACTGGGAAGGGCAGCCGTGAAAATATTTTGAAGTGTAAGGATGTGTCACTGGCCACCAAGACTAGATTAATTCATGCCATGTATTCCCTATGACTATGTATGGGTGTGAAAGCTGGACAGTGAAGAAAGCTGATAGGAAGTGTTGCAGAAAACCGGGGTTCGTGGGGGAGAAAGAGACCCGAGACCGTTGTCTGCAACAGAAGAAAATTCCTTTGAAATATGGTGTTGGAGGAGAGTGTTATGGATTCCGTGGACTGCCAAAAAAACCAAATCGGTGGGTTATAGATCAAATCAAGCCTGAACTGACCCTAGAAGCTAAAATGACTAAACTGAGGCTGTCGTATTTTGGTCACGTCATGAGACAACAAGAGTCACTGGAAAAGACAGTCATGCTAGGAAAAGTTGAGGGCAGCGGGAAAAGAGGAAGACCCAACAAGAGATGGATTGACTCAATAAAGGAAGCCACGGCCTTCAACTTGCAAGATCTGAGCAAGGCTGTCAAAGATAGGACATTTTGGAGGACTTTCATTCCTAGGGTTGCCATGAGTCGGAAGTGACTTGATGGCACTTAACACACACACACACATGAATCTAGACCTGAAGGGTGAACACATATGAAGCTGCCTTATACAGAATGAGACCATTGGTCCATCCAGGATCAGTATTGTCTACTCCGGCTTTCAGGGGCTATCTGTGGCCTTTCCCATCACCTGCTACCTGGTCCTTTTAACAGGAGATGCTGGGGATTGAACCAGCATGCCAAGCAGATGCTCTACCACTGAGCCACCGCTTCCAAATGCACGTGAAGCTTCCTTAAGTTGAATCAAACCATTGGTCCATCCAAAGTATTGTCTACTCATACTAGCAGAGCCTCTCCAGGGTGTCAGGCAGAGGTCTTTCACATCACCTACTTGCCTAGTCCCTTTAACTGGAGATGCCGGGGATTGAACCTGGGACCTTCTCTGTGCAAAGCAGAGGCTCTTTCACTGAGCCACAGCCCTTCCCCAGCTCACCAAGCTGTGGGTCCTGAGATTTGCAGAAGGGAAAGAGTACAGCAGAGAGGTGGTCCTCTTTTTCTGAAAGGCTTCTCATAATGACGGTTTCGAGTCCCAGCTGGGGAGAAAGAAGGAGAACGTGCCATGGAGTCATAACGTATTGATGGCGACCTCAGCCATGGGATGTTCAAGGCCAGAGAGGAACAGTTTTCCATTGCCTTCCTCTGTGGAACAACCTCCACTCTTTCTTGGTGGTCTCCGATCCAAGTACTAACCAAGGCTGAACCTACTTATCTTCCAAGACTTGATGAGTTCAGGCTAAGCATGGAGATCCAGGCTACTAACTGGGAAGAAAAGTGAGGTGTGAATAAATAAATGCAAAGGCATGCAAAAGCTTCAGGCTGCTAGCCAATCACAGGGGCTGGGGTGGCTCACCCTATTCTTTTCTGTGCACAACATGAACTCTGAGGCTGGATCACGCACAGCCCCAAGGCTCACGCGAGGCAGAACCCCATCGACCAAGCTCCCCGTTCTAACCTGTGCATGTGTTTGCAGTTGAAATCCAATCGCTTGGGCCTGAAAGCGACTCTACCCTTGATGATAAAAAGGGGAGCAGGAGCCATTTCTGGCCTGGCTTTCTCTAAAAAGAGAACGAGGTTGTCCTGCGATCCAACTCTCAACAAGTGGACGGAGAGCGGTTACCATGCAGAGGCCACGGCTGCAACGTTGCGGCTCCGGGGAGCCGGTGAAAGCGGTTTGTTCGGCATGCTAGCCGACAGGCAAAGTTTCCTTTTCCTCCCTCCTGCTCTCCCTTGGCGGCTTCGAGTCTCAGTGGGGAAGATGGATGGCCTGGCATTCCGTGCCAGGGGAACACTTCCCGATTCGTATGCGCGACGGGGCCCCGCTCGCGGCCTTCATCAGTCATGGAGAAAATGAATCGTGACGTCAGCCGCGGACGGCTTCACTGCCGCCACAATGCCTCTGGAAAACGGTTCCGCCGCCGCCTCGCCGGAGAGATGGAAGCAATTAATGAATTTACAACCCACCCCGCTATCTGAGCAAAACAGAGGGTGAAGGGGAGGAAGGGGGGATACGGGGAGGAAAGAAGCCAGTGTGGAAATTGACAAAGAGCCTCCTGCCCATCTGACGGCTGGCTCTCAAAAGTTAAATGGATGATAAATGGGAGACAAGAAAACGGGGGGAAAAGAATCTTTTTCGGCTCGGGAGGAGACGTAAGGAATGTTTCTGCTCTCTCACGGTTTTTAGCTCTGTGCCCCCTATCTATATATCTTCATCTAGATCGATGGAGACACATCACTCAGTTCCTAATATGCTGTTTACTTAGTCGCGTGACCAGCAAATGCGATCCGGGAGCTTAGTGGTTGGTATTTCGGACCATCGCGTGCATTCCTTCTTTCCCGAATTAATTCATTTATACCCCGCCTTTCTCCCCTAACGGGGACTCAAAGCAGCTTTCCTCCTTCTCCTCTCCTCCATGTTATCCTCACAACAGCCCTGCCAGGTAGCTTTGGCTGAGAGAGTGTGACAGGCCCTGCGTATTTCCGTGGTGCGAGTGGCGAGTTGAACCTGGGGCTCCTGGATACTAGTCCGGCACACGACCGCTACCCCGACGGATGCCTCGATCCCCGGCTGCATCGATTCTCAGTTCCTTCTTCTTTTGCTCAAGCGGATTTGAAGTTTTAGAAAGTGGTTTGTCTGTTTCTATGTCCTGGCTCACCCCCCCCCCACATCTTCAGCCCCAAAGTATTTGAAAGACAGCGGCATGCTTTTGTGCCCCTGCTTGGAATGATCCTCTAAAGGGCACTCCACAGAGAGGGCCATAGAGATTCATCTTCAGAAGGCAGAAGAGGAGGGAAAAGCTTCCTTTTATCCTCTTCTGCAGAATCCTTTCGGGCCTGGAGGGGAACAGGGGGGTGAACGGGAAGAGACAGATTACAGAAGCCTTTAATTCCAGCGTGTTTTGTGCTTTCATCTCTTTTCGGGGTCAGGGCCGGAGAAGTCCAGTCAAACACAAGTAACTGCCTTCGCCGACCATCCGTAATAAGCTCATATACCGGCTTCTCCACTGGCCATAGGCTGTTAAAGGTCGAGTCCCATTGCTATTGAAGTATGTGCAGATGCAGAGCTTAATCCTGATTTTGCGAGGGGGGAGCCGTGAGATAGTTCCGGGAGCGGAGCAGCCCCTAGGAACCGTGGGGCCGGTCTCCAGGTTAGGAATCGGGGCCAGAGATCAGGTTAAGATCCCTTCGACACCGCTTCCTGGAAAACACGCTCTGGGGCCAACTTTTAGCAAGAATCTCGAAATAAGTCCCAGCCTTATTTCTGCAGAAAGAAGCGGGAGTAGATTCTCTTGATGTTGCTAGGTTTTAGAACTAGGATTGTGCAGTTATGAACCTCTCCCTGCCCAGTTTGGAAACAGCAAGTTCTTTATGATCTGAGCCCACGTTTGACCCATTCTGAGTTGTCCCCACATTCTCCCCCCTGCCCTTCTTTCAGGACATAGTTGCTAGCAGCTGCAGTTAGGAAGGTTTGGTTCTGGGGCCTTCATTAGGCTTGCAAGCCAAAGCTGGACGTTCCTAGAGCAAAGATCCCTGGAATTGGTCACTGCTCCTGAACTTTTCTGTCCATTTACCTATTGGATCACCATAGGTCAATTGTGACTTGACGGCATTTGACACACACACAATTCAATGGGTTCTGGTGCCTCCATGTGATTTTTTTTTGCTCTCCATGATGCTTCAACCATGTAACTGATAGGATGACGAATGGCTTTTTGTGGTTCCTTTGGGCAATCCCGCTGATTTTTTTTAATTATCGTGTGATACTTCGTATTAGCCCGAGCTCGTCAGGGTTTGGAAGCTAAGCAGGGTCGGCCGTGGTTAGTACTCGGATGGGAGGCCACCAGGGAAGATTGGGGTTGCTGTGCAGAGGAAGGCAATGGCAATCCGCCTCTGCAAGTCCGTTGCCTTGAAAACCCCATGAGGGGTCACCCTGAGCCAGCTGTGACTTGACCACACTTTACACGCACACACACACAACTCGATTGGCTCTGGTGCCCCCATGTGATTTCTCTCTCTCCATGATGCTTCAACTGTGTAACTTCAACTGTGCAACTGATAGAATGACAAATGGCTTTTTTGTGGCTCTGTTGGGCAATCGCGCTAATTTTTCAATTATCACATGATAGCTCATGATAGCCCAAGTGCATCAGGGTTTGGAAGCTAAGCAGGGTCGGCCATAGTTAGTACTTGGATGGGAGACCACCAGGGGAGATTGGGGTTGCTGTGCAGAGGAAGGCAATGGCAATCCACCTCTGCAAGTCCGTTGCCTTGAAAACCCCATGAGGGGTCACCCTGAGTCAACTGTGACTTGACGGCCCTTTACACACACACACCATTAGATTGGCTCTGGTGCCCATGTGATTCCCCTCCCCTCCATGATGCTTCAGCTGTGTAACTGACGGGATGACAAATGGCTTTTTGTGATTCCATTGGACGGTTGTGCAGATTTTTTAAATTATCGCGTGATAGCTCATATTCGCCCGAGCTCATCAGGGTTTGGAAGCTACATGGGTCAGCTGTGGTTAGTACCTGGATGGGAGACCACCAGGGAAGGTTGGGATTGCTATGTAGAGGAAGGCACTGGCAAACCACTTCTGTCTGTTCCCTTGAAAACCTCATGAGGAGTCGCCATGAGTGAGTTGAAATTTGACAGCGTTTAATTATTAGCAGCCTGAATATCCCCGAGTAGCTCAATTTTGTTTTCAGTTTTAGCTTCCAAGTTCGGACCAAATTGGAGCACTCAGAACTTGGAAGCGAAAACTTCCACCACAGAAGTGCGGGGTTGTCGCACAGAGGCAGGCGATGGCAAACCACTTCCGCTCCTCTCTTACCTGGAACGCCCCTTGGTTGGGGGTCGCCATGATGGTTCACATGAACACACATGAAGCTGCCTTACACTGAATCAGACCCTGGTCCATCAAAATCAGTATTGTCTACTCAGATCGGCAGCAGCTCTCCAGGGTCTCAGGCAGGGGTCTTTCACATCACCTCCTTGCCTAGTCCCTTTCACTGGAGATGCTGGGGATTGAACCTGGGACCTTCTGCATGCCATCTGTGGCTCAGATGCTCTACCACTGAGCCACAGTCCCCCACCCTTCAGGTGACTTTTGGCACAGAGCTGATTCCTAAGATTTAGTTGGAACTTAAGCAAGTCACATGGGTCATCATAGTCTGTTGAATTAAAAGGCGGGGCAAAGACAAAAAATGGGCCAAGAAACAACAGCCGGGAAGGTCGTGAAAACCACCGAAACCCAGAACGTGTTTTCCGCTCATGCGTTCGGTTGTCTCCGATTTCAAAGGAAATATCAACATTGTGCAGAGGGAAATTGGGGGACTCCCTGCCCCAGGATGTGGCGATGGCTACCAACTTGGAAGGCTTGAAGAGGGCTATCCATGGCTGCTAGTCAAAATGGATACTAGTCATGATGCATAACTATTCTCTCCAGGATCAGAGGAGCATGCCTATTCTATGAGGTGCATTGGAAGACAGTCAGGACAATGCTGCTGCAGTTGTTTTGTTTGTGGGCTTCCTAGAGGCACCTGGTTGGCCGCTGTGTGAACGGGCTGCTGGACTTGATGGGCCTCGGTCTGATCCAGCGGGGCATTTCTTACGTTGTTATGTCCAGCACAGCTTTGTGTGAATCCATGACACTCCGCCCACATATATCAGAACCGCACCCCTGCCAACCACGCCAACTGGCCTGCCTCCTTTCGTGGTTTTTCCAACAGCAGTCGGGGAGACCGTTTCCATCGCCCGCGGGTTCCGGTTAGAAGCAGGTGAGCTGACTAGCAGTTGGCGGTTTGTAGTGTGGCTCAAAACACCACGTCCTTGCCAAGCCTCGGTTCAAAGCGAGCTCCTCTCATCTGGCAGCCTTTTCCACTGTGGGTGGCAGATTGGAATTGTCTAGCAACAGTGCTAAAATTTGCATGATGTTTAGACGCAACGAAAGGCACCTGGTACAAACACTTCCTAATATCATTTCCTTAAAAGCATCTCCCCTTCTTTTCTATCCAGCTGCACCGGGACAACCCTGTAGGGCCGGTAACAGAATCCTCTGCTTTGAAATTTCTGGGGAGGATAATTCATGGGTCCAGAAGGAATTGGGAAGCCCAAGAAACTCCAAGGGAAGGAGACAGTTATTGGTGCACCTCAATTTCAGCAAAGGCATTATTGCCTGCTGAGAAAGGGGCACCCCAAACCTAGAATTTGTTTTGTGCCAGATCCCATCGCGACACACTGGAAACCCAGATCTCCACCCATTCGTCAACGCTGCCATGGCTTTAAGAACCAGCCTAAATTTTGGCCGATCTATTCACATCAGATCTTGGAAACTATGCAGGGTTGGCCTGGGTAAGAACTGGGATGGGAGGCCACCTAGGAAGTCCAGGGTTGCTACACACAGACATAAGAACATAAGAAAAAACATGCTGGATCAGACCCAGGCCCATCAAGTCCAGCTGTCTGTTCACACAGTGGCCAACCAGGTGCCTCTAGGAAGCCCACAAACAAGATGACTCCAACAGCACCATCCTGCCTATGTTTTACATCACCTAATATATTTGGCATGCTCCTCTGATCCTGGAGAGAATAGGGATGCATCATGACTAGTATCCATTTTTACTAGTAGCCATGAATATTCCTGTCTTCCATGAACATGTCCACTCCCCTCTTCAAGCCTTCCAAGTTGGCAGCCATCACCACATCCTGGGGCAGGGAGTTCCACAATTTGTGTTGTATGAAGAAAGACTTCCTTTTATCAGTTTTGAATCTCTCACCCTACAGCTTCAGCAGATGGCCCCGTGTTTTAGTATCGTGAGAGAGGGAGAAAAGCTTCTCCCTGTCCAAAATCGCCGCTGTTTCTCTCTTGCCCTGACCTAGATGGCCTAGGCTAGGCTGATCTTTTCAGAGCTCGGAAACTAAGCAGGGACGGCCCCGGTTAGTCCTTGGATGGGAGACCACCAAGGAAGTCCAGGGTCGCTACACCGAGGCAGGCAGGCAACCGCAAACCACTTCTGAATGACTATCGCCTTAAAAAACCCTATGGGATCGCTGTTAAGTCAGCTGCTACTTGACTGCAAAAAATAAACACACCAGGCAAAGGCACACAGACCCTCACATAAGGGTGTTTCCCCTTTCTAATGGAGGAGACCATTACCCCAGAAAAAAGGCCCATGTCTCGGTGACTGCACAGTTGCGCTGAGTTTGCATTAATGTTAAAAACATACGATTCTGTCTTCTCTTTTTTAAGTAAAAGCCTTCCGGGCACATACCAAATCAGCCTGAAGTGCCTCCTAGATTTTTAATGAAATGGCAGAAGCTTGTTACAAAATTTATAGCAATCTGCTATCGAACACCGCGACATATCAGCTTTTATTTCATTTTGCATGTTGTTGTTTTCCCCCCGGAGATGTTTGAGTCCTTTCCCAGGATTTCCCCAAAGAAAGGGAACAGCTCCGTTAAGATCGCGACGCCCGGGGAAGAAAACGGAGCCGGTACTAACAGCATGCAAAGGCAGGCGGCGTGGTTGGGGGGGGGGTTGAGGATGGGGGAGTGGGACAGTCCGATGTCCCGGGCTCAATCCGGCACCCCCGGTGAAGCTGGCTTCCATCTCTCATTTCTTTCGAAGTAGGAGAAGTGCATTGTGGGTCCCGTGATGGAGGGCATCTTCTTACCTGCAGGGAGAATGGATTGCAGGTATCTCATGTAGTAGCAGGATGCTTGGTGTTGGCTACAGAACGGGAGAGCATCGACACAGGAAGCTGCCTTATACTGAATCAGATCCTCAGCCCATCAAGGTCAGTATTGCCTACTCGGACTGGCAGCAGCTCAGGGTCTTTCACATCACCTCGTGCTAGGTCTTTTTTAACTGGATATGTCTGGGATTGAACCTGGGGCCTTCTGCTTGAGCACAGGAGCAACTGAAGCTGCCTTATACTTGGTCCAACAAGGTCAGTATTGCCTACTCAGACTGGCAGCTGCTCTCGAGGCTCTCAAGTGGAGGTCTTTCACATCACCTACTGCTTGGTCCATTTCTTGAATGGTTGACACCTGAACACACATGAAGCTGCTTTATACTAAATAAGACCCTTGGTCCATCAAGGTCAGTATTGCCAACTCTGACTGGCAGCTGCCCTCCAAGGTCTCCGGTGGAGGTTTTCCACATCACCTCCTACCTGATCCTTTTCACTGGAGATGGCAGGGATTGAACCTGGGACCTTCTGTTGAGCACAGGCAAACACGACGCTGCCTTATAGTGAATGAGCAACTAGCAACGGGAGCCAGACAAACTCCCCCCGGGCAGGTTAAGAGGAAACCTGCCTCTAGCAGTAGAAGAAGAAGAGTTCATTTTTATATGCCGACTTTCTCTACCACTTAAGGGAGACTCAAACCGGCTTACAATCACTTTCCCTTCCCCTCCCCACAACAGACACCCTGTGAGGAAGGTGGGGCTGAAAGAGCTCTAGGAGAGCTGCGACTAGCCCAAGGTCACCCCGCTGGCTTTGTGTGGAGGGGTGGGGAAACAAATCCAGTTAACTAGATTAGCCGCCGCTCATGTGGAGGAGTGGGGAATGGAACCCAGGCTCCGGATCAGATTCCACCGCTCTTTACCACTACGCCACGCTGGCTAGTACGTTTCTGCCTTGGGATCCCCTAGAAAAAGCATCAGACGACTCTAGAAAAATGATCGGGTAGCCCGAGCCGATCTGGGTTTAGCAGGCCAGTTATTTTCTGCGTTTCCTGGGGACGGTTTTCCAGTGCCAAGTTCTGGTGTTTGGTGTCTCTAGTTATACCTGTTACTCTGCCAGTCTCTTTCTTTGAAGTTTCTGCTCGACGGACAGATTGAGTCCTCATTAGCCCGGATATGCTTGTTGTATCTCGGCCAGCTTTTGCTCTTCCTCCTTATTATGCGTTTGGGGATCTCCCCCCACCACCGCTTCCCTTCTTGCCTGAAGGTCTCTCAAATTCCTTTCCACTCCTCCATGGCTGGCGTGCTCCCAGAGCCCGTCGGGAGGTCATCTTGACACAGACGGGAGCTGGGTTTAAACAAGGGCTCGGTAATTTGATGACCATTAGCGACGTTTGCCGAGACGGCGAGCTGAGAATAATAAGGGCAATTGCTCCTCGTGCTTCAGGGAGCAAGCTGATTGCCTGCTGGGACTGAGATGGTCATTCTCCACCCTTCACTCCCTTCCCAAATATTGCACAATTAACTGGATTGGATGGGCTGCGGGCGGCTCCAGAAGGGGTCAGCCATTAAGCTGGGCAGAGGTCCCCTTCATTTTAATGGGGCTTATGGAGAACACCAGAGGCGCCCTGCTGGATCAGACCAGTGGTCCATCTAGTCCAGCATGCCGTCTCACACAGTGGACAACCAGTTCCTCTGGAGATCCAGCAACAGGGCACAGAGGCTGAGGCCTCCTTAGGAACATCAGAAGACCCCTGCTGGATCAGACCAGTGGTCCATCTAATCCAGCATCCTGTGTCACACATTGGCCAACCAGTCCCTCTAGAAGGCCAACAACAGGGCATAGAGGCCAGCTCCTGCCCTTGATAAGATCATCAGAAGAGCCCTGCTGGATCAAACCACTGAGGGTCCATCTAGTCCAGCATGCTGTCTCACACAGGGGCCAACCAGTTCCTCTGGAGGGCCAACAACAGGGCATAGAGGCTGAGGCCGTCATAAGAACATCGGAAGAGCCCTGCTGGATCAGACCAGTGGTCCATCTAGTCCAGCATCCTGTCTCACACATTGGCCAACCAGTCTCACTAGAGGGCCAACAACGGCATAGAGGCCGAGGCCTTCCCCTGATCAGAACATCAGAAGAGCCCTGCTGAATCAGACCAGTGGTCCATCTAGACCAGTATCCGGTCTCAATAGTGATCAACCAGTAACTCTGGAAGGCCAACAACAGAGCTTAGAGGCTGAGGCCTTCTTCTGATGCTGCCTACTGCCTCTGAACATGGAGGTTCTCTTTAATCACCACTAATGGCCCTTTTGTCTATGAATTTGTCCAATCTTTTAACTCCATTGCTTCATCCTTGTAGCCATTGCTATATCCTCCGGCACCAAATCCCACATTTTCATCACTCACTGAGTAAAGAAGTACTTCCTTTTGTCCGTCCTGAATCTACTGCCCATTCCAGAGCCAGCATGGTGTAGTACTTAAGAGCAGCAGTTTGGAGCAGTGTACTCTGATCTGGAGAACCAGGTTTGATTCCCCGCTCCTCCACATGAGTGGCGGAGGCTAATCTGGGGGACTGGATTTGTTTCCCCACTCCTCCACACGAAGCCAGCTGAGTGACCTTGGGCTAATCACACTCTCTCAGCCCCACCTACCTCACAGAGTGTCTGTTGTGGGGAAGGGAAGGTGATTGTAAGCCGGTTTGATTCTTCCTTAAGTGGTAGAGAAAGTCGGCATATAAAAACCAACTCTTCTTCTTCTTCGTTGAAGATCAAAAGAGCCCTGCTGGATCCGATCACTGGTCTGACCCAGCAGGGGTCTTCTGATACCTTTCATGGTGTGTCTACGTGGAAATAAGGCCTCAGGTGAACATGTCAGCGGACTGTGTCCCATGGATCAAATCCCCCACCATCTTGCCTCTCTCTGTCTCCGTCTCTGCTGGAATGTCGTGCACAAGCATCTGAAACTCGGGCGCTGTGCTTACCGAGTGTTTTCACTGTGGATTGGCATGCTCTTAAGCGACAGCTCTATGATTATTGGAATTTCCCCCCCTTCTCTCGAGAAGACGGAAAGAGGAGGGGGCCCGAGAATCAAATAAAATAACCCCTGCCAGATATGTCGGAGTCAGCTGGCTTGATAAATGGTCTCTAGATAACACCTCTCTCGTCTCTTTTCTTTCCTGGGCGAATTTAATATACCCACCCTTTCCCGTTTTGTCAAGTCCGCTCTGGCTGCTGGGCGGGGAATGAAATAAAATAATTGAGAATGAGCGGCCGGGGGGGGAAAAAACCCTCTTTGGGATAACAACGGTCTTCAAAACGGTGGAGGCCCCTGTGCCAACAGGACAACGTCCCCCGAGTGGTCTAAACCCGCCCGTTGCCGTCTTTTCCCGTCTCTGCCGTTTGGCTCCACGGACATCTGTATCGAGCGCCGTTGTTGGTTAGCGAACAACCCGGAGGTGATGTTTTGAGCGGATTATAGCTCTAACAAATCATTTGTTAACTACCCTAACTCATTAGAATATGCCACGTACAGAATAGTTCTTAAGCGTGCTAATGACTGATTTTCAGGGATTATTGCCGTGGTAAACCATAATTAACCGTTTATAACGGCGCTTCCCATTTAATTATCCTCAAACCACCCTGTGGGGAAGGCGGGCTGCGATTGGGCGCAGACGCCGCACCACCGACGTGGGCGCCTGGATGGATGCGCTCACTCGTCCGGCCTGGAAGCGGAACAGGTACACACATGACGACGGGTGGAGAGTCTGCCCCGGTTGCGAGGTTGTTTTCCGGGACGACAGGGCCACGAATGGAATCAGCATCAAGACCAGAACATGGAAAACTCTAACCCGCAATCTGTATGTCCCCAAGCCAAATGCGGCCCAATCTTTTGGCTGGTTTTTTACCCCGTTTCATGTGGAGGAGTGGGGAATCAAACCCGGTTCTCCAGATCAGAGTCTGCCACTCATTTGAAGGAGTGGGGAATCAAACCCGGTTCTCCATATTAGAGTCCGCCGCTCATGTGAAGAATCAAATCAGATTCTCCATATTAGAGTCCACCGCTCATGTGAAGGAGTGGGGAATCAAACCCGGTTCTCCAGATCAGAGTCCGTCGCTCACGTGAAGGAGTGGGGAATCAAACCCGGTTCTCCAGATCAGAGTCCGTCGCTCACGTGAAGGAGTGGGGAATTAAACCCGGTTCTCCAGATCAGAGTCTGTCGCTCACGTGAAGGAGTGGGGAATCAAACCAGGTTTTCCGTATTAGAGTCCGCCGCTCATGTGAAGGAGTGGGGGATCAAGCCCGGTTCTCCAAAGTAGAGTCCACCGCTCATGTGAAAGAATGGGGGATCAAACCAAGTTCTCCAGATCAGAGTCCATCGCTCATGTGAAGGAGTGGGGGATCCAGCCCGGTTCTCCAGATTAGAGTCCACTGCTCATGTGAAGGAGTGGGGAATCAAACCCGGTTCTCCAAAGTAGAGTCCACCGCTCATGTGAAGGAGTGGGGAATCAAACCCAGTTCTCCAGATTAGAGTCCACTGCTCTTAACCACTACACCATGCTGGCTCTCTATAGGGCTTGGAGACTGGGAGTCCATGCTCCAGGGAACTATCCAAGCCCAGCCAGTTTGGGGATGTTAAATGAGCAAAGGTTGAAGCTCAATGGAAGGATTCTAACGTAAGCTTCTGGGCCCTCTCTTGGCTGCAGCCAGGGTTAGGTATCTGGTCCTTCCTGGAGCTGCAGAGTTGTGTCTATCCGTTAAAACATAGTTTGACATTCTGACCACTACACCACACTGGCAGTTAAAGAGCTGAGCCATGTGATCAGCAGATCGTAAGGTGTAGCTCTTGTGGATAGAACCATAGAATCAAAGAGTTTGAAGGGACCACCAGGGTCATCTAGACCAACCCCCTGCACAATGCAGGAAATTCACAACTACCTCCACACACACACACCCGTTGACCCCTACTCCATGCCCAGAAGATGGCCAAGATGCCCTCCCTCTCGTGATCTGCTTAAGGTCATAGAATCAGCCTTGCTGACAGATGGCCAGCTAACCTCTTCTTAAAAACCTCCAGGGAAGGAGAGCTTACCACCTCCCGAGGAAGCATGTTCCACCGAGGAACCACTCTAACTGTTAGAAAATTCTTCCTAATGTCTAGATGGAAACTCTTCTGATTTAATTTCAACCCGTTGGTTCTGGTCCGACATTCTGGGGCAACAGAAAACAACTCGGCACCCTCCTCTATATGACAGCCCCTCAAGTACTTGTAGATGGTTATCATATCATATCTTCATTCCCTTATGGAGGTACAGATTAGGGAGGTCTGGAATATTCCACCACATCAATTCTCTGCATGCAGCAAGTTAGCATCTCAGGGACCCCTTCCGTGGGACTAGTTCTCAAGCGCTCCAGGCTTGGGTTGAGTTGGCTTAAGAATTAGACAAAAGCTACCCCAGCGGCCCGGAGCAAACGTATACCGCTTGCTGTTAGGCCTACAAATTTAGACGGGGATTCTTGTCCCCCTGAGGGGGGAAGATGTTGCGACTGTTAACATCAGACACAAATCCTACCCTTTGTCTATCACGCAGCCACTAAAGGTAATGAATGATCCAACCCCCTTGTTTTTCCCCTCTTCCAGTGTAAGGCTGTAATTAACTTAATTACCAGCGGATTCTTTCTCCCTTCCTCCCTTTCTTATATTTTTTTTCATGGCGCTTAAAATGGAAATTAAATTTTGCACCTCGGTTTGCAGACTGCTAGCTAGAATCAAACAATCAAGCCCCCAACGCGGAGTCCTTGAGAATGTATGCTTTGCATATTCATGCCCTTAATAGGGTTCAGAAGGTATATTTGCAACTGATGAAAAGGATTAATTAAATCTCATTTGCGTTTAACCGTTGGCATTCCAGCTGGGCCCGACCGCACAGGAATGCCAATGTCGCGGAGGGGATAAGGGTCTACATCTAAACGCAACCCGCTCTCGGGACCAAGAAAACGGCAGTGGTGGTATGTATTTTCGAGTCCCCTTTTTCAAAGCGGCTGTCAGTTTAAGACAGGATTCCCAAATTGTTGTATAACCAGGTAGAACAGAAACGAACCTCAAAACGCTTAGGGCTGTTTAGCTTGGAAAGAAGGCGGTTAAGGGGAGACATGATAGAGGTCTGTACAATTGTGCATGGTATGGAGAGAGTGGACCGGGAGAAGCTTTTCTCCCTCTGCTCCCCCAGAACGTGGGGGTCATCTGCTGAAGCCGGAGGGTGGGAGATTCAAGACAGACAAAAGGAAGCATTTCTACACACAACGCAGAGTTAAACTGGGGAACTCCCTGCCCCAGGGTGAGGTGATGGCGGCCAACTTGGAAGGCTTGAAGAGGGGAGTGGACATGTTCATGGAGGAGAGGGCTATTCATGGCTACTAGTCAAAATGGATATTAGTCATGATGCACACCTGTTCTCTCCAGTTCCGGAGGAGCATGCCTATTATATTGGATGTTGTGGAACACAGGCAGGATAAATGCTGCTGCAGTCTTCTTGTTTGTGGGTTTCCTAGAGGCACCTGGCTGGCCACTGTGTGAACAAACTGCTGGACTTGATGGGCCTTGGTCTGATCCAGCAGGGCCGTTCCTATGTTCTCTACCACTGACCAGCAAACCGCACAGATACACCAAGAAGCGTCCTTCTAGTAAGTCAATCCGTTGGTCTATCGAGGTTAGTATTGTCCACTCACACTAGTAACGGCTTTCCAAGGTTTCAGGCAGGAGTCTTTCACATCATCTGCAACGTTGATCCTCCATGGAGATGCCAGGGATTGAACCTGGGACCTTATGCGTGCCAATCTCTACCACACAACCACAGACCCTCCATGGCGAAGGAGCTCCTTCCTTGCTGTTTTGGTAACGGGTGCGTCTTGGAGCAGCCTGGGTACAGCCAAGGATCCCCTTTCTTTCTCCCCAAACGTATTGTCGAGGCGGGGGAGCGCTGAATCGAACTTCCCGAGAAACGAGCCATTCCTGCCTGCCAAGTTTCTAGTCCTTACGACCCTGGAGGCGGTTTTGAAGCCGCGCGGGCAGTTCCTGCTCGAAAAAATCTCAAAAGAACGGGTTGGGGGAATGAGTTAGAGGTTGAGGCTCAGGGGACAGAGTTTCCAAACCCTTCCAAAGCAAGAGAAATGTTGCCTAGTAAGCAAAGAAAATGCATGTCAGGTTTGCATAATCTGCCGCCGCGGATTGCTTCTCTGCTACCGAATAGGGGCTCTGTTGCTGCTAGGGTTGCCAGTTCCAGATTGGGAAATACCTGGAGATATCGGGGGGGGGGAGCCTGAGGAGGGTGGGGTTTGGGGAGGGGAGGGGCTTCAGTGGGATACAATCCCATAGAACCCACTTTCCATAGTGGCCATTTTTCTCCAGGGGAACTGCTCTCTGTCGCCTGGAGATCAGTTGTCATAGCTGGAGATCTCCAGCCACCAACTGGAGGTTGGCGACCCTGTTTGGTGACGAGCGTCTTTATTTAATCCCCCCCAAAAAACACCGAGCCTACCCAGCAACTAGGAATCGCGTCACCCAGTTTGCTAAAAGGGTGTACTCGGGGATGGCTGCACGTTTTTGTGAGCCCGTGGACATTGGGCCTCCTGTTATAGTCCATTGCAATGTTTATTACGGGTACTGCCATGCATTTACTGCATTGTCTTGGTACATCTTGCCTGAGACCCTTTATTGGTTCTGCTTTCTAATTCTGTTATCCTGGTCCTATTACATTGTTCATTGGACTGCATGTTTTACGCTGTTGATTGCGTTGCTTTTATCTTCTGGTTGAGGTTCAGCAAGAAAGGCCGCTGATAAAGTAAAAGGGGAAAAAAAGAAGAGTTTCTTTCCAGCTGGCCGTCAAATCTTTTTTTCCGTAGTTGGAGTTCGTACGATCTGGTTTTCGCGGATTTCCCCCGCTGAAATACAAACACGCCCCAGGTCCGGCTTGTATCAGCGGGGAAGGAGACTGCGAACAACTGGGATCGGGTTGCCCACCGCCAGGTACTTAGTACAGGAGCGAAACACAGCTTAAACAAAGTGCAAATTATTTTATAAATAGCTACGTGCAGTTACATACAGTATGAGACATATACAAAGAGACCTACAAAATGTCATTCATAAACATTCATATTTTCAAATGTCCCAAAACCGAGTACAAATTCTTCTTCCGCAGACTAATATCATGTAGTACAATGGATGCCAATAATAATGGAGGATACGGCCGTTTCGAATTCTTGGCAATTTAACCATTCTTCAGTCCTTCAGAAGGCATCTTGCAAAATTTTCTACCTAGTTTTCATTTCCAGATTGTAGGTTATAATATATGTCCCACCACGGGTAACATCCTGAGGCCGGTCCCAAGAAGGGCAAAGAAGCTCAGCTTCTGAAGGGTTAAATTGCCAAGAATTTGAAACGGCCGTATATCCTCCATTATTATTGGCATCCATTGGACTACATGAGATTAGTCTGCGGAAGAGGAATTTGTACTCGGTTTGGGGACATTTGAAAATACGAATGTTTACGAATGACTTTTTGTAGGTCTCTTTGTATATAATGTCTCCTACTGCATGCAACCGCACGTCGCTATTTATAAAATAATTTGCCCTTTGTTTAAGCTGTGTTTCGCTCCTGTACCAATTTCCAAATCTGTCGATAATTGTACGGTGGCGTCTTATTTTCCCCTCAACCTCCAGGTCCTAGCTGGAGATCTCCTGCTATTCCAACTGACCTTCCGACAGAGACCAGTTCCCCTGGAGAAAAGGGCCGCTTTGGCCATTGGACTCTATGGCATTGAAATCCCTCCCCACACCCCGCCCTCCTCAGGCTCTGCCCCAAAAACCTCCCGCCGGCGGCAACCCTACTCTGGGAGCTCTTCAGCTTTCATCCCCCCCTTCTCCTCTCCTTTTCTTGCGACAGCTGGAAGAAAACTGGCTGGAAACTGGAAAGGTTACGCTTCTGCGGCCTTATTTTTCTCTGCAGCGCGTAGACACTTTTTCAAAACCGCTAGCTCATCAAACGCGTCAAAAAGTGTTTGCTTTTCAAAAGAAACTAACGCCTCCCCAAAAAGAGACCCTCCGTTTTTGTTGCGGCTTGAGCGGCTGCCCGGTACCTCCAGGTCTTTGCAGCTGCCAAGCCGGGAAGAGAACGGTGCTCCTTAATAACTGGGCTAGGGCGGTGGAGCCTGCGTCACCGGCTGCATCTATCGCTGGCCACTGTGAAGAGAGCGCGGCTGGGGAAACAGCCTGCAAGCTGGCCTACCGGTTTGAGGTGCCCGCAGTGCCTTGCAGCGGTCCAACTTCGCGGCGCGGTTGTCAAGAGCGGTGGCTTGGAGCGGTGGACTCTGGCCTGGAGAACCGGGTTCGATGCCCCACTCCTCCACGTGAGCGGCGGAGGCCGATCTGCTGAACGGGACGCGTTTCCCCGTTCCTGCGCACGAAGCCAGTTGGGTGACCTTGGGCTAGTCACAGCTCTCTCAGCCCCACCTCCCTCCCAGGGCGTCTGTTGTGGGGAGAGGAAAGTTTTGGTTCTGCCTTAAGTGGTAGAGAAAAGCCAACTCTTCTTCTTTTCTTCCCCCGACAAACATCCCTTTCAAATGGGGCCCCCGCAAACTCCCTCCACGTCTTACAGGCCTGTCAAGGTGGAACTAACTATCCTTCTCATAGATCAGAAGAAGAAGAGGGGTTGGTTTTGGTATGCCGACTTTCTCTCCCTTTTAAGGAGAATCAAACCAGCTTCCAATCTCCTTCCCGTCCTCTCCCCAGAACAGACACCTGGTGAGGCAGGTGGGGCTGAGAGAGTTCGGAGGGAACTGTGACTAGCCCAAGGTCACCCAACTGGCTTCATGTGGAGGAGTGGGGTATCGAACCCAGTTCTCCAGATTAGAGTCCACGGCTCTTCACCACCACACCGTGCCGTTGGCAGCAGAGGATAGGACTCGCAATAATGGATTTAAATTGAGGGCGGAAAGTTACTGGCTGGACATTAGGAAGACTTTTTTAATAGTTATAGCAGTTCAGCAGTGGAATCGGCTGCCTAGGGAGGTGGTGAGCTCCCCCTCACTGGCAGCCTTGAAGCAGAGGCTGGACAAGCACTTGTCAGGGATGCTCTAGGCTGATCCTTCATTGAGCAGGGGGGATTGGACTAGATGACCTCTGTGGCCCCTTCCAACTCTGTGATTCTATGCCCCAGGAAAGCAATATTATTTTGCCTCCCCTGCGTGTCTTAATTTTCTCTTTCCTCTTCCCCAGGGCTTCCCACAAGTCTCCAAATTACATCACCGGCCCCCCGTGAACACAGCTTCCATTAAAAGGACGTCCATCGAACCAGCGTTTCTCCGACGCTGGGGTTTCTAAGCATCCCGGGTTCGCTGCCAGTCTTTCCGAGCGAGGTTCGGCTGGCTTTCTTCCTTCCCGGAGCGCTTCAGCCGCGGCTCCCCCTTCCCCCCCCCCCCGGCCAATTTTCCGTGCCATTTTTTTTTCTTCCCCAAATAAAACCCATCTCTGTGTCCGCTCTTGGCAGGCACAAGATGTACCTTGGCCTTCCGGGGTCCCCTCTTCTCTCCTGCCATTTGCATTTTCGTAGCTCCGGCCTAACCAGAGACTCTCCTACAAGACTGTCTCCTTTTTCCTTCAATTAGCTTCTCCTTACTAGCTTCCCCCCCCCTCCTGGCGTCTTGCCTTTGAGGCTAGCTCTTGTTCCAATCCCCCCCGAAAAGGGTAAAATGTCAGCCGTTGAAAGGGCAACTTTGTACTTCTGTCCCTTCCCCGTTGAAAATAAACGTCCGCGTCTTTGGGAACGGGAGACACCCGGTAGCCGAATGGCTGTGAAGCTGCCGTGATACACGTTCCCAGCCAGTTCGGGAGGATCTAATTTGGGGAGGGGGCCGTTGCTCGAGGCCGAAGGGTGGAGAGCGAAAGGGGATGAGAACCGTCCCGCCGGATCCCAGGCTGGGATCGTTGGGCCGTGGCTCGGTGGTAGAGCCTCTGCTTGGCATGCAGGAGGTCCCAGGTTCAATCCCCGGCGTCTCCAGTTAAAGGGACTAAGCAAGTAGGTGATGGGAAAGACCCCTGCCTGAGACCCTGGAGAGCCGCTGCCGGTCTGAGTAGACAATACTGACTTCACTGGACCAAGAGTCTGATTCAGTATAAGGCAGCTTCATGCGTTCATGTGTTCGAGGCCCTTCCCATAGGGTTGCCAGCTCTGTATTGTGATATCCTTAGAGGTTTTGGGGGGGGGGGAGCCTGGAGAGGGTGGGGTTTGGGAGGGGGGAGACTTCAGCGGGGTACGATGCCGTCGACTCCACCTTCCAAAGCGGACATTTTCCCCAGGGGAAAATGATCTGGTCAACACACCTCAAAAAGGATATTGCAGAGCTTGAGAAGGTGCAGAAAAGTGCAGCCAAAATGATCGGGGGCGAGAGCAATTGCCCTATGAGGAGCAGCTGAAACGCTTAGGGCTGTTTAGCTTGGAAAGAAGGCGGCTGAGGGGAGACGTGCTCGAGGTCTATAAAATGATGCATGGTATGGAGAGTGTGGATGAGCCCCGTGGCGCGGAGTGGTACGCTGCAGGACAGCAGTCCAAGCTCTGCTCACGACCTGAGTTCGATCCCGACGGGAATCGGTTTCAGGTCGCCGGCTCAAGGCTGACTCGGCCTTACATCCTTCCGAGGTCGGTCAAATGAGTACCCAGCTTGCTGGGGGTAAAGGGAAGACGACTGGGGAAGACACCGGCAAACCACCCCGTAAGCAAAGTCGGCCTAGGAAACGTCGACATGTGATGTCACCCCATGGGTCAGGAATGACCCGGTGCTTGCACAGGGGACCTTTACTTTATGGAGAAGCTTTTCTCCCTCTCTCGTAATACTAGAACGCGGGGACATCTGCTGAAGCTGGAGGGGAGCTGTCTCTGTTACCCCGTCAGAGGTCCTAGACACTGATATAATCATATTATAATCATATTATAATAATAATAACAGCAATAATAATGGGTTTTAATTGTGTCCCGATCTTGATTTTAGAAAGAGTAATGTAGTTTCCATGAGTCGACCAAGGCCACGGCTCCCCTGCAGTAAAACAACATTGCGCCATTGGATGCGTCCAGAACAGCCATTCACTCGAGGCTCCCGGCGATTCCCCGAAGCAGAAGTTGGCCCAAATTCCGCCGTCTTTTGCACCTGCTACCGTCGCCTCGGGAAATCCAGGGAGACCCTCCAGATGGACGGTAGGACTGTCTCGGCCCTTGCAGCGGAGAGGGTAGCGCCAGGCTGGGGAAAGGTCGGACGGGAAAAGGGGTGACTCGCGTGGCTGCGGGCAATGCGGCCCCCCACGAGTCAGGAGAAGAAGATCTTCAGCCTGAGATTTTTTTTCTTCCCTGAAGCTGGGGAACAGAGAAAGAAAGAGCGGAGAGGTGGATTCCCCTCTCACATAAGAGCAGGGGGGCAGATTTGGGTCAGGAGGGGAAGAGAACCTGGTGCGTCTGGGGAATGAGAAGCAGGGAGCCTTACCCAGGCTGAAACGGTGGGTGGTTTCCATAGAATCATAGAGTTGGGACCACCAGGGCCATCTAGTCCAACCCCCTGCACAATGCAGGACATTCACAACAACTTCCCTCTCCCTACACCCCCAGCGACCCCTACTCCACGCCCAGAAGATAGCCAAGATGCCCTCCCTCTCATGATCTGCCTAAGGTCCTAGAATCAGTATGGCTGACAGATGGCCATCGAGCCTCTGCGTCAAAACCTCCAGGGGAGGAGAGCTCACCACCTCCCGAGGAAGCCTGTTCCACCGAGGAACCGCTCTGACTGTTAGAAAATTCTTCCTAATGACTCGACGGAAACTCTTTTTATTTAATTGCAACCCCTTTGGTTCTGGTCTGACTTTCTGGGGCAACAGAAAACCACTCGGCACCCTCGGACAGCCCTTCAAGTACTTGAAGCTGGTTATCACATCCTTTCCTTCCTTTATCCCAGGGGTGGGGAACCTTTTTTTTGCCTAGGGCCATTTGGATATTTATAACATCATTCGTGGGCCATCCAAAATTATCAACTTAAAAATTAGCCTGCTATATTTGGTCAAACATTTAGCCAGGAGGCACGACCGGAGACGGCTCCAAGTGTCTGCCACATAGACGACTCACTCTTGAGCTCTGCTGTCCCCAGCTGGACCCGAGAGATTCAGGCAGGGCAGCATCCTTCTGAGCTAGAGATCTGCCAGCACCCATGAAGGGCCAGACCAAATGATTTCGCGGGCCTTATACGGCCCCCGGGCCTGACGTTCCCCACCCCTGCTTTATCCCATAGAAGCTCCCTGATTAATTGATCTTAAACAGCAGCATAAATCTAATGTTTGAGGGATATAAGGACTGAGATAAACCTTGCCACTGACAGGGAAGCCTTGGGGTCCCTGTCACTTAATAAAAAAAGGCATTATGTCAGAGATAGAGGCATTAGACTTATATGTTAAAAGGGGAGAGATATAACGTGATCGACGTTCCTCATAAAAGCGGCATCCCAAGAGGGCAAGAGCTCACGAATCAACCGAGCCGGAAGAGCAAGGACAGGTCCTGTCTGGGTATGGCACATTCAAAATCCTGCCCTGCATAACCATAGAGGGGTTAGCATTCAGTCTAGCTGAACAGAAGGCTGTAGAAGGACGAGGTTGTCACATCCCCTCTCGGTCTTCTCCTCTCCAGGCTAAACGTCCCCAGCTCCTTCAACCTTTCCACATAGGACTTGGCCTCCAGACCCCTCGCCATCTTTGCGGCCCTCCTCTGGACACGTTTTGCGATCCCCATAGTATTTGGGAGGCTGTTGGGTAGGGGCGGTGAATTCTTGGTGACCAGAGGCCCCTGGGAAATTTAGCCGGACGTCCAACTGGAGACCCCCTGAAGGTCTTTGGCTCTTTTTTCATCTCCTGCATTGGTGAGCTGGAGGCAGTGGGTTTGGCCCGAGTCTTCGGAGAGCTGCTGCCAGTCCGAGTAGGCGACACTGGCCACGAGAGTGTCTGACTCAGTAGGAGGCAGCTTGGTGTATTCACCAGCGCTCCCTATCTGGATCTGAGCCAGCTAAGGTTGCCAGCTCTGGGTTGGCAAAATTTGGGGGTAGAGCCTGAGGAGGGCAGGATCTGAGGTAGGGAGGGAGCTCTGAGGAGATGTGATGCCATACAGTCGTCGTCCCCCCTCTCCAAAGCTGCCATTTTCTCCAGGGGAACTGATCTCTGTCGCCTGGAGAACAGTTGTCATTCTGGGAGACCTCCAGGCCCCACCTGGAGGTTGGCAGCCCAAGCAAGTCCCATCTTGCTCGGTGGTATTTTCCCACCTGTGGCTAAACCCAACGTCTCCAGGACCAAACCTGGGGCAGGGCCTTCTCAGTCATGGCCCCAGAGAGGCTCAACTTTCCCCTTGCATTGCCATCTTCCACCAGAGGGGGGGGACGTTTCTCTTTTGTCTGGCATTGCTTCAGCGATCCTTTCCCTCATCATATGCCCAAACATCTGATGCGTGAAGATAGACTGCCTCTGTACATGGTGGTTCCATTGGGGGCTGCATGTTGACGGCCACTGCCTCTTCCACGGATTTAATCATTTGGTGTGTGTTTTTAAAGAAAGATGGCCTTACTACCCCTTGTAGTAGTGAGTCCTGTCAGCGAGTATTTGTGAGAGGGAAACTCTATTCCATTAAGTCTAAAACTTCTGCCCACAGGTTTCATTGGGGACTTCTCTTTCCCTGTGCTTATCTTAATTTTATACACTCTGCTGCTCCTCCTGCCTTCTCGTAGAGGTCTCCCCAGCATGGTGAGAGCCAGCATGGTGTAGTGGTTAAGAGCAGTGGCTTGGAGCAGTGAACTGTAATCTGGAGAACCGGGTTCGAGTCCCCACTCCTCCACATGTGCGGCAGACGCTAATCTGGTGAACCGGGTTTGTTTCCCCACTCCTCCACACGAAATAACTATTCTTAGAATCATAGAATCCTAAGAATCTTCTTCTTCTCCTCCTTCTTCTTCTCCTTCTTCTCCGTCTTCTCCTTCTTCTTCTCCTGCATCAGCAATAGGCAATCCTAACCCCCTCTTCAGCAGCACAGGGATTAACGACACCAGCCTACCTTATAGGGCTGTTGTAAGGATTACCGAAACAGTGCTTGGGTTTCCCTGTATCAGGAGCCCCGTGGCACAGAGTGGCAAGCTGCAGTACTGCAGCCCAAGCTCTGCTCACGACCTGAGTTCGATCCCAACGGAAGTTGGTTTCAGGTAGCATGCTCCAGGCTGACTCAGCCTTCCACCCTTCTGAGGTCGGTCAAATGAGGACCCAGCTTGCTGGGGGTAAAGGGAAGATGATGGGGGAAGGCACTGGCAAACCACCCCGTAAACATAGTCTACCTTGTAAACGTCGGGATGTGACGTCACCCCCATGGGTCAGGAATGACCCGGTGCTTGCACAGGGGACCTTTACCTTAACCTTTTCCCCTGTTATCAGTGCTAGGCCTTGTTATTTTCAGTTTTTCCATACCAGCCTGTCGTCACCACCGGCTGTAGCGATTTGGCCCCGTGCCCAGTTAAACCCCCTCCCTAAAACCAACCGTGTAAAGAAAATCCCCCCCCCCATTCCATTTCAGTCCACTGGACAAAGACGGCATGAAATGTCCCGAGGTCGTTCTTACAACGGACGTCCAACGGAGAGAAGCCGTCAAAAGGAAAGGCTTGCTTTGGCGGTTAGCGGGAGCTACATTGAAAGCGCAATGCAGACTTTGGCCTACTTGGAAAATCAAGTGCGGGTCCACTCGAGAGCTCTACCAGTCCAAGAAAGAAAAGGGGCTGACGCCGCTCAAAAGCGTGGCCAGGTTTGCGGTAAACGCAGCGCCTTGCAGGTGTCTGTTTTGTCCGCGTCAGTTATTTGTGGCCGACGGCAGAAAATTGGAAATGCAAGGAATTTATCCAGCTGTTTTCTTGATTAGCCCCTGGGTAAAGGGGACGGGGCAGGAGATTCTCTACAAGGAACAGGGGGAAAGGATTGGGGTTTTTTTATTTTGGGGTGTGTGAAGAAGACGAAGAGTTGGTGTTTATATGCCGGCTTTCTCTACCCCTTAAGGAAGAATCAAACCGGTTTACAGCCCCCTTCCCTTCCCCTCCCCACAACAGACCCCCTGTGAGGTAGGTGGGGCTGAGGGAGCTGTGACTAGCCCCAAGGCCATCCAGCTGGCTTCACGTGGAGGGGTGGGGAAACAAATCCAGTTCACCAGATCAGCCTCTGCCGCTCATATAGAGGAGGGGAGAATCAAACCCGGCTCTCCAGATTAGAGTCCACTGCTCCGAACCACCGCTCTTAACCACTACACCGCACTGGCTCCCAGGGTGTCTTTAAAGGGTGGGGGGAGCTCAGTAAGAACAGGATGGATCTTGCCTACTTTCCAGATTCAGTTTTATTGGGGGGGGGGCGTAAAGGGCCGTCGAGTCTCAGCAGACTTCTGGCAACCCCGTAAGGTTTTCAAGGCAAGAGACTCACAGAGGTGGTTTTGCCCTTGCCTTCTTCTGCATAGCGACCCTGTATTCCTTGGTGGTCTCCCATCCAAATACTAACCAGGGCCGACCCTGCTTAGCTTCCGAGATCTGACGAGATCAGGCTAGCGTGGGCCACCCAGGTCAGGGCTTTTGGGGAGTACGTCTAGGTGTTTTTCGTTGTGCTCTCCTTCCCCTCCTTACAAACGGGAACTGTTATAAGGTGGATCTTCTACGGAGGCATTTTAGATCGAGCATCTACTTGGCACGCAGAAGGTCCCAGGTTCAATCCCCGGCATCTCCAATTAAAGGGACTAAGCAAGTGTGTTTGTGTGAAGTGCCGTCAAGTCGCTTCCGACTCATGGCGACCCTATGAACGAAAGTCCTCCAAAATGTCCTATCTTTGACAGCCTTGCTCAGATCTTGCAAATTGAAGGCCGTGGCTTCCTTTATTGAGTTGGGTCTTCCTCTTTTCCTGCTGCCCTTAACTTTTCCTAGCATGACTGTCTTTTCCAGTGACTCTTGTCTTCTGATAATGTGACCAAAATACGATAGCCTCAGTTTAGTCATTTTAGCTTCTAGGGTCAGGTAAGGCTTGATTTGATCTATAATCCACTGATTTGTTTTTTTGGTAGTCCATGGAATCCGTAACCCTTTCCTCCAACAACACATTTCAAAGGAATCTATTTTCTTCCTATCAGCTTTCTTCACTGTCCAGCTTTCACACCCATACATAGTAATAGGGAATACGATGGCAT
Source organism: Euleptes europaea (assembly GCF_029931775.1). Lineage (NCBI taxonomy): Eukaryota > Metazoa > Chordata > Lepidosauria > Squamata > Sphaerodactylidae > Euleptes > Euleptes europaea. Next base: position 13,518,948 of record NC_079332.1, read on the forward strand.
GAATTAATCTAGCCTTGGTGGCCAGTGACACATCCTTCAAAATATTTTCTAGCTCTTTCATGGCTGCCCTTCCCAGCCTCAATCGCCTTCTGATTTCTTGGCTGCAGTCTCCCTTTTGGTTGATGGTGAGGCCAAGGAATAGACTAAGCAAGTAGGTGATGTGAAAGACCTCCACCTGAGACCCTGGAGAGCCGCTGCCAGTCTGAGTAGACAATACTGACCCTTGATGGACCAAGGGTCTGATTCAGTAAAAGGCAGCTTTGTGTGTTCATGGCTTTACTTACGTTCTGGGGAGGGGCCGTGGCTCAGTGGCAGAGCCTCTGCTTGGCATTCAGAAGGTCCCAGGTTCAATCCCCGGCATCTCCAGTTAAAGGGATGAGGCAAGGAGGTGATGTGAAAGACCTCAGCCCGAGACCCTGGAGACCTGCTGCCAGTCTGAGTAGATGATCATTACCTTGATGGACCAAGGGTCTGGTTCTAAAGCAGCTTCATGTGTTCAACTCTGGAACTGATTGATTGATTGATTGGCTTTCTCCTTCCAGCTTGTGTGTCTGTTCTACTTAGGGCTGTTTAGCTTGGAAAGAAAGGGGAAACATGATAGAGGTCTATAAAATTATGCATGGTTTGAAGAGGGGACAGGGAGAGGTGTTTCTCCCTCTCTCATGATACCAGAGCCAGGGGTCATCTGCTGAAGCTGGAGGGTGAGAAATTCAAAACTGACCAAAGGAAGTGTTTTTTTCACACAACGCAGTTAAATTGTGGAACTCCCTGCCCCAGGATGTGGGGATGGCTGCCAACTTGGCAGGCTTGAAGAGGGGAGTGGACATGTTCATGGAGGAGAGGGCTATCCATGGCTGCTAGTCAAAATGGATACTAGTTGTGATGTATAACTATTCAGTATCAGATGAACACGCCTATTCTATTAGGTGCTGTGGAGCACAGGGAGGCTAATGCTGCTGCAGTCGGCTTGTTTGTGGGCTTCCTGGAGGCCCCTGGTTGGCCACTGTGGGAACAAACTGCTGGACTTGATGGACCTTGGCCTGATCCAGCAGGGCCTTTCTTATGTTCTTATGACCCCTTAGGGTTATCCAGGCAAGGGACATTCAGAGGTGGTTTGCCATTGCCTGCCTCTGCGTAGGAACCCTGGATTTCCTTGGTGGTCTCCCATCCAAACACTAACCATGGCCAGTCCTACTTAGCTTCTGAGATCTGACAACACCGGGCTAGCTTGGGCCATCCAGGTCAGTCCTCTGGTACCAGATGGTTACTGACCACCACATTCTGCCAACCATTACCCATAACCAACATGGACCGTCCAAGATGCCCCCAGCCTGCGCCCGCAACCCACCCGGCTAGGCTCTGCTTCTTGTAGCGCCACCTGAAGACCGGGAGAGAAAATATTTCTTGGAACCAAGAGTCAGCAACCTTTGCCATCCCTGATAATAAAAGTGCCCTTTGAGCTCACGGCAGTCCGGTTGCCAAGCATTGCGCATTTCCAGCTGCCTGGCTTCTCTTCTCCCCATCTTCCAGAGCTAACCCACCGGGCACCAGGGCTTAGAAGCAGCTGCGCAGCACTTATTTTGGCATCTCAATGTGATTTTCACAAGCATCCTTGCAAAAGGTTATCTTTTTTTTTTCTTGCCTAAGCCAGGGAGCGCCGCAGCAAGCAGTATGGAGGGGGCCACAAGTTGGTTTCCCACCGTCCCGCGCTTCTCTGTGTGGACAATAAGCCATTAGCAGGGCCTCATTGCAAACGACAGGCTATTTCCTCCAGAAAACACCCACTTGGCATGAAGAAGGAAAAATCAAGTGCATAATTATAGGATGGGGGAGACTTGTCTGAGCAGTAGTGTGTGTGAAAAGGATCTTGGGGTCTTAGTAGACCAAACGCTGAACATGAGTCAGCAGTGTGATGCGTAGCAAAAAAGGCAAATGTGGTCTTGGGCTGCATCAACAGAAGTACAGTGTCCAGATCACGCGAAGTGATGGTATCGCTTTACTCCGTTCTGGTTAGACCTCATCTAGAGTACTGTGTTCAGTTTGGGGCACCCCAATTTAAGAAAGATGTAGACAAGCTGGAACGTGTCCAGAGGAGGGCAACAAAGAGGGTGAGGGGTCTGGAAACCAAGTCCTATGAGGAAAGGTTGAAGGAGCTGGGTATGTTTAGCCTGAAGAGGAGAAGACTGAGAGGGGATATGATAACCATGTTCAAGTACTTGAGGGGCTGTCATATAGAGGAAGGTGCCGAGTTGTTTTCTGTTGCCCAGGAAGGTCGGACCACAACCAACGGGTTGACATTAAATCAAAAGAGTTTCCGTCTAGACATTAGGAAGAATTTTCTAACTGTTAGAGCGGTTCCTCAGTGGGACAGGCTTCCTTGGGAAGCTCTCCTTCCCTGGAGGTTTTTAAGAAGAAGAAAGCTCTCCTTCCCTTGAGGTTTTTAAGAAGAGGTTAGATGGCCATCTGTCAGCAATGCTGATTCTGTGACCTTAGGCAGATGATGAGAGGGAGGGCATCTTGGCCATCTTCTGGTCACTACGGGTGTAGGGGGGGAGGTAGTTGTGAATTTCCTTCATTGTGCAGGGGGTTGGACTTGATGACCCTGGTGGTCCCTTCCAACTCCGTGATTCTATGATTCTAAGAGGCAGGTGTTGTCACTCACATAATCCCCCCCTTTCCGTGCGGTGCCCCAAAGTGAATTTTTATGGTTTTGCTGCTTGCAAATTATCTTCTGAATGAAGCCTGAGATAGCAATGGGAAAAGATGCATGACCTTGGCCCTTGGGGATGTCAGCTCTGGGTGGAGAAATTCCTGCAGATTTTACATCATGCCTCCCCTTAACCTCCTTCTTTCCAAGCTAAACAGCCCTAAGCGTTTTAGCCGCTCCTCATAGGGTAGTTGCTCTGGTCCCCTGATCGTGTTGGTTGCTCTTTTCTGCACCCTAGGTCCGCTGTGACTTGTCACTTTACAAACGCACCCACACCTGGTACCAGGGCATTTATAAATGGAGGCTCAGCTGTCTTCACTCCCCCATTGTGTCCTTTCCCGCTTTCGGAGCTGTAGCAGAGGATGACATGAGGCGGGGCCTTCTAAGCGGCGGCCCCCAAACAGGGGAACCTCCAACTCTGCACAGTTCCGTCCCGCGCCCATGCGGCCTTCCGGTCTTGAAAGCTGCCTTCCAGGAGGGCAATTGAGAGAAGCCGGTTTTCAGTTGTAATGCGTCATTTCAGAGGGTGGGCAGGTCGGTCTGCAGTAGAAGCGCTAAATTCAAGTCTAGCCAGCATGGTTAAGAGTGGTGGTTTGGAGCAGTGGACTCTGATTTGGAGAACCGGGTTCGATTCTCCGCTCCTCCACATGAGCGGCGGAGGCTAATCTGGCGAACCGGGTTGGTTTCCCCGCTCCTACACACGAAGCTGGCTGGGTGACCTTGGGCTAGTCACAGCTCTCTCAGCCCCACCTACCTCACAGGGTGTCTGTTACGGGAAGGGAAGGCGATCGTCAGCCGGTTTGATTCTTCCTTAAGTGGTAGAGAAAGTCGGCATAAAAAAACCCAACTCTTCTTCTTCTAGGCGCACCTTGCGGACTAACAAGTTTTTTTAGGGTAGAAGCTTTCAAGAGTCAAAGCTCCCTTGGTCAGATATCTCTCAAAAGCTCTCAAAAGCTTATACCCCAAAGGCCTTGTTGCTGAGGTGCTGCTAGATGCCTAAGGTGCTGCTGGACTCCAATCTAGTTTTAACGGGTGTTTCTTTTCTGGCCCTGGTAGAAAGTCCCAAATTCAGACCTTCCTTTGCCCAAGACCCCGAGAGCTGCTACCGTCTGGAGCAGACCCTGCTGAGCTGGATGAACCAACGGGGTAACTTGGGCTGAAGGCGATTTCCTATGTTTGTAGGTCGTGGGTAATAAGAAGTCGGCCACATTGAGAATGTCCCTCATTGGTGTGGAGGGGAATACAGACCCCCTTGGTATCGGAGCCAGTCTCAGGACATACTATAAAATGCTTCCCAAAGTATTCTGCAGAGCTTGAGAAGGTGCAGAAAAGAGCAACCAAAAGGATCAGGGGGCTAGAGGAACTGCCCCATGAGGAGGGGTTAAAACGCTTAGGGCTGTTCAGCTTGGAAAGGAGGCGGTTACGGGGAGACGTGATAGAGATCTATAAAATTATGCATGGTACAGGGAGAGTGGACAGGGAGAAGCTTTTCTCCCTCTCTCATCATCCTAGAACAGACCAAAGGAAGTCTTTCTTCACCCAACACATAGAAAAATTGTGGAACTCCTTGTCCCAGTTCGGTGGGGCAGCCAACTTGGAAGGCTTGAAGAGGGGAGTGGATGTGTTCATGGAGGGCTGTTCATGGCCGTTAGTAAAAATGGATGCTAGACATGATGCATACCTGTTCTCTCCAGGATCAGAGGAGCAGGCCTATTATATTAGCTGCTGGATAATGCTGCAGTCATCTTGTTTGTGGGCTTCCTAGAGGTTGGCCACTGTGTGAACAGACTGCTGGACTTGATGGGCCTTGGTCTGATCCAGCGGGGCCTTTCCTATGTTCTGATGTCTGGCTAGGGGAGTATTTTGTACCTCGGTACTCTGGCACCCGTTAGTGGAACCCCCTATTCGGTAGATTCTTATCGTGTGGAATGGTGGTCAACCATAATTTGGTATTTGTTCCATGGGCCGAGGTGGGCAGCGTGCGGAGGACGTCCAAGACAGATCCCATTTTGTTTGATGCAAGTTTCCGATCTGACCTGACATGGAACCACAAAGACTTGGGCGGCCATGTTCCATAGAAAGGTAAGGTTGCCAAACTCCAGGAGGGACTAGAGTTCTCCCAGGGTTACAACTTATCGCCAGACTTCAGAGATCAGCCCCCTTTGAGAAAATGGCTCTAATGGAGGGTGGATGCTGTGGTGTCCTATCTCTGCTGAGGTCCCGCCCCCTTCCCCAAATTTCCAGGAATTTCCCAACCTAAAGTTAGGGAAAGTGTGACCAACTTGTGTTCTCTTGCAGATCATGAGAGGGAGGGCAGGAAGGTTTGCATCAGTGTTTGGCTCTTGTGGCCCCTTTGATAACATTATCAGTTATCAGGGAAATGCTGATCGCCACTTTGGGGTCAGGAAGCAAATTTCCCCCAGGCCAGATTGGCCAGGGATCCTGGAGGTTTATTTTATTTTTTGCCATCTTCTGGGTGTAGAGTAGGGGTCATTGGGGTGTGTGTGGGGAGATAGATGTAAGTTTTCTGCATTGTGCAGGGGGTTGGACTAGATTACCCTGGTTCTATTATTCTTTTTTCCCAACGGAAGTTGGTTTCAGGTAGCCGGCTCAAGGTTGACTCAGCCTTCCATCCTTCCGAGGTCGGTAAAATGAGTACCCGGCTTGCTGGGGGTAAAGGGAAGATGACTGGGGAAGGCACTGGCAAACCACCCCGTAAAACAAAGCCTGCCTAGGAAACGTCGGGATGTGACGTCACCCCCATGGGTCAGGAATGACCCTGTGCTTGCACGGGGGACCTTTACCTTTTTATTATTCTTTTTTGCAGTGGGGGGAAGCAGATCATATCCTACCAGTATCGCCACTTGCTTCTGCCCCATTGCCCTTTTCCCTGCCATCTCCCGGACTCCCCCGATGGTTTTTGTCCACGTGGGTCCCAGGATCTCCAATGTGGCCCTTCGGTGGTCAAAAATGTTCCCATGGAAAAGCTCGTAAGAGTCCACCCGGTATCTCTAAGGTAGCAACTCTCGTCAGGCATGTAGCGGAAAAGTTGGCTTTTAGCACTGAGTTACCCTTCCCCACCTCGGCATGGCACTTCCAAAGATCATCCCCTAATGGCCCCGAATAGCGAGAGGAACGCTGATTCTTTCTCTTTTTTTGCTTGCAGAAGGTCACAAACGTTCATCGGAGGTCAGAGGCGCCCTTAACCCTCACCACGGCAAACAGAAGAGCCCCAACGAAACCCAGACAGAACAAAAAAAACTCCAAACCAAGGCCAGCTGTAGGATTCTTGTTTTTTTTTTCTTTTTTTTTCTAAAATCCATGATTAAAACCTGGTACAAACAGGTGAATATATAGATATATTTCTTTTAGTAGACGTAATATTTTCCTCTCTTTTTTTTCCTCTCTCTCTCTCTCAGTATACAGCAAACATTTGCAAATATAGATTATTTTTGTTCTCTCTGTACAACAGGACAACAGCTTTACAATGCAACATGGTGGTCGAACCTCGCATCGAATGAACGCACAAATGGGACTTCAGGCGGTTCATCGTCTAAACTGGAAGACTCCATTTGCAAAAGGCCCAAAATAGTACCGTTTTGTCTGTTTTGTTTTAAAATCCTTCTGCTATCGTTTTTCCCGATTTACCTTTTTGTCGTTTTACTATTTTCTTTTTCTTTTTTGGTTACGGAAGAAGACAAAACTGTACACAATAGTCCACAAAAATCACAGAATTAAGGAGTCATGCGATGCAGTGTTGGTTTACTTCGAACTCCTTGGGCTATTTATTATTCCTGCCTGGCTCTCTTCCTTTATTCCCCCCCCCCTTCTTTCTCTTTCTCTCTTTTTAAAATTTAATTTTCTGTATTATTTTTTTTAAAAAGAAAACAAAACTTCTGTTTCACTCGGTAGTTTATTTTCCAGTGTGTCCCCACCCCCCTTTTCTCCAATTTGGTACTCATCTCACAAGAGCGAGATGATAGATATATTTTGAATACCCCCTCTCTCTTTCTCTCTCTTTCTTATACATGATATAGAATAATTATAGATTCTCATAAGTTATTTATTTGTTTTAAAGACAAGTCTGGAATAAAAATAGCTGCTGCTGCTGATTTTTTTTTTCTTTTGGTCCAGTGTTAAGTCACGAGTTGATCGAGGACTCAGGACTTGTGCTGGGCGGACACCCCCTTCCAGTAGTCTAAGATGTCGTGAAGATCCTCGTCTTTGGCAAACTGGACCTTTTTGCGCAGGGCGTGACCGGCGGCCATGTACTCCTCCTCATCTTTGTGCCGCCTGCGGTTCAGTTTGAAGCGCTCCCAGATGCTGTGGGACGGCTTGCAGGTGTACTCGGGGCTGGAGGTGTAGCTCAGGTTGTGGTACTGAGGCGAAAGCTGAGAGTAGGCCAAGTCTCTGGGGCGGGGGCGGGTCAGCGGCTCCAAGATGGAGGGCTTGCGCCCCGCCAGGCTGTCGTGCTGCTCCCCTTGATGGGACCCTGGGTACGAGTGCCGGTGCTCGCTGTACTGGCGGATCTTCTCAGCCTCGGCCCGCAGGATAGCGGCCGCCGGCGTCACAGTGAGAATGGTGTCTGCGGTAGGAGATGTCTTCTCGATATATTTGGCTTCTGATTTGTGGCCGGAGCCCTCTGAGCGGAAGGAGCGGGGGCTTCGCACGGAGCCGCTGGAAGAAGTGCTGGAGCGCTTTGGGGGGGCCTCCATGCTGTGGTGCCTCTGTAAGGGGTGGTTGTAGCTCTCCTTGTAGACCGGAGCCAGGAAGCCGTGCTTGCCGGGGATTTGTTCTGATAAAAGCACCAGTTGAGGCTCGGCGGTGGACACCGCCCCCGATTTCACCCCCTGGAAGGAGGTGGACTCCGATTTCAAGGCATCGATGCAGTTGTTGATGATTTGGTTCACCTTGTCCACCTCCTTGGTGATGGTGGAGATCTCTGCCACTGAGCTCTGGCTGTCGGGCGCCATCGGCAGCTCACACTCCCTCCGTTCGGACTGCTCTCCGGTGCGTACCTCCATGTAGTTCCCCTTGGTGGTCTTGGGGGTCTCGCTGCTCTCGATCAGTTTGTACTGCTCGACCTCTCCCACGGAAGGAAGGTAAGGGATGCGAGTCACGGCCTCGCCCCCCAGCATCTGGCCTTGCGACAGCTGGGAGATGCTGGTCGTCTCCATCTCCGGCCCGTATTTCAGCTCAATGATGGTCTTCTTCATGTTGACGGCGGCCTTCTTGTGCTTTTCCTCCTGCTGACGCTTCTTCCGGAGGCAATAGTACACCACCCCTAGAACGATGACCATGCCGAACAGGCAGCCCAAGATCGTCATGATGTAGTGAGTGGCCGTGGAAGAGGTGGGTATTGGCTCCTCCCTGTTTTGTTTGTTGAGGTTGATGGTGAGGCAAGTGTAGTTGTACCTCGAGACTCGGTTGGAAGACATCACACAGTAAGTGTAGTCTTCGTTCGCCACCAGGTTGGTCAGCTCGATGTCCTCTTTCTTCTTCAGCAGCTTGGCGAGGACGTTGTACCGGCCGTTCTCAAACTGGGCCAAGGTGTACATCTTGCTGTAGGGCACGGGGATCTGCACGCTCAGTGTGGCGGAGTTGTGGGTCACGTGCTTCACTTTCATGGTGGGGTACAAGCCTGGGTCGATCACGGGGGTGTGCAGCGAGGCCTGCGGGGTGGTGCCGTCGCCGGAGAAGCACTCTTCCTCGGGACACGGGCTCTCGGGGGGAGCTGTCGTCACCGGGTACTTGGGGGGGATGAAATGAGGAGGCATGGTGTACGGGCCGCCCGTGCAGAGGGAAGAGAGCATGCCCAGGGCGTTTCGGTATCCGCTCCGCCCTTGACCTAAAAGGTAGTAGCCGGAATAGTCTGGCGGGGAGTCACACTGCATGCGGTCGTAGGTGCGCGTCATGTTGGTGAAGCCCTCAAGCCACTGAAGGAAGCCCAGGAGCTCACAAGAGCAGTAGAAAGGATTGCTGTAGAGCTCACAGACCGAGAGTTTGCTCAGGCCCCTGAAAGTGTTGCTGTCTAGCCTCTGGATCCTGTTCACCGACAAGTCAATGTTCATGATGTTGGGGCACTCCCCGAAGGCATTGGGGGTAACTGTCTCAATGAGGTTAGCCTGGAGGTAAAGATACTCGAGCTTACCCAGGCCCCGGAGGATTCCCTCCGTCAGGTTCCTCAGGCGGTTGTAGCCGAGCTGCAGCACCTGCAGGTTATACTGTCCCGAGAAGGCACCATCCTCGATGTAGGAGATCTCGTTCTTGGTCAGGTTGAGGTATGTGAGGTTACTGAAGCGGCTGAGGGAGGAGAACTGCACGCTCTTAATCTTGTTGTCGTTCAACCGCAAGTCAAGGATCGTGCTGTTGATCTGCTGGGGGATGGACTCGTACGGCGGCTGGTTCTGGCTGCAGATCGCGAGCCACACGAAGCCCTTTTCGCCCTCGATCAGCCAGCAGTCTGCCCGCACCTCGCCCACGTACAGGAGAGAGACCGCTGCCACGCATGCGCACAGTGCTGATGTCACAGCCCACCTATGGCCTGCCATTTGGAAGGGCCGCACAGAGACAGGGAGATCCCTTATCTGCTGGAAGGGGGGGAAAGGGGTGGTTTGTCTTACGGCACAGCCCCGCCTTGGGCTAATGTTTCCGGGGACGTGTTGTCATTCTATCCTTTCTCTTCATGGTTGCGTACCATGAAGAGTCACCCAAGGGGTATGAGAACGTCTCGCTTCTAAGTCACCCTTCCTGGGACAAAAGCTTTAGCCAAGGTTCTCCCAGGAAACTGGCTCTTCTGCCATTGTGTCGTGTTTCCTTTGAAGTCCCGTGGGAGGAAGATGGATCTTGGGCGGATGCAAGATCTGGCTCACGAAAGAGCTGAGCTCTCCCGTTCGATGCCGCCTGTTCTGGCCTGCTTTTGGCTTCCTGCTTCCGCTTCAGCGCTGGGCTCTTTCTCCATATCTGTGGTCTTCCGCACGCGTCCTGTCGTCGGGTCACTCGGTTCTCCTGCCAACAAAGAGACAGAGACAAAATGGGCATTTAATGGCTTTAGTCAAAAACCCCTCATCTAGTTCGCTTAGAGTTAATTTTGGATGTTTAAAATTATTTGGGAGGGAAGGCAGCATGGTATAGCCTGATCTCGTCAAATCTCGGAAGTAAGCTGGGTCAGCCCTGGTTAGTATTTGGATGGGAGACCACCAAGGAATATCAGGGTTGCTATGCAGAGGAAGGCAATAGCAAACCACCTCTTACCTAGAAAACCCCATAAAGGATTGCCATAGGTGGGCTGTGACTTGATGGCACCTTACACATACACACACACACATTAGGGGAAGCTTTCCGATTCCCCTGCCTAGCAAAGACCATTCTGGCTACAGTTATCATAAGTAAAGCAACTAAAAATGCATTCCCATAAAGTAACCCTTTCAAGACTAAAAGCACTCTGAAGCCATGTTAGAAGATCAACCCCTGAATTAGCAGCCTGGCGCCCAAAAGAGAGCAAGGTAGGTGCCAGGCGAGCCTCGAGGGGAAGGGCATTCCAAGGGCGAGGGGCCGCCTCTGGAAAAGCCCCGTCTCTAAAAGCGGGAGCGCAGACAGCAGGGCTTGTGAAGCACATCTTGACCGGTGGGCTGAACAATATGGGAGGAGGCCGTACTGGAATGTTTTGTGGGGTAGTTCTGTACATTGGCTGACCCCCGTGTGATCCAGCTGGACTCTTCTGACACAGCGGCACCGATCCTCCTGCGTTTTTCTTGCGCACAAGGCTGCGTGCGTGGCACATGCGCCGTGTTCCGCACAGACGCGGGATTCCTCACCCCCAAGAGTCATTTCAGTTGGCTCGCCTCTCTCGTCCCCCTTCACCGCCCTCTCCGAGATCCTCTTTCCCTACCGCCCTGGTCTGCTTATCGATAAATAAAGGAAGCCTATGGCACAGCAGTGGCGATCTACTACACATGATAAACGTTTAATCATGCACAAGAGATGGGCGTGGGGGGGGATATTGGCTCGCGGGCACCGATTGCTAAAGCGAGCCGGGGCTATTCATGACGCGCCAAATAATCGGGGCCGACATCTCGGAGATAACACGGCAGACATTTTATTAATGACGAGGCCCCTGCTAAATGGCCGGATGTCTGCTTGGAATATGTCAGGTGTGGAAATTGCACTCCAAGGCTTTCTCTCTCTTTCTCTTACTGCCTTGTGCATATTTTCCTTTTGGTTTCCGTACCCTGGCTTGGCTAAGTTGCCTCCCAATTGCTGGAGAGTTGGATTTTTTTTTCTTTTTAAAAGGGACCCTCGATGCTCCGTCGGAGCTGATTTCCAATTCAGAGTTCGGTGCGGGCTTGCACGCCGCAAAAGGACCGTCTGCGTCGCATCCCAATCGGCCCACCAGAGTTTCCACTCCCTTGATGTTTTGTGAGAGATCCCCAGCCAATTTATCTCGGCTCTTTTTGTGTCTGCTCATTATTAAAGAGAACTAGGTAGCGGCGAAAACCAGCGTCCAAACGTTTGAGTCAGTGGGGGAAGAGCCCTGGAAGTATTTGAAGGAACCTCTCCTTCTACAGGTCCTGTGTGCCAACTGTGGTCATCAGGCAACCATGTCTTGGCTATCTCGCCACTTAGGGGGCCTGTATGCCAACTTGATACCCACCTGCCCAACCTGTAGATTCGGAAATAGTTCATTGTAAAAGCACCACTGAGCATACCCAAGGATAATGTCCCTGCAAAGCCACCCTGGAATTTTATCCCGGTCAATGAAGTGGGCTTCCCAACACTCAATGCCAAGTCCGTCTGTCCCCCCAATTCAAAAACAGGAACTCGGAACTGGCAAAAGAGCCAGGCAAAATTCATACATTGTCTAAAGTCCCTCGTGGCTCCTTGTAATTCGTTTGTCAACGGGGCTCCCGTGGCTCTGATTCCACGCCGCAGTGTGCCATCTTCCGCCGCTGAGCTTATGAAGATCTAACAAGATCGCAGCCCGCAGGTAACCTGGCTGAAGGCCATTGAGGATAATTATATGTAGCGTTTGGTTAAGAGACAGAGTTTCCCTGGTAAGCCCCTGCTGTCTTCCCAGGGCCCTAACGGCAGCCGCCCGAAATATCAGATTGACTGTCAGGGGAAGAGAGCCGTTCAGACACAAAGAGACGGAGATGCAGATTCTCCATTCACATCAAATTAGGCATCCCAGTTCTTGAAGATACGCTGCTCTTTTTTGTTGATCTCATTTCATGTTCAAATGCTTTCCTGTGGGCCTAGTCATTTGACTCGGTTTTGGAAGGGCACATTATGCCTGACGTGGGGCTGCCACTGAAACCGGCATTCCCCGTATCATGTGTTCTTTTTCCAGTGCTTTTTTTTTTTTACCCTTATGTTTTGTCATTATTTTGGAAGGGCATGTTATGCCTGATGCAAGGCTGCCACTGAAAACGGCATTCCCGTGTTGTGTTTTTTTCTAGTGCTTTCCCTATGTTTTGTCATTATTTTGGAAGGGCACGTTATGCTTGATACAGGGCTGCCACTGAAAACGGCATCCCCGTGTCATTGAGTTCTTTACCCGTTCTTTCTTTTGACCTGTATGTTTTGTCATTATTTTAGAAGGGCACGTTAGGCCTGACGCAAGGCTGCCACTGAAACCGGCATCCCTGTATCATGTGTTCTTTTTCCAGTGCTTTTTTTTACCCCTATGTTTTGTCATTATTTTGGAAGGGCATGTTGTGCCTGATGCAAGGCTGCCACTGAAAACGGCATTCCCTTGTTGTGTTTTTTTCTAGTGTTTTTCCTATGTTTTGTCATTATTTTGGAAGGGCACGTTATGCTTGATACAGGGCTGCCACTGAAAATGGCATCCCCGTGTCATTGAGTTCTTTACCCGTTCTTTCTTTTGACCTGTATGTTTTGTCATTATTTTAGAAGGGCAAATTAGGCTTGATTCAGGGCTGCCACTGAAACCGGCATCCCCGTATCATGTGTTCTTTTTCCAGTGCTTTTTTTTACCCCTATGTTTGTCATTATTTTGGAAGGGCATGTTGTGCCTGATGCAAGGCTGCCACTGAAAACGGCATTCCCTTGTTGTGTTTTTTTCTAGTGTTTTTCCTATGTTTTGTCATTATTTTGGAAGGGCACGTTATGCTTGATACAGGGCTGCCACTGAAAATGGCATCCCCGTGTCATTGAGTTCTTTACCCGTTCTTTCTTTTGACCTGTATGTTTTGTCATTATTTTAGAAGGGCAAATTAGGCTTGATTCAGGGCTGCCACTGAAACCGGCATCCCCGTATCATGTGTTCTTTTTCCAGTGCTTTTTTTTACCCCTATGTTTGTCATTATTTTGGAAGGGCATGTTGTGCCTGATGCAAGGCTGCCACTGAAAACAGCATTCCCTTGTTGTGTTTTTTTCTAGTGTTTTTCCTATGTTTTGTCATTATTTTGGAAGGGCACGTTATGCTTGATACAGGGCTGCCACTGAAAATGGCATCCCCGTGTCATTGAGTTCTTTACCCGTTCTTTCTTTTGACCTGTATGTTTTGTCATTATTTTAGAAGGGCAAATTAGGCTTGATTCAGGGCTGCCACTGAAACCGGCATCCCCGTATCATGTGTTCTTTTTCCAGTGCTTTTTTTTACCCCTATGTTTGTCATTATTTTGGAAGGGCATGTTGTGCCTGATGCAAGGCTGCCACTGAAAACGGCATTCCCTTGTTGTGTTTTTTTCTAGTGTTTTTCCTATGTTTTGTCATTATTTTGGAAGGGCACGTTATGCTTGATACAGGGCTGCCACTGAAAAGGGCATCCCCGTGTCATTGAGTTCTTTACCCGTTCTTTCTTTTGACCTGTATGTTTTGTCATTATTTTAGAAGGGCACGTTAGGCCTGACGTAGGGCTGCCACTGAAAACGACATCCCCTTGTCACTGTCTTCTTTTCCAGTGCATTCTTTTGACCCCTATGCTTTGTCATTAGTTTAGGAGGGCGTGAGATTCCCGACACCGGGCTGCCACTGAAAATGGCATCCCCGCATCCTTGCACTCTTTTACCCCACAGGAAGTGGTCATATTTAGCCATGTCGTGACATGGTGCAGTTCCTTGCATTGATGGCCCCCTGCAGAGACCCACAGACTGGCAAGGACCCATGGTGGACTTCAGACAGTGAACTGCGAGGTTTGGTCTGTATTCATGAATGAGATGTATGTGCCAGGGTTTAAAGGGGGGGTAGACAAATGTAGAGAAGATAGGTATATCATTGGCTATTAGCCACAATAGCCGAATGGGGTTCTTCTGTGTCCTGGTTTCTGTAGCTAGGGAGGAACCAGCAAGAAGACGAAGAGCTGGTTTTTATACCCCGCTTTTCTCTACTTCAAGGAGTCTCAAAGCGGCTTACAATCTCCTTCCCTTCCTCTCCCCACAACAAACACCTTGTGAGGTAGGTTGGGGTGAGAGAGTTCGGAGAGAACTGCGACTGGCTTAAGGTCACCCAGCAGGCTGGATGTGGAGGAGTGGGGAATCGAACCCGGTTCTCCAGACTAGCGTCGGATGCTCTTAACCACAGCACTGCGCTGGCTCCCAAGGGAAGACCATTGTCTGAAAGGTCTACTTATGAGCATCCAACTAGCCACGGTTGGGAACAGGAAGCTGGGCTTGAGGGACTATTGGTTAGATTCAGCAATGCCGATGCGAAGTCCACCGTGGAATGCGTGTCATTTTGGAAACCAGTCTAACCACAAAAACATGCCAGGCTCTAGTTTGGCTCTCTCACTTGAGGACAGGGAAGTCAAAAGAGGCTTCAGTCTCATGTGAGACCATCCAAGCACCGGGATAATTTGCGACTTTGGAGAATGCGTCCATTGGCCTAAACGTTTCATGCAGGAGCCCCCACCCCAGTACAAAATCTACCCCCGGCTGAGCTTGCGACGCCACCCCCCGCTCTGGAGGAATTGAGTTTATCGTTCATAATCTAGCGCTAAAAGGGTAACATCTGTTTGGGACAAACTGTAATGAGATTTAAACCCCAGGTGGAAAAAGGACGCTGCCGTAATAAATGACTTGCTGTATGTCTAAATAGTTTTAATTTTTTCGTTGGCAGAAAGAGCGGCACTTTTGGGGGTTGTTGTTTTTTTAACCTCGGGCGCTTCTCTGCCAGCTCTTTTAGGTGACGTTTGTTTAATGACCGCTATTAATTTCCAGGGTGGCAGATGGCGTCTAACCTAGCGGTGCTAGAAATGGGAACAGTGGCTCTAGAAAGCTGTGCGCAACATGGGCTGCTGCCTCTACCCTGACAGAGAGCCAGTGTGGTGCAGTGGTTGTCAGACTGGGATCCAGGAGACCCGGATTCAAATACCGACCCGGGCCGTGGAAGCTCAGGCCATGGGCCAGTCACACCCTCTCGGCCTAAAATACCTCAAAGGGTTGTTGTTAGGACAAAAGGGAGGAGAGGAGATTGAGGTCAGCTGCTTTGAGTCCCTATTGGGGGGGAAGGCAGGATATAAAGGAAACAGATAGATAGATAGATAGATAGATAGATAGATAGATAGATAGATAGATAGATAGATAGATAGATAGATAGATAGATAGTAGGTAGGTAGGTGGATAGATGGATGGTAGGTAGGTAGATCGATGGATCGATGGCTAGATAGATAGATAGATAGATAGATAGATAGATAGATAGATAGATAGATAGATAGATAGATAGATAGATGGTAGGTAGATCGATGGATCGATGGCTAGATAGATAGATGGTAGGTAGGTAGGTAGGTAGATGGATGGATGGATGGATGGATAGATGGATGGTAGGTAGGTAGATCGATGGATCGATGGCTAGATAGATAGATGGTAGGTAGGTAGGTAGGTAGGTAGATAGATAGATAGATAGATAGATAGATAGATAGATAGATAGATAGATAGATAGATAGATATAGGCTACCAGGGAGAGGATCGCTTTCGATTTTCAGTCTCCTGCGCCTTTCGGAGGGGGCGGCTTGTCTGAAGACTCGCTGAAGGGGAAAGGTCAAGGCAGATTTGCCTTCCTCCCACGGGGAGTAGGTAAGCTTTCTTTCCCCGGGAGCCAAAGGGAAAGGCCCCGTCTCAGGTAATGTTGGTAATCAGCTTTAATCTCCTGCCCAAAATAACTCAAAATCGAGTACAGGAGGCGTTAAGCCACCTAAGCTCCTGTGGCAGCAAACTTAGTTCTCCTCCAAGGCGCCGGGACGTTCTTGGTCCTAAGAAAACCCCGTGGCCAGTCCCAGCACAGTCTAAAGGTTTGGAGCGGTAGACTGTAATCTGGAGAACCGGGTTTGATTCCCCACTCCTCCACATGAAGCCAGCTGGGTGACCTTGGGCTAGTCACAGCTCTCTTAGAGCTCTCTCAGCCCCACCTACCTCACAGGGTGTCTGTTGTGAGGAGGGGAAGGGAAGGAGACCATAAGCCGGTTGGATTCTCCCTTAAGTGGCAGAGAAAGTTGGCATATGAAAACCAACTCTTCATCTCTCTCTCTCTCTCTGTTCACCAGGGTCATCTAGTCCAACCCCCTGCCCAATGCAGGAAATTAACAACTACCTCCCCCCATCCCCAGTGACCCCAACCCTCCCCCCACCATGCAGGATCCCACAATCAAAGCACTCCCGACAGATGGCCATCCAGCCTCTGTTTACCACCTCCCGAAGAAGCCTGTTCCACTGAGGAACCACTCTAGCTTTTAGAAAGTTCTTCCCAATATCTAGATGGAAACTCTTTTGATTTAATTTCAATATGTCTGTTTGGGTCTGATCTTCTGGGGCAACAGAAAACAACTTGGCACCATCCTTTCCATGACAGCCCTTCAAGGCCTTGAAGATGGTTATCATAGCACCGCTCAGTCTTCTTCTCTCCAGGCTAAACATACCCAGCTCCTTCAACCTTTCCTCATAGGACTTGGTTTTCCACTTGGACCTGCTTTACTTTATTATGCCTTTTCTCCTTTTTCCCCCTGCAGATGTCTTTTTATCTTCAAGACCGCCTCTTTCCAGGGGTGAAAGCAAGCGGCTACAGGCAGGTATGGAGTGCTGGTCAGAAAGAGGCCCAACTCCCGTCTTCTGGTCCTTACCCCTTTCCCATGAAACGCAGTGGTGGGGTGCCGACAAGCCGCAGCTGATGTACAACAACCCCGTAGGGTTTTTCAAGGCAAGTGAGTGAACAAATGTCATTTGCCATTGCCTCTGTGTATCAACCGCAGACTTCCTTGGTGGTCACCTGTCCAACATCTATCCGACCCCGCTTAGCTTCCGAGATCTGACGAGATTGAGCTAACCTGGGCCATCCAGGTCAGGACAAGAGACAAACAGAGGTGGTTTGCCATTGCCTGCCTCTGCATAGCAACCCTGGACTTCCTTGGTGGTCTCCCAACCAAGTAGTAACCAGGACCGACCCTGCTTAGCTTCCAAGATCTGATGAGATCAGGCTAGCCTGGGCCAGCAAGGTGAGGGCAGAGACAAACAGAGGTGGTTTGCCATTGCCTGCCTCTGCGTAGCAACCCTGGACTTCCTTGGTGGTCTCCCATCCTGGCTGGCTTCTGAGATCTGACGAGATCAGGCTAGCCTGGGCCATCCAGGTCAGAGCACAAACAAGCAAGGGTGGTTTGCCAGTGCCTTCCTCCGCATAGCAACCCTGGACTTCCTTGGTGGTCTCCCATCCAAGTACTAACCAGGGTTGACCCTGCTTCATGCAGCAACCACGGGCGTGGCAGCGCTTTGAGCGCCGTCGGCCGCCCACTGCCGAAGAATGGAAACACTCTCCTCCTCCTCTTGAAGGGGGAGGCTGACGCACCGATTCGGCCGCGAGGGCCTTTGTTTTAAGAGGTTTTTAACGCCTCACCTTCGCCCGCCAAATCCTCCGCCGCCGGCTGTGCTAAGCCAAGGGCACTCTGCGCTCGGTGGAATTTTGTTCAGTTTCTGCTTTCTTAGGCAGCTGTGGCAAATGCTTTTATTTTTGTCCCCCCTTAATAGCGACGCGGCACCTCCCACCCAGCGGCCTGGGTTATGGACGCGGCTTTTAACAGAATCCTTCCTGCTAGCATAGGCGTCAGGCTGTTGCTCTTTCGTGGCTGACAATATACAATTTTGGGGGGAGTAGGAGGTGTGGAAAATTTACTGTGAAAAATATTTTTCAATGAGTCAATTTAAAGGATACTCTTTGATTTAATCCCTCACATTTATTTGGTATAGTGTGATTATATTAGGATGATTACAGGTATATTAACTAGATAAAATAAGATACTTATAAAGTGAGTAGAGGGGGATTATACTGTTAGCAAAAGTATATACAATTTAATTTTGGACAGAAGAGAGTGAAGGGGAAGTCAATTATTCTTTTTTATTTTTGTAGATTAGAAATTTTTATAGATTTTATTTTATATTGTTAAAGTATTAATGGAAACTCATTTATGATGTATAAAATGAGAAAACAATAAAAACTTTATTAAAAAAATAATGGGGGGTTATTTGATTTGGCGGGGCGAATGGGAGACATGGAGGGTTTATTGTGAGACTGATATTCACATGGGGAAATTTCACGGTTACTCATTGATTTAATCCATTGATCAATAAGATACTGGTAAAAAATTGCAACACTCAAATTCCATTTTTTACACTGAACAGTTTATTTTATTCTTTGTTACTATTATATATAACATTTGATAACCAAGGTTTGTAAATGGTACGTTATAATCACTAATGATCAAAATGGATATATTGTTAGGTATATGGTTAAATTAATACGCAATAAGGAAGTTATATTTAGATATGATATAAAATAATATCATGATTAGAATTTTTAGAGCAAAAGGGCAAATAGGTAAATAAAAGGATGGAGGAGGATGGAGGGGAAGTTTTCACTTATTCACTTTTTAATAATGATGTATTTTCATCAACAGTATGCTGATATGGAATATTATGTCGCTATTTCTGTATTTGTTGAAAAGTTTATATATGATTTATAGAAAATAATAAAAAAAATCTTTAAAAAAAAAGAGAGAGGAGGGCAGAGGAAAAGGCCCTAATAAGTTTGGGACGGGGCCTTAATTTCCAACAGCATCAGGAAAAGGCAAATACGGTGGCTTGCAACTCGGGTTGCCAACCTCCAGGCGGGTCCTGGAGATCTCCTTGAATTACAACTGGTCTCCAGATGAGAGAAATCAGTCCCCCTGGAGCTGTGTGGCTCTGTGGCATTCTACCTCACTTAGGTCCCTCCCCAGGCTCCATCCCCAAATCTCCAGGAATTTCTCAACCCAGAGTTGGCAACCCAGCTTGCAGCCCATCACCCAGCGTGGTGTAGTGGTTAAGAGCGGTGGTTTGGAGCGGTGGACTCTAGTCTGGAGAATGGGGTTCGATTCCCCGCTCCTCCACATGAGTGGCGGAGGCTGATCTGGTGAACTGGATTGGTTTCCCCACTCTTACGCGGGAAGCCAGCTGGGTGACCTTGGGCTAGTCACAGCTCTCTTAGAGCTCTCTCAGCCCCATACAAAACAATACAAAGACCAATAAATTTAAGGACATGTGGGTGGCTATTTAGAATATTGCGATGGTCATAGTGAAGATCATCCCAATTAGCCCCCCAACATATGTCCAGGGTGTGATCTGTCTGTTCAACCACCTTGTGTTCAGTCTATTATAGATTGTTTCAGGCGGCAACCATCTTGGTCTGCAGTAGAACAGCTAGATTTGAGTCTAGAGACCAACCAGATTTTCGAGGTGTGAGCTTCCGAGAGTCAGAGCTCCCTTCGCCAGCGTGGTGTAGTGGTTAAGAGCACGTGAATGCATGAAGCTGCCTTATACTGAATCAGACCCTTGGTCCATCAAGGGTCAGTCTTGTCTGCTCAGACCGGCAGCGGCTCTCCAGGGTCTCAGGCAGAGGTCTTTCACATCACCTCCTTGCCTGGTCCCTTTAACTGGAGATGCCGGGGATTGAGCCTGGGGCCTTCTGCATGCCAGTGAGGAAACGGCTCAGTGAGCACTGGACTCTGGAGAGCTGGGTTTGATTCCCCGTTCCTCCGCATGAAGCCAGCTGGGTGACCTTGGGCTAGTCCAGTGGTTCCCAACCTTTTTTTGACCAGGGACCACTAGGACTTTTTTGTTCGGTGCAGGGACCCTAAGGTTCAAAATAAAAATTCCGGGAATTTGAAAATAAACTTTAATCAACTGTTAGTTAAACATTAAACTTAGAATTATATTTGAATATATATATTTTATAATAGAGAACTTTTAATTGAAAATGTTAATTTATTATGGGTTTATAACTTTGTTTCGCGGACCTTAATTTAGTTCTCGCGGACCCCTGGGGGTCCATGGACCCCTGGTTGGGAACCAGTGGGCTAGTCACAGCTCTCTTACAGCTCTCTCAGCCCGACCTACCTCCCAAGGTGTCTTTTGTGGGGAGAGGAAGGGAAGGAGATTGTAAACTGGTTTCAATCTCCCTTAAGTGGGAGAGAAAGTCGACATATAAAAACCAACTACTACTACTACTCCCCTCCTCCTCCCCCTCCTCCTCTCCCCTCCCCTCCTCCCCCTCCTCCTTCTCCTCCTTCTTCTATTATCTGATGATGGGAACTTTGTAGGGAGCTCATACCCCCCAAAACTTGTTGGTCTCTAAGCTTCTGCTGGACTCCAGCCTAGGTACTGTAAGCAGACACCTATTTTAGATCACCGTCTTATTCTTTCTCTTCTCTGTGCCATCACACAGTTCCAGAAAATACCCACAGAACGTGGCAATGGGGGGGGGGGGCAGAATTGTAAAAGCAAAATCTCTAGGCCTGTGATCTCAGAAGCGACGTGTGGCCGAGCTAGACTCCAGTCCCTGGCTGAGCTCCTTTTAACCAGCAAAAGATGAAGAAGTCAGCGGGAATGGGAAAAGCAGATGCAGAATAACGATGCAAAGGAAATCACAGAAACGCGTGTTCTTTAATCCGATTGATTTATTTTTCTAAAGGCGTGGGGCAGGCTGCTGTAGAATCCACCTGGCTCCCAGCGGTTTTACAATCCTGTTTGCAGGATTTACAGTTGCGTCGGGGCACGGGACCATCTGGAAAATGGATCCCTAACCTCGGCGGTAACGTGAGAACTGGGTATTTAATCTTCTGCCCATCTGTCACGTTCTTTTCCTCCCGTCAAGGACGGGGGGGGGGAGTGGGGAATGCCTTCACAACGTTCCTGCGGTTGTGTGAGAGTAATTCCTACGAGGCACATCTGTACTGTTGTCATGGGTGGACTTAGAGAGGCAACCATCTCTGCTTTTTGTTCACAGAGCTGGAATCGAACCCTGGGAATCCAGCCTGGGTCTCGCAGGCTTGTTTGCAAAACTGAAAATTGCAATCAGAATCGAATTCTCAAGTATCCCGCGGCTTAAATGAAGAAATGCCAGCATCATGGTTCTAGAGATTACTGTCGAGGGCCACCCAGATCAGGGATATCCCCAGGTAAGATATGATTTCTTTGCTTAGAATGCCCTGACCTGGTCGGCCCAGGCTTGCCCAATCTCATCAGATCTCAAAAGCTAAGCAGGGTCGGTCCTGGTTAGTACTTGGATGGGAGACCACCAAGGAAGTCCCAAGTTGCTACACAGAGGCAGGCAAGGGGAAACCACCTCTGAACTTCTCTTGCTTTGACCTGGACGGCCCAGTCTAGCCCAGTCTCATCAGATCTTGGAAGCTAAGCAGTGTCAGGCCTGGTTGGTAGTTGTATGGGAGACCACCAAGGAAGTCCTGAGTTGCTATGCCCTGACCTGTATGGCTTCGTCAGATCTCAGAAGCTAAGCAGGATCACCCTTGGTTAGAACCTGGATAGCAGACCACCGAGGAATTCCAGGGTTGCTATGCAGAGGTAGGAAATTGGCAACCCACCTCTGAACAACTCTTGCCTGGACCTGGATGGCCCAGACTAGCTCAATTTCATCAGATCTCAGAAGCTAAGCAGGGTCAGTCCTGGTTAGAACTTGGATGGGAGACCACTAATGAAGTCCCGAGTTGCTACGCAGAAACAGGCAATGGCAAACCACCTCTGTTTGTCTGTGCCCTGACCTGGATGGCCCAAGTTAGCCTGATCTCATCAGCTCTTGGAAGCTAAGCAGGGTTGGCCCTAGTTAGTACTTGGATGGCAGACCACCAAGGAAGTCCAGGATGACTAACAGGCAACAGCAAATCACCTCTGTTTGTCTCTTGCCTTGATCTGGTTGGCCTCGTCAGATCTCGGAAGCTAAGCAGGGTTGGCCCTGGTTAGTACCTGGATGGGAGACCACCAAGGAAGTCCAAGGTCACTACTCGGGGCAGACAAAGGCAACCCCCCTCTGTACATGTCTCGCCTTGAAAACCCTGCAGGGTCGCCATGAGTCGGCTGTGATTTGACAGCACTTTACGCACGGATTAACTGGGGCTTGAGAGTTCAGCACCATGGACAGCTCTTTCCCTGCCGCTTCCTTCATTTCCCCAGCTTGGGTTCGCTTAATGGTTAGTCCTTGGATAGGAGACCAGCAAGGAAGACTTACTTGGCCTTGAGAGTTCAGTGCCATGGACAGCTCTTTCCCTGCTGATTCCTTCAGTTCCCCAGCTTGGGGTTATAGAATCATAGAGTTGGAAGGGACCACCCGGGCCATCAAGTCCAACCCCCTGCACAATGCAGGAAATTCACAACTACCTCCCCCCTCCACACCCCTAGTGACCAGAAGATGGCCAAGATGCCCTCCCTTTCATCATCTGCCTAAGGTCACAGAATCAGCATTGCTGACAGATGGCCATCTAACCTCTTCTTAAAAACCTCCAGGGAAGGAGAGCTTTCCACCTCCCGAGGAAGCCTGTTCCACTTGGATGGGAGACCGCCAAGGAAGTCCAAGGTCACTAATCAGGGCAGACAAAGGCAACCCCCATCTGTACACGGGGTTTGCTTCCCCCTCCCTGGGTGCGTTTCAGCCAGGTGGATCTCGACAAGCCCATCCATCTTGCCGACTTCAGAAATGACCGTGATTTAACGGCTGGAAAGTAAAGTTGGACAAATCCAGCCTTGAAATAATGTGCTCTCCCGCGTGGAGGGGAGGAGGTAATTAAAACGTTCAACAGCTCGGCGGAGGCAGGAAGGGTTTGCTGGACAGCCAACCACCTCGGCGTCCAAATCAATCATTCCTTGAGAGGATCGGCTCAGGAGAAAGCCGTTGGTTTGTAAGTACTGAGGGGCTACTGGGATAATCTGGCCAACGGGAACCCTGTGGGAGGGAGAAGTTTGGGATTCCGGTCAGTGAGCTCTTCTGGAAATGATTATTAAACAGCGGGCAGTACGCAACTTCCCCTGGTGGTGGTGGAGGAAGTTGCCGTCAAGTCATAGCCAACTTATAAGGTGACCCTGTAGGACTCAGCCTTCACATTAACACAGCGTTGTGAGCTCAGGCCAAACAGGCCCACTATAAATTAGCCAGATGACTGTTCCAACCTCCCAGTGAAGGAACCAGGAGTTCCAAGGGGTTCTTCTCCAAGCGAGGTGATGCGAAAGACCAAACGAGTACTATTGAAGAGGGTCATTAGCTCTGTGAGACATCAGAAGGTCTCAGGTTCAGTTCCCACCATCTCCCGTTAAAAATAATAATCATAGAATCACAGAGTTCAAAGGGGCCATACAGGCCACCGACCCCCTGTTTAATGCAGTATCAGTACTATTGTACTGATGAGCTCATTAGCTCAATGGTGGAATATCAGAAGGTCTCAGGTTCAATTCCCACTATCTCTAGTTAAAAAAATAATCAGTGAATCATAGAGTTGGAAGGGGCCATGCAGGCCACCAAGTCCAACCCCCTGCTTAACTCAGGATCAGTACTATTGTACTCATTAGCTCATTAGCTCAGTGGTGGAACATCGGAAGGTCTCAGGTTCAATTCCCTCTATCTCCAGTTAAAAAAATAATCGGAATCATAGAGTTGGAAGGGGCCATACAGGCCACCAAGTCCAACCCCCTGCTTAACGCAGGATCAGTACTATTGCAGAGGGTCATTAGCTCAGTGGTGGAACAGCAGAAGGTCTCAGGTTCAATTCTCACCATCTCCAGTTAAAAAAACAACCACCACCTGAGACCTTCTGATGTTCCACCGATGAGCTAATGACCCTGAACACATGAAGCTGCCTTATACTAAACCAGACCCTCGGTCCATCAAAGTCAGTATTGTCTACTCAGACCGGCGGCGGCTCTCCAGGGTCTCAGGCAGAGGTTTTAAGCATCACCTACTTGCCTAGTCCCTTTAACTAGAGACGCCGGGGATTGAACCTGGGACCTTCTGCATGCCAAGCAGATGCTCTGTCACTGAGCCACAGTCCCTTTCTCTACAACAGTACTCATTTGGTCTTTCGCATCACCTCGCTTGGAGAAGAACCCCTTGGAACTCCCGGTTCCTTCAGTGGGAGGTTGGAGCTATCATCTGGCTAATTTATAGTGGGCCTATTTGGCCGAGCGCTGGAACGAGACCATTTGGTCATTGACTCACACCGCTGTGCTAATGAAATCAAGTGTTGCTCCTAAGCACCCTGCCTGCCTGGCTTTGCACGGTGTCCAAAGAGAAGGCACAGACCTGTCCAAAAGCGCCGGTTTGCTTTTCCATCATGCTGCTTGGACGGCGGTCGTAGATTGGCCACCGGGACCTGCTGATGAAAAGGCGTTTTGTGCCAAATGCCAAACATTTAAAAAAAAAAAACCCCAGCAGCCAGCTAAAATTAAGATGCAATCCAATCTTGTCAGGGGGAAAAGAATATTGGTCGGATAGCTATACAACAATAGCAGTTAATGGGATTCTATTTTACCAATTGACTACTAACGTTGATGACTTTAACCCTTTCTGGTCTTTGTACAGGAGGGTGTTCGACATCACCAGCTCCTGGACCAAAGGAGGGAGCATTTCCCAGTTACAAAGACCCTGCATATGTGTGTGTGTTTGTATATTAAGCAGGGTCAGTACTTGGAAGGGAGACTGCCAAGGAAGGCTCTGTAGAGGAAGGCAGTGGCAAAGCACCTCTTCCTTGGGGGTCTCCCATCCAAGAACCGACCCTTCTTAGCTTCTGAGATCTGGCAAGATGGGGCTGTACCATGCACCTTCCCTCCCAATCACAAAATAGGTGTGTAAAGTGTTGTCAAATCACAACCGACTTATGGCAATGCCAGGAAGGGGCTTTCAAGGCAAGGGAGAAGCAGAGGTGGTTTGCCGTTGCCTTCCTCTGCAGAGCCTTCCTTGGGGGTCTCCCATCCAAATACTGACCCTGCTTAGCTTCCATTTTATGGTGACCCCAGCAAGGGGCTTTCAAGGCAAGTGAGGAAGCAGAGGTGGTTTGCCATCGCCTTCCTCTGCAGAGTCTTCCCTAGTGGTCTCCCTTCCAAGAATGGACCCTGCTTATCTTCCAAGATCTGACATGATTGGGCTACACCATACCATTCCACATTCACCTCCTCCTCCTCCTCCTGCTCCTTTTATTTGGTTCAATTTACTCGCTCGACTTGTGCAAGAACGGCTGCATATCCGGAATACGTAATTTCTGTGGCAAGGGACAGTGGCTCGGGCTTTTTTTTTTTTTTTTTTAAATGAGAGTCTGAGAAAGAGGGAGAATCAATTCCCTGACGTCAAAAGCAAGGTGCCTATTAATTCCAAAGTAAGGGCGGGGAGAGAAGCAATTAATCGCCTTTTACGAGGGGAAGGGATTAATCAAATAATGGACGGGATGGCACCGGACCCATGATTCATGCGCTTAAGTGTTCTGCTGAATTGGGGCCAATGGGAATCCGGCCCGGACTCCTCTCCCCCAAGAAAGAAGAAGCCATGGGCAGTAACCACGCGCAAAACAGAGAGCTGTATTCCTGTGCCGCCTCCTGAACTGGGCACCTAGTAGTGCGATCCCATCCAGAGTTGCCCTCAGCTAAGCCCGGTGAAATCAAGATCATTCCTGAAAATGGCTATCTTTTAATTGGAGGTATCAGGGAAGAAATGGTGGGGGTTTGGCTAGTGAAACACATGCTCTACCACTAAGCCCCTCCCCCTTAAACATGCCAAACCTGCCGTATACCGAATCAGATTACTGGTCCTGATAGATGCTGAACCTGCCGTATACTGTTAGTCCTTAAAGATACCATAGCTGCCATTTGCAGAGTCAGACCATTAGACAAACTGAACCTACCATATACTGAATCAGACCACTGGTCCTGAGAGATGCTGAATCTTCCATATACCATTAGACCTTAAAGATACCATAGCTGTCATTTGCAGACCACTGGTCCTGAGAGATGCTGAATCTTCCATATACCATTAGACCTTAAAGATACCATAGCTGTCATTTGCAGAGTCAGACAAGTAGCGAAACTGAACTGAATCAGACCACTGGTCCTTAGAGATGCTGAACCTGCCGTATACCGTTAGTCCTTAAAGATACCATGGCTGCCGTATGCAGAGTCAGACGATTAGAGAAACTGACCCTACCATATACTGAGTCAGACCATTGGTCCTGAGAGATGCTGAGCCTGCTACATACCATTAGACCTTAAAGATACCATAGAGTCAGATACCATAGAGTTGGCTCTGACTCTGCCATTTGCAGAGTCAGAGCCAACGTGGCGTAGTGCTTAAGTGTAGGACGAGGATCTGGGAAGCCCAGGTTTGAATCCCCACTCGGCCATGAAAGCTTGCTGGGCGACTGATTGAATCGGCAAACATCAGTCCCTCCTTCCGCCAGCATTCACGGGATCCATTCCTGATCTGGGCAACTGGAATCTCAAAAGGATTTCTGGAAGTTCAACAGACTCCAGCCCAAAAAAAATGGATTCTGACAGTGGAGTTCTGCAGCCGAACCAACGGATTCCACCTATCTTTTAGAACACTGGTATGTGAGAACGTGGTTCCACATGCCAGAGGCGGGCAGGATCCAGAAGAAGGTTCAAAATGACAACTGGATGCCCTTAACCCAGGTTTGATTAATGCCCGTCCGTCACTGTTAGGACAGTCCTTATGGTAAACGAGACAGATGGTTGCAGAAAAAGGATCCAGCACACAAAACAAGAAAAAAAAAGGTTGTATATTACAGGGCTCCAACATACTGTACTTAGCATAATAGCTAATCTGGCCTTGACATTCAGAAATGATCGTTATGGCTGCGTTCGAAAAGCCATCCTTTACTTAAAGCTGTCCTTCTCGCTGTGCATTTATCTAGAGAATCTTGGCGCGCTTCCGAGCCCGAACGAGAGGACCACAGCTCTTTCCAAAGGCCAAGTTTCAAGCGGAGGGCTGATTGAACTCGCGCCAGGGTAAGGGGGCCTGCGACAACCCCGCAGGTGAAGGATAAACGGCAGGGGTGGAAAGGGAGGACCCCCTTCAAGGGGGTCACTGACTCCCATGCCACACAGACAAACCTGGGGACAATCCCAGGAGAGCAAAGAATGACTGGGAAGCTTTGAGCCGGTCTGGGGGAAGGGGAGAGGGGTTCGTCTCTGCCTTGCCGTGTTCGCTGTCTAAGGGTTTGATTTAAAGTTCAGCAAAACTATGATGAATTTTGTTTAAAAAATCCCCGTAAGCGATTCAGTTTCAGCTTCATTGCTCAGCATCACGACTCGGAAAAGAGAAGAGAAGGCTGCAGAAAATGAGCTTGGCAAAAATACTATCGTGTCTGCCCTCTGGGAGATGACTGGCTGAGGCCTGTTGCTAGGAATGAGGTGGTTTGCAGCGAGGGAGTCAAAGGGTACAGTGGCGATAGGACGGGAGGGGTACGGGAAGTCCTCGTGAAACGCCCAGTGCCGACCAAGGAGTCTGTTGGGGCTTTTAAGTCGCTTGCTAAATAATTTTGATCGCATCAAATGAGACTTCATTCCAGGAAATTTAACTCCCCACCCCTTGGTCCATTAGCTGAGGGTCTTTGCAATCGCTAGCTGGAGGGGTGGTAGCTTGCCGCAGAGGGGTGTCTTCTTGCCGAACTCTTTGGGAGAATTTTTGATCGCCATCAAGAAGCTTTTCTCGTTTTAGTGGAAGATGAAAAAACGGCTCTGGACCTGAATCAGTTAAAGGTCCATCTGTCAAATGGGGAAAGGAGAGGGGCTGCCTCGGCATGGCCAGGATTGATGTGCGCTGTGCTGTCCGGCGAATGATTGTATCGCTGAACGGTATGACCGATGAGCTCTCGGGCCACGTTAGCACAAGTGTACGGCAAACCCCCGTTTCCCCTTTTCCCTTTTAAATCACCGCCTGCCCTTTTCCCCATCTTGCCGAGTTGTCGACAGCCTCTGCTTCACAGGACACCCATATAAATCATAAAATGAATGACTGCCTCCCTGGCCTTTGTAGTCGGAAGCATGCGGTAGGGGATGAGATGAGCCGCTTTGGAAGGAGGACTTGATAGTATTATATCCCAGTGAGGGCCCTCCCCTAGCCCTGTCCTCCCCAGGCTCCACCCCCAACTCTCCAGGAATTTCATAACGTAACACCCAGAGTTAGCAACTCAAGATAATAATCAGGATGGAACATCAGTGGAACTCCCTGCCCCAGGATGTGGTGATGGCTGCCAACTTGGAGGCTTGAAGAGGGGAGGGGACATGTTCATGAAGGAGAGGGCTATCCATGGCTACTAGTCAAGGTGCATACCTAATCTCTCCAGCATCAGAGGAGCATGCCTATTACATTAGGTGCTGTGGATCACAGGCAGGATAATGCTGCTGCAGTCATATTGCTTTTAGGCTTCCTAGAGGCATCAAGACTAGATTAATTCATGCCATCGTATTCCCTATCACTGTGAATGGGTGTGAAAGCTGGACAGTGAAGAAAGCTGATAGGAAGAAAATAGAATCCTTTGAAATGTGGTGTTGGAGGAGAGGGTTACAGATTCTGTGGGCTGCCAAAAAACAAATCAGTGGGTTACAGATAAAATCAAGCCTGAACTGACCCTAGAAGCTAAAATGACTACACTGAGGCTATCGTATTTTGGTCACGTCATGAGACGACAAGAGTCACTGGAAAAGACCGTCATGCTAGGAAAAGTTGAGGACAGCAGGAAAAGAGGAAGACCCAACAAGAGATGGATTGACTCAATAAAGGAAGCCACAGCCTTCAATTTGCAAGATCTGAGCAAGGCTGTCAAAGACAGGACATTTTGGAGGACTTTCATTCATAGGGTCGCCATGAGTCGGAAGCGACTTGACGGCACTTAACACACACACACACAGAGGCACCTGGTTGGCTACTGTGTGAACAGACTGCTGGACTTGATGGGCCTCGGTCTGATCCAGCAGTGCTTTTCTTATGTGCTGATGTTCTTATGCTGCCAGAACCTGAACACCATTAGTACAAAAAGCCCCCGTTTAAGCAAACGCTTTGGAACTTGGCACGCCGACGGCCGCCCGGTCCACTCGTAATGACTGATGGTACCCTTTTGTGTTTCCCGATTGCAGACGCTTGTCTAATTATTATTTTTTTTAATTTAGGAGGGTTTCTTTTTAATTGAAAAATGTAGAACATCTGCGGCCGTTCGGTAACACCTGTGCGCGACAAGCCGGCTTTTCAGGCCCGATTGTGTTGGTCTTTCCTCGTTGATAATACCAAGACGGGGCTTTCGGCGGGCTTTCCACCTGAACTACTTGAGCGGCGGGCAATACTCAGAGGACACGAAATTAACAGAAAACACAGAACGAGATGCGAGGTCCCCCCCCCCGTCTCCTCCCTGAAGAGGTGACAAGTGACATTGGTTTGTAGAAAGGGGGAGCCCCGAGGCAATCGGGGAACAATACCGAGACGTCCCTCCCGTAAACGCGGGATCGGCAATGAACATTGGCCCATCAGAAGTCGGCACATTGCTTGAAAGGCAGAATGGAGAGATGGAAGATCAGGAAGAAAAAAGTCCGCTTCAAAAAGGAGAGACTTAAATGGGAGTTCAGTGAATTTGTTCTGATTCTGGGGAAGCTCAGGGAACTTTTTATTTTTCCCGTTTTATCCTCACAACAACCCTGCGAGGTAGATGAGGCTGAGAGGGTGTGACCGGCCCAAGGGCGCCCAGCATGTTTCCATGGCAAGGTGGGGATTTGAACCTGGGTCTCTCAAATCCTAGTCTGACACCAACCACTGATTAGGCCAGCAGGGGGCAAATAGGGTTGCCAACCTCCAGGTGGCACCTGGAGATCGCCTGCTATTACAGTTGATCTCCAGATGGCCAAGATCAGTTCCCCTGGAGAAAAGGGCTACTCTGGAGGGTAGAGTTGAAGCATTAGAACCTGCTGATGTCCCTCCCCTCCTCAAACCCAGCCCTCCTCAGGCTCCACCCTCCAAATCTCCAGGTATTTCCCAACCCAGAGACGCCAACCCTGCGGAAAAATGAAGAAACAAGACCATCGCATCAATGGCGTGACATCACTTCTGGAGTGAACCCAGAAGAGACCTCACGTCACTCTAGGATTTAGTGGAAATTCTATGGTTTTTGCCCAGTCGTGGTTAACAGCTGTGGTTTGGAGTGGTGGAGTCTGATCTGGAGAACCGGGTTTGATTCCCCGCTCCTCCACATGAGCGGCGGAGGCTAATCTGGTGAACCGGGTTGGTTTCCCCACGCCTATACATGAAGCCAACTGGGTGACCTTGGGCTAGTCACACTCTCTCCGCCCCACCTACCTCACAGGGTGTCTGTTGTGGGGAGGGGAAGGGAAGGTGATTGTCAGCCGGTTTGACTCTTCCTTAAGTGGTAGAGAAAGTCGGCATATAAAAACCAACTCTTCTTCTTCTTCCTGTCCTCATTGAGTTCTCTCCCCACTACTCTCTTCCTCCCAGCCTGCAGTTTGCTTGGGGTTCCCCCCCCCAAAAAAGGATGATACATACCCCCCTTCCTGGGCTGGTTTGGATGTGTTGAGGGCGGGGTGAAATTCCTCTCGTCCTCTGCAAGAGGCCCCAGTCTATAAATTCCTCTCATCGTTCCAGTACATAAAAAAATCAATCTAATTATACAGCAAACATTAATTATAGCTGAAATACCATCGGAAAGGAATTGATCGCGAGGAGAGGGCGCTAATCCCCGGTTAGTCATAGAAATTGACCAAACAGCAATGAGCCAAAAGGGCGGGGGGGGGGAGGCAGCTGGGATTTTCGGGGCAGGATGGAAAGGGAGCCCGGGCCATAGATCTTTCCAAAATTCTCAGCCGAGCGTCTCTGTGGACTTTCGAGCTGTGAGTCATCGAATCATAGAAACACAGAGTCGGAAGGGACCTCCAGAGTCTACAAGATGGCAACAAAAACCCTCCGGGATCCCTGGCCAATCTGGCCTGGAGGAAAATTGCTTCCTGACCCCAAAGGGGCGATCGGCGTTACCCCGGGTATGTACGAGAGGGCCACGAGAGCCAAACATTGACGCAACCCTTCCTGCCCTCCCTCTCATGATTTGCCTAAGTTCACAGAATCAGCCTTGCTGACAGATGACCATCTTGCCTCTGCTTAAAACCCTCTGGGGAAGGAGAGCCCACCACCTCCTGAGGAAGCCTGTTCCACAGGGTAGTACTGTGATACCCCCATGTTCAATCTAATCTGGAGTTTTGTTTTTGACAGTGGCCAACTAAATGGACAGTGACAGCCAGGCCTAGCCCGGTGGTGAACCGGGTTGGTTTCCCCACTCCTCCACATGAAGCCAGCTGGGTGACCTTGGGCCAGTCACAGTTCACTTAGAGCTCTTCTCAGCCCCACCTACCTCACAGGTTGTCTGTTGTGGGGAGGGGAAGGGAAGGTGATTGTAAGTGGTAGAGCAAGTCGGCATATAAAAACCAACTCTTATTCTTCATCTGTCTGTCTGTCTATCTATCCATCTATCCATCTATCCATCTACCTACCTACCTACCTACCTACCTACCTAACATACCAGTCTGGCTGTCAGTCAGTCTGTCCATTTATCTATCCATGTACTCCTCCCTCCCTCCCTCCCTCCATCATCTATCTGTCTGTCTGTCTGTCTAGCCGTCTACCTAGCTGTCTATCTAGCCGTCCATCCGTCCGTCTCTCTCTCTCTCTTTCTCTCTATCTACCCATCCAGCCTTCCAGCCATCCGGCCATCCGATCCATCTAGCTATCTACCTACCTACCTACCTAACATACCCGTCTGGCTGTCAGTCAGTCCGTCCATTTATCTATCCATGTACCCCTCCCTCCCCCCTCCCTCCATCATCTGTCTGTCTGTCTGTCTGTCTGTCTAGCCGTCTATCTAGCCGTCTATCTAGCCGTCCATCCATCCATCCATCCATCTATCTATCTATCTATCTAGCCATCTAGCCATCCAGCCATCCAGCCATCCATCTAGCTACCTACCTAGCTACCTACCTACCTAACATACCCGTCTGGTTGTCAGTCAGTCCGTCCATTTATCTATCCATGTACCCCTCCCTCCCTCCCTTCCCTCCCTCCCTCCATCTATCTACCTACCATCTATCTAGCCATCGATCAATCTACCTACCTACCTACCATCCATCTATCTATCCATCTATCTATCCATCTATCCATCTATCGATCCATCTAGCTAGCTAGCTAGCTAGATAGATCATTTGTACCCCAACTTTCTCACTGAAGGGGGCCCAAGGCGGCTTACGTCATTCTCCTCTCCTCCATTTCATTCTCACAAAAACCCTGTGAGGCAGGTAAGGCCGAGAGAGTGTGACCGGCCCAAGGTCACCCAGCGAGCTTCCACGGCAGAGTGGGGATTCGAACCTGGGTCGCCCAGACCCTAGTCCGACACTCTTAACCACTACACCACGCTGGCCCAAAAGGCAACAAACAGCCTTTCCTGTACCTTGTCCTCAGAATCTGGTAACGCGGGGATACACTGCCTCTGAATATGGAGTTTCCATTATGCAGAAGGGGCTGGCATGCATCATTCCTCCAGGCACGCAGGGACTCATTACCCTTTCTGGAGTGGGTTAAAAAAAAAAAGAGTCTGTGAAATTAGGAAAGAATGATCGGCTTGGTGTAGAGTCGGCTGATGCGCTTGGTCGCCAGGCAGCGCTTAAATACTCTTCGGGAGTCCCTTAAGTATTACCCCATTTGTAACGTTGCTCCGGGAAGCAGCTGGCGCTTGTTTGAATACAGTGTTCCAGAAAGACGGTTTCTCGCAGCAGCGGCGGTCTCTAATCGCCCTCTCTAGAGTTTGCACCTTGCTGCGGATGAGGAGCGGGGAAGCCCCCTCCAACTGTCCTCTCCTGAACCCGTCGAATCCCAGGTGGGAGAACCCCGACACGCGTGGTGCCGATTTTGCACGGCTGCTCGGATTTCCCCAAGGTCCCGTGCTAAGAGTGGGCGCGTGCAGAATTCCATGAAGGCGTTTTACGAGTGTTATCTAAAACACACACATACACACACACCATTCTCGGCTCGCCCCAAGTTTCCTCAGGCTTGTTTCTAAAGCCGGCACCTTCCCGATTCACCGGGAAAGTCTGCTCAGGACAAAACGCCGGGGCCGCTAAAAACGGTTAGCCTCTCACCTCGAAAACCCGACCGGGTCGCCGTTAAGTCGGCTGCGACTGGACGGCACTAAAAATGGGCAGCTGGAATATTACTCGCCGACGTCTGACCCAAATTCTGGCCCGTATGGTAAATGCTCTAGGTCTGAATGAGAGACAGCGTGGTGTAGTGGTTAAGAGCAGTGATTTGGAGCAGTGGGCTCTGATCTGGAGAACTGGGTTTGATTCCCCACTCCTTCACATGAGCGGCGAAACCCTTAATCGATCGATCAATCTGTCTGTCTGTCTGTCTGTCTCTCTATCTATCTATCTATCTATCTATCTATCTATCTATCTATCTATCTGTGTCTATCTCTCTCTCTCTCTATCATCTATCTATCTATCTATCTATCTATCTATCTATCTATCTATCTGTGTCTATCTCTCTATCTCTCTCTCTATCATCTATCTATCTATCTATCTATCTATCTATCTATCTCTGCTTATACAGCTATAGCCTATCTATCTATCTATCTATCTATCTATCCATCTATCTAGCCATCCATCCATCCATCCCTGCTCATACAGCTATAGCCTATCTATCCATCCATCTATCCATCCATCTATCTATTCATCTATCTATTCATCTATCTATCCATCTATCTATCTATCTATCTATCTATCTATCTATCTATCAGTGCTCATACAGCTATAGCCTTGAGCAGAAAATAAAGGAAAAAATGCCTTACTTAAGAGTTATTCTTTCGATATTTAATTATTGCCCCTATAAATTTTGCCCCAGAGTAACAGAATCATTTGTATCTGATAGCAGCCACGTCACCTGCGCCCTCGTACTGCGAGATGCCTCTTCGGACCTTTCCATATTTATAAATAAAGGATTAATTAAACTGGCCCTCAGTTCATGAAATATAGGACACTCCATGATCATATGTTCAATAGTTTCAACTTTACCATGTGAGCATCTACATGTTCTATTTGAGTAGGACAATTTCTTTATATCTGCCCACCAAAACCGCCAAAGGAAGGGCGTTCTTTCTTGCCAAAGTAAAAGCTAGAGTTTTGGTATTGTCAGGCAATAGAAATACTTTGGCAGTTGCATTGGAATGGCAATACCCAAAAAGGAAGCTGAGCATACCCTAGGAGGAGGAGGAGGAGGAAGAGGAAAAAGAAGAAGAGTTGGTTTTTATATGCCGACTTTCTCTACCACTTGAGACTCGAACCAGCTTACAATCCCCTTCCCCTCCCCACAACAGACACTCTGTGAGGTAGGTGGGGCTGAGAGAGCTCTAACAGAGCTGTAACTTGCCCAATGTCACCCAGCTGGCTTTGTGTGTAGGAGTGAGGAAACAAATCCAGTTCACCAGATCAGCCTCCGCCGCTCATGTGGAGGAGCGGGGAACCAAACCCGGTTCTCCAGATCAGACTCCACCACTCCAAACCACCGCTCTTAACCACCACACCACGCTGGCTCTCCTAAGGACGCTAATCTGGTGAACCAGGTTGGTTTCCCCACTCCTACACACGAAGCCAGCAGGGTGACCTTGGGCTAGTCACACTCTCTCGGCCCCACCTATCTCACAGGGTGCCTGCTGTGGGGAGGAGAAGGGAAGGTGGTTGTAAGCCAGTTTGATTCTTCCTTAAGTGGAAGAGAAAGTCGGTATCTAAAAACCAACTCTTCTTCTTAAAGATGGAGGTGGCAGCGTTCGGAAGGGCTCCAAACACCACCCACCTGCCCGGCTCACCAAGGATCCTTCTTACCCCGATTGCACCACAACATCGCTCTGCAAAAATCTCTCTTGAGCTCCCCTGCACACAGCAAAGCGCTTGACAAGGGTCAGGGGTAACTTAAGGACATTCCAGTTCACGCACGGAGAGGCGTTCGCAGTTAAGTAAAGTGGGTCAGGGCGTCTGAACTTTAAAAAGCAACCGTCCGCATTCGACAGGTCTGTTTTTAATGCGGACCGTTCCGGCAAGACACGCGAGGCGCTTTGGCCCGGCGACGTCGCTTTTGACACATCTTTTTGACAGGCCGTCTCCCTGGCTTCTGAGGAAATGGCTGCTTTTTCATTCATTTCTTTGAAGCCCCATCTGGAAGAGTGGCAGCTTTCTCCTAGCCGGGGGGGAATCCTACGCAGTCTTGCCAAGAAGGAGGCGGCGGAGGGGATCAGGTTGTGGATAAAGAGGGACCAGCGGCTAAGTGGAGACTGGAATCTCGCTTGCCCCCCCATCCAAAGCCCAATGCTCTAGCCACTGTACCACACTGCCTTTTCCTGAGTGATGCACAATCTAAGAAAGTCTGGCGCATCTCTGCAACCCTAATAGTGAGAAACCAGAGCTGACACCCCTAATCCTGCAAGATTCACCCCCCCCCTGCTGCTACCCCCCCCCCCACTAAGGCCTTACAATTTCAATTTCCAAGCAATCAAGGAAAAACGGATATACTTCTCGGCCAGACCTCATCTCCAAAGCCAAGATGTCCTCCGAGACTCCCAGAATAGCCAGAAACGCTGCAGAGGCAAACAAGTTTATTATGACTGGGGGGGGGGGGAGATATCAAATCAACTCCTCCAAATAAATGGGCAATGTCTGTGCATTTAGACAGATGGGGGCAGGAGCGGACTAGCGGGTGGCCGATGGCAGGATCCAGGCACGAACACTTCCTCCAGTAGGAGTTTTCTTGGCATGCGATTTTGTGGGGCAATTGAAAGCAACGACTGGGAAATGGGCAATTCAAACAGGGATATATTCAAAGGACGAGATTCACAGACCACCAGTGCGGCGCAGAGTCGACGGTGACGGACTAGGTCCGGAGAGACCCGAGTTCAAATCTCGGTGGCCGTCCTCGGGCCTGTCGCTCTCCCAATCTAACCCACCGCACGGGGTTGGCGAAAAGAGAAAAGGCGCTCGGGGTTTCCTTAGATGAAAAGGTGGGGTGACGTCGAGGCTAATCGACTCCCCCCAACCACGTGGAGGGACCCTTTAACACTCGTAGGTTCTACTCAATGTCCTGTCTGCCGGTTATGAACAGGAGAGCCAGAATCAATGTTACCCCATAGGGCTGCTCGCCTCCAGATGGGGCTTGGAGATCTGCCGGAATTGTCACTAATCTCTAGACAACAGAGATGAGTCGCCCCAGAGAAAATGGCTGCTAGGGTGGACTCACATCCCTACCAAGGTCCCTGCCTTCCTGAAACCTTGCCCTCCCCAGGCCCCACCCTCCAAATTCCAGGAATTTCCCAAGCACCCACCAGAGCCTTGGTTTTGGCCCCACCTTCTTGGCCCAAGCAAGGATCTGTTCTGGCAGCAACAGACCAAGAAAGGGATCTTGGGGTTGTAGTGGATAACTCAACGAAAATGTCAACCCAGGGTGCGGCTGCTGTGAAAAAGGCAAATTCTATGCTGGCCATCATTAGACAAGGAATAGATAATAAAATTGCTGCTATCATACTGCCCCTTCTACAAATCTAAGGTGAGACCACACTTGGAATAATACTGAGGGGCGCTACTCCTCAAAAAGGATATTGCAGAGCTTGAGGAGGTGCAGAAAAGAGCAACCAAAATGATCAGGGGGTCTAGAGCAACTGCCCTATGAAGAACGGCTAAAATGCTTAGGGCTGTTTAGCTTGGAAAGAAGGCGGTTAAGGGGAGACGTGATTGAGGTCTATAAAATGATGCATGGTGTGGAGAGAGTGGATAGGGAGAAGCTTTTCTCCCTCTCATAATACTAGCACACAGGGTCGTCTGCTGAAGCTGGAGGGCGAGAGATTCAAAACAGATAAAAGGAAGTCTTTCTTCACACAACCGCAGAGTTAAATTGTGGCTGCCAACTTGGAAGGCTTTAAGAAGGGAGTGGACATGTTCATGGAGGAGAGGGCGATCTGTGGCTACTACTCGTCACAATGCACACGTATTCTCTCTAGGATCAGATGAGCACATTAGGTGCTGTGGAACGAAGGCAGGACAATGCTGCTGCAGCCGTCTTGCTTGTGGGCTTCCCGGAGGCCCCTGGTTGGCCACCGTGTGAACAGACTGCTGGACTTGATGGGCCTTGGTCTGATCCAGCAGGGCCTTTCTTATGTTCTTATGTGGTGTCAGAGGAACATAAGGAGACCCGGCAGTCAGCTGGGGTGCATTGGAGCTTGACAGAGAGAAGGCGGGCGACCGGGTTCATTCTGCGAGCATCTCCAGTCAACCAGCAGATCAGGAACGAACCAGATGGGTCCCGTTGGAAGGAAAGGTAACTGAGAGTGTGAGAGAGAAGGATCAGGGGTCCTAGTAGGGGAAGAAGCGACGGTTGCCTGCAGCAACACTCTGGTAGGGCCAGCCAAGCGCGACACAGTGAGGAAATGAAAACTTTTGCTCCCCGCTGCGTACCGTAATACAGATCTACAGGGGCGACGCTGCCCCCTTCCAGGGCTTTCCCCACCGCCGCACGAGCCCAAACGGGTTTAATTCTTCACTTCTCGCCGTTGGTTGCCGAGATAGCCAGGGTAGAGTAGGCGGAGACCCTGGGAGATGAGCCTCCCGTCCTGCTTGGCAATGACGCCGCCGAAGCAACCAGCGGAAGGGACTTGTTCAGCTGCCAACATAGCGGGTGGATGATGGGAGACCAGAGAGAAGGGCGCCGAGTTGTCTTCATAGGAGCAGGCCAAGGAAACTCGCAGGATTGTTGTGATGACAAAATGGAGGAGAGGAGAACCCCATGGCCCACCTAGATTTCCTTGGAAGAAGGCAGGTAGGGGCTGTGGCTCAGAGGAAGAGCATTAGCTTGGCATGCAGAAGGTCCCAGGTTCAATCCCTGGCCTCTCCCGCTAAAAGGACCAGGCAGTAGGTGACGTGAAAGACCTCCGCCGGAGAGCCCCTGACAGTCAGAGTAGACAATATTGATGGACCAAGGGTCTGAGATTCCGTAGAAGGCAGCTTCATGTCTGTTCTCAAAATCTATTGCTGAAATAATTTCCCCTCAAGACACCAGTAAGCCTCAAACCTGGCCTGTTGACACCCACAAGCTGCCCAATCAAAAGGGGAAAAAAATTAAATAATACGCAATTTCATTGCACTTTCAATAGCTCCCGATGCACCATACACTTGGTCTCACCTTCCAACACCCCTGCGGGGTAGGCCAGGGCTCAGATTCTGATCTGAAGGAGGGCGGGGGGGGAGAGACTCGGCTGGCCCCAAACCGGCCAAGAGCGCAAAGCCATCTGCTATTCCCACGGCCCAAAACCCAGACAGAAACTAATCCGTTTGCTGCTCGGACTTTCAAAAACCTAAGCCTGCCATGAATAAGTAATCGTTGCTCAGTCCCAGACTCATAATCTATATTTAATTAAGGGAATTACTAAACAGTTCAAATAAGGTGTTTTTTTGTGTGTTTTTTTTTAAAGAGGAAACTTGTGTAGGAGGAATGAGGAGAGGGGAGTTTAAATTAAGGTTACAAGAAAACACGTCGGTTCTCCCTGCAGGGCCGACTGAAGACGTTTTGTCGGCCCAAACGAGAGATAACCATCTCTTCCCTCCGCCAAGCAAATCCAAGTCTTCCAGGGATTAGACCCGGCTGTCAGGTAGGGTTGGCATCCTCTTAAGTGGAGCCTGGCGATCTCCTGGAATTACAGCTCATCTCCAGGCCACAGAGATCAGTTCCCCCAAGGAAATGGCTGCTTTGGAGAATGGTTACTCTATGGCATCGTAGCCGGCTGAGGTCACTTCCCTTCCAAGGCTCCATGCCCCACCCCCAAGCCTCCAGGAGTTTCCCAACGTACAGTTGGCAACCATGCACCAGTTGATCTGAGGTACGCTTACAAAGAAGAAGTAGTAGAAGAAGTGTTTGTATTGACATGCCAACTTTCTCTACCGCTTAAGGAAGAATCATACCGTCTTACAGTCAACCTTCCCTTCCCCTCCCCACAGCAGACATCCTGTGAGGTTGGTGGGGCTGAGAGAGCTCGAAGAGAGCTGGGACCAGCCCGAGGTCACCCAGCTGGGGAAACCAATCCGGTTCACCAGATTAGCCTCCGCCGCTCATGTGGAGGAATGGAGACTTGAACCCGGTTCACCAGATTAGCCTCCACCGCTCATGTGGAGGAGTGGGGAATCAAACCCGGTTCTCCAGATTAGACTCCACCGCTCCAAACCGCCGCTCTTGACCACCACACCACGCTGGCTCTAACATGTTTTGGAAGATAAGACACATTCCCCGGGAGGTGTGGATGCTAGCCTCCAGGCTGGACCCGGGGATCCCCCAAAATTACAGCTCAATCCCAGATGAAAGAGATCAGTTCCCTTGCAAAAAAATGGATGCTTTGGAGGGTGGGCTCTGTGGCACTGTACCCCCCCCGAGGCCCCTTTCCTCCCCAGGCTTTATGGCATAATATCCTACTGAGTCCCCTCCCCAGTAAAGGAAAAGGTAAAGGTCCCCTGTGCAAGCACCGGGTCATTCCTGACCCATGGGGTGACATCACATCCCGACGTTTCCTAGGCAGACTTTGTTTGCGGGGTGGTTTGCCAGCGCCTTCCCCAGTCGTCTTCCCTTTACCCCCAGCAAGCTGGGTCCTCATTTGACCGACCTCGGAAGGATGGACGGCTGAGTCAACCTTGAGTCGGCTACCTGAAACCAACTTCCGTCGGGATCGAACTCCGGTCGCGAGCAGAGCTTGGACTGCAGGACTGCAGCTTACCACTCTGCGCCACGGGGCTCCCCGGTACCACCCCCAGATCTCCAGGAATTTCCCAAGCCAACGTTGCCAACCGGAACGTTGCTCTGTGAAACACCAGGTGTATCTCTGGCAACAATCATAAAGAATATATATTCTTTAAGCCACAAAGAATCACGGGGAGGGAAACTATGGGAAATTCCCTCCCCCAGTCCAAACTTTCTCCTCCAAGATATGATAAAAAACCCGAACACCCTCTTCCTTCTCCTGCCTTCCACATTCAAATAACAGCTTCCCTCCACATTCTGAGGACAATGAGCATGCTCAGTAAACCCCAACCTGGGGGGGGGCTTGTCTCTTTTATCAATTATTATTTTTTTGCTTCCTGCCTGGGAAATTTCCCCAGAATGCTCAAACCCCCAACCTTGTTTGCTGCTCGTCTTATTTCGCTGTGAGTACCCGAACCCAAATTTCGCTATTAGAAGAAGAAGGCTTGGTTTTTATACCTCCATTTTCTCTACCTTTTAAGTAGTCTCAGACCGGCGTGCAATCATCTTCCCTCCTCCTCCCCGCAACAGACACCCTGTGAGGTAGGTGGGGCTGAGAGAGCTCGAAGAGAACTGTGACTGGCCCAAGGTCACCCAGCTGGCTTCGTGTGTAGGAGTGGGGAATCGAACCCGGTTCTCCAGATCAGAGCCACCGCTCCTAACCACTACACCATGCTGACCCTAGTACTAGGCATCCTTCTAAACCTCTCCCAAACCATCCTCCATGTGACAACCGGAGTAATAATCGCCGAGTTAAATCTCCTTTCCGTTACGCCCAAAGGCGCAGGGTGGGTTTTTCGCTGTCCTTCCCAAATTTCTCCGAAGGGAAATTCAATTTTGTCCCAAAAAATAATTTAGGAATAACCATTTTCCCTCTGTGCCTTTTGCGTTCTAGAGAAGCTCCCCTTTTTTCCAACACTCTATTAAGGGTCTTAAAAGCTCCAGTGAATAACAGCTGTCATATTACCAACCGAGAGGCATTTTATTTTTACCCAGCAAAGCCCAAATATATATATTTCAAATCATTCCCAGGCTCCTCAAGCTGTCGACGTCTTGCTGCTGAAAGCCAGTTATGGAAGCTGACGCCACGCGAAGCTGGCAGGTGTGGGTGGACGCGGCGGCCGCCTCCTGGGGCCTGTTGCCAAGGCTAAAGGTGACCGTGGTGCCATAGGTGGGCAAGCGCGCACGATTTCCTCTGTCGAATCGGCTTGGCTCCCTGTTAGGGCAGCGTTTCCCTGCGCCAGCTGAAACCATTCCCCTGTTTTTGAAAACCTTTTCCGCCGAGCAGAAATCATGGCGCGGTTTCTGATGTCAGACTTATATCAGTTTACAGCATGGTGTAGTGGTTAAGAGCGGCGGGCTCTGATCTGGAGAACCGGGTTTGATTCCCCACTCCTCCACATGAGCTGCGGACTCTAATCTGGAGAACCAGGTTGGTTTCCCCACTCCTACACATGAGTGGCAGACTCTTGGAGGTTGGACTAGGATCTGGTTCTAATTCCCCCGCTGTCGTAGCCATGGGCTAGCCTTTCCAGCTCAGCCTAGCCTACCTCACAGGGGCGTTGTTGTGAGGATCAGCTAGAGATGGGGAGAAACTCATTCTGGGTTCCCAATGGAGAACCAAGCGGGGTATGAATATCGAAATCAAATAAAACAGGATGAAGGAAAAGGATGCGTGAACATGCGCTGGACACATACCAGAGACAAGCGATTTCCCAGCGGGATTTCTGGCACGCTTTGTTGCCAACGTATCACTCTTTTTCACACATCGGAGGACGTGACAATACCGAGGCGTATCTCCAAGCAAAGTGAGTGCCTCAGACTCCCACAAGCTGCTTTCTGGAATCTCCCGCGTAGACCTTGGCATTATCGATCCTTCCCCACACCGTACACGAGTGTCAAAAAATGACAGCGCCAAAAAAATTAATTTATGGAGCGTTCCCTTCTTTTTTCCCCTTACGCCCTCAATAAAACCTGACAGGGCATCTCTTGTTCATTTCCTTTAATACTGGGGAAATTGGGCACTTAGCCTCCCCAGGGGCCAAAAATCCCCCCCGTTGGGGATGCTAAATCTAATTTGTCATGGAACTGACTTATTGGAACTGGAAGAGGATCCAAGCCAAAAGGGATCACTTCAGCCCAACCAAACACAAGCCGGTGGGAACTCGGAGCCACCCGTGAAGCGAATATTGTTTGATTTTCCCCCCTCCGGGCATTTCAGTCCCCGAATCACCCGGGAACAAGCGAGACAGAGATGAAGCAGAAGAGCTCGGCGAGGGAAATCTTTTCCGGATCTCTGCCTGGTGGCTTCGAGTGTCGCTGCCACCACGGACGGTTGGGCGCGCCATCCTGGAACTCTGACAGACGCTGACAGGACTTTGCTGGGGGCGGTGGGGGAGAAACACGCCCAGCTGGGATTTCTGACTGACACCGACCCTGACAGGGTATGGCTGTGAGGAACCTCACCCCCGCGCGATTCTGATCGGCCTCGACAGGCGCGACTGGAAGGAAAGACACCCTTGCGGTGTTCTGGTCGGCGCTGATAGAAACGGTTACGCGGGTGCCAGTTTTCACTGAATTCTGGCTGGTAGGCCGCCGGGGAAAGGGTGTTCTCCTCATTGCCCTGGTAGCAGGATTGGTTCTCGGCTGGATAACCCTGTCCCAATTTTCAGCCAGGTTACTATCTGACCAAAGGCCTTTTCAGAAATTACACCCACTTTTCAGAAATTACGTCTTCCAAGCCCACCAACCCCACAGAATAAGAGGGCCTATGATCCTCCCAATACTCACGGCCGCCATTTTGTGGGAACGGGGGCAATATACATCTTTTCACGCATGTACAGTTTCCGCATGCATGAAAGCAAACCGTGAACAATCCATTGCTCAGTTTGCACACGCCAAAGGTGCATGGAAAATGGACATGTTGCCCCTGGTGAAGAAGAAGAGTTGGATTTTATATGCTGACTTTATCTACCTTTTAAGAGAATCAAACTAGCTTACAATCTCCTGCCCTTCCTCTCCCCACAAAAACGCCTTATGAGGTAGGTGGGGCTGACAGAGTTCAGAGCACTGTGACTAGCCCGAGGTCGCCCGGCTGGCCCCATGTGGAGGAGCGGGGAATCAAACCCGATTCTCCAAAATACAGTCCACTGCTCTTAACCACTGCACCACGCTGGCTCTTTTCCAGAGTCACTGGAAAAGACAATAAGGCTAGGAAAGGGGGAAGGCAGCAGGAAAAGAGGAAGACCCAACATGAACATAAGAACTTAAGAAAGGTCATGCTGGATCAGACCAAGGTCCATCAAGTCCAGCAGTCTGTTCACACAGTGGCCAACCAGATGCCTCTAGGAAGCCCACAAGCAAGACGGCTGCAGCATTTATCCTGCCTGTGTTCCAAAGCACCTAATAGAATAGGCATGCTCTGAACCTGGAGAGAATAGGTGTGCATCATGACTAGTATCCATTTTGATTAGTAGCCATGGATAGCCCTCTCCTCCACGAACATGTCCACTTCCCTCTTCAAGCCTTCCAAGTTGGCAGCCATCACCACACCCTGGGGCGGGGGGTTCCACAACT
This sequence comes from Euleptes europaea, assembly GCF_029931775.1. Classification (NCBI taxonomy): domain Eukaryota; kingdom Metazoa; phylum Chordata; class Lepidosauria; order Squamata; family Sphaerodactylidae; genus Euleptes; species Euleptes europaea. Next base: position 13,562,359 of record NC_079332.1, read on the forward strand.
GAGCTATGCAATTTAACTTAAATGAGATGGATCGACTCCCATCATGGAAGCCATGGCCCTCAGTCTGCAAGGCCTGAGCAAGGCTGCTAACAATCGGACGTTTGGGAGGTCATTCGTTCACAGGATCGCCATGAATCGGAAGCGACTTGACGGCGCTTAATGCACGGCACACACACACACAAACGTATATATATATATATATAGTTCCCTCCGAGGCATATTCCAAGACCATGAGCCAACCAAGAGCTCAGCACGCTTCAGGCCGCCAAAATAAATCGGCTTTGCTCTGCTTTGGAATGCGGCCCGCCTTGAAACAAGAGGAGAGGAAGGAGGAACGGTGGCAAAGAGGAAAAAATTTTAAAAGAAGAAGAAAATCAATTTGATGGAGAATGCATTATGCAGCCAGGGCCCCTGCTTTTTACTTCTTGGCACGGCCAAGTATCCATAAATCAAAGAGGGAAGAACTCTTATTTTTATGCAGGAACCCGGTCCTTAGAAAATCGCTAGAGGGGTATTAATAAGGAGAATGAGCCAGGAACGGTTCCAAATGAATTGGCTCCCTGAGCAGGGACTTCTCTGAAAGTTGGACTGTCAGAGGAAATCTTGTTTTCATTGTTCGGAAGCTCCCACAGTATGAGGATTCAGTCTAGGGCAGGGGTTCCCATGGTGCCTGCTGACCTCTTTTTCGTGCCCACCAAATGTTTTGGGGAAGTTGGCAGGAAGCCTTCTGGTTGGGCACTGGAGAGTGGATTGTTTCAGGGGCAGCTGCCACCGCTGGGTTTCTATTCTGTTGCGCACATCTTTCCCAGAGTGTTTCTTTCATTCCAGCTCTTCTCCCCTGCCCTTGGGCTTCCTATGAGACCAAGTCCTACGAGGAAAGGTTGAAGGAGCTGGGTATGTTTAGCCTGAAGAGGAGAAGACTGAGAGGGGATATGATAACCATCTTCAAGTACTCGAAGGGCTGTCATATAGAGGATGGTGCCGAGTTGTTTTCTGTTGCCCAAGAAGGTCGGACCAGACCCAACGGCTGGAAATTAAATCCAAAGAGTTTCCGTTGAAACATTAGGAAGAGTTTTCTAACAGAGCGGTTTCTCAGTGGAACAGGCTTCCTCGGGAGGTGGTAAGCTCTCCTTCCCTGGAGGTTTTTAAGAAGAGGTTAAATGGCCATCTGTCAGCAATGCTGATTCTGTGACCTTAGGTAGATGATGAGAGGGAGGGCATCTTGGCTATCTTCTGGTCACTAGGGGTGTGTGTGTGGGGGAGGTAGTTGTGAATTTCCTGAATTGTGCAGGGGTTGGACTAGATGACCCTGGTGGCCCCTTCCAACTCTATGATTCTATGATTGCTCTATTTTTGTGGCTCTGCCTCCTGGGGCCGCCATTTTGTAGTTGCACCCAACTCCCTGTGTCAAAATGCCAAAGGTATCCACAGGCTCAGAAAGGTTGGGGATCCCACCCTAGGGTATCCAAGATCATGGTGTACTGATCCTGCCTACGATTACTTTTTGAGGATTCAATTCTTGCAGATTCCTGCCCACCATCTTGGACTAGGAAGAAGAAGAAAAGGAGGAGGAGGAGGAGGAGGTGGTGGTGGTGGTGGTGAGGTTTTTATATGCTGACTTTCTCTACCACTTAAGGGAGAATCAAACTGGCTTACAGTCATCTTCCCCTCCCCACAACAGACACCCAGTGAGGTAGGTGAGACTGAGAGAGTTTGGAGAGAACTGTGACTAGCCCAAGGTCGCCCAGCTGTCTCCACGTGTAGGAGTGGGGGAACCAATCCGGTTCTCCAGATTAGAGTCCACCGCTCATGGGGAGGAGTGGGGAATCAAACCCGGTTCTCCAGATCAAAGTCCACTGCTCTTAAACACTACATCACGCTGGCTCTCCAGGTACTCTTAGGTGCTTGGAGCTGCGCACGCTGCCTGTTTGTATGATGTTGCTCTCCGCAAGGCATATTGCTGGAACCCTTCGACACAGATGTGAAAGCTCTCCCTTCCATTTGTCTCCTGGCAATCGATCGGGAACCGTGGGCGCCGTTTGAAGCGGTCTCCAGTCATGTCAGTTACGGTGCCGCATCTGGAAAACAGCACCTGTCGACAGTGGGCGGGAGGCTGCAGAGAAGACTGCTGAGCGACGGGGCGATGCCGCTCTGCCATGTCCCATGAGATGCGCGTAGTTGCATAACGGCGAATCAAACATCCGCCAGATTACGTGAAAGACAAGGTTTCGTAAAGACCTGTGGATGGGCGGCCGCACTCCAAACTGCAACGTGGGACGACGGCGCATGGAAGGTGAACATGCCTCGTGACATGGATTTAGTTTTATGGGATTTTGCTGTGGACCAACATGTCTTCTGACCTTCTAAAATTTACCCAGAAATAAATTCCCCACTGTAACCAACGAAACAGCTACCGCAAAGTTTCCCTAATACCACTAGTTCTAATACCAATATTAAAGAATCTGTCTTCAGTTTTTAAAACAATAAACAACCTGAATTGGACCGTGACTTTTTTTAATGCACACGCCTCTTTTCCCAATGGAAACTCTTGACGCCATGCCAACGTACATCAATGTAATGGATTGATCAGCTCATCAGTGAAAACGGGCAATTGATCCGCTCAGATTTCCCCACCAGTTGACTGCTTCATTACATTATTCCATAAATATCTATTAAGTCAGTTTCTGCTTAAATGCTTTCTAAATACCATTTGCAGACTGATTTACTTCTTGGAGTAATTTTTAATGGGTAGCCATTTTTTAAAACATTTTTTATGGTCTTTTGGAAAACATGGAAGATTTAATAAGGTCTTGGTTGAGGGGGGGTGTCTTTATGTATTAGTCACCTTGGAAGCTTCTGTCCGAACGAACTGGCTAGAAAGTGGCACTCAAAAGGTACCCATTAAAAAGTACCCATTAAAAGTACCTTCTTCCATTTAAAAGTATTGTGCACATTTGGGGCTTTTAAATGGCCGATGTTCTTAACCTTTCTCCTTGGCTGTGTGTAGGAACGGCTTTAAATCTCCCACTCTGGAAGAAGCTCCTTCTGTTTGTTTGCTGCCTACAAACATTATTAGATTAATATTTGTAATATTGATGCTGGTATCTGAAAGGTTACAACCAACGTACACATGGACGCATGAAGCTGCCTTATACTGAATTAGACCCTTGGTCCATCAAAGTCAGTATTGTCTACTCAAACGGGCAGCGGCTCTCCGGGGTCTCAGGCAGAGGTCTTTCACATCACCTGGTCCCTTTTAACTGGAGATGTCGGGGGTTGAACCTGGGACCTTCTGCCTGTCAAGTAGAGGCTCCGCCACTGAGCCATGGCCCCTCCCCAAAGGCAGATTCATTGGGATTCTGTAAATATCGATGAGCTGTAAACCCCGCCTCATTTCCCCTGTTCCCCCAAACCACCACACCCCTCTGACACCTTTTCTGGCACCCACCAAGTGTTTTTAGAAAGTGGGCGGGCCACTTTTGCCCAGCGGGGTTTCTGATTGGCCACTGGAGATCTGGGCAGATATGTCAAAAGCTAGCAGGAGCTGTCCCGGCCGCACAAGGCTCTCCGCTGCGTGAAGGAAGGTAAGCGGTGTGTATGCGAGAAAATATTTGAAAGAAGATGCTCCTTTTAAAAGGCATCCTGTTATAACAGAGCTTCTGCCAGAAACGTTGAAGAGTTCCAGCTTGTCTACATCCTTCTTAAATTGCGGTGCCCAAAACTGAATGCAATATTAAGCACAATATGTTTAAACCTCTGTGCCAATCCAAGGGACAAGAGATTCACAGCACCAAGAACTTTGGGGGGGGGGGAGAAATAGACCCAATAATATTTGCCATTCAGATACTTCATATCTTATCGTCCCTGCTTGTTACACACCAGAATCCAATGTTGCTGTCACCGGGACAGCAAAATTTATTCTGTCCTTCTATCGGAGAGTATGTTATCATGCCGTGCCACTGACAGGCAAGAGGAAATGGGATGGAATTTTTTTTACACATCAGAAAATCCAGCATGGGGCATTCACGGTGGGAGCAAAAAAGACCCTGCGTCGGCTGGAGGCTAGAGGATGAATGTCTGAATGCCGCTATCCGATGGGAAAGCCAGGCATGGGGACTGAGGAACGAAACGATGAAAGGCATTGCTCGTTCCTCAGCCTCAAGCTGTTTGCCCTTAAGCTGAATTTTTCCCATCCGGTTGACACTACAGTCATGAGAACATCTGAAGAGCCCTGCCGGATCAGACCGGCGGTCCATCTAGTCCAGCGTCCCATCTCACACAACCTGTTCCTTTGGAAGACCAACAACGGGGCACACAGGCCGAGATGAGAAGAACATCAGAAAAGTCCTGCTGGGTCAGACCACTGGTCCATCTAGTCCACCATCTTGTCTCACACAGTGGCTAACCAGGTTCCTCTATAGGGCCAACATCAGGACTCCATGGCATTAGATCTCCTTAAATTCACATGAACACACGAAGCTGCCTTATACTGATTCAGACCCTTAGTCCATCGAAGTCAGTATTGTCTACTCAGACTGGCAGCGGCTCTCCGGGGCCTCAGGCAGAGGTCTTTCACCTCACCTACCTGCCTGGTCCCTTTAACTGGAGATGCCGGGATTGAACCTGGGACCTTCTGCATGCCAAGCAGATGCTCTACCACTGAGCCACAGTCCCACCCTCTGAGGCTCCACCCCCCTCCCAAATTCTCCCGGTATTTCCCGACCCAGAGCTGACCACCCTACCCAGGTGCTCAAAAATCCACTTCCTATGTGCCGCCAGAGACTGCAGTTTGAGAAACGCGAGTCCAAGTCCAGCCCCGGAAAACCGATGCATTTGTATCGCAGTGTTAGTTTGTTTTGCTTTCTTTCTTTCTTTCTTACATTACCTTAATGGTTCCGATTTGTTTTATAGCGTTGTTGTTTAAAACAGTATGTGAAGGCCGCCCCGGGGACCAATCCCTGGTTGAAGGGGAAGGGATAAATCTTTCAAATCAACAGACTCGCTCGCTTCCTGGGATCTCGGTCTTGCATTCTAAGTCGAGGGAGCTCTACTGTGAGCGTGGAAACAATCTGGGTCAGCTCTCGCCATAGGATGCAGTGCAAAGGTAGCCTCCCATTTCCCAGGGGAACCAGGTAAGGGCTCCCCCTACACCCATCGTGCTGTTTTTAAAGATTGGGTACTCCAAAAGTGCACCGGCAGCTGTTTCAGCCCGGATTGAATTTTCTCCGTTTAATTGACGCAGCTCTGGATGTAATCAAAATCTTGACCTGGCCCAGTTACGCACAAGGCCCCCTTGAATCCTCGTTCGCTGACCGCCTCTCTAGAATCTCAGGGGTCAAGCCCTGGTCGAACGGGGACAGGCCCACCAGTTCGCTAGAGTCTCTGTTAGATTTGTACCCTGCCATTTCTCCAAGGAACCTGCCTCGCAGCGACCCTGTGAGGGAGGTTAGGCCGGGGGCATGAGAAGATCGGGAGAGCCCTGCTGGATCAGAGCAGTGGTCCATCTAGTCCAGCATCCTGTCTCACAAGGTGGCCAACCAGTTCCTCTAGAGGGCCAACACCAGGGCATAGAGGCTGAGGCCTTCCCCTGAGAAGAACCCCAGAAGACCCCTGCAGGATCAGACCAGTGATGGTCAATCTAGTCCAGCATCCCGTCTCACACAGAGACGAAGGCCTAATGTTGGCTCCTACTGGGATTCAGAGGTTGAATATGGAGGTTCCCTTTAGTTACCAGGGCTAGTAGCCACTGATACACCTCTCCTCTACGAATCTCTCTAATCCCCTTTTGAGGCCGTCTGTGCCTGTGGCCGTTATTACTTCCCCTGGCCGAAAATCCCACATTTTCATCTCTCACGTGAAGAAGTATTTCCTCTCATCCGTCTTGAATCTTTTGCCCACCAGCTTCCCTGGATGGATGCCCTCGAGTTCTAGCGTGTTGGGAGGGGGAGATGGGGTGAGTGACGGGGCCCGAGGTCATGCAGTGAGCGACATGGCTGAGAGCGGGATTTGAACCCGGGTCTCTCCCTTCCCAGATCCCCAACTCCCAACAATACTCCATAGTGATTCTAATACACTCTGGACTGTCTATAATGTACTACACACTCTGTCCTAAAATAGTCAGGGTTGTGGTTGTTTTTTGTCAAGGCGGTCTAAAATGACCTGTCCTTATCATGCAATTTAACCAAATGGAAACATCACTTTCAGAGATTGCTTCAGTTAACGCTCATTCATGCTAGGAAAAGTTGAGGGCAGCAGGAAAAGAAGACCCAACAAGAGATGGATGGACTCAATAAAGGAAGCCACAGCCTTCAATTTGCAAGATCTGAGCAAGGCTGTCAAAGATAGGACGTTTTGGAGGACTTTCATTCATAGGGTCGCCATGAGTTGGAAGCGACTTGACAGCACTTAACACACACACACAACGCTCATTAGTTTTCTTCTAGGGATCAGCAACTGTTGTCTATTTCCCCCCTTTTAGATTTTTCTGTTAGTAGCTTTGGGTCACCGATTCTCCCTGTGGGTTTTGAAGATTTCTTTATGTTGCATCCACAAGTGTTTAATGCTATTGATAGCTACAATGTACGTGGCCCAAGGTAAAATTCTGATTTATTGACACACGGACAGTGTATCTCCTTGACATGCAGAAGGTCCTAGGTTCAATCCCCGGCATCTCCACTTCAAAGATTGGGTAGTAGGGGATGTGGAAGACCTTTACCTAACACCCTGGGGAGCTGCTGCCAGTCTAAGGTTGCCAACCTCCAGGTGGAGGCTGGAGACCTCTCGCTATTACAACTAATCTCCAGGTGACACAGATCAGTTCCCCTGGAGAAAATGGACGCTTTGGCAATTGGACTCGATGGCATTGAAGTCCCTCCCTTCCCCAAACCCCACCCTCCTCAGGCTCCACCTCCAAAATCTTCAGGTATTTCCCAAACTGGAGCTGGCAACCCTATGCCAGTCTGATATTATTGACCTGGATAGACCAGTAGCCTAGACCAGTAGTCTGATTCAGTAGAAGAAGAAGAAGAGTTGGTTTTTTCTATGTCGACTTTCTCTACCACTTAAGGAAGACTCAAAGCGGCTTACAATCACCTTCCCTCCCCCTCCCCCCACAACAGACACCCTGGGAGGTAGGTGGGGCTGAGAGAGTGTGACTAGCCCAAAGCCACCCAGCTGGCTTCGTGTGGAGGAGCGGGGAAACAAATCCGGTTCACCAGATTAGCCTCCGCCGCTCGTGTGGAGGAGTGGGGAATCAAACCCGGTTCTTCGAATCAGCCGCTCCAAACCACCGTTCTTAACCACTACATCACGCAGCTTCGTGCGGGTCCACAAGAGACACCGAGTGAAAGTGCGGATTTCTTTGTCGCATGAAATTTTGTTCAAAAAGCTATTCCCCAGAAGATGTGCTACCTAAGGCCGGTGAAAGCATCTGTTCCTGAGAAAAAGAGTATCAAACGCTGCCTCTATCATATCTCGCTCGTTTTAAGGAAAGAAGAAGGGGGTAAAATGATCGATCGATATTCTCCAAGAGCTCTTGGCTCTCCAAATCCACCTCCCTTTTGCTTGCTTCTTGCAAACCCGTTCTTCCGCTCGGACCGCGCCCTGCCAATCATTTCCCCGTTGCCTTCTCTCTCCGTTCCCTGGGCAGCCCTCCCCTTTCTCGCTGACCCATTTTAACCATCAGATTTACAGCCCAGCAGCTCACCGGCAGAGAGAAGACGGATTCGTGGAATAAATTTTACAGAGTGAGGGGGGGAGGCAGGCGTGCAGGAAAGAGCTGCGAGTCGGCGCGGGCGTGTGTCTCAGACACACATCCACCTAGACAGAAGGAGATTCACATCAAACGGGAACAAGACAAGGGTAGAGGGAGGGAACAGCGGAGGAAAAGGGAATACAATGCTCTCGGAGCTGTGGCGGTAGGAAGCAGAAGAATGACGGACAAAGGGAATGGGGCGAGTAAGCAGACTCGGCAAGGATACAATCAAGATCACTGGACTGAAAAAAGGAAAAAGGGCAGAAGCGGCGCGAGAACACCCTGGTTGAAATGGTGCGGGCTCGCCAACTGTCTAGATTCTCGGCTCAATCTGTATCCGGCCGTTTCTCCAAGGAGCCTGCCTCACATCAACCCTGTGAGGACGGTTAAGCTGGGAGCACGACAAGATCTGAAGAGCCCTGCTGGATCACAGCAGTGGCCCGTCTAGTCCAGCAACCCACAGTGGCCAAACGGTTACTCTGCGGGGCCAACAGCAGGGCATGGAGACCATGGCCATAAGAGCATAAGAAGATTCATGCTGGATCAGACCAGTGAGGGTCCATTTAGTCCAGCATCTTAGGGCCTTCCCTTGATAAGAAACTAAGAAGAGCCCTGCTGGATCAGAGCAGTGGTCCATCTTGGCCTTAGCCTGACATCGCTCCTCACAGGCTCTTGCTCCGAGCAAGCCAGGGTTTGGCTCGGAGTCAAGGCCCTGGTCACGTGCTCCTGGTTCTCATGCCTTTGTACAGTATCACTGTCCTGCGTTCTATGCCCAGTACAATATGCCTATCCTGTTTACCACAATCACCCCAGCTGCATAGCCATGTTATGTCTGCCTACCCTGAGCAAGCTTATCATGGATTGTAGCTGCCTGTGTACTTTGCCCTGTCCATCATTGAAGACCGCCTTGCATTTTAACCATGTACCCTTGCCTTGATTCCTCATTAGTAGCCTTGTATGCCCAGGAGGCAGCCAGCTTCTTACTTTGTCTAATTTTGCTCCTAATAAAGTCTAAAGTGCTTCAGAGCCTTCGTCTGATGGGTTTTGCTTGAAGGATGCTAAGGACAAACCTCTGAGTCTGACACCATCTAGTCCAGCATCCTGTCTTACACAGCTAAACCAGTTCCTCTGGAGGGCCAGCACCAGGGCATAGAGGCCAAAACCTTCCCCTGGGAAGAAGAAAAGTTGTTTTTTATACCCTACTTTACTGTAGGGAGTCTCAAAGTAGCTTGCAATCGTCTTCCTTTCCTCTCCCCACAACAGACACCTTGCGAGGTAGGCGGGGTTGAGAGAGCTCTCAGAGAGCTGTAACTACCGGTGGTGAGGAGCTGTGGACTCTAATCTGGATCTGATTCCCTACTCCTCCATGTGAGTAGCGGACTCTAATCTGGAGAACCGGGTTCCATTCCACATAAGCGGCAGACTCTTGTCTAGAGAACCGGGTTCAATTCACCACTCCTCCACATGAAGCCTGCTGGGTGACCTTGGGCCAGTCACAGGTCTCTCTGAACTCTCTCAGCCCCGCCTACCTCACAAGGTGCCAGTTGTGGGGAGAAGAAGGGAAGACGGTTGTAAGCCTCTTTAAGACTCCTTACAGTAAAGAAAAGTAGGGTATAAAAACCCAATCTTCTTCTTCTTCAGTTAAACTTGACATATGCAAAGGTGTCGAGCCAAGGCGAGCCGACCACCAGGCCTTTTCAGTTCAGCAACGAACGATTCAAGAGCTGGCCAAACAGGCTGGCAGAACCCCGGGCGCACGAAAACACGACCGATCCGAACAGATTGGCAGCCGTGAACATCGCTAAGGATTGCTGATGACGAACGCTGAACAGTAGGGCAGCTTTTATGACTGATCTAGACGATTTGTGACTGATCTAACTGTCTGTTCAAACAATTGCCTGCCAAGCGGGGCGGCAAAGACGGGGGGGGGGGGAGTCGGGGTCGCATAAGAATGCACCTGCGCGAATGGAGAACTGCCCTATATTGTACTCTTTCGCAGGAAGAGTCAAAGCAGCCTGCCAGATAGTTTCCAAATGGGTCGGGGAATGAACGGATGGTCCTCTGAAAAACCGTCTCCCTGTTGGTGACTGGGGGGCAGGATGTGAGCTGAACCGGCAGCTGTTCGAGTCTCCCGAGCTATCAGTCAGGGTTCTGGCAGGCAAGTGTCAAGGAAGGAGATGATTTTCATTGGGACTGGTTCTCGCAATGGGGCACCAGTCGTCTGTACTGAACAAGGGATAATGCTGCCACATGGAGGTTATGTGCACGGGGCATGCAGAACTCTGAATGTGCTGAGCTACGGCACGCCCAAAAATGTCTAGACCCCATTGTTTGAGAAGGTGCAGAAAAGAGCAACCAAAATGATCAGGGGACTGGAGCAACTGCCCTATGAGGAGAGATTAAAACACTTAGGGCTGTTTATCTTGGAAAGAAGGCAGTTAAGGGGAGACATGATAGAGGTCTATAAAATTATGCCTGGTATGGAGAGAGTGGACAGGGAGAAGCTTTTCTCCCTCGTAATACTAAATTGCGGAGTCACCTGCTGAAGCTGGAGGGGAAGAGATTCAAAACAGATAAAAGGGAGTCTTTCTTCACACAATGTAGAGTTAAATTGTGGAACTCCCTGCCCCATGGTGTGGTGATGGCTGCCAACTTGGAAGGCTTGAAGAGGTGAGTGGACATGTTCATGGAGGAGAGGGCTATTCATGGCTACTAGTTAAAATGGATACTAGTCATGATGCATACGTACTCTCTCCAGGATCAGAGGAGCATGACTATAGTAGGTGCTGTGGAACACAGGCAGGACAATGCTGCTGCAGTCGTCTTGCTTGGGGGCTTCCTAGAGGCACCTGGTTGGCCACTGTGTGAACAGACTGCTGGACTTGATGAGCCTTGGTCTGGTCCAGCAGGGCTTTTCTTATATTCTTATTTTCTTATGTCAGAATTTCCCAGGGGCTCGCATGCTCAAAAAGGTTGGAGACCCCCAGTTTACATGCACCATCGCTCCTCAAGCCGTAGCAGCTCGCAGCAATGGCGGCTCTGTTTTGGCAGAAACGGTCGCCACTGAACGTCAGCTCAGCCGGTCAAAAATTCCATTGAGAGCAATCGAATAAAATGTCCCGGCCGCCTGATTGATCAACGCCAACCCAAGCGCACCACCCGTGCTTTCACATCGTAATTCACAACACAGCGGGTCGGGACAACCGCAGACTGAGGGATGTCACCGTGTTGACACGCTTTCCTTTGGCCTTCGGTCTAACCTCCTTTGCAGGGTTGTTGCAAACATAAAACGGGATCACCCCCCTGAGCTCCTTGAAAGAAGGGAAGGGGGGGACAGGCAATCCAGTCGGTAAGTAAGAACCCCCTGAAACAGTCGAGGCACGTTAAGTTCAGTATGCGAACGGCGGCGGCGTTGACCCGACCAAAGAAAACAAATCAAGGCGCCCAAACGTGCCAAATGCAAAGCCCAAAGAATGATGAGAGGATTTGAAAATGCAAATACGCCTGAGCAGAAATTACCCCATTAGTTTCTGGACCACGGTGAACAAAGAGACAGGGGACACAAAAGGCAGCGATCTCTTTATGCAGCATGGGGGGACGCTATGTTTAAGAAGAGCTGAGAATTTTCTTTACAAAAATGGGATGTGCATTTAAATGTTCCTTGTTCGTGGACAAGAATATTTGTCTCCAGCGATGGGGGACAGAACCTGAGTTGAGATGAGTGGTGCCAGCAATTCCACAAACCACCCTTTTGGCAAGGAGGGGATTTATTTGTTTGCTTCATTGGAGGAACAGGGAATCAAACCCAGTTCTCCAGATCAGAGTCCACCGCTCATGTGGAGGAGTGGGGAATCAAACCCGGTTCTCCAGATTAGAGTCCTCTACTACTACACAACAAGATGAGGGGCTATAAGCACTCAAAGTTCCTGTTATTCTTCACGTCTGGGATGGCAGACTCCAAGTCGACCTGGGGATCCCCCGGAATTACAGCTCCTCTCCAGACTACGATCGGTTCCCCTGGGACAAAATGATCGCTTTGGAGGATGGACTCCCTGGCATTTTGCCCCACTGAGGTCCCTGTTCGCCCCAGGATCATCTCCAAATCTCCTAACCTGAAAATGGCAACCCTACCCACTCATAAAACCAGCATGGTGTAGTGGTTAAGAGCAGTGGTTTAGAGCAGTGGAGTCTGATCTGGAGAACCAGGTTTGATTCCCCACTCCTCCACGTAAATGGGATTTGTTTCCCCACCCCTACACAGGAAGCCAGCTGGGTGACCGTGGGCTAGTCACACTCTCAGCACCACCTACCTCACAGGGTGTCTGTTGGGAGGGGAAGGGAAGGAGATTGTAAACTGGTTTGATTCTGCCTTAAGTGGTAGAGAAAGTTGGCATATAAAAACCAACTCTTCTTCATCATCATCATCTTCCACTGGTGACTTGGAGAACCTGGTAACCCAACTCCAAGTATGTGCTGATGTACATAGGACCTTGAATTGGGGGCTGCGTTTGGTAAGAATGGGGGCTGTGGTTTGGGCCGCTCGTCTCCGCGCCAAAATCCTAAGCCCTTGGCTTTGCAGAGAACACGCCCCTCCACTTTGAAAGGTCATCCGTCAATGCTGGGTACCATTTCGTTCCCAACTGTCCTCTCGCATGTCCCCTGGTTTGATAAATGTTGACATTCGCAGGTGAACGCCAGAGCCGGCAATCCAGGATGGATTTTGCGGCTGCCCAAAAATAGAGAGAGAGATCTGCCTTGCTCATGCGTGGCAGAATGTCAGCTGTCACGACGGCTGACGTTCGCTGGTGTATCTCTGAGTTTGCGGATGCTCGCCAAAAAAAAAACGGTCTTGGATTATCAGCAGTTGCTGCTTTTCGAGGATATTTCCTGCAACTCCTCTTGCCGTGCGGCTTTCCCTAGGGACGGGTCACTCTTCTTAGGTAGGTAGGTAGGTAGGTAGGTACAGATTTATTGCATATAGCCAAAGGCCGTTACAATCAAGCAGACACAATCAAATCAGATTCAACAAGAAAACAGTTAAAATCAAGTAAAAAAATAAATTTAAATCAAATACAAATGTTGTCCGGTTTAACTGCAATGCTGGCTTGAATTTTCCTGGCTGCTAGGGCAAAAAGAGACATATTGTAAGGGACAGCATCGGACAGGAGAAAAGAGCTTCTCCTGATCATTAAAACAGCTAATCTTGGCTAAAAAAGACCCAAGAAATTTAGATCTGGGTTCATGGTACATAGAGCAGTTCAGCACGTAATAGGGGAGGTCCTCGAGTTCTGAGGATCCGCAGATACATACACGAGAGGCCATCCGGATTTGGGCACAGCGCCCAGCTAACATGGCTGTTGGCATGGTCTGAAATCTTAATGACGCAAACGCTGCTCTGAGCTTGAATGCAGAAATTTTTGGATAGATAGGGGGCTCTTTCATGGTTCCTGTTAAACAGTTTAAACCAAGGTGAAAATTTAGACCGGGAGACCATCTGACCGTCCTATGTGGCATCACACCTGAATACCCACTCCCGCATGGTAAAACCTGAGACAGGCACACCCTGTGAATCATTCATGATAGAATAGCGAATGAGAATATTGTTATAAAATGTTGACCAAGCCCCATCTTCGTACAGGGGTCACTCTTCGTAAACTCTAACAAAGCTCAGGCCGACTCTCTGGAGCAGAAGGTTGGGGCTCTTGGGACTGGAACCAGGTTAGGAGATACTAATGGGTGGAGACAGAGGAACAGAAGGCTGCTGATACCAGCTCGGTATGAACATATGGCTTTTGTGCAGAGAAAGGTCTTTCGTTGGCCCCACGGCCTGAAATCCCTTCGTTGGAGATGCCAGGAACGAACCCGGGGCGTTCTGCATGCAAAGGTCATGCACAAACACCTTGCCCGAATGCGCATGTAAAACACTGTCAGGTTTCAGCTGACTTATGGCAACCATGCAGGGAGGCTTGCCACCTTCCAGGTAGTGACTGGAGATCTCACTGGCCCTCACAGTGCGGTGAGGGCCAGTGGGGCGTAGTGGTTAAGAGTGGTGGTTTGGAGCGGTGGAGTCTGATCTGGAGAACCGGGGTCGATTCCCCGCTCCTCCACGTGAGCGGCGGAGGCTAATCTGGCGAACTGGATTTGTGCCCCCGCTCCTCCACATGAAGCCAGCTGGGTGGCCTTGGGCTAGTCACACTCTCTCAGCCCCACCTATCTCACAGGGTGTCTGTTGTGGGACGGGGAAGGGAAGGTGATTGTAAGCCAGTTTGAGTCTCCCTTAAGTGGTAGAGAAAGTTGGCATATAAAAACCAACTCTTCTTCTACAGCTGATCTCCAGTTACACAGATCAGTTCTCCTGGAGAAAATGGCCGCTTTGAAAGGTGGACTGCATGGCATTATACCTCCTGGAAGTCCCTCCCCTCCCCAAAGCCCACCCTCCTCAGACTCCACCCCCAAAATCTCCAGGTATTTCCCAACCCAGAGCTGGCAACCCTATCCGTAAGGTTTTCAAGGCAAGAGAGCAACAGAAGTGGTTGGCCATTGCCTGCCTGTGCATAGCAACCCTGGACTTCCTTGGTGGTCTCCCATCCAAGTACCAACCAGGCCTGATCCCTCAACCTCCTCTTCTCCAGACTAAACATTCCCAACTCCCTCAGCCTTTCCTCGTAGGGCTTGGTCTCCAGGCCCCTGATCATCCTCGTCACTCTCTTCTACACCCGCTCCGTTCTGCCCACATCCTTTTTGAAGGGGGCCCCCCAGAACTGCACATTGCTCCAGGTGCAGCCTGACCAATACAGTATACAGGTTGTGCTCAGTCCACCTTAGCCCAATTTTGCCAGATCTTGGACGTGAAGCAGGGTCAACCCCGGCTAACATTTGGATGGGAGTCGAGGGCTGCTTCTCCGAAGTGGCAATGGCAAACCACCTCTGAGTGTCCCTTGCCTCGACCACCCCAAGGGGTTCCCCTAAGTCAGCTGCGACTCAACGGCACTTCCCACCAGCTTCCGTTTCCTCCAGCGTCTTTTAACGGCCTGCCGCACGTTTGCTGCAAAATCCTCGACACCTCTGCTATTAACTGAGCAGGCTCGGCCAGGAAAGGCCTGTGAAGTAGAGCTTATGGAGATAACGCGCTGCTTTCATTCACCCCATCGGGCCTTCTTGAAACCTCATCGCCTAAGCTTCTCGGACAGCATCTGATAAAGCCCCCTTCAACGCCTGGAACCTCCTTGATTTAAAAGTGGCCTGTTAAAAGAAAGAGTCCTTTGAGTGTGCGTTAGCCTAAGCTAAGCACTCCGCAGTCCCGTCGGGAGAGAGATAAAAGGGCTGCAGAAATCTCTCCCGGTAGGATCGGCAAATTTATGAGTCGGTGGGCCATGCTGTACAGATACACACATGCACACATTCTGGTTTTAAAACAGAATATCCTGGTTTTAAAATAGTTGCAGGAGTTGGTAACGGCTGTGACCCCGAGAACAGTTTCCTGGGAGGAAAGCCAACCGAATATAATGGGAATTACAGCTGAGTAGATCTGGTATGGATTGCTCCCTAAATCCATGAAAATTTACATATGAGAGGGGGGAAAGAATGTCCTGATGATCCACAGAAGTGTTACCGCACCTTACAAGAGGTGTTCTTTCTCTCTTGCACTGGGAGGAATACGTCTTTATTATTTATTATGTAGTGGGAGAGCCAGCATAGTGTAGTGTTAAGAGAGGCAGAGTCTAATCTGGAGAACCGGGTTGGTTTCCCCACTCCACATGAAGCCTGCTGGGTGACCTTGGGCCAGTCGCAGTTCTCTCTGAACTCTCTCAGCCCCACCTACCTCACAGCGGTGTCTGTTGTGGGGAGAGGAAGGGAAGGTGATTGTAAGCTGGTTTGATTCTCCTTGAAAGGTAGAGAAAGTTGGCATATAAAAACCAACTCTTCTTATGATGATGAGGATGAAGAAGATGCTGCTTGCCATGTAGTTTTAATGAATGCATAGATTAATTTCAGATCCTTACCCGGATGGCCCCAGGCTAGGCTGATCTCACCAGATCTCAGAAGCTAAGCAAGTTCAACCCTGGTTAGTACTTGGATGGGCGACCACCAAGGAAGTCCAGGGTTGCTTCGCAGAGGCAGGCAATGGCAAAACCACCTCTGTTCATCTCTGCCCTGCATGGCCCAGGCTAGCCTGATCTCACCAGATCTCAAAAGCTAAGCAAGGATGGTCCTAGTTAGTATTTAGATGGGAGGCCACCAGGGAAGTCCAGGGTTGTTTGGCAGAGGCAGGCGATGGCAAACCACCTCTGTTCATCTTGGCCTTGACCAGAATGGCATGTGCTTTGGGATCTGTCCATGGTGCTGACCCATGAAGCAATTTCAGAGGCCCACTGCGGACTCCTGAGCTGGATGGCCCAGCCTAGCCCGATCTCATCAGATCTCGTAAGCTAAGCCAGGGTTGGCTCTGGGTAGTACTTGGATGGGAGACCACCAAGGAAGTCCAGGGTTGTGATGCAGAGGCAGGCAAACCACCTCCGAACATTTCTTGCCTTGAAAACCCTACTGGGTTGCCATACGTTGGCTGCGACTTGACAGCACTTTCCACCCCCATCGATGTAGTACCCCGCCTCGAGCTCCGTAAGCTAGAAAGGTGGCTAAGAAATGCCTTAAATAAAACCAATAAATAAAATACTGTTGAGTTCTCTCCTGTTTTTTCCCCCCAGAGGCCGTTCAGGGCAATGTTAGGGTTTCCAGCTCTGGGTTGGGAAATACCTGGAGATGTTTAAGGCGGAGCCTGAGGAGGACGGGTGTCAAGCTCAGCAGTCCATCCTCTGCATCCCACAAGTAAACACGCTCAGGAAGGCATCCTAAGCAATGCTACTTTATTTAGAGCACAAGACAGTTCACAGAAGCTGACTGCATTTCGCGCAGGCAAAGTTGCTAGTGAGTTCAAAACAGTAAGTTTACAGGAACATAGCTCACTAGGCAGAAAAGGCTAAACAGTGAAAGAGGTTCTCAGGGAAGGGATGGAAAGGAGTCATAACAACCGATTGAAGGCCGTGGCGCAGCACCAACTCCCCCTGAGAGTCAGAGTTTAAGCCAGCTGCAAGGACTCAAGAACCAGCATAAGCCAGAGATCAGACTGACCTCCTGACAGCGGGGTTTGGGGAGGGGAGGGACTTCAACGCCATCAAGCCCAATGGCCAAAGCAACCATTTTCTCCAGGGGAACTGGTCTCTGCCAGTTGTAATAGCGGGAGATCTCCAGCCACCACCTGGAGATGAAAGGAAACCTATGCTGACAATAGAATACAGCTGAACCTAATAAACAGCCCGTGGGCTCAAAATCTAAATACAATGCTCACAATGCAAAGAAGTGATTATTACAAAAACCATTAATGCATGACGACCAACTGCCAATGGAAAAACAATTGTATTAGATGGGCGTTAAAGGCCTGCCAACTTCAAACGAGAAAACAATAATATAAATGTAGGCATGAGTCCTGCCGACTACAGATGAACAAAGACAAATTGGGGAATAAGCAAAAGCATATAATACAGAAGCGTTCAATTCATGCCACTACGAATCGACCCCATTGACTATAAAGTACCAAAAAAAAAACTCCCTGCGAAAGCGGATCAATGTCAATGGTCACGTAAATGGAGTCTTTTGCCACCAAGAGTCTAAAACCGGGCCGGCCGGCAAGGCTGCAGGCAATAGGACCCGGCAAGAAGCAATTGGACCAGACAAGAGAACGCAGGGGGATCTGAGCGTTGCATTTCGCTTTTCAGCTTCTTCAGCGCGACGTCCAGTAATTTGCTCACTGCGAAGCTGGGCGAAAGGAAGCGGGCTCCCATACGTGGTGGTGGGAATGGACTCTCGAAGTGGGAGGAACACACCCAGAGCATGTTCAACCACCCAACGAGGGCTCTAGGGAAACTATTTAGGCTGGTTAATTATCCTTTCGGACCAGCCTTAGAATGGGTATCAAAGGAGACCGGCTTGACTTTTGATTCTTTGTGCTTGGTCTCCGAGTTGAATCCCTCCAGGAGCAGCTGAGCTTCGTTCCCGAGACTTGGAAGTGCCTCAAACCTAACTCAGCAGAGCTCTGCAGAGCCTTCAAAGATGAAATCCTTTGGGGATTCTCGCCCTCGCCTCATAGCGCATGCTATGAGTCCAGGGGATGCATAAAAATAGCAAAGCAGCTTTGATTTTCACATCAGTTGCACACTGGTGTGTGTGTGAACTCCGACAGGTTGGTTTGGGGTCAGGGAACTTGGCAAAAAAAAAATCTGTCCAACCTCTAGAGAGCCAGCGTGGTGTAGCAGTTAAGAGCGGTGGTCTCTAATCTGGAGAACTGGGCTTGATTCCCCACTCCTCCACATGAGCAGCAGACTGTAATCGGGTGAACTGGGTTCACCACACCTCCACATGAGTGGCAGACTCTAATCTGGAGAGCCGAGTTGGTTTCCCCACACCTCCACAAGAGAAGCAGACTCTAATCTGGAGAACCGGGTTGGTTTCCCCACTCCTCCACATGAAGCCAGCTGGGTGACCTTGGGCTAGTCCCAGTTCTCTGAACTCTCTCAGCCCCACCTACCTCATGAGGTGTCTGTTGTGGGGAGGGAAAGGGAAGACAATTGTAAGCGGGTTGAATTCTCCTTAAAAGGTAGAGAAAGTCAGCATATAAAAAACAACTCTTCTCCTTCCTTCCTTCCTTCCTTCCTTCCTTCCTTCCTTCCTTCCTTCCTTCCTTCATCCCCTCCCCTCCCCTCCCCTCCTCTATCTATCTATCTATCTATCTATCTATCTATCTATCTATCTATCTATCTATCTATCTATCTATCTATCTATCTATCTATCTATCTATCTATCTGGCATTAAAGATTGACTATTTACTGTGGGGAGGAAGAAAGGGGGCACTAGGAAACCCACTGCCAAGCACTATGGTGCCCATGAATGCTAGGTTGGGCACCACTGCTCGAGATCTCCCAAGGAAATTTGGAAGGCCCCTTTGAAGAGAAAACAGAGGTGTTTTGCTAAAAGGCAAGTGAAATTTCACAGGGAGCTTTTGCACATCTCAAGCCCAGTCTGGGAAAATGCAGATAATGTGATTCGAGCTTGGCTTGGTTGAATTTGCAAGAACATAAGGCCCTGCTGGATCAGACCCAGGCCCATCAAGTCCAGCAGTCGGTTCACACAGTGGCCAACCAGGTGCCTCTAGGAAGCCCACAAACAAGACGACTGCAGCAGCATTATCCTGCCTGTGCTCCACAGCACCTAATACTATACAGGGTTAAGAATCTAAGAACATAAGAAAAGCCCTGCTGGATCAGACCCAGGCCCATCAAGTCCAGCAGTCGGTTCACATGGTGGCCAACCAGGTGCCTCGAGGAAGTCCACAAACAAGATAACTGCAGCAGCATTATCCTGCCTGTGTTCCAAGCACCTAATATAACAGGCATGCTCCTCTGAGACTGGAGAGGTGTGCATCATAAGAACATAAAAAAGGCCCTGCTGGATCAGACCGAGGCCCTTCAAGTCCAGTGGTCTGTTCACACAGTGGCCAACCAGGGGCCTCGAGGAAGCCCACAAGCAAGATGACTGCAGCAGCATTTATCCTGCCTGTGTTCCAAAGCACCTAATATAATAGGCATGCTCCTCTGATCCTGGAGAGAACAGGCATGCATCATGACTAGTATCCATTTGGACTAGTAGCCATGGATAGCCATCTCCTCCATGGACATGTCCACTCCCCTCTTCAAGCCTTCCAAGTTGGCAGCCATCACCACATCCTGGGGCAGGGAGTTCCACAATTTCAGTGTTTGCTCATGGTTCATTATCCGAAAATAAAGGCATAGAGGAGTGACATTCCATCAGTTTAGGTGTGGCTTCGCAAATGTAGACGTGAAAGGGAAATGAGCCAGTCAGCTTTCAACCTCATGCATGGGAGAAATGTCAAAAATCTCTTTTGAAGAGGTACAGCTGCCATTCATCTTGCCCGGAAAGAGCTTCAAACCCCGTGTCAAGGAGAAAGCCATGTCTTATCGATGTTATGATAATTTTCACGCTTCGATCTCTTCATTCATTATGAATTATTTGCCTACTGGCTAACGAGAACGTTAAGATGTATGAAATCTGCCAGCTCATGCATCTATCTTGGCAAAGCAGATGGGAGGTTTCGGCGGGCCCGGGGCGATTTCCAGCTGCCAGCCGCAGACGGCAAGATGCCCACGCGCATGGCGCGCAACGTGCCGAACTCCGCCCGTGTTGGATCTCCGCCTGGTCAGCTCGGATGGCGCTTCTGTAACATTTGAGCAAATCCTGGTGGCGTTCAGGGCATGAGGGTGGTGTGCTGTTTAGCCAGCATCCAGAAAACGCGGGGAAAATGTGCAGAAGCTCACGAGGAGAGAGTGGGGATCTCTGATGTTCGGAAAATGCGAAGGAAACAGCCATGCATAAAAGGCTTATATTATGGACAACACAATTGAATTCTTGTCATATCCGAGCCCGGCTATTTGGCAACACTGTTCTTCTCTGCCAGCCAGAACGCGAGGTTGCTTGGCAGTGCCAACTGGTTGACCAGGCACCGGGGGTGGCGGTCAACGCGAAACCTTCTGTCGCCCTCGCCGCGTGCTAAATAACAACAGGCTGTTCTCAGACAATTATTTTCTCACTCCGGCCACGCTGGAGTGACACCAAAGCTCAGACTGTCCTATCGAACACAGAGGCTCTTGACGCCGCAATAAGGAAAGATGAAAAAAGATGCCGTGTCTCCTTAGCACTCGTCTGCATGAATAGCATTGCTAGCGGGTTGGGAAATACTTGGGTGTTTGGGGGGTGGAGCCTGAAGAGGGCAGGGTTTGGAGAGGGGAGGGACTTCAATATCACGGAGTCCAATGGCCAAAGCAGCCATTTTCTCCCGAGGAACTGATCTCCGTCACCTGGAGATCCGTTGTAATAGCAGGAGATCTCCAGCCACCACCTGGAGGTTAACAGTACAGGATACTATATATAAACAAAGTGCAGGTTTTATGAGCTACTGTAGTGAATCAAGGACCATATACATGACACATACAAAGCACAAATATATACAATATATACAATCCGCACAAAGCAGAATTGATTCCAAAGGTCTCAACCGAGTACCAGGTAAGTAATAGTATTGTAATCTTTGTGTATAGAGTCCATATAGAGCCACAATCATCAATGGATACGGCCGTTTCAGATCCACAGCAGTACTCAGTCCTTGTTTCACTACAGTAGCTCATAAAACCTGCACTTTGTTTATATATAGTATAGTATCCTGTACTGTTTTCCTAACCTCTTGGTATTAGTACAGAGGTGCCGTTTTTCTCCCCGCCACCTGGAGGTTGGCAACCCCAGGTCATCCCCCGACTACTCCGGGGCTTTGTTTCGATTATGCATGCATTTTCTGACCGTCAGAGGTCGCCTCGCTCTCCCCTTAGGCAGCATCCAGAAACCACAGGGGAAACCAGCAGAAACGCGCGGGGAGAGCGAGGCGCCCTCTGATGGTCGGAAAATGCATGCATAATCAAAAGAAAGCCCCGGAGTAGTGGGGGGGACGACTGACCGCGAGGGAAATAGCCATGCACAAAAAGCCTATATTATGGACAACGCAATTGAATTCTTGTCATATCCGAGCCCGGCTGTTTGGCAACGCTGTCCTTCTCTGCCAGCCAGAACGCAAGGTTTCTTGGCAGCGCCAGCTTGTTGACTAGGCACCGGGGGTGGCGGTCAACGCGAAAGCTTCTGTCGCCCTCGTCTCACGCTAAATATTGACAGGCTGTTCTCGGACAATTATTTTCTCACTACGGCCATGCTGGAGTGGCACCAAAGCTCAGAATGAGCTGTCAAACACAGAGGTTCTTGGCGCCGCTCTACGGAAAGATGAGAAAGGATGCCGTGTCTCCTGATCAATAGGATTGCCAGCTCCGAGTTGGGAAATACCTGGAGGTTTTGGGGGTAGAGCCTGAAGAGGGTGGGGTTTGGAGAGTGGAGGGACTTCAATGCCATAGAGTCCAATGGCCAAAACGGCGGTACTCTCCAGGGAACTGATCTCTGTTGCCTGGAGATCCGTTGAAATAGTGGGAGATCTCCAGCCACCACCAGGAGGTTACAAAAACCAAATTCTCTGAAGAAGCAATGGCGAAACAGGTGAATACCGGATCCCTGTAAAAGGACGATGATGGACACGTTATAACGAATCTTAATCCTGATTTACACAGAATCCTGATATCAATTCTGCCGTGGGATCAGTGGATATATTACAATTCTTGGACTCTACATTTGGACTTTTGTTTAGTCATTGGCTGCAACGATAGGAATTTGGCTTGCAGCATATGATACTGGATGTTGGTATGGGCACGTCACAGTATCGTGATAACATTTGTGATATTCTATTGCACAGTACAGATGCTAGCTGTCATCTACCTGTATACATTGATTATTGTTAGCCCCAGTTGCTGTGTTTTTGGTTGAACCACCTAGGTGTGAAACAAACACATTGAGTGCCACCAGACTCCTCCCTTAGGCCCGACTCGTAGGGTTCACCTACGCACAAAAATAAGTGAGCTGAAAAATAATAATAAGCGGAACAGGAGAAGCCAGATGGTGAACACCCCCCAAAGAGCACTAAAATTTCATGAAGGCCGCCTCAGAAATGTCTTCATCCATGGAGGAGGCGGTGGTGTGAGCCCCGAGATGTGTTGGAGACACAACACTGCTGTCTTGACTTCTCAGCTACATGATGGCTAGGTTTGCCAGGGCGCCAGCAAGGTTCTGCTTCACATCTCGCTTGTCCCCAAGGACTTCCTAAGCGACCTCAGCCAAGTGCTATTCTTTCAGCCCCTTGATGGCAACGCAAGGATGGACGGCCTACCTCGCAGAGCTGTTATGAGGATGACAGAAATAACTTGGGGGGGAATGATTTGAAACCTTTCCAGTGTTCCATAAATGTTGTTGCTTAAATGTTATCATCAGCGGCATCTTTCAGGGTATGCCATCCTAGTGGGGTTTGCGGTTAAGAGCGGTGGTTTGGAGCAGCGGACTCTAATCTGGAGAACTGGGTCCGATTCCCCATTCCTCCACATGAGCGGCAGAGACTAATCTGGTGAACTGGATTGGTTTCCCCATTCCTCCACATGAACCCAGCTGGGAGACCTTGGGCAAGTCACAGCTCTCTTAGAGCTCTCTCAACCCCACCTACCTCACAGGGTGTCTGTTGTGGAGAGGGGGACGGGAAGGTGATTGTAAGCCGGTTGGTTTCATCCTTAAGTGGTAGAGAAAGTCAGCATATAAAAACTAACTCTTCCTCCTCCTCCTCCTCCTCTTCTTCTCCATAACCCTGGTGTTCCTTGGTGGTGTCTCATCCAAGCACTAGCCAGGACTAGCTTATGAGATCTGATGAGATCGGGCTGGCCTGGGCCATCCAGGTCAGGGCAAAATTCCTTACTAAGTTTTAATACTAATACTAATGGAGGGGCATTTTTGATTGGGGACGTGGCCCAAGAGAGCAGGGTCACCCCCTCTTTTTGCCAGCCCAAATCCAGACCTCCTTCTCTCCGCGGCTGCTTTTTAAAGTCCCAAATGACCCACTGGGAACTCCAGTCGGAGAACCCCAGCGTCTTGCGTGGCTTGGCCCCCATGAATGAAAATTTCAGGGATTTCCTCCTAAGCAGCCGGAATGTCTACAAATCCGTCGCCAAGCCCTGAGTCTCTGCGTGTGTTTGAATGCCTAAGAATTATTAGCATCGGAATGAAATGTGTACTTTGAATACAGAGAGTTATTTTTAACCTCGGGAGGAGAGAAAAATACCTGCTTTGAATGAACGCCTTCCTTAAATAAATAATTCTCTAAGCTGTCCTTCAGTATCTTCAATCGTGCCGCTATGACACCGTAACAAAACGTAGATTTTTCCCCCTAGGTGTAGTTAAAACCAGTAAGGCGATCTTGATAAATCTGTGATCAACCAGGGAGAACTTGGGGAGGGGTAATGGGACTGGGGGGCGGTTGGATGGCATTTCATGTCCTATCACCCGGGGCATCATTTACGAGCTTGAGAAGGTACAGAAAAGAGCAACCAAAGTGATTGGGGGACTCGAGCAACTGTCCTATGAGGAGCGGTTAAAACGCTTAGGGCTGTTTAGCTTGGAAAGAAGGCGGTTCAGGGGAGACATGATCGAGGTCTATAAAATTATGCCCGGTATGGAGAGAGTGGACAGGGAGAAGCTTTTCTCCCTCTCATCAGACCAGAACGCAGGGTCATCTGCTGAAGCTGGAGGGTGAGATATTCAAAACAGATAAAAGGGAAGTATTCCTTCACACAATGCCGAGTTAAACTGTGGAACTCCCTGCCCCAGGATGCGGTGATGGCTGCCAACTCGGATGGCTTGAAGAGGGCAGTGGACATGTTCCTGGAGGAGAGGGCTATCCATGGCTACTAGTCAAAATGAACACTAGTCGTGATGCATACAGTATCAGGAAGGAAAGAGGGGGTCGGTAGTTGTGGGCCCCACCGGAAGCACCAGGCCCTGGCATCCGTCCCACCTGAGGGTATGCCGACGCCGGCCCTGCTTAGCTGGGCCATCGACCCAACTCAGCGCATCTGTGTTCGGTCCATTTAGGAAAGAGGGCGACGCTTTAACCCCCGCCTCCGCCCACCTTCTCCTATTGGAAAAGCAGCTGCCGCTGATCACAGCGATTTGCATTCAGCTACTTAAGAGTGCCGGCAATTTGCCTCTCTGCATCTGAGTCATCCCTGCCGAGAAAAGCCCTTGGAGAGACCAGACCCTCTAGAGAGAGAAAAAGAAAGTCATCAGCTCCTGTCCGCGGCCACTCAAGCATCAGTTTTAATGGCCAGAGAGGAGTGTTTGTTAGAATCCAACAAAAGCCGGAAAGTGGATCTCCTCTTCGTTTTCAAGGGCCGGGGAAAGAGAGACAGCCTCCGAGGGTACTAACGGATCCTGGGCGGCGCTCGCCAGAAAAGCCGCAGGTAGACCGCTGACACATGGGGAAAGTGCTCGAAAAATCATAGCATCATAGAGTTGGAAGGGACCACCAGGGTCATCTAGTCCAACCCCCTGCACAATGCAGGACGTTCATAAATACTTTCCCCTCCCACACCCCCAGTGCCCAGAAGATGGCCAAGATGCCCTCCCTCTCATGAACTGTGTTCAGTTTTGAGCACCACAATTTAAGAAAGATGTAGACAAGCTGGAAGGTGTCCAGAGGAGGGCAACAAAGACGGTGAGGGGTCTGGAGACCAAGTCCTATGAGGAAAGGTTGAAGGAGCTGGCGATGTTTAGCCTGAAGAGGAGAAGACAGAGGGGATATGATAGCCATGTTCAAGTACTTGAAGGGCTGTCATATAGAGTGCCGAGTTGTTTTCTGCTGCTCAAGAAGGTCGGACCAGAACCAACGGGTTGAAATTAAATCAAAAGAGTTTCTGTCTAGACATTAGGAAGAATTTTCTAACAGTTAGAGCGGTTCCTCAGTGGAACAGGCTTCCTCGGGAGGTGGTAAGCTCTCCTTCCCTGGAGGTTTTTAAGAAGAGGTTAGATGGCCATCTGTCAGCAATGCTGATTCTGTGACCTTAGGCAGATGATGAGAGGGAGGGCATCTTGGCCATCTTCTGGTCACTAGGGGTGTGGAGGGGGGTTCACCAGATTAGAGTCCGCGGCTCATGTGGAGGAGAGGGGAATCAAACCGGGTTCACCCGATTAGAGTCCGCCGCTCATGTGGAGGAGAGGGGAATCAAACTCGGTTCTCCAGATTAGAGTCCACCGCTCCTAACCACTACACCCCGCTGGCTCCCACGGTGGACTCTATGGCCTTGTACCCCGTTGAAGTCCCTCCCCTCCCCAAACCCCGCCCTCCTCAGGCTCCACCCCCCAAAATCTTCAGGTCTTTCCCGACCCGGGGCTGGTGCTTTCTTCCCTTCTGTTTGACTCATATCAGTGCAGAAAGGGAAACAAATGTACTGCAACGAGGATTCCTGACCTCAGTCTCAAGGGGTGGACACTAGGAGAGAGGGGCGCAAATCTTTTTATGCAAACAAGCAATCCGCGCTCTCAAACTGCTAACACTTGATGAACCCGTTGAGGTTTATGGGAAGAGGGGACTTCTCTCTCTCTCTTTCTCTCTCTCTCTCTCTCTCTCTCTCTCTCTCTCTCTCTCTCTCTCTCTCTCTCTCTCTCTCTCTCTCTCTCACAGCGTCAAACCGTTTTGCATTTACTTCTCCCAACTGCGCAGCTTTAACCCCGCAAAGCTTTGAGCGGATCGACACACACAAGGTCACTAAGGCCCGTGCGCGAAGAGGACTCCCCAACCGCGGGGGCCGTTTCGTTGCAGAACCCATGACCTCTTTTAAGTGCGCATGGGTTTGAGAACGTCGAATGTACGCATGTCAGTCCCACTCAAATAGCACTGTGAACGGTGTATGCATAATGGGAATTATTCCTTGGGAGGGTACTTCTGAGCTAATTAAGTAAGACCTGTGCCCCCCCCCTTGTAGGGATTTTAGCTTGTCTACTTTTACCTTATCCAAATGCCATAGTCCAATTGCCAAAGTGGCCATTTTCTCCAGGTGAACTGATCTCTATCGACTGGAGATTAGTCGTCATTGCGGGAGATCTCCAGCTAGTACCTGGAGGTTGGCAACCCTACTCATGCAAGTAGGGATAACCATCTTCAAGTACTTGAAGGGCTGTCATATAGAGGAGGGTGCTGAGTTGTTTTCTATTGCCCCAGAAGGTCGGACCAGAACCGACGGGTTGAAATTAAAACAAAAGAGTTTCCATCTAGACATTAGGAAGAATTTTCTAACAGTTAGAGCGGTCCCTCAGTGGAACAGGCTTCCTCGGGAGGCAGTGGGCTCTCCTTCCCTGGATGTTTTTAAGCAGAGGCTAGATGGCCATCTGTCAGCAAGGCTGATTCTGTGACCGTAGGCAGTTCATGAGAGGGAGGGCATCTTGGCCATCTTCTGGGCATGGAGTAGGGGTCACTGGGTGTGTGTGGGGGAGGTAGTGGTGAATTTCCTGCATTGTGCAGCGGGTTGGACTAGATGACGCTGGTGGCCCCTTCCAACTGGTGGCCTTTTGGGTTGACTGCAAATGTGGCTCTCGGTGAGCCACGGAATGAGTACCACCAGTTTATATCAACAAAACAAATAAAACAGAGGGGGCATTTATTTATTTAATTTATACCCCTACCTGATAGGATCCTGGCCACCAGCCATGTTGCTGGGGGAAAGACCCCCTCTCGCTTGAGGGGGAGAAAACATCTCTAGCGGCTTTCCTGAGCAACGCCAATTGGGCAGAAAGGGAGGAGGCAGGGAACGAACCGATCGTACCGCCATATTTACAGCCTGTCTGAAAGGAGGCGCCCGTCTTCTTTGCCGCTCGATTATCAAGCTGTGTGCGAAGGTGTAAATAAATAAATATCATCTCTCTGCCGCCCGAGGTGTCTTTTAATCTTCCCGGCATATTTCACGCCGGGCGGCTGAGTCTCACCTGGGGTGGACGATATTTCATTCCGTCGTCCTGATATAAGGGACTGGATGGAACCGAGGCCGTGACCGGGTATCAATCACGGAGATTGCGGGGAAAGAAACACATGAAGCTGCCTTATACTGAATTAGACCATCGCTCTATCCAGGGTCCGTACTGTCTACTCAGACTGGCAACAGCCTTCCGGGATCTCAGGGACTTTTCCCCTGATCCTTCTAACTGGAGATGTCGGGGATTGAACTTAGTCTCTTGACTGGGTCGCCGACGTAAGCCGGCTGCGGCTTGATGGTACTTTGTGTGTGCGTGTATGTGCGCAAGAGACATTCGGAGGTGTCTTGCCCATCGCCTGCCTCTGCGTGGACTGAAAGAGTACCGAGAGAACTGGCCCGAGGTCACCCAGCAGGCTTCATGTGCAGGAGTGGAGAATCGAACCCGGCTCTCCCGATTAGAGTCCGCTACTCTGAACCACTACGCCACGCTGGCTCTCGACGGCACTTTACACACACATAATCGCCGACTGATTCACAGTGCTCCCAGATCATCTCACATTTTTAACCATGCCAACCTTTCCTTCTTGGCCAGACATAATGCCTTACCCCTTGACGAATTATTCGGCAGATTCTTAGATAGTCGATACGGTAAAGGTACGATAAAATTAGTTGGTTGCAGCCAATGGCCATTACAATCTGTCCTATAACACATAGTAATAAATAATATTAAAACAGTCTGATTAAAACTATCTTAGATAGTCCAATCGAACAGAGAGCCTGCCTGTGTGGAAAGGCAAAGACAGAAACACTTCCCCCTTTGGTCGAAGGCTTTCACGGTCAGAGTTCATTGGTTCTTGTAGGTTATCGGGGCTGTGTGACCGTGGTCTTGGTATTTTCTGGCATTGGAAAGAAAATACCAAGACCACGGTCACACAGCCCGGATAACCTACAAGAACTTCCCCATTTTTTTTTATTCGGTTGTGATTTATATACTTCTATAAGATCTCTTATTATTCCATTAATTTTACACTTTCCTGTATGTTCTTACGACTATCATTTAATCGAGCTACTGTCTGGTAAAGATAAGACTGTTACCCTGTCCGTAGTTTATTATTTAATGGTCGCTTGGAAGATATGCTGAAAGTTATAATCCAGTTACCCCTAAATGTAACTGGATTATAACTTTCAATTGCGTACAGGCACTCATTTTGCATTGGAACTGGACGGATTCACTGTTTATCCATGTGATGGGCTGCCAAGGGTTGTGCGGTTATGACAGGGCTGTGGTTGGAATGGGGGGAGCTACATTTCTCCAACAGGCTGGGTAAGAATAAGCATGTACGAAACACTGTACTGTATTGTATGGCTTAGGCCCTGCGCTCTGATGCGACCAGACTAGGCTGGGCTACATAGGCTGCTAGAAAACCAGTACGGGGGACTGAAAAAACTCAAAATACAAATTCCACCAGGTTCCTCTTCTGAATGGACCCGCTTCTGTCGCCCCAACTGCTCAGTGGTGGTGGTGGGCAGTTGCCCGCCAACTCATCGGGCTGCCCGCCACCCCTCAGCTGGTTGGCAGGTGGAAGAAGGCCCACTGGAGGGGGGCAGTGATCAGCATGCACAGTGCAAGGCCATCACTCTAGCACTCCCCCCCCCAAAAAAATCTATGATTTCCATAGAGTTTTTGAAGGAATGTGCTAAAGCGTCCCGCATGATGCCAGCGCTTCCAGGGTAAACCCGGAAGTGATGTCACTGTGCCACACTCGCGGATCTTCACACACACACACCCGGCTCCTGCTGGTGGCATTGGGGGATCTGGCAACCCTAGCTCTGCATTATGCAAGACTGGGTCTGGTCAGGGATCGTCTTCAGGAGAAGCCAAAGCTTGCGCGGCCCTCTTTTGCCTCTCTAGGAATCAAGTGGCTTTCTGCGACTGTCGCTTCCACCTTTACCCGGGACACCGACCCCTGTCGAGACTTCTGCCAATGCCATTGCGTTGCAAGGAATTCATACTCTGGCCTACCCCATGCCAGAGAGTGAAATGAAAGGCGAACCCCAAACTCATGCCAAATGGAGAATGTATTACTTGGCCTACAAATGCCCAACACGCTGAGATAAATAGGTACCTCCGTGACATGTGTTCTCTTGAACGTTTGTCTTCTAGTCTTCCACAGTGTCCTTGCAATAGGCCTCGACAAAGACATATGTGGTTGAAATACATTAGCCATCGATGGGCAACACTATCTCCATTCAGGCTCGTTTTTGAGGTTTACCATTCACAAGGATCCCCATCAACTCTCTTTCCTGTTCGGCGCAAGTCGATCAAATCAAGGGTTTTGAAAACACTCCATCAGATCCTATGCCTGACCCCCCCTCTCCCAAGAGTTGCAGTATACCCCACCATTGGTTAGAGGGCTACAAGAATTGTAGTTGACTGATAATGGTCCTCACTAACTAGGGTTGCCAAACTCCAGGTGGTGGCTGGAGATATCCCGCTGTTACAACTGATCTCCAGGCATCGTTTCCCCTGGAGTAAATGGCTGCTTTGGAAGGTGGACTTTATGGCATTATACCCCATTGAAGTACTGCCTCTTCCCCAAATCCTACCCTCCTCAGGCTGTGTGTGTGTGTCAAGTCGCTTCCGACTCATGGTGACCCTATGAATCAATGTCCTCTAAAACGTCCTATCCTTCACAGCCTTGCTCAGGTCTTGCAAACTGAGGGCCGCGGCTTCCTTTATAGAGTCCATCCATCTCTTGTTGGGTCTTCCTCTTTTCCTGCTGCCTTCAACTTTTCCTAGCATGATTGTCTTTTCCAGTGACTCTTTGGCTCTCCTCAGGCTCCACCCTCAAAACCTCCAGGGATGTCCAAAGTTGGAGCTGGCAACCCTACCACTAACAGTTTTTCGTGATCTGTCAGAAAGGTTATTTTCACTGCCAGTCAACCAAACGGAAACAAAGTCCAACAAAAAAGATCGACAGGGCAATCATAAGTCAGCTGAGGTCAACAGACTTATGATTGTGATATCACTGTTGGTCCTTATTGCGTGTTTTCTGAACCTACCCTTCCTCCACATTCTTCTTCTTCAAAGTAGCTGCACCGAATGCCCAGGATGAAATGAAAGGGGTTTTTTCGTTTATCTCCCTTGAACCAAATTAATTTCCTTCCCACAACTATTTGCTAGTGTCCAAGTTCCTACAATCGTACCCTTGTTTTTAGCATGGCTCTTCCTCCGGCCTTCTACTCTGGCCGCCTCTCAGTTCCATCCTGCAAATGAAGCCGATGAGAACTTGGTCTGGAGACCAAGTCCTATGAGAAAAGGTTGAAGGAGCTGGGTATATTTAGCCTGTAGAGGAGCTGAGAGGAGATGATAACCATCTTCAAGTACTTGAAGGGCTGTCACTTGGAGGATGGTGCCGAGTTGTTTTCTGTTGCCCCAGAAAGTCAGACGGGTTGAAATTAAATCAAAAGAGTTTCCGTCTAGACATTAGGAAGAATTTTCTTACAGTCAGAGTGGTTCCTCAGTGGAACAGGCTTCCTTGAGAGGTGGTAAGTGCTCCTTCCCTGGAGGTTTTTAAGTAGAGGCTAGATGGCCATCTGTCAGCAATGCTGATTCTATGACCTTGGACAGCTCATGGGAGGGAGGGCATCTTGGCCATCTTCTAGGCATGGAATAGGGGTCACTGTGGTGTGTGTAGGGGGGAGGTAGTTGTGAGTTTCCTGCATTGTGCAGGGGGTAGGACTAGATGACCCTGGTGGTCTCTTCCACCTCTATGATTCTAACTTTCTAATGTGCCACGCTCATTCAAGGAAGAAAATCTCGGCTTTGTGGATGCAGAGGAATTGAAGGAAGGCGCCAGATCCCAGATATCATTGTCACAGTTGCAACCCAAGGCGATGCCTCTCCGTGCAGGCTGCCAAAGACGCCAGCGTTGCATCTGGCAGGAATAATCCCTTCCTGCGGCCCACAAGCTTACGTCCGATGGCTCTGATCATACTTATCTTAGCCTGTATGGCGGTAACTACACCTCGGGCCCCAAATCCCTTTCAGCTGTTTTAGAAACCTGGCGGCAGCTAGCTGGCCCGAAGCCGCCAGACTGCCGGTACAGATTCTGACTCTCGCAAAGACCCTCAATATAGCTGAAGCTGTTTTGCTCTCCCCTGCTCAATGGGAGCCCGGATTGTCCACCTTAAGTCCCCTGGGGCTGTTGGCGCCTTCCGGCAGTGGAACACTGGTGCCCTGGAGAAAGCAATGCCCAGGTCGTTTTGGAGATGGACAAGACGGCACCCCCACCCCCCGGGTATCCTTCCCACTGAGCTGCCACCCCCTGAATGTGCACACAGAACTGTCTTCTTCAAGGAAAGAAGTAGAGGTGGTGCCCCAACCCCCTTCAAGGCCCATTCCTACTACTAGTAAAGAAATAAGTACCTAGCTTGCTGGGAGTAAGGTGTCAACGACGGGGGAAGGCAACAGCAAACCGCCCTGCAAACAAAGTCTGCCTAGTAAACGTCGTGATGTGACGTCACCCCCTGGGTCAGGATCATAGAGTCATGGAAGGGACCACCAGGGTCATCTAGTCCAACCCCCTGAACGCTGCAGGAAGTTCACCACTACCTCCCCTACACCCCCCAGTGACCCCTACTCCATGCCCAGAAGATGGCCAAGATGCCCCCCCTCTCGTGATCTTCCCAAGGTCATAGAATCAGCACTGCTGACAGATGGCCATCTAGCCTCTGCTTAAAAACCTCCAGGGAAGGAGAGCTCACCACCTCCCGAGGAAGCCTGTTCCACTGAGGAACCGGCTCTAACTGTTAGAAAACTGCTAGGAATGACCCGGTGCTTGCACAGGAGACTACATTTACCTTGAATGTATTTTATCTATGTTGTAAGCCACCCTGAACTCTGTAGGGAAGAAAGACAGCTAATAAATGTTTTAAATAAATAAGTAAGTAAATAAACTTTCCCGCACATGCTTTTCTGCTCAGGACTGACCTTGCGACAAGAACAGGAGAGGAATCCACTGCATGCTACACAAACAGCTCGGACAGATTCACAGGGGGTTGGCCCGCATATCAACGACCGTAGCTGAATATGGAACACCCAAGTTTGGAGGCAGTCCATCTGTTAACTCAAACCCCCAAAGTGCTATATCGCCGCCCCAGCTCTGCCCCCAAAACCTCACACCAGCGGAGGGGGGGGGACCTGGCAACCCTACTAATTAGATACATGCCTTTTTCTTACCCGAAGTGGCTTGGAAGGGGGAAGAAAGGGCCCCCGAGTTTTTTTTCCTTTTTGCCAAAGGGAAATTTTGCAAGCAAGGAAACTGGTCTTGCCTTAAATTTGCTCAATTTAAAACTCAGCCTGGATCCCAAAAAAATTCTATTGAGCATAGTACCATCAGATTTACCAGTAAAATATAAAGACTTGCTTAAATATGCCACAATGGCTACGAGAGTAGCTCTTGCAAGGAGATGGAAACAAATGGCCTCTACCAGAAATCGATGAATGGAAAGAAAAGATGCTGGAATATGTAAATATGGCTAAGATGACTTACCTGATGAACTTCGATGACATGCAAAATGTCGAGTAATTTAATGAGAAATGGTTACCATGGTATATCTACATGTCTTCAAATATTTAACTCTAGCTTAATCTTTCTCCTTTTTATGTGAGCAAAAGTTCTCTTTATGTATAAATACCTTCATGATGGTTATCTTTAGAGAAATTGACCACGACTTATCTTTAATACGATCTTATTTAGACCGGCTCTCTAATATGCATAAAAATATACCTGATTACTTTTTTATCGAGCAAAAATAGAATAGAAACTAATATTCTGAATCAGCAGTAATAAGTATAATCTTGGTACTATGTGTGTATTTTAATGATCGAGACAATATCGTTTGCTGCAAACGGATGCAAATCGTTCCCCCTTCCCCTTCTGTATTCCCTAAAACATAATAAAAACTTTATAAAAAAAGGGGAAAAAAGAAACTGGTTTTGTCTTTCAGGTGGCAGCAGGAGTGGCGGCAGCTGGAGGGGGAAGGTCCAAGCCCCGAACCATTCATCATAATTTGCAATCCCGCCACGGGTGAAATGAACCCTTCACTTCGCCGGGCTCGCGCTGTCCAAAAAGACAGCTCCCCAAACTGCTCAGCTTAATAATTGCCGGAGCCGGCGTTGCCCCCTCGTCGCTTGCCGGGAGGGCGGGAAGGAGGCTCTGATCTGCCTTTCGTGGCGAGGCAGAGATTTGACATCAGCTGGTAACGCAGTGATCGACGTTACGGCACTCGTTGGAGAGAGACCAGTGGGAGCCTTCCCGTCCCCGTGTCGGTGGGATGCGGGCGCAGAAAACCCGATAATGCAACCATCTTTTGTCCCTTCCATCTCGGGCCGGCCGCCTTAATGCTGCCGCTTACAATTATGTCAGGTCTTGCCTTCATTTAAAGAGGGCTGCTTTCTCTCTCTTGCTTCCTTTTACGAGTTAATGAAGAAGGTTTGCAATCTCTCGGCCCACTAGAGCTGCCAACTCTGGCTTAGGACATCCCTGGATATTTGAGCGGTACTTGGGGAGGGACCTCGGTCGGGGTGTGATGTCACTCAGTGGAGATGGGATGTCCCTCTAGGGCTTCTCTTGCACCAAGACTCCATGGTATACCACAGAGTCCAACCTCTGAAGCTGCCATTTCCCCTACGGGGATTGAGCTGCGTAGGGTGGAGATCAGTTGTAATTCCAGTAGACCAGGCCTCACCTTGAGGTTGTAACCCCTGGTTAACTCTAGGTCTGGAAGAACAGAGAGAGCCTGTTGGCAGGGAGTTTCAGAAAAATGTCAGGTTTTTTTTTTAATCAAAACTGTTTCGGTTCCATTCAAATTCCTCGGAAATTTTCAAGCGAGCAGGAAATTCGCAAGTGTCTTGAAATTTTAGTTTAATCACGATTTGGTCTATCTCGTACATTTGTATACTCCACCTTTCCGTCAGGGAGCTCAAGGTGTCATACGCAGCTCTCCCTTCCCGCATTTTATCCTCCCAACAACCACCCTGCGAAGTAGATTAGGCTGAGAGAGTAACTGGCCCAAGGTCACTCATCGGGCTTGCATGGCAGAGCGGGGATTCGAACCTGGGTTTTCACTAGAGATAGGCAGTTCAGTAGGTGCAACCTCCAGTAGCTCCTCCTAAGCAACTACATATCTCGTTGTTTTTTGGGTCTGCACCGCAACGCAGTGGAAAGTTTTCTAGTGAACCACCAACCTGAGCAATCACCCCAGGCACATGTCTGTCTGCCTGTCTGTCTGTCTCCCTATCATACTCCATCTCCTTTGAGGGATCTCAGTTTGACATCTTTCAGAAGATGAGCCAACACAGTGTAGTGGCTGGAGTGTCAGACTAGGGTCTGGAAGACCCGGGTTCGAATCCCCACTCTGCTCACCGGGTGAACTTGGGCCAGTCACGCTTTCTCAGCCTAGCCTACCTCACAGGCTTCTTGTGAAGATAAAATGGAGGAGAGGAGGTCGATGGAAACCGCTTTGGGTCCCCACTGGGGAGACAGGTGGGATATAAATGTAGTAAATAGAATAAATAAGTAAAACAAGAACGATAGTTTCCACAAAACAGTGATGGAAATGAACCACAGTTTGGAAACTGAAGACAGGTCTTATTAAAGCCGTACACGTTCTGGGACTCTCATATCTTTGGGACTGTCTCTCCCCCAGAAGAGCATTAAGATGCTGCACAGATGGTATATAACTCCTAGCGATATTCAGAATATGAACAGCAAAGCCTTGGGACTCTGTTGGAAATGTCATAAAATCAGAGGCACCTTTTCCCACTGTTGGTGGACATGTAAAGTCATGCAGAAATATTGGAAAAAAATTCATAAGAACCTCGAAGGCATTGTAGGACAGAGCATAAAATATGATCCCAAACTCTTTCTTCTGAATAAATCACCAGATACCATGAATGAGGACCAACAGATCGTATTAAAATATCTTGTAACAGCAGTGAGGGTAGTCCTGGCATCACTTTGGAAAACAAATAAGATCCCAAAACTTCAAACATGGTTAGATAAGTCCCTAGAATATATTACTATGGCACAATTAACAGCATATATGAAAGATAATACACGAGAACAGAATCATGAGAGATGGAAACCCTTTTATGAATATATTAAAAGCACCAGACAAAAGATCTAGTCAAATCAAATTACTATTATGTTAAGAAAATATGGAAGATGGTATTACAAAGAGGGGTAGAGATCGTTAGATACCAACAAAATGCTATGTAAATAATATTATCTTCCCTTTCCCTATTTTTCCCCTCTGTATATTTACTTATTAATGAAAAATAAAAAATATATACAATAATAATAATAAAAAAGATCATCTGGTAATAATTTACTGGTGGTCCCCGGCCCTAA
This sequence comes from Euleptes europaea, assembly GCF_029931775.1. Lineage (NCBI taxonomy): Eukaryota > Metazoa > Chordata > Lepidosauria > Squamata > Sphaerodactylidae > Euleptes > Euleptes europaea. The sequence goes on from NC_079332.1 coordinate 13,598,031, forward strand.
GAGTGTGTAGCTGTCCTCGACGAGAGCCAGGGCTTTTTCGGCTTTGGCTCTGGTCTGGTGGAATGCTCCGTCTGATGGGACCGGGATCCTGCGGGACCTTCAGGAATCCCGGGGGGTCTGTAAGACAGAGCTTTTCCGCCAGGCCTACAGATGAGAACAGTCACAGATATTACAACTGCTGCCTCCCTACTCTCCCCCTCCTCCTACGTGTATATAAGACCAACCTGAGGGGATGCCTGCCCGTTGGCTTGGCCAATATGATGGGATTGTGACGCCATCTTTGGATTTGTTTGATTTTAATTGGTTCTATTATTGTAAGTTTTAGCATTGTTGGTATACATTTTAAATGTAACCCGCCCTGAGCTGGCTTTGGCCCGGAAGGGCGGGCTAGAAATCACTAAATAAATAAATAAATAAATAAATAAATAAATAACCACATTTTGCCAGGAACAGACGATTTCATCCTCAAGCACGTTGTGATTCTTCTCAAACTCAACACTGCATTAAAGGAAAGTTAAAATTCCCCCCATGTTAAAAAATACTGTCCTGGCCATAATGCTCAGGAATAGAAACAATCATTGTACCCACGAGTGCTTTTGCCTATAGTATTTTGTTTCCATTAACGGGTTCCTCTTTTTCTGGCAGCATGCAATTTTTCCGTACCGTTGTTATTCAAAATATGCTTTTTGTACAGACAAAAGATACATTTGACTGCGCTTGACTCCCTGAAATTTTCTCCCTTCCACACTCCTCCTTTTCCTGCCTGTCATTTGTGGTAAACCAAACACAGAAAACCAGGTACACCGGTAACATTAGGCTGATATAGTTTCTCAGAATGGGAGGAGAACAATACAGCTTGACCTGGAATTCAGAAACCAAGCGCCCTTCAATTTCAGGTTTTGAGCAAACCATTTGTCGGTCTCGCGATTGAAGCTCCCGCGTCATAAACACCCCTTTCATTCTCTTTTCCCAAGTCACATTTTGTCCAGAACCACCCGTCCACATGGATCTGCACACAACAAGAAAGGTAACGCACTGAAAGGAAGCCGCTGACTTTTGTACAAGTTATCTTCTCGCAAGCGGCGAGTTCGTCTCTCGTTACAGACGGGTTCACGTGTCGGAAACAACCGGGAGTGACCTGTATGTACGAACGAGCTATCGCAGCTGCCCATAATAGCTCGGATCCCCTTCACTGGATCTCGGACACCATGCGTCCGTTCACACAGACCACAGACCGTCCTCCGGGCTAGAGGAGTCAAGTGTAGGAAAACCAAGCAGTGGGTACGCCATGCTCAAACTGCTATCTGAAAACGCTTAGCGGGAGAGAGATTTTGAGCATCCGGCAAGCCCAACGCCACCCCGGTCACTCATTGGACTGACCCAGAGGACCCTACCGCAAAACAGCGATTATTGCACGAAAACCCTGGCCTACTTGCTACCTTTCCGAAAGACTTCAAGTTAAGGCAATGCTCTTCAAGGTACTGCACCTGCATCTTCTCGATGACGCCGCCCAATCTTGGACTGCATACAACACTCCAATAATCCCCCTAATTGTAGAGATAATCAGGACTCGCATGGCAGTTCTGGGCACTGGCCCAACAGAAACAACGGGAGTAGTCCCTTCTGCCTGCTGACGTTTGACAAGTTCCCGTTCTGGGGCTCAGTGGGCATGGGAACATTCCCCTGGGTAGGAGGGACTCCAACACCTGGCAGTGAGGAAGCCAGAACCACAACACTAACAAGCCCCCTGCAGATACCTGACCCCCATCTTTATAAGGTCCCGTTCCTCAGTCTGAGGACAACAATGCAAAACACTTCCACCAAATACAAAACCCGGCAAGATTTCTCCAGCAATGGAGTAAGGGCATCAGAGAATCTGTGCAACAAAGGATCTTCTTCTGGTTGCTATGCTCTCGCCTCCTGCTAAGAGAAGGAGGTGGCCAGATCTGAAAGACGGCAGGCCCATGGGGATGGCCAGTGGCTCAGTGGTCAAGCTCATGCTTGGCATGCAGAAGGTCCCAGGTTCAAGCCCTGGCATCCCTACTGAAAAAGCTAACAGATGTGTGTGTGGGGGGAAGATGTTTCTTGGCTCGAGACTCCAGAGAGCTGCTGCCAGTCAACGTTATTTATTCTTTACTTCATTTAACCCCCCTTTTCTCCCCAATGGAGACACAAGATGGTTCCCATAAATTTCTTATCCTCCCTTTTATCCTCACAACAACCCTGCGAGGTGTGACTGGCCCAAGGTCACCCAGCGAGCTTCCGTAGCAGAGTGGGGATTTGAACCTGGTTCTCCCAGGTCCCAGTCTGGCACTCTAACCACTACACCACGGTGGCTCCAGAGAGCTGCCGCTGAACAAGACGGAGCAGATAGAATCATAGAGTTGGGCCCACCAGGGTCATCTAGCCCAACCCCCTGCACAATGCAGGAAATTCACAACTACCTCCCCCCCGACACATACACACATACATGGACCCCTACTCCATGCCTAGAAGATGGCCCAAAAAAGATCCTCCAGGATCCCTCACCAATCTGGCCTGGTTGAGATAGAAGATAGACATATGTTTGGTAGAAGATCGAGTTATATGTTTAGAATCATAGAATCATAGAGTTGGAAGGAGCCATAGAGGCCATCTAGTCCAACCCCCTGCTCAATGCAGGATCAGCCTAGGGCATCCCTAACAAGTACTCGTCCACCCTCTGTTTAAAGACTGCCAGAGAGGGGGAGCTCACCACATCCCTAGGTAGCCGATTCCACTGTCGAACAACTCTTAAAAACTTTTTTCCTGATATCCAGCTGATACCTTTCCATCTGCAATTTAAACCCATTATTGCGAGTCCTTTCTTCTGCTGCCAACAGGAACTGCTCCCTGCCCTCCTCTAACTGAAGCCCTTCAAATATTTCAACAGAGCAATCGTGTCCCCCCTCAATCTCCTCTTCTCCAGACTAAGCATTCCCAACTCCCTCGGCCTTTCCTCATAGGGCTTGATCTCCAGGCCCCGGATCATTCTCATCGCTCTCCTCTGCACCCACTCAATTCTGTTCACATCCCTTTTGAAGTGAGGTCTTCAGAACTGCACCAGGTGCGGCCTGACCAATGCAGTGCAAAGCGGAACTATGACATCTTGCAATTTGGATGTTATGGCTCTGTTGATGCACCCCAAGATCACATTAGCCTTTTGTGCCGCTGCATCACACTGGCTGCTCATATTTAACTTACAGTCCCCCCATGATCCTGTTCACACACACTGCTGCCCAGTAGTGTATCCCCCATCCAGTGTGCGTGTCCTTCATTTCTGTTACCCAGATGTAGAACTCGGCACTTATCCTTGTTGAATCGCATCCTGTTCACATCTGCCCACTTTTCCAGTGTGTTCGGATCTCGCGGAAGAAGATGGGGGCAGCTGCTTTCTACCCCTTTTTGGCAACCCTGGGGCCAGTTGGCACGGTTACTTTAGTGGGCACCGTTGGCTTCCATGTTTTTGTAGGCCTACGGCACTAAATCGTCTACGGGGGGGATATGCCCTCTGGACAGCCGTTTGGACCCAGAGAAAGGTATTTTCGCTTCACTTCCCCAAATTGCAGCAAAACACAAAATGTCTTTTCTGTTTCGCCACTTGCTCTCTGTAGAGGCGAACGACATCGTCGGGGCAGGGGGGGGGAGGGAGGCCGACCTCGAAGGATTGGATTCTACAGTTCCAAAATAAGCGAAGGCATTTCTGGATTGTAGTCTACAGCTTGGCACAAGCTGCCATTTCCGTTATTGTCAAAGACCATTTGCATTCTTCTCCAGGGGGGAAAATCCCTCCAAGTGCTGTGCAGATTCTTTAATGTGTGTTTTATCTGCACCACTTCAATGTCCCTATTCCCTGATTCCCCATTCTCTCCACCTCGCACTTCCCCCTGTAGACTTGACGGAAAAGGTCACCTCTTACCTCAGTGACAGAGCCAGGCTGCTGCCTGCTGACATCCAGAAGCGGCAGCTGAAGAGATGTTCCCCTGCGGAAGTCATGAATTTTGCCTCCTCATCATTTGGAGATTCACTGCCAGGCACGGTGGACTCAGATTTTAAGGAACTTGGAAGGAACGGTCACCAAGGCCAGCCTTTGCCCTGCAAAGAGAAACAGGGGAAAGAAGGTCAAATGGGAACCCAAGGCGGAGGAGGAGGAGGAGGAGGAGGAAGAAGAAGAAGAACAAGAAGAAGAACAAGAAGAAGAACAAGAAGAACAAGAAGAAGAGTTGGTTTTTATATGCCGACTTTCTCTACCACTTATGAAAGAATCAAACTGGCTTACAATCATCTTCCCTTCCCCACAACAGACACCCTGTGAGGTCAATGGGGCTGAGAGAGCTGCGACTAGCCCAAGGTCACCCAGCTGGCTTCGTGTGCGGGAGCGGGGAAACAAATCCAGTTCGCCAGATTAGTGTCCGCTCCTCATGTGGAGGAGCGGGGAGTCAAATCAGAGTCCACCGCTCCAAACCACCGCTCTTAACCACTACACCACGCTGGAGAGAGAGCAGACGCAAGTTGCCACTCTGATACTATTTATTTATATATAACATTTTAATTTGGGGAGGGGCTGTGGCTCAGTGGTAGAGCCTCTGATTGGCATGCAGAAGGTCCCAGGTTCAATCCCCGGCATCTCCAGTTAAAGGGACTAGCCAAGTAGGTAATGTGAAAGACCTCCACCTGAGACCCTGGAGAGCCGCTGCTGGTCCGAATAGACAATGCTGACTTCCATGGACAGACCCTTGGTCTGTAGGAGGCAGCTTCATGTGTTAACGTGATGGGGGGGATTACATCTTTGGGGAGGGGCTGTGGTTCAGTGGTAGAGCATCTGCTTGGCATGCAGAAGGTCTCAGGTTCAATCCCCGGCATCTCCAGTTCAAGGGACCAGGCAAGGAGGTGATGTGAAAGACCTCCGCCTGAGACCCTGGAGAGCCGCTGCCACTCTGAGTAGACAATACTGACTTTGATGGTCCAAGGGTCCGATTCAGTAGAAGGCAGCTTCAGGTGTTTTGTGACTGCATGTTCTGCTAGTTTATTGAGGAAATCTGTAAACTTGGAAGTCTTTCATCTAAGAGGACCCAAAAGGGCCAAGCTCAGTCCATTTCCAAAGACCGGGAAGAAAGTCCCGACCTAATAGGGGGAAATCCGAATTTCACCACAGCAACTGATACATTACATATGGCTTTCATATTTGGCTACTTCTCAGTGGTAAGGAAAACTGTGTTTTTTTTAAAGGCCAGCTTTAACCTCTGCGCATATTAGGCCAATTTTATTACACTAAGGCATAAAATCCATATCTGAACATTTCAGCGTCGTTGGGATGAAATCCTATTAAGGACAACTGGATTAGAAATAGCCATTATGAGCCAGAGGTGGGGGGTATGGCACAAAGAAGGATGTGGGCCCCCGAGGTGAGCTGGACCCTAAGGTATCAGCGCACGAAAAGAGAAGGGTCCGGGACTCGGAGAGGCCTTAATGAGCCCACGGACAAAATATTAACGGAGAAAACGGGTGCTCGGAAAACATCTAACCGCGAGGAGTCGAGGCACCAGGGAGGGATCCGTCAGGAAGACGAGGTGACAGGGACAGGCATCAGATTCTCATTACGGAGTCTGACATCTGCGCGAGACAAAGGCGGACAACCCGCAACGGCGGCGGCTTTCAAGAGGAGCATCTCCAGGTGGCCGGATCCGTTCTACGATGGTGATAATTTGGAATGAGGCTACGGCGACGCCCATCTGAATTTGGATCTACTGAGTTGGCACGGGTTCTCATCTGGGGCAAAAATATCTGCTCATATCTGGTTGTTCTCCGGGATCTCAGGGAGAGGAAGGTCTATCTTTACGCTGAGATGGTCCAACTGGAGATGGTGGGGATGGAACTCAGGACCTTCTGCATGAAAAGCAGATGCAGTCATCACTGACCAGCTGATCCACCTAACTGGAGATGTCAGCCCCTGGAGATGTACATATGTGTGTGTATGTATGTATGTATGTATGTATGGGTGTGTGTATATATATACAAATATTTCTACCCCCTTATAAAGTTCAAATTACCGTCACTTGTTAACATAATATATTTGATCGTCAACTTAGCTTTCATATTGGTCATAAGATTTTATTATTATTTTTTGATTGTGATATATTCATAGAAGGAATTCCATTTTTCTTTATTTGATCTTTGAGTATCTTTTTGTAATATTTCTGTTAGATGTGCCATTGTTATAAATACGTACGCTTTGTCAATCCCGGTTTCGATTTTTGGTATTTTATCTGTTTTCCACAGTGATGCTATCACTATTCTTGCCGATTAGGTATTTTTGTGATTAGGTATTTTAATATGATCTGTTGGTCTTTGCTGCATTCGTCTGGTATTTTACTCAGGAGGAAGAGTCCGCCGCTCTTAACCACTATGCCATGCTGGCTCTCACACCAACCAGGTGCCTCTCGGAAGCTCTCAATGGCATGGATCGATTCCCAGTACGGGGGCAAGTATTTTATCGGGGCAATCTCTACCTGTAAGTTGCCATGGCTTCCCCAAAACTGGTACATAATCAGTATGAAGACTGGCTTCTCCTCTCCCCTGCCAGGATCAAAACTTTCCTATTAACCTGGTTTCATTCTCAGCCACCTGACAAAGAACCTGAGCTTGGCAAGTCTCGACTCCTAGGAAGAGATGCTCGATAATGGATTTTTTCCCTCCCCTCTGCTGGCATGTAGATATTCCACGACAGACGAGCGAGTCCAAATGGATTCTAGCACATTCAGCGGTCGCCGCATGGGCCGGGGCGGCAATAACAGGCGTGAAAAGCTGCCGAACTTATTTCTGTCACAAAACTAAAGAGAGGGATAATCCGCTCGGCACAAAGGGAAGCGATCTGATGAGCGCTGAGTAATTTTTGCATTCATTCCCCCTGAACTTTGCTGCACTTCTCAAAGGTATCACACTGCCATCCGAACAATGGCTGGAAGGCAGGCAATCAGCGCCGAATGAGTAATTTGGAAACGGGAGCTCTTTGGGATGGAACCGCTTCCCTGATATATATATATATATATATATATATATATATATATATATATATATATATATATATATATATATATATATATATATATATATATATATATATATATGAAGTTGCTGTTGTTACTCAAAAGCGTTTTGCCGTCCCTCCCCTTATTCTTGAGATCCATCACAAAGACCATTCAAAATATTCTTTAAAAAAAAATTAAAACACGTTTCTGTTGATTCTTTTTTCCATACTTTGCCATGCGAAGTTCAGAACAGGCCCCTTCTCAAAACTGCCTTTCCTGCACTCGGTTCCCAGTGTCCCGTCAAGCATTTTTTGTGTATTTACTCGGTTTCTGTTCTGGTTGTTTTTTTTAACATACCCTGCTTTTCTCTACCTTTAAGGGGTCTCAAAGCGGCTTACAATCGCCTTCCCTTCCCCTCCTGACAACAGACACCTTGTGACGGAGGTGATGCTGAGAGAGTTCGGAGAGAACTGTGACTAGCCCAAGGTCACTCAGCAGGCTTCATGTGGAGGAGTGAGGAATCGAACCCAGATCTCCAGATTAGAGTCCACTGCTCACGCGAAGGAATAGGGGAACCGAACCCGGTTCTCTGGCTTAGAGTCCGCTGCTCATGAGGAGGAATGGGGGAATCAAACCTGGTTCTCCATATCAGAGTCTGCTGCTCTTAACCACTACACCACGCTGCCTTGCCCCCAGTGGGGACCCAAAGCACTTAACAGTGGCGAAGAGGGACCTGGCAACCCTACCTGAAGGAACTGGCTGCTTTGGAGGGTGGACTCTATGGCACTATACCCCGCTGAAGACCCTACCCTTCCCAAAGCCTTCCCCTGGCTTCACCCCCAGAGCTCCAGGAATTTCCCAAGGCGGAGTTGGCAACCCCTGCCTCAAATGACCCCTGCCTCCCTCCTTGTTCCTCCAGGAGCATAGGAGGAGGGGGGAATCGCTTGGGAAAATTCAATAGGAGTAGGAGGGACGTGTTTTCTTGTCCCTGGGTGCTCAGAACGGTGACACCTGGAAGGATCCTGGCCGACAGTAACTAGTATGGCTTTTTTTTTGCAAAGGAAGGACCGTAAGAGGCAAGCTGCAGAAAGAAAGGGAGGGGGAGACAGTTCATCCTTAATTGGGTCTTGCTTACGCCGGGCTGAAAGAAGGTTACCCACGGCTGCTGTTGTTATTCCGCCTCCGTCAAAGCCAAACCCAGAGAGAAGATGCTACGCGGGATCAATGGATGGCGGACAGTTTCACCTTGACATACGGTGGCGCTCAATTAACAGAAGCACGCCCGCACCGGTTCTCTTCTGGAGAACAGGCCTTTGCTATTTACCTTTTCCAGCCATTGACATTTTCCGTGCCAGCAGCGTCTCCGGGCAAGGGGTTGAGAAGAAGAGATGCTTTGTGGGCCCCTTGAACCTGGAAGAACTCTCTTTAGTCAACCCTAGCCCCATGCTGCCCTTTGGTCTCTCCCCGACTGTCCTGTGGCTCAGTGGTTGAGCATCTGCTTGGCACGCAGAAGGTCCCAGGTTCAATCCCTGGCGTCTCCAGTTCAAGGGACCAGGCAAGGAGGTGATGTGGAAGGCCTCCGCCCGAGACCCCGGAGAGCCGCTGCCGGTCTGAGTAGGCAATACTGACTCTGAAGGACCAAGGGTCTGATTCAGTAGAAGGCAGCTTCATGTGTTCGTGGGAAATGTGCTTGAGTCAGTGATGCTTGGTGGCCAAACGGAAACACTCCAGCCACCACCCAAGAGGTGCCGGAGGACTGGGGGCATAGAAGGCAATGTCAAGTTTGGTTGCCAGAGAACATGCTGGGGAGGGGAAGGACTGGAATTCAGAGCTAGGCCCGGCGTTCTCGACACGTAGAAGAAGAAGAGTTGGTTTTTATATGCCAGCTTTCTTGAGGAAGAATCAAATTGGCTTACAATCGCCTTCCTTTCCCCTCCCCACAACAGACACCCTGGGAGGTAGGTGGGGCTGAGAGAGCTCTAAGAGAACTGTGACTAGCCCAAGGTCACCCAGCTGGCTTCAGCGGAGGAGTGGGGAAGCCAACCCGGTTCACCAGATTAGCCTCCTCCGCTCACGGGGAGGAGCGGGGAATCAAACCCGGTTCTCCAGATCCGACTCCACCTCTCCAAACCACCGCTCTTAACCACTACACCACACTGGCTCTCTGGAGCATTTTCCCGCACAGATTTCCACTGCATTCCAGTTGTGTTTTTTTTAATGAACTCTGCAACCACAGCAGCCTTCATCCCTTTCCTCATTTACCATTCAGAGTCCGAGTTCCTCCGGCCTCCGACTCCAACGCCGAAGCGGAAATCCTGGCCCGCTGACACATCTGCCTGGCTCCCCGACCTTTTTTTAAAAAAAAATTGTTTGCCTCTCTCAAAGAAGCTGCTGTGTTAAGCAAACAGCCCTGCCTGGATTGTCACTGCCACCGAGAAGAAGAAGAAGAGTTGGTTTTTATATGTTGACTTTCTCTGCCACTTAAGGGAGAATCAAACCGGCTTACAATCACCTTCCCGTCCCTTCCCCACAACACACACCCTGTGAGGTAGGTGGGGCTGAGAGAGCTCTAAGAGAGCTGTGACTAGCCCAAGGTCACCCAGCTGGCTTCGTGTGTAGGAGTGGAGAAACAAATCCAGTTCACCAGATTAGCCTCCGCCGCTCATGTGGAGGAGTGGGGAATCGAACCCGGTTCTCCAGATCAGACAACCTCTCCAAACCACTGTTCTTAAGCACTACACCACGCTGGCTCTGTCGCCCAAGAAGACTCGGGCGACGGAGCTTGGCATGGTGGGAGAGGAGAGGGTCTGTGTTTCTCAGGTTTTCTTCCACCATAGCAAGAATTGAACTAATAAACACCAAGCACATTTTAAAGATCAATTTTCTGTATCACATGAACACGTGAAGCTGCCTTCTACTGAATCAGACCCTGGGTCCATCAAAGTCAATATTGTCTACTCAGACCGGCAGCGGCTCTCCAGGGTCTCAGGCAGGGGTCTTTCCCATCACCTACTTGCCTAGTCCCTTTAACTGGAGATGCTGGGGATTGGACCTGGGACCTTCTGCCTGCCAAGCAGAGGCTCTGCCACTGAGCCATGGCTCTCCCGGGTCTCAGGCAGGGGTCTTTCCCATCACCTACCTGCCTAGTCCCTTTAACTGGAGATGCTTGGGCTTCAACCTGGGACCTTCTGCATGCCAAGCAGAGGCTCTACCACTGAGCCATGGGCCCTCTCCATGGCTCTCCAGTGTCGCAGGGGTCTTTCACATCACCTACTTGTCTGGTCCCTTTAACTGGAGATGCTGGGGATTGAACCTGGGACCTTCTGCATGCCAAGCAGATGCTGTACCACTGAGCCATGGCCCCTCTCCATGGCTCACCAGCATCTCAGGGTCTTTCACATCTCCTACTTGCCTGATCCTTTTAACTGGAGATGCCGGGGATTGAACCTGGGACCTTCTGCATGCCAAGCAGATGCTCTACCACTGAGCCACAGCCCCTATCCAGGGTTGCCACCTCTGAGCTCAGAAATACCAGGAGATTTTGGGGGCGGAGACTGAGGAGGGCGTGGTTTGGCTGATTCTTTCGGGTCATTTATTTTGTGGGACTGTGTGCTTCCCTTCTTCCCTCTGTACGGTTTCCTGGCATCGTTTTTGAGCCACTTACGGCTTGAGGGCGCCTGGATTTTAAGTCATCTAATTCTTTTTAATGGGAAACTATGGTTATTTTCATTGTGTCGACGTGCTCGTGAGCCGGTCTGAGACTCACCAGGTCAGGAACGGTGAAAAGTTCAACAAACAAATAAATGAAATAAACTCTAGGTGTGGAAATTTGAGGACTGGAGCCTGGGGTATAATGCCCTCCAAAGCAGCCATTTTCCCAGGAGAAGTGATCTCTGTATTCTGGAAATTATTTGTAATTCCAGAAGATCGCCAGGCCCCGCCTGGAGGTTGGCGACCCTAATAGCTTGGCTTCCAGATCTTAGACCAGTGGAAGTTTCCAGCCATTTCTACAATGCCCCGAGGCATTTTTCTTTGCACCTCTGGATGTGAGAGAAGGCCCCGAAAACCTAGTCACATCCGCACACCCCCTAAAGAAAAGACCGCTCCAAAATTAGGAGACTCGGAAAGCCAACTCCGAGGTAGCGCAAGAGTCATTTTAAGATTAGCCGATCCGCTCGGAGGGTGGTAGATGGCGGGGAGAGATTGTAATTTATAAATAGGTCTCTATAGAAAAGTCTTTGCTGCAAAGTTCTCCGCACCTGCGTTTGAATCACAAAAGAGCCCCGAGCCGCCGGCAGCCGAGATCTCCTGCTGGCAAAACCACTTGAAAAACCCGAGATAAGGGAAAGATTTTTTTTTTTTTTGGAAAGTTATGATTATTTTTTTGGAAAAAAAATTTCCTTTGGAAAAAAATTAGTCCGAAGGGGAGGCTAACTATCACAGCCGCGTCTGGGAAGCCTGTTCCCAGAGTCCGTTCGGCTCCTCGGGGAAGGAGGCCGTTCGATTCCCTCCGAACCCAAAGACGAGAGGTTGACCGCGTTCGGTTCTCTCTCGCCCTCATATTTTTGCCGCCGCTCTGAGTCACGGTAGCGGGTGAGAGATGCTGGGACAGGCGGGGTCGGCGTTACGCACCCGCCCCACAGATGGGCATTAGTGGTGCGCAAGCCCGCGGAGAGGCATGCCCGTCTTTGGCCCTGACCTTGAGGTCGGCAGGACCGGTTCTCCAGCTAAACCGCCTGAGCGACCCCTTGGGGCAACACTAGGAAAGGGGTGCCACATCCATTAGGGCCCTTGAAGAAGGAGGCCTCTGCTGTTATTAGGGATACCAGCCTCCAGGTGGGATTTGGGGATCCCCTGGATTTACAGCTCATTTCCAGACTACAGAGGAGGAGGAGGAAGGAGTTGGTATTTATACGCCGACTTTCTCTACCACTTAAGCAAGAATCAAACCGGCTTACAATCACTTTCCCTTCCCCTCCCCACAACAGACACCCTGGGAGGTAGGGGGGGCTGAGAGAGTGTGACTAGCCCAAGGTCACCCAGCTGGCTTTGTGTGTAGGAGCGGGGAAGCAAATCCATTTCGCCAGATTAGCCTCCGCCGCTCATGAGGAGTGGGGGAATCGAACCCAGTTCTCCAGACCAGAGTCCGCCGCTCCAAACCACCGCTCTTCACCACCACACCAAGCTGGCTCTCCAAGAAGCCAGAGGGGGAGGGAAGTCATTGGGGATGGCAGGAGGGGGGGGTCCAGGGATAATAAGAGGCGGTCAGCAGGAAAGGGGTCTTGATCGGGGCCAAAAAAACTTTGACGAAGCAGATAACGCTCGGATCCGAGTGCCGATCCCGACACCGGCCTCCTCCGCAATTGCGCTCAAGAGATAAACACACCATTAACTACTGAGGCCCATATTTTTAAAATTGTTAAACAGCGTTTCTTGGATATGGAGCGTCAGACGTTACTCCCCACTCAACCCTTGGTCTGTTCCCCTGCAATGTTGGGTCTCAAGAATTTAACCAACAATATTCCCCATTATTTTCACACTCTGGACATCCCACCCCTCCGCAGAGCCTTCTCTCTCGCTAGGGTTAATGCCTTTCCTTCAAGGATGTTATATGGAAGGTATCAACAAATACCAATCCAGGAAAGGACTTGTCCCTGTGATACCCATTCCCTGGACTCAATTGATCATATTCTGTTGGTCTGCCCTCTATATGAAACACCCCGTGGGAAATGGTTAAAAAATTGGCTTCTTTCAAAATATCTCCTATCTACCCAAGCAAAACGTCAATTTTTATTAAATGATTCCAATCCGGAGGTTACTGTAGATGTTGCCAACTTTCTAGTGGATGTGATGAAAGTTCAAAAAGCCCAACGTTTGTAATTTCTATTTTTGGAACTTTTTGGCCTATGTTTTTATCTTAATGACTGCATATTTTATGTACTTTCTGTAACAATTGTAATATTACTTATGCCATTAAAGGTTTCATTCATTCATTCATTCAGATAAACACACCAACATGCGTGCAACCCAACATTGGCCCTTCCAACGCTGAAGCTGCCCTGAGAACCTAGCAATCCGCAGGAACTTGGGGTGGGGAAAAAAGATCCCTGATGAATTCTGACAGGGCTATTAAGAGAACTCGGGGATGGGCCGGGAACGCAATTGGCTTCTGAATGGGAAAGAAAGAATCGACCGCGCTCGTAATATATGCAAGCTGCTATTCTCTCTTGCCGGCAATTTGATGAAAATGCCCAGCGCCTAAACCCTAATGGGGCTTCTATTATTTTCCTTCTCCTTTCGGGTCCGTGGTGCCGCTGACTCATAAGCAGCGCCGGAGGAACGGCCGTGGAGGAATGGAGCTTCAAACGTATAATTTGGGCCAGCGCCAGAAGAGCGGACCGATCGGCAGCAAATGGTTGGGTGTGTTACCAAAAACCCGATTTGGAATGGAAAGCATAGAAATCGCTCAGCTAGAAACGCAGGCTTTGGAAGGCAAGAAGAAGAAGAGTTGGTTTTTATATGCCGACTTTCTCTACCACTTAAGGCAGAATCAAACCGGCTTACAATCGCCTTCCCCTCCCCACAAAAGACACCCTGTGAGGTAGGTGGGGCTGAGAGAGCTGTGACTAGCCCAAGGTCACCCAGCTGGCTTCATGTGTAGGAGTGGGGAATCGAACCCGGTTCTCCAGATCAGACGCCACCGCTCCAAACCACCGCTCTTAGCCACTACACCACGCTGGCTCTCTGGAAGGGAAGGGGTCCTGAACCCAAAACGGCAGGGGGGAAATGCAGAATTATTTTATCTCCCATCGTTTAGACCTTGCTTTTCTCCTCAATGGGGACGCAAAGCAACTTACAGCATTCTCCCCCAATTTCTCCTCACAACCAGCAACCCTGCGAGGTAGGCTAGGCTGGGAGTATGCAAGAGGCCCTAGATCACCCATGTGGAGGAGTGGGGAAACCAACGCGGTTCACCAGATTAGAGTCTGCCGCTCATGTGGAGGAGTGGGGAATCAAACCCGGTTCTCCGGATTACAGCCCACCGCTCTTAACCACTACACCACGCTGGCTCGCGTTTTAACACTGTGGTTTTTAGTTGTACGCCCCCTCGAGCGGGAATCTGGAGAGGCAGCATAAAAATATTGTACATCAATACACGAAATAACGTATTTACTGCACGGTCCTCCCATGAACCCGACAGCCCCAGATGATAGAGCATTGAAGTCAGGGGGCCTAGACGGGTATAACCGTGCTCAGGATTGGCACTCGGAGTCCGTCATCACGTTGAAACCAGGGAGGGTGTGACGCTCTTTAGGACTTGCCCTCTGAATCCGGCACCGCATCGAAACTGCTCAGTCCCGTTTTTCTTTTACGGTCATTTGACCCCAAAAATTGAACAAATCTAATCAGGAGTAACATAAATTTGTAATAAAAAAACATGTAAGGTATCCTTAACCATAGATTTTAACCTAATGTTAATGAGCACAACAGGAAACAAGAGGGATCAGGCCATATTCAAGGCTATGTTATTAGCAAGCAAAGCAGTAATAGCTCTTGGTTGGAAGGATAAAAGTAAATGGACTATAGAAATCTGGCACAACTATCTGTTTGAATGTATACAGTCGGATATCGTCGAGATGATGCGCCAGAAGACTTCATGGGAAGACAAGAGCAGGGAAATCACGAGTAGATGGAAGACAGAGTGGATATCGATGGAAGGAAGAAAAGACATTCGGTGGAAGATCCAGACTTTGTGCCCGTGGCTGGGGTTAAGAGACTAAAAATTATAAGGAGAAGGAGTGGGGCTAGGGAGGGGGGTGGGAGGGATGGAAGGGAATGAGAAAAGTACGTTATACAAACTATGTAGAATAAGAAATATATATTGAAACTTGTATAAAAAGAATCAATTAAAAAAAAGTATCAGTCAGCCGAAGAGTCCACAAAATATATCAATAAAATCCCATATCTAAAGAGGGAAAGAAGCTACCTTCTAAAAAGTTTATCAAATTTTACCTATTTGTAAATTACATCCGTTCGGGCCTTATCTAGGGCAACGCAAAATGTGGCCACACCTCTCGAAGTTTGTGGGTTGCTGTCTCCCAGTCGTCGTTGGATATAAATTTTATCGGGTAGCCCTATATTATTTATTAAAATTTCTTGGATAGTCTTAGATCTTAACTCATGATGGAGAGGGCAGTATATAAAGGCATGTTCTCGGGTCTCGATTTCTTCGTCCATTGCACGGGCAAACTCTCTCGGAAAGGAGTTTTTTTTAATATCTCCCATCGAAACGGCGAAGGCAGCGTCGGTGTGAATTCTGAAATTCACAAAAAGGCAAAATGCGGTGGGGGGACGGGGGCAACCCACCCTCTCCATGTCTAAGTAACAGAACTTATGGAAATAAAGGGCAACCGGGGCCACGGAATTACACAAAATGGTTATTCAGCAATGGATGTAAATAACCCAAAATATGGAAAGGAGGGGAAACCCGGCAGTGAATTAGAACTAATTACTTTAAGCTAATTAAAATAAGAATGGGCAGAACGGGGGAAATATGTGAAGAGCGCCGAACCTCCCATTTCTAAGGGAATTTACATATATGTGTAGGTGGAATGCAAATGAGGGTGCCTTCTCCAGAAGAGCAGGGTTAGAGATTTAGCATCCATTGTTTTCCTAAAGAGTTTCGACTAAAGGGACGGATTATGTGTACCGGAGGGGAAATTTTCTCATTTTCTAC
Source organism: Euleptes europaea (assembly GCF_029931775.1). NCBI lineage: Eukaryota > Metazoa > Chordata > Lepidosauria > Squamata > Sphaerodactylidae > Euleptes > Euleptes europaea. The sequence continues at coordinate 13,613,814 of NC_079332.1, forward strand.
CCTGGTTCCTTCTCACAGGAAGAGGTAGATTATCTCAAAGAATAGATGCAAAGTGCTCGGGGGGGGGGGGGTTCAAAGCAAAGAGGACACCCGCCCACAGCAAAAAGTTATTTCGAAGTTGGGTGGATTCCTGGGAACTTCTGTCCAGGTAGTATCAGAAGGAGACCGGCAAACAGGCCAGTGTGATGGATTCATATAGAACAAAAACTGGGGTCATTCTTACAAATCCATGCATTGGTGGTGGGGGGACGGAGGAGGAGAAGAAGAAGAGTTGGTTTCTATATGCCGACTTTCTCTACCACTTAAGGGAGATTCAAACCAGCTTACAATCACCTTCCCCACAACAGATACCCTGTGAGGTAGGTGGGGCTGAGAGAGCTCTTAATAGAACTGTAACTTGCCCAAGGTTTGATTCTCCCTTAAGTGGTAGAGAAAGTCGGCATATAAAAATGAACTCTTTTTCTTCTCTTTTGAGCCCTCCCCTGCAGCCTGAAGCGACAGTGACAAACAACTGGAAGGGTCCCTCAGAAACCATCTAGTCCAACCCCCTTCTTAACGCTTGAAATCCAAAGCTAGACACGGGTCTGTCATTTTTCTTGCCTTTTGCAAGAACTAGGCCTTTGGAAGGAAGAAGACGAAGAGTTGGTTTTTATATGCCGACTTTCTCTACCACTTAAGGGAGACTCAAACCGGCTTATACTCACCTTCCTCTCCCCACAACAGACACCCTGTGATGTAGGTGAGGCTGAGAGAGCTCTAAGAGAGCTGTGACTTGCCCAAGGCTGCCCAGCTGGCTTCGTGTGGGGGAGCGGGGAAACAAAATCCAGTTCACCAGATCAGCCTCCGCCGCTCATGTGGAGGAGTGGGGAATCAAACCCGGTTCTCCAGATCAGAGTCCACCGCTCCAAACCACCGCTCTTAACCACTACACCAAGGAGCAAGAAGATAGTGAAAACCCAGCAATCATCAGGGGAATCCTCCCCAACGCAGAAGTCCAGTAGCATCTTAAAGACTAACAACATTTTGTTAGTCAAACTTTGTTAGTCCAAAATGTGTAAGTCAAAATTCGTTAGTCCAAATTTTGTTAAGTCTTTAAGGGGCTACTGGACTTTTGCTCTTTTCTACTGTAAAGACAACGGGCTGGATTCGGCATAGCTGCTCTTCTCATGGCCTGCTTTCCTCTGGTGCAAAGGAAGCTTCTGTTGGACGCAACGCATGGTAAGTATCAATGGAGAACTCGCTGGGCCAGAGAAAAAAGTCCCACCATTACTGGAACAGATTGACACCATCCAACCCCAAAGGGGGGAAATAAAGCCCGCCAGTTAAGATCGGCGGGCTTTATTTCCCCCTCTGAGCAAGATTTAAGTCTAGCAACACCTTGTTCCAGACTTTCCACTCCTGGGCTTCATCATCAACCAAAAGGGAGACTGCAGCCGAGAAATCAGAAGGAGATTGGGACTGGGAAGGGCAGCCATGAAGGAGCTAGAAAAGATTCTGAAGTGTAAGGATGTGTCACTGGCCACCAAGATCAAGTTAATTCATGCCATCGTAGAATCATAGAATCATAGAGTTGGAAGGGACCACCAGGGTCATCAAGTCCAACCCCCTGCACAATGCAGGAAATTCACAACTACCTCCCCCCTCCACACCCCTAGTGACCAGAAGATGGCCAAGATTCCCTCCCTCTCATCATCTGCCTAAGGTCACAGAATCAGCATGACTGACAGATGGCCATCTAACCTCTTCTTAAAAACCTCCAGGGAAGGAGCGCTTACCACCTCCCGAGGAAGCCTGTTCCACTGAGGAACCGCTCTGTTAGAAAATTCTTCTTTTGATTTAATTTCAACCCGTTGGTTCTGGTCCGACCTTCTTGAGCAATAGAAAACAACTCGGAACCCTCCTCTCTATGACAGCCCTTCAAGTCCTTGAAGATGGTTATCATATTCCCTCTCAGTCTTCTCCTCTTCAGGCTAAACATACCCAGCTCCTTCAACCTTTCCTCATAGGACTTGGTCTCCAGACCCCTCACCATCTTGGTTGCCCTTCTCTGGACACGTTCCAGCTTGTCTACATCTTTCTTAAATTGTGGTGCCCAAAACTGAACACAGTACTCTAGTTGAGGTCTAACCAGAGCAGAGTAAAGCGATACCATCACTTCGCGTGATCTGGACACTAAACTTCTGTTGATGCAGCTCAAGACTGCGTTTGCCTTTTTATTTACAGCATCACACTGCTGACTCATGTTCAGTGTTTGGTCTACTAAGACCCCAAGATCCTTTTCACACACACTACTGCTCAAACAAGTCTCCCCCATCCTATAATTATGCATTTGATTTTTCCTACCTAAATGCAGAACTTTACATTTGTCTTTGTTGAAGTACATTTTATTAGTTCTAGCCCATTTCTCCAGCCTGTCAAGATCGTATTCCCTATTACTCTGTATGGGTGTGAAAGCTGGACGATGAAGAAAGCTGATAGGAAGAAAGTAGATTCCTTTGAAACTTGGTGTTGAAAGTGTTACGGATACCCCGGACTGCCAAAAAAAAAAAAAAAAAAACTAGTGGGTTATAGATCAAATCCAGCCTGAACTGACCCTAGAAGCTAAAATGACTCAACTGAGGCTGTCGTACTTTGGTCCCATCATGAGAAGACAAGAGTTCCTGGAAAAGACAATAGTGCTAGGAAAAGTTGAAGGCAGCAGGAAAAGAGGAAGACCCAACGAGAGATGGATGGACTCCATAAAGGAAGCCTCGGCCCTCAATTTGCAAGATCTGAGCAAGGCTGCTAAACATAGGATGTTTTAGAGGACATTTGATTCATAAGGCCGCCAGGAGTCGGAAGTGACTTGACGGCACTTAACACACACAGAACACCTTAAAAGCCGATTTCCAGTGTATCGACTTTTCAGAGTCAAAACTCCCTTCGGTAGAGGGGATCTGCAATTAAGTGACATGGGAGGGGGGGGAGGAGTCCTATGGCACCTACAAGGCTGCAGGCTCGAGAGAAAATACGCAGGCTCGAAACAACCTTGATAACACAGATTTTATCTAACTGCAAACAGTAAGACATTAAAAAAAAACCAAACTATAACCAGTGGCTGACCAATTAATTTACTCACTATCAATACGAGTGGAGAATGGAGGCAGCAAATCTGTGGGGAAAGGAAGAATCAAAAGGACTGGTTTTTATACCCCTCTTTTCTCTACTGTAAGGAGTCTTAAAGTGGCTTACAATTGCCTTCCCTTCTTCTCCCCACAGCATACACCTGGCGAGGGAGGTGGGGCTGAGAGAGTTCGGAGAGAACTGTGACTAGCCCAAGGTCACCCAGCAGGCTTCATGTGGAGAAGCGGAGAATCGAATGCGGTTCACCAGATTAGATTCCGCCGCTCATGTGGAGGAGCGGGGAATCAAACCGGCTCACTAGATTAGAGTCTGCCGCTCATGTGGAGGAGCGGGGAATCAAACCGGCTCACCAGATTAGAGTCCGCCGCTCATGTGGAGGAGCGGGGAATCAAACCGGCTCACCAGATTAGAGTCCGCCACTCGTGGAGGAGTGGGGAATCAAACCAGTTCACCAGATTAGAGTCTGCCGCTCATGTGGAGGAGCGGGGAATCAAACCGCTCACCAGATTAGAGTCTGCCGCTCATGTGGAGGAGCGGGGAATCAAACCGCTCACCAGATTAGAGTCCGCCATTCGTGGAGGAGTGGGGAATCAAACCAGTTCACCAGATTAGAGTCTGCTGCTCAAGTGGAGGAGCGGGGAATCAAACCGGCTCACCAGATTAGAGTCCGCCATTCGTGGAGGAGTGGGGAATCAAACCAGTTCACCAGATTAGAGTCTGCTGCTCATGTGGAGGAGCGGGGAATCAAACTGGCTTACCAGATTAGAGTCCGCCATTCGTGGAGGAGTGGGGAATCAAACCAGTTCACCAGATTAGAGTCTGCTGCTCATGTGGAGGAGCGGGGAATCAAACCGGCTCACCAGATTAGAGTCCGCCACTCATGGAGGAGTGGGGAATTAAACCAGTTCACCAGATTAGAGTCCGCCACTCGTGGAGGAGTGGGGAATCAAACCAGTTCACCAGATTAGAGTCTGCTGCTCATGTGGAATAGTGGGGAATCAAACCCGGTTCTCCAGATTAGAGTCCGCCGCTCATGTGGAGAAGTGGGGAATTAAACCCAGTTCTCCAGATTAGAGTCAGCTGCTCTTAACCACTACACCACACTGGCTAACCTCCCACTGGCATGTGTAACAATGTGCATGCACAAAATGCGTTCCTTTGCAGGGAACTATACTTTTTTATTATGCCAAATGGAACCCTGAACTGGGCTGAGCTGCTTGCCAAATGCCAAACTGTTTGGCGCGAAGACCGGCCCACCATTCCAACTGGCAAGCAAAACGCAAGAGGGACCCGGTGTCCCCCCCCCCCCGCGCTAGGATCTCTCCCCACCCTTCGGCGGTCTCTTGGCCATCCGTAGGCTTGCGAAGAGCGCTGGAAGAAGCAACGTTCGAGGCCAAGGATGAGAAGCGTTTTGTAATGGCAAAGCAAAAAAGAAAAGTGCACACTCAGGATGTCTCGACAGCTAAAGCATCACTAATTTGCATCTAGTGGTCCCACGCTTGCCCTTCTGCTCAAGAAGGGGAAAGTGCCTTGCTGGATCCAAACCAAGATCTACCCAATCCAGCACTCTCGGCGGGGATTTCAGCAACCAGCAGGTGCCGGGGAGTTGAGCAAAAATGAGCTGGTGGTTCTAAATCTATCTTCTGCCGGTCCCCTCCTGGATGCATCTGCAGATCTCAGGAGATACACAGGGTGGGTCCTAGTTAGTACTTGGATAGGAGACCACCAAGGAAGTCTAGGGTTGCTGCATCGGTGTGGTGTAGTGGTTAAGAGGGTGGAGCGGTGGACTCTGATCTGGAGAAGCAGGTTCGATTCCCCACTCCTCTGCGGGAGCGGCGGATGCTAATCTGGTAAACTGGATTTGTTTCCCCACTCCTACACACGAAGCCAGCTGGGCGACGACGGGCAAGTCTCAGCTCTCTCAGAGCTCTCTCAGCCTCACCTACCTCACAGGGTGTCTGTTGTGGGGAGCGGAAGGTGAGTGTAAGCCAGTTTGATTCTCCCATAAGTGGTAGAGAAAGTCGGCATACAAAAACCAACTCTTCTTCTTATGCAGAGGCAGGCAATGGGAAACCACCTCTGTTTATCACTTCACCTGGCCCAGACTACCCTGATCTCATCAGATCTGGGAAGCTAAGCAGGGTTAGAATTTGGATGGAAGCCCACCAAGGAAGCCCACCAAGGAAGTCCAGGATTTCTACGCAGAGGCAGGCAATGGCCAACCACCTCTGTTCCACTCTTACCCTGGCCCAGGCTAGCCTAATCTCATCAGATCTGGGAAACTAAGCAGGGTCAGCCCTGGTTAGTGGTTGGATGGGAGACCACCAAGGAAGTCCAGGATTTCTACACAGAGGCAGGCAATGGCCAACCACCTCTGTTCCTCTCTTACCCTGGCCCAGGCTAGCTCTAATCTCATCAGATCTGGGAAACTAAGCAGGGTCAGCCCTGGTTAGTGATTGGATGGGAGACCACCAAGGAAGTCCAGGGTTGCTACGCAGAGGCAGGCAACGGCAAACCAGCTCTGTTCGTATGTGCCTGGAAAACCCTACAGAGTCCCCACGAATTGGGTGCGACTTGATAGCGCTTCCCACCAGCACTGCACGAGCTGTCCATGGTCCTGCCATCCTGCCTTCCATTGCTCTCATCTGCCTCTTTCCCTACTCATCGACCATCGCTGCCCATAAGCCTCCCCAAACCTGAAGGGAGACGCAGCACAGCTGGCCGACATGTAACATCATGCTCTAGGCCCAGAAACGGTGTGCGGTGGTTCGGGGCACAAGCTGCCCAAACGGTGATTTCCACGAGGGGAAAGTCACCGCCGCCGATTGAAATCTCATTGATGCCGAGAGGAAGCAACACTTGCCTCACGGGCTTATAAAGGTGCAGAGACGAAGTACATTTGCGGAGGGCTGGAAATACTAAATACTATATGATACGCCTCCCCCTGTTTCACGTCCCTTTGTAATTTAAATTCTAACAAGACGTCTTTGTATAGTAAAATATATGACACGTCCTTAAACTATGCCCTCCCCTCGGCTATTATCATTCTATCTACACCCACCCATTAAACCTTTAACAAAGCTATCAATCTACCTGCAGAACGGAGAAAAGAGGGGAGAGGGAGGGGAGGATTCACAGTTTCCCAGGAATGACGACCGAATTTAATTCAAATGTAACGCGAGCAACCAGTCTATTGAATGCAACACGCTGCTTCACCAGACAGATCTAAGAGGGTCTCGGCCCAAGTGTCAGAGAACTGAGGGTTTACTGTTTCCTAGCCCTGCAAACTGTCATTTGGTTAGCAAAGTACCCCTTCGAATTAGAGATGCCATGAATTTCGTATCGAGCGGGGTTGATCGATAAGGTTGCCAAGCTCCGGGTTGGGAAAGAGCTGGAGATTTTGGGGGCGGAGCCTGAGGGTGGGGTTTGGGGAGGGGCCTCAACGCCATAGAGTCCAATTGCCAAAGTGGCTGTTTTCTCCAGGTGATGTGATCTCTATTGGCTGAAGATCAGTTGTAATAATAATAATAATAGGAGTTGGCTTTTGTATGCCAACTTTCTCTACCACTTAAGGAAGAAGCAAACCGGCTTACAATCACCTTCCCTTCCCCTCCCCACAACAGACACCCTGACAGGTAGGTGGGGCTGAGAGAGCTCCAATAGAGCTGTGACTAGCCCAAGGTCACCCAGCTGGCTTCATGTGCTGGAGTGGGGAAACCAACCCGGTTCACCAGATTAGCGTCCGCCGCTCATGCGGAGGAGCGGGGAATCAAATCCGGTTCTCCAAATCAGACCCCACCGCTCCAAACCACCGCTCTTTACCACTACACCATGCTGGCTCTCTTAGTGGGAGATTTCCAGCTTGTACCTGGAGGTGGGCAACCCTATTGATAGATGAACTTGGCTTTGTTCATGTGTGATGATCAAACGTGAGCAGAAAACCAGGGCTTCAGCAGGGAATCGCCAAAATCCCCACCAAATAATTTTGCAGGATTTTTCATGGGTAGTTTTTTGTTTTTTGCAAAACCATCCATGTGCGAAAACCCTGCTGATCCAAATAGACCAGCCACCACTAAGGTTGCTAAAGGGCTACTCTGGAGAACACCAAGCGGTCACACTTTTTTTTTTTAAGGGCATTTATTTAGGACTGATTTGCAACTCGTTTAAACAAGCCGGGGGTGGAGGATTAACCTCGACAGCGTGAGAACATGCATGTGCGAAAAGCCGATGGAGCAATACTGCAATGTTAGGGAGGGATATGGTGGAAGCAGCTCCCCTCAAAAAGACAAACTTCTGCATAATGTCAGAGGAGGAGGAGGAGGAGGAGGAGATGGCTTTTGTATGGCGACTTTCTCTACCACTTAAGGAAGAATCAAACTGCTTACAATCACCTTTGCTTCCCAGAGACACCCTGTGAGGTAGGTGGGGCTGAGAGAGCTCTAAGAGAACTGTGACTAGCCCAAGGTCACTCAGCAGGCTTCACGTGGAGGAGTGGGGAAACCAACCCGGTTCACCAGATTAGCCTCCGCCGCTCATGTGGAGGAGTGGGGGATCGAACCCGTTTCTCCAGATCTGAGTCCACCGCTCCAAACCACCACTCTTTACCACTACACCACGCTGAATGTTTTACTCGGTCGAAGAGAAGAGATCCGTAAAGCTGCAAGTACATGGGCTTTGAGTCATAGTTCTGACCATATTCACAATACCTGCCTTATACCAAATCAGACCATCGGTCCCAAAGAGGTCAGTGTTGTCTACTCTGATGGGAAGCAGCTCTCCAGGAACCCACGCCAGAAAACTTCTACGTCACCTCCTGCCGGGTCGTTTCAAGGGGGGTAAGGGGGTTGAACCGGGGACCCTCTGCAGGCCGAACAGAGGCTCTTCCACTGAGCAGCAGCTCCTCCCCATGAACACATGAAGTTGCCTTATACTGAATCAGACCCTCGGTCCATCAAGGACAGTATTCATAGAATCACAGAGTTGGAAGGGACCACCAGGGTCATCTAGTCCAACCGCCTGCACAATGCATTAAATTCACAACTACCTCCCCACCACACACACACCCAGTGACCCCTATTCCATGCCTAGAAGATGGCCAAGAGGCCCTCCCTCTCAGATCTGCCTAAGGTCACAGAATCAGCATTGCTGACAGATGGCCATCTAGCTTCTGCTTAAAAATCCTCCTGGGAAGGAGAGCTCACCACCTCCCGAGGAAGCCTGTTCCACTGAGGAACCGCTCCGACTGTTAGAAAATCCTTCCTAATGAGATGGAAACTCTTTCGATTTAATTTCTACCCACATTGCCTACTCAGACTGGCAGCCACTCTCCAGGGTCTCAGGCAGAGGTCTTTCACCTCCCCTAGTGCCTGTTATTTTTTTAAACCAGAGGTGCCGGGGACCGAACCCAGGCACCTTCTGCATGCCAAGCAGCCGCTCTTCCTCTGAGCCACGGCCCCTCCCAAAGTCCTCGCGCATCCCTGCAGACGCAGAGGGACAGGGAGACTCTCCCCTCCCAGATGCCCAGCGATGGCATTTGCGTTTCAAAGGCTTCTCCCTGCAAAACAAACAGCAGCAATTGCACCATTTGCATATCCCTGTGAACTAAATTGTTGGGAGCAAGACGCCGGGCCTGAGTTCCTGAGCTTGAAAAGAGCTGACGCTGGAAGAAGGGAGCAGCTGCTTCTTCTGTCGCTGCTGTTCTTGCCTCTGCGGCGTCAAAGAAAGGATGAGAAGCAATGCATAAAAAAGCAGAGTCAGGGGGGGCGAGGAGGGGCAGAGGCAATGACTCAGTGGTGGGGCACAAACCACGGGTCCGGGGCTCAATTCCCAAGAGCGCCGACAGAAACGGCAACCGGTTTATATTACGTTTGGCTGATAGCGTTTTCATTTCAGACTTGATTATAGTATCATCATGAAAAGTACCGACTTTGAGTTATAGTTAAGTGTAGAAGGACAGTAAAAGATATCAAGGAGGATAACTTGATCAGCCTTAGATGGTCAGTAGTTTATAAAAAGAAATACTTGAATTAAATGAAAAGCGTTATGCTGTAATTTAGTATGGTTTATAAGACGGAAACACCTGACTTAAGTGTAAAGTTTTGTTCCAAACTGTAGAAGGGTTACAAGGTATGCAAACTATGTAATACTACTTCTTACTGTTTTTCCCTTCTCCCCCTATTTTCCTTTTAATTTTGTACCCTAAAAATCAATTTTAATTTTTTTTTTAAAAAAAGAACATAAGAAAAGCCCTGCTGGATCAGACCCAGGCCCATCGAGTCCAGCAGTCTGTTCACACAATGGCCAACCGGGTGCCTCTAGGAAGCCCCCAAACAAGATGACTACAGCAACATTGTCCTGCCTGTGTTCCACAGCACCTCGTATAATAGGCATGCCCCTCTGATACTGGAAGAGAATAGGTGTGCCTCATGTCTAGTGTCCATTTTTACTAGTAGCCATGGATAGCCCTCTCCTCCATGGCCATGTCCACTCCCTCTTCAAGCCTTCCAAGTTGGCAACCAACACCACATCCTGGGGCAGGGAGTTCCACAATTTCACTATGCATTGTGTGAAGAAAGACTTCCTTTTATCTGTTTTGCATCTCTCACCCTCCAGCTTCAACAGACGACCCCGCGTTCTAGTATTACGGGAGAGGGAGAAAAGCTTCTCCCTGTCCACTCTCTCCACACCATGCATAATTATATAGACCTCTATCATGTCTCCCCTTAACCGTCTTCTTTCCAAACTAAATAGCCCTAAGTATTTTAACCGCTCCTCACAGGGCAGTTGCTCCAGTCCCCCTGATCATTCCTGGCACCCCAGTTGGAAGGATCTCAAAGAAGGAGGAAAGACCACCCTTTGCTCGGGATGCTCGCAAATCATCCTGCCCGCCAGCAGCAAACCTGTAGCCCGTTTTTCCACTTGGGAGTTTTTATGGTCGCTCTTCCAGCCTCCACGTTCAAAGAGGGAAGGCACACGCCAAACACCTTGTAGTGAGATCTGGCTTTTGGGGGAAAGGTGAGAGGTTGCCAAATCCCGCGTCGGCACGATACCTGCTTTCAAAATCAGAGCAGAAAGGGGCCTGCGCGTTTATGACCCAAGTCTGTCATCTGAGATCCGCACACTCTCCCCTGCTTCTTTGCACTATGAGCGATTAAATTGTGAAATTGGCAGTCAGCGGATGAAGAGATGGCCGCAGACGGAGATGGCTTTAAAAGGGGATTTGACAGATTCATGGAGGATAGTTTAATCAGCAGCTGCTAGCCCTAGTGACTAAAGGGATCCTCTGTGTTCATAGGCAGTCAAACTCTGAATCCCAATGCCAATTCTTATTTTCAAAAAGTAAAGCAACGCTTGAAAAGACATTACAACGCAGTACCTGCTTTGGAGGCATGCCATCGAAAGCTGCCATCGGTGAGAAGGAGGCTCTGAGTTCAAAAACCGCAGCAGCAGTTGGGTTGGCCTCCCAAAGGAGGAAATGCAAACTCAAGCACGTTCGAAGGCAGTTCTTAGTATAAGGCCACCCAACACGACCCTTTAGAGCAGTGGTTCCCAATCTTTTTTTGACCAGGGACCACTAGGACTTTTTTGTTCGGTGCAGAAACCCCAAGGTTCAAAATAAAAATTCTGAGAATTTGAAAATAAACTTTAATCATAATTGTTAGTTAAACATTAAACTTAGAATAATATTTGAATATATATATTTTATAATAGAGAACTTTTAATTGAAAATATTAATTTATTATGGGTTTATAACTTTGTTTCGCGGACCTTAATTTAGTTCTCGCGGACCCCTGGGGGTCCACGGACCCCTGGTTGGGAACCAGTGCTTTAGAGTATTTACAGAGTAATTGGGAGTTTCACCCAGAGTCCTTGAAATCAGAGAGAAGCTGGCCACGGAGCGTAGACACGTTAACCTAGATCCAGCTTGCCCGAGGGAGCATTACTCTTAAGGAGGTCAGCGGACCAAATCAGAGTATGGAAAGGGTGTGGGGAAACCCTTGGTCCACGGGAACACATGAAACTGCTACATACTGAGTCACTGGTTCATCAGAGTCAGTCTCATCTACCCAGGCTGGTCGTGGCTCTCTGGGGTCTCAGGCTCACATCAACTACTGCCTGGTTCTTTTACCTGGGGATGACGGGGATTGAACCTGGGGCCTTCTGAAGAAGAAGAAGAGGAGGAGGAGTTGGTTTTTATATGCTGACTTTCTCTAACGCTTAAGGAAGAATCAAACCGGCTTACAATCAACCAACTCTTCTTCTTGAACCCAGAGCAGATCTTTTACCCCTGAGGCCTAAATGAAGTTTATCCTGAGTCCAACCATTGGTTTCTCGAGGTCGGTATCATCTACTCTGACTGGCAACAGCTCTCCAGGGTTTCAAGCGAAGTTCTCATCACCTGCTGATGGATCCTTTCAACTGGAGATGCCAGGGATTGAACCTGGGACCTTCTGCATGCAAAGCAGATGCTCTACCACCGAGCTGGCATCCGCGGGCACGGTTAGAGAAGTGCGCTGGGGCCGAAGCGCCTTTCAGCAGTGAACGCATGGACACATGAAGTTGCCTTATACGGAACCAGACCCTTGGTCCATCAGTATTTGTCTACTCAGACCGGCAGCAGCTCTCCAGGGTCTCAGGCGGAGGTCTTTCACATCACCTACCTGCCTAGTCCCTTTAGCTGGAGATGTCGGGGATTGAACCTGGGACCTTCTGCATGCCAAGCAGATGCTCTTCCACCGAGCCACAGAATTCTTACCTCTGCCTCCAGGGCAGAAGGCAGATCTTCCCTCTCCCCCGCTAAAGGTGGCAATTCTCTGTTGGTTAGAGCCAAGGATGGCCGGGGAACGCTGGCTCTACAGAGACATATTCCCCAGCTGTGCCTGCCACAAGGGAGCTAGGGGAAGGAAAGGGGAAACAACTGGAGGAAAGAAACGGGAAGGGGGTTTTGGCTGGGAAAGAGTACTGCCGCTCTGGAGGCAGTTGAGACGGTGAGATTTCCCTCGACGTGCCGCACGATGCCCAGAAGCTGAGCCAGGGAATAGAAAAGGAAAAGTTGCGCGGTTCTACAAGTCCCTTCCCTTTGTTTCAAGGCAAGAATACACGAAGCTGCCTCCTGCTGAGTCAGACCTTTGGTCCATCAAGCTCAGTATTGTCTACATGCAAAGTTAAACTGTGGAACTCTCTGCCACAGGGTGCAAGGATGGCTGCCAACCTGGAAGGCTTTAAGAGGGGCGTGGACACGTTCATGGCTACTAGTCAAAATGGATACTAGCCATAATGCATGCCTATTCTCTCCAGGGTCAGAGGAGCAGGCCTATTCTATTAGGTGTTTTGGAAATGAGGCAGGATAAATGCTGCTGCAGTCGTCTTGTTTGGGGGCTTCCTAGAGGCACCTGGTTGGCCACAGTGTGAACAGACTGCTGGACTTTATGGGCCTGGGTCTGATCCAGGGCTCTCTGGGGCCTCAGGCTGAGATCTTTCACATCACCTCTTTCCTGGTACTTCTGCCCAGAGATGGCGAGGATTGAACCTGGGACCTTCAGCGTGCCACGCAGATGCTCAACCACCGAGCCACGGCCCCTCCTACGAACCCAACACTACCTGCAAAATCCCGCTGCCAACACCTCAACACAATGCCCCTCTTTTACCTCCCCATATTTCCAGGACGAATACAAACTCTGCTCATTCCTTTTTAAAAAATATATAATTTTATTTAAAAAATTTAAAAAACCCACACATAAACTCAAAAAAAGGAGCCCCGTGGCGCAGAGTGTTAAGCTGCAGTACTGCAATCAAAAGCTCTGCTCACGACCTGAGTTCGATCCCGACGGAAGTCGGTTTCAGGTAGCCGGCTCAAGGTTGACTCAGCCTTCCATCCTTCCGAGGTCGGTCAAATGAGGACCCGGCTTGCTGGGGGTAAAGGAAAGATGACTGGGGAAGGCACTGGCAAACCACCCTGCAAACAAAGTCTGCCTTGGAAACGTCAGGATGTGACGTCACCCCATGGGTCAAAAATGACCCGGTGCTTGCACAGGGGACCTTTACCTTTTACCAAGCTCAATCATTCCCATACATACAATATAATCCACCTTCCAGGGGCATCATTTTAAATTTACCATTACAAACTTACAGAAATAATAATCATAAATACTGAAGGGAACAACGGCCTATTCAACTCTCTTATAATATGCTGCTTGATCTTAACTATGCCAGTAGTATTTGTCATTTCTACTTATTCACTTAATCTTCAATGAGCTAATATTCTGCATTTACCATTCCATATGAGCTATATCATAGCTCCATTCAATATACCATCGAATATCGGAGTAGCAAACTCTGCTCGTTCCTTTGACAGTCTTCTGCTCAATCCCTCCGGCCGAGAGGACACGGAAATATATTCTCTCTCGTTCTCGATGCCCCTAGATGCCTCTTAATCCAGACAGCTCTTTTCTTAACTGGATTCTCACTGTGTGTGTGTGTGTCTCTCTCTGTCGCTCTCTGCGTGTTGTTCATTGGTTCCAGAGAGCTCGCGTCAGCGCTGCGGCCGGCAAACCTGCCTCTCCTCTCCGGGTTTTAGGGAAAGGAGTGGCGCCCGCACCGGCGAATCTTTTCACACCCGGCTGGAACCAGGTCAGGCAGATAATACGTTCCTCGCGCCCGGCGGCGACTCGAGGGCAAAGCCGAGCAGATACCAATCAGCTGTTTCAGGCTTGCGGGCGGGGAGGTGATGTGCCAAGCGGAGGCGGGCGCGGGGCCGGTTCCCAGGGAGCCACGGTTAGGAGGGCACCGAGGAACTGTAGAGTATTGTGTTCAGTTTTGGGCACCACGATTTAAGAAGGACGTTGACAAGCTGGAAGGAGGGCAACAAGGATGGTGAGGGGTCTGGAGACCATCCTATGAGGAAAGGTTGAAGGAGCTGGGTATGTTTAGCCTGAAAAGGAGAAGACTGAGTGGTGATATGATCACCATCTTCAAGTACTTGAAGGGCTGTCATATACAGGATGGTGCCAAGTTGTTTTCTGTTGCCCCAGAAGGTCGGACCAGAACCAATGGGTTGAAATTAAATCAAAAGAGTTTCCGGCCAAACATTAGGAAGAACATCCTGACAGTTCGAGCGGTTCCTCAGTGGAACAGGCTTCCTCGGGAGGTGGTGGGCTCTCCTTCCCTGGAGGTTTTTAAAAGGAGGCTAGATGGCCATCAGTCAGCAATGCTGATTCGATTACATTAGGCAGATCATGAGAGGAAGGGCATCTTGGCCATCCTCTGAGCATGAAGTAGGGGTCCCTGGGGGTGGGGGGTGGGGGGAGGAAGTTCTGAATTTCCTGCATTGTGCAAGGAGTTGGACTAGACGACCCTGGTGGTCCCTTCCAACTCTACAATTCTATGAACTGAAGGGTTCATCTGGGTCTCAGCCATCAGTAGTATGAGAAGGGCCTGGCTACAACTCCTTGGTCTGGACCCATGAACAGGAAGCTGCCTTACACTGAATCAGACCTTTGGTCCATCAAAGTCAGTATTGTCTACTCACCGGCAGCAGCTCTCCAGGGTCTCAGGCAAGGGTCTTTCACATCACCTACTCGCCTATTCCCTTTAACTGGAGATGCCGGGGATTGAACCTGGGACCTTCTGCATGCCAAGCAGATGCTCTACCACTGAGCCACGGCCCCTCTAAAAAATTTCCTCATTCTTGCCATGACTCAGATTTGAACCAAGGTTGCTGTGGCCACAATGCAGAGGACTAACCACTATACGATCATGGCAAGCTACTGCGGCTTACCACTGCTGGTAAAGTTGACGTCCTTCAGATGGGGTCTCTCCTGGAATTACAAGTAATCTCCAGGTTGAAGAGATCTGTTCCCCCGGAGGAAAGGGCAGCTTTGGAGGGTTATCTCTGTGGAATCACGTCAATGTTCAGCTCCGTCCTC